>NC_038250.2:28496960-29108631 GCF_000004515.6 Glycine max | reverse complement strand
TGACTCATTCTTGGGCAGGTGCACTCAATATATTCTTCATAGAAATGTTTTCGACCATTGCCCAATCATGGTCAAGAATAATATTGTGGGTTGGGGACCTAAATAATTTAGGCTCCTTGATTGTTGGTTTTTGGATAAAAGATTCATCAAGTATGTGGAAGACATTTAGGAAGAATTAAAAGTTGATGGATGGCATGTATTTGTTCTTAAAAGAAAAATTATAGGCATTGAAAAAGGGTCTAAAAGTTTGGATTGCAAAGATTTTTAGGGATTTAATGAGAAAACAAGCTCAAGTTGAAAAAGGTATAAGTGAGTTGGAGAAAAAAGAAGATGAAGGTGATCTTGATGAAGAGGCTAATAGGAAAAAAAAACTACAAGAGTTTTGGAGGGTGGTTACATGCAATGAGTCTTTATTGAGACAAAATGGGTGATGGAAGGTGACCAAAATTCAAGATATTTTTCATGCATGTGTAAATTAGAGAAGGAAAAACTCTTTAAGGGGGTTAAAGATTGATGGAAAATAAGTGGAGGAACCAAGTGCCAAAATTGAGGAAGAAATATTTCTTTCGAAGAGAGGCTTAAAGAAATGGAGGTGAATAGACCAAGGTGGGAGGCCGAAGATCTGGTTTAGTAGGAACCACGTGATTCACAATACCATATTACTGAGTTTCCATCAAATTATTACGAAAGCTTCTCAACAGAAATTTGTTGTAGGAAATGACAAAGAAGAAAGTAGAGCTACAACCCAAGTAGTTTGGAGGAGGCTAGAGACAAACTTTATAAAGGTCAACTTTGATGCATCTGTGAAAAAACCAAACGGTATTGGTATGGGTTTGGTGGCAAGAGACCACAACGGGATGGTCCTGGGAGCTATGACTTTTCTTATTAATACAGTCTTTGAACCTCAAATTGCTAAAGCCCTTTGCTACAGGTAGGTTATTAAGTTATGTGGAGATTTTTGCTTTGCTAACACCATGTTTGAGTCTGACAGCCAACATCTAGTTAGCTGCATCAACAACTCTAACTACGTTGGAAGAAATTATTTTGCTGCCTTAGTTTCTGAATGTAAAACTCTTTCATCTAATTTTCTTGTTTTTACAAAGAGAACAAGTAATAGAGTGGCAACATGAGTTAGCAAATTTTGCTTTTACTTTAGGAGAGAATTTCTAAATTGAAGAGGTCATTTTCCAATTAGACCTCTTAGTTGCTTTTGATGTACAAAATTCAGTTTCTTGTGTTGAATAATATCATTTTCTCTCCTAAAAGAATCTTATATAAATAAATGTCATTGGATTGATTGAAAAATGTTATAATTTCCAAATTATGAAAGTGCACAATAGCAGTCATTGTAGTGACGAACTGCGATATTGCCAAGATCAACAAATGCTAAAAGACACTGCACCACAGTATTTCAGATTACACTTAGTAATAAGATGGAAGATAATTTTTTTTTGAATATTTTTTAGTATACATTAAAAAATTGTAAAAATTTTTAGTAATTATTGATTATATGTTTTCATGACATATAAGAAACACTTTATGTGTTTTGATAGATTATTGAAGTAATTTAATTTATTGGACATCAAATTATAAATATTTTGTGTAAAAAATAATGGTATATAATTCTTAGATGAATTTTATTTTGTGGTTGGTCCCCCTTCTCATTCTAGCCTGGGTTCGCCCTGTCCTTGAGGGTAAAATTATTTTGGGTTCATGTTTGATTATTCTTTTGGATACTTTTGTAAACTTAAATTTGACTAAAACTTAATATTATAAATTGTAATTTAAACATGCATGTTTGGGGATGTTGTGACATCGGACAATTGCACATGTTGTCCACGTAAATACCATATTTCTAAAAGTTAAATTTTGAATTTAACAAATTCTTGACATTTTATTCTTTAAATTTAACTACTTATTAATATTTTAGTTTCTAATCTTAATGACATATTTTCACTTTGCTATCTGAAAGCAATTTCAAAATTTTAATAAGTGTCATGTTGGATATAAATTATTAGTGTAAAAATTATCATATTTTCTGACCTTCAAATATTTGTCCCTCATATTTTACCAATTTCACCATTTAAATTATACTATAAATATGAAACTAATTTATGAGGAGTAAATTGTGTAAATGTACATTCGCCGCTGACAATTTAATCCTTATATTTTTTAAATGATTAGTTTTAATCCACATATATGCAAATGTTACAACAAATAAATTTAACGTTAAACATATTAATAATTTAATCCTTAGAGTATGACTGTTACTCTTTGAGTGATTCTAAAACTATTTTAGTTACTGACAACTTAGGAGAGGACATACATGACCTATAATAATAAACAGTTGGATTAATTAAGCATAACATTTATATATTTATGAAGTAAATTAGTGATTTAAAAATATAGAAATTGAATTGTCAGCAAATAGCAAATGCATAGCTTAAAGAATAAATATATTACTTATTTAATTTATGAGTGATTACATAACAATTTGATTAAATCCAAGACATTATTAATCAGATCCTATAAGATTTTAAATCTAATCTTTTACCCAATTCATTAACATGTATAAATTGTTAGATTAATTATTTAATTTATTTATTTTATAAAATAATATTAATCTCGAAAAGATAATTAAAAAAAACTTGAAAATAACACAAAAAGTTAAACAATATGAGAACTATTTATTTACATACCCTTTTAATAGAAGTGTAATACATCTTATTTTTGTTTTCATCTCTCTAGTATCAATATGTCATTGTGTCATACACTTATAGAAATCAATGAAGATATTTACTCTAAAAAGTTTATAAGAGTAAAACTGTGTGCAAAAAAGAGAGAACGGTGTAGAACAGTGTAGCGAGTGGACTAATTAGAAATCACGCGAGAAAATGAGTTTGATGATTCAAAGCAAATGGGGCAGGTCAGAGTGACGTGCACATCTTTCTTATCCATCGTTGAATTCCAGTGAGGATTTAGAAGTGATAAAATCCTGACGAGGTTTCAGTTTCACGTATTAATTATTAAAAAATTCAAAACATATTAAATGAAAAGTGTAGTAACTTTAAATTTTCAACACATCAATATTATTCGTAGTAGGTTTTACAATTTTTTTAATAAATATTATAAGAAATTTCTTTTATAAAAAGCAACAAATACTCCAAAAACAGTTGTTATATAAATAAAAATAGAAACAATTAATCAAAATATTATATACAAAATATAAATATTTATGTTTGGTTTGAAATGATAAAATTTACCACTTAACAAATTTAACCCTTATTAACAAGAATTATATTTTTATTTTTTAATAATATTATCCCGTTTGAGGATGGTTTGTAGTATAATATTACTCTTGTAATAATATAACAAAAGGTACATAAGTTTAAGACTCGAATCTCCACGTGGTGTGGACTTTGTTTGTCACTAGACGTTTCTAGTTTTTTGAAGTTTTTATTGTACTGGTATATGTTTTCAGTTGACATTTTATTTAGAGAAAAATAATAAAATAATTTTCCATTATCATTTAATTATAAATTATTATTTATTATAAGCTTATGAATTTTAATGAAATTATTTTAAAAATCATTTATTGCATAAATTTATAATTAAATAACAATATAAAATTAGTTTATATTATTTGTATATCATCATTAAATTCTTTTACATATTTAAAACATTAATGTATATATTTTCTACATTATTTTTTTTTGTCACATGTTAGTATAAAAAAACACTAGTGAAAAAAATATAAAACAATACACCATATTAATTTGGGTTTGTCTAACGAACCCCAAGTGAAAATAATCTCATTTAATAACCAATAGAATTTAAATATTTATTTTATTATGAATTCTATCAATTAATATTATAATTATCATATTTAATGCATCATCTTTAAGGTTGCGATCCTTCAAGATTTGAAGACTGCATGGACCTGAACTATCATGATATTCTTTGTGCCTCAGATTCACCACATGCCCTTAGTCTCATTAATCAGCCAATGAGGGAGTTGCATCACTATGTGACAATGGTGGAAAGGATAAAGGAAGGATAAAGGACTTCTTGAGGGAGGGCTCGAGGGTGCAGTTGGTGCACACGTTGAAGGAAGGGAATATATGCATAGATTTCCTTGCAAATCAGTACTAAAAAGAGTGCATTCTACGATGTCAAAACGACATCAATTTCAAATAAACCATCTTAGAATACATGACGGTGACAATTTTATAAATAGGAGGAGTTAAATGAAAATGGTTTTACCAAAACTATCGTGAAATTCTGCGTTCAATGATAGTTATTTATATAATCGTCATTGAACGCAGCCTTCCACGATGTTTTTGTAAAACATTGTGGTTTGCACACTATTTTAATTTACAAATTAAATGTTCATACCTTCACTCACACCCCTTTCACCCTCTCACCTCACCTTCTCACCTCCCATCTTTTCGTCCCCATGCGAGCCTCGTCATGGAGGCCCTCGTCACCTCGCTCACGCGCCTCCACCTTGACGACGCGTGGTTGGCATCGTTGTGCTTTGACACTGGTGTGGGGTTCAAGGTCCGACATAGTTGCTGCTCGCAGTGTTGTTAGGGTTCACAAAAGACCTTTTGATGGAAGCTTGCTTGTGGGGCTTCTATGGAGGCTGGATCTTTAAGCTTCAATGAGGTCCTTCAATGGTGATTTTACACCATGGAGATGCAGCGGAAGGCAAAGGAGAAGAGGAGAGGAGAGGCACCATCTACTAGGGAATAAGCCAAGGAAGAAGGAGCTTCACCACCAAGAATTGCCTTGGATAAGAAGCTTGAAAAGGATGCTTTAATGGAGGAAAAGAAAGAGAGAAGGGGGGAGCACGAAATTGAAGGAATAAAAGAGGGAGAGAAGTGGAACTTTGAAGTGTATCTCATAAGATTTTCATTCATCAAAGTTACAACAAGTGTTACACATGCTTCTATTTATAGACTAGGTAGCTTCCTTGAGAAGCTTTCTTGAGAAAACTTCCTTGAGTTTGAGAAAACTTCCTTGAAAAGCTTCTTTGAGAAAAATTCCTTGAGAAGCTAGAGCTTAGCTACACACACCCCCTCTAATAATTAAGCTCACCTCCTTGAGAAGCTTCCTTGAGAAGATTCCTAAAGAAGCTAGAGCTTTGCTTCACACACCCCCTATAATAGCTAAGCTCACCCTCTTGCCAAAATACATGAAAATATAAAAAAAAGTCCATATTACAAAGACTGCTCAAAATGCCTTGAAATACAAGGCTAGAACCCTATACTACTAGAATGGCCAAAATACAAGGCCCAAAAGAAGGAAAAACCAATTCTAACATTTACAAAGAAGAGTGAATCCAACCTTGACCCATGGGCTCAAAAATCTACCCTAAGGTTCATGAGAACCCTAGGGCCTTCTTTAGTAGCTCTAGCCCAATCCTCTTGGAGTCTTCTATCCAATACCCTTGGGGGGTAGGATTGCATCATCCCCTCCACCTTGGAAAGGATTTGACCTCAAATCCTGAGGGTCTTCATACTCTGGGCTCCTTCCCTCGACACCTATAAAAAGAATAAAAACATATGTATTAGTGGTGTTGAGTATGTTAGAGTAGGGTAAGGTCTGAAAACCCTTTTCATGGAGATCTTCCCATGAAGGAACATGATTCCTCACCAACTCAATGAGTGGTGCTACAAGTATAGAAAAATATGGGACAAACCTTTTGTAAAAGTTTGTTAAGTCATGGAAGCCCCAGATTTCCCTTATACTTGGTGGAGTAGGCCATTCAGGAATGACCTTTATTCTCTTAGGGTCCGTGAGAACCCCTTGATCACTATTTAAAAAATTAAGGAAAGTAATGCAATAAAGCGTACCTTTTTCTGTATTTTCATGTTGATTATTCCTACAAAAAAATACGACAAACCTAAGGTGTCCCATATGAGCACCTAAGTTTGTATGAAAACCAAAAATAAGAACAAACCTACCTAATGAGTCCCTATGTACATGACTCATGAAAATGTTGGGTGCATGACTATTTTACGAAAGAGGGTTTCAACACTCAACACATTCATCATATCACTTATTTTAGGGATTTGGTGCCTAATAATACCTATTTTGGGCACCAACAAAGCACAAGAATTTAAGCTCTTACGAACCAAACCCTCATCCAACAACTCCTTTACTTGAGAAATAACCTTAAGCCCAAGAGGTGTGACAGTGTTAACAAGTGTCTTTTTACAAAGGAGAAGATGTGGAGGTTGTTCAAGAGGGGAAGTTTCTTTAATATTTGTCTTTATTTCAAAATGACTTTCCTTCTTAGCTAACCTCTTGGAGGAGACACTTACCTCCTTACACTCCTCCTTAACCATTAAAGGTTGTCCTTCTTCTTGGGGGTAGATTTCTTCACTAGATTCTTCCCCTTTTACTTCTTCACTTTCACTAGAGGAAGGTGAAGTAGTAGCCTCATCTTGGCTACTATAAATATCCTGGCCCCTCATAATCATGGTTTTCTTGGTGGGGCATTGAGAAGTAATGTGTCCTCTTCCAAGACATTTAAAGCACTTTATGGAGCTAGTTTTCTCTTGCATACTAGTCTTAAGGGGTTGATTTTCTATTGTCTTTCCCTTATCATCTTTGGTCTTAGAAGGTGTCACCCCTAAGATGCCTTGACCTTGGTCTTTCTTTAGATAAGAGTAAGAGCCATAAGATTTTGAAGTAGACTTCCTTTTAAGTTGTTGCTCTATCCTTATTTCCCAATCTAAGTTAGCCTCTACATTGTCCTTCCCATGGATGTATGGGAGGTTAATGTTAGCCTCTTGAGGCTTTCTTTCCTTTTCTCTCCTATGGGAGTGAGGTCTAAGATGTGACCTATGCCTTCCTTCATAATAGTCACGAAATTCTTCACTTAGACTTTTGCAAGAGTTATGACTACTATAGGAGGCATGTTTTACTCTTTTCATTTCTTTCATTATTTTTCTTCTTTCTTCCTCTCTTATTTTCTTTCTTTCATCTTGACTTATTTCTTCCACTATTTTTTTTCCTTTTTCTTTTCTCTCTTGTTTTTCTTTCCATAACTTGAGGGAACTCAACTCATCTAAGATTCTAGATAAAGGGTCTTTATGACTAGTACCCTCGCCATTAACACTAGATGAATGATGACTCATGTTCGTTCCTAAGTTGTGGTTCTTTCTTGTTGGAGGTTTGAAAACAAAAGGTAAAAGAAACTATGGTTGAAACTAGCCAAAATAAACACTAAAAGAGGTGTGAAAGATAAGGTAAAAAACTAATTGGTAAAAGGAAAGCTATCTAGGCGGTTTGACAATGGAAGGTAAAGGAAATAAGTTATGAAAGTAAGCTAGAAATGTAAACTAGGCGAATCCTAAGAGTGTTTGGATGAAAAATTGCCTAAAATTATTACACACAAATGGAAGTTTGGTAACCTATTAGAGGTTCCTAACACACTTCCAATAAAAGACCTTTTTGTTACAAAACTTGAAAGCAATGAAGGTAAGTAAATTGCAAATTACAAAATTACAAAACGGTCCTCAATTTTGGTGGTTGTTCTCTCTTTGGTGATTCACTCAATTTGGAGTGCTTCTTAGTCTAATAGCTCTTAAGGTGGTTGGCCCCTTTCTTCTTGACTGAAATTCTTCAAGGGATGACACTAATCCTCCTTACAATTCCCTATAAGGCAACCCACAAACAAGGAAACAAAAAGACAAGCAATAACCAAAGACCAAAAAAATGAAATGAAAGCTAAACCAATGGAGTTTTAACAAGACAATTTTTCAAGAAGGACATAGAAGCAAGCTAGGACTCAAAGAGAAACTTAGAATGGCTCTAGAGTAGAGTAAAAAAAACTAAAAAAAAAAAAGACTCAACAAACCTCTAGCTTTGACACTTGTCTTCACACTAATTTTCAATTGAAATTTCCAATTATATAATAAATTTTGAGCCAAAACAACAAGCACACTTCCCTTTCACCTTTTTTTTTGGATACTGATTTTCCTGCCAACTTGTGTGATATTTCGTATTTTTTAATTTTATCCAAATCACTTGTTTCTTTTTTTCTAACTTTTTTTCTAGATGTCTAAAAAATTCAGTAAAAATCTCAGCTCAAAATTTGAAGTAACCAATTCTCAGTAATTTTTACAAGTTTGTATGTCCAAGCTGCCAGCACCAGAGATTTTTTTTTTTAAGCATGGTATATAGATTGCCTTGGGCTTACTTTCAACCTTCCTATGTATGTTGAACTCACTAGGATTGTTTACCACAGTTTTAGGAGTTCAATATTCACTTAGGATCAACATTTCAGCCAGCAATTCAATCACCAAAACTCAAATTCACAATAGACACAATCATAAGGAAACCTAAAAGTTCAAGAAAAGGTTCACAATCAAAGACTCTCTAAGAATTTTGCATGAACATGTTAAGGACTAATTAACATGAAAGATTTGACTCAAATCAAATAATAGGCTAAAATAATTTCATACACTCATGAACAAATGAGTTAGACAAAGAAACAAGAAAATAAAATTCAGCACAACATAAGAAATCTTATGCGACAAGTTTCATGATTAGACATGACTTCTATGACAAAACTACAATAGGTGAACAAGTCACTCTAGATTTT
The DNA here is from genome assembly GCF_000004515.6 of Glycine max. Taxonomy (NCBI): domain Eukaryota; kingdom Viridiplantae; phylum Streptophyta; class Magnoliopsida; order Fabales; family Fabaceae; genus Glycine; species Glycine max. The sequence continues at coordinate 29,100,014 of NC_038250.2, read as the reverse complement.
TGAGGTTTTCTTCTACTTTAATATTTTTTAAGAATTTTATGGTTTAGGTTTCAGCCACAAAAAAATAACAAGACAAAACTCAAAGGAACCTAAACTCAACACAATTCATGGTTCAAGAACAAGAACAAGAAATTTGAACCATAGAAAATCAAATCTACCTTCTATAGCAAGTTTAATCGGTGGAAACTCTAAAGAATCATGTTAACAACATTTAGCACAAGACATGTGAGGATATACATGGAGAAAAAATGAAGAAAAAACAATGGAAGAGAAGGTAAAGCAAAAAAAATAATGGAGGTTTAAGGAGCACCTACATGAAGCTCTTGTGCTCTGATTACCACTTGATGGAAGCTTGCTTGTGGGTCTTCTATGGAGGCTGGATCTTTGAACTTCAATGAGATCCTTCAATGGTGATTTTACGCCATGGAGATGCAGCGGAAGGCAAAGGAGAGGAGGAGAGGAGAGGCACCATCCACTAGGGAATAAGCCAAGGAAGAAGGAGCTTCACCACCAAGAATTGCCTTGGATAAGAAGCTTGAAAAGGATGCTTTAATGGAGGAAAAGAAAGAGAGAAGGGGGGAGCACGAAATTGAAGGAATAAAAGAGGGAGAGAAGTGGAACTTTGAAGTGTATCTCATAAGACTTTCATTCATCAAAGTTACAACAAGTGTTACACATGCTTCTATTTATACACTAGGTAGCTTCCTTGAGAAGCTTTCTTGAGAAAACTTCCTTGAAAAGCTTTCTTTGAGAAAACTTCCTTGAGAAGCTTCTTTGAGAAAAATTCCTTGAGAAGCTAGATCTTAGCTACACACACCCCTTTAATAATTAAGCTCACCTCCTTGAGAAGCTTCCTTGAGAAGATTCTTAAAGAAGCTAGAGCTTAGCTACACACACTCCCTATAATAGCTAAGCTCACCCCCATGCCAAAATACTTGAAAATATAAAAAAAGTCCCTATTACAAAGACTGCTCAAGATGCTCTGAAATACAAGACTAAAACCCTATACTACTAGAATGGCCAAAATACAAGGCCCAAAAGAAGGAAAAACCAATTCTAACATTTACAAAGAAGAGTGAATCCAACCTTGACCCATGGGCTCAAAAATCTACCCTAAGGTTCATGAGAACCCTAGGGCCTTCTTTAGTAGCTCTAGCCCAATCCTCTTGGAGCCTTCTATCCAATACCCTTGGGGGGTAGGATTGCATCACCTTTTCCCACACGTGCAAGCCTCGATGCTAGAAGGGCTCATCAATTTCTGCAAGCACGACAGAGAGTCAAGAGACGTCATGTTCCTATTGGCAAAACCCTCGTCTCTCGTACCAATGGCCTACTTGTTGGTATATATGCTTGCATCATTTTGCTTCTAGAATCAAATGTGAGAATAAGTGTGCCTCCTATCCTTTTATGGTTGTCTTATCCATCTGTTTTGTTATTGAGTCACATTTTTTAAACAGAGTTTCCCTTCATTATTGGTTTGTGTTTGTCTCATTCTGCTTTATGATTTGAAAAAATAAACCTTGTGCCAATGAAATAGATTTTTAGTTGAGAAACTAGTGTAAAATTTATAAGCTTAACATATGGAGGCATGTTACTTAGTGCTTTCCTGCATTGGTATTTAGGTCTTTTGAGTTTCCTTTAACTGAGACTTAATGAGTGAATGTAAATGTTTAATAGATTTGAAAAAGAAGAAATGAAATTTTCCTAAATTTTAAATACTTTCTATTTATATATTTTAGTGTTGGATCAAGTGGCCTCAAAATAATTAAGAAGGGGGTTGAATTAATTATTCCTAAACCTTTACTAATTAAAAAATTACTCTTCTAAGGCTTTTACTTATGTTGTTAAGAGAATATGGAGTAGAAGAGAAACTTAACAGAAAGTAAAAGCGGAAATTAAATGCACAGTGGAAAGTAAAAGAGTAGGGAAGAAGGAAACAAACACACAAGAGTTTTTATACTGGTTCGGCAACAACCCGTGCCTACATCCAGTCCCTAAGCGACCTGCGGTCCTTGAGATTTCTTTCAACCTTGTAAAAATCCTTTTACAAGCAAAGATCCATAAGGGATGTACCTTCCCTTGTTCTCTTTGAAACCTTAGTGGATGTACCCTCCACTAGAACTGATCCACAAGAGATGTACCCTCTCTTGTTCTCAGTCAAACCCTAGTAGATGTACCCTCTACTTGTACCACAAAGGATGTACCCTCCAATGTGTTAAGACAAAGATCTCAGGCGGTTAAACCTTTGATACTTTGTGAATGGGGATACAAAAGAATTCTCAGGCGGTTAGTCCTTTGAACACTTTTGTATTAGGGAAAGGGAAGAATCAAAAGAATTCTCAGACTGTGTTGTTTTGAATTCTTTAACAAGGGAGAAGAGAGACACAAAAGAATTCAGGCGGTTAGTCCTTCGTTCTTTTGGAAAAGGGAGAAGAGAGACACAAAAAGAATTCAGGCGGATAGTCCTTGGCGAATTCTTTTTGGCAAATGGAGAAGAGAATGAAAAGATGAATAACACAAGTTTTCAAGGTTTGGAAAACCAGAAAACTTCAGAAAACTTTTGGTACAACGAAGAAGAAGGTCAAAGAGATTCAAGGCTTGTAAAGGATTGTATGAATAATTGTAAAAAGTGTATTCAAGATTGAAAGAATGAATTAAATGAAAATGCAAAACAAAGTCTTGCTTTTATAGACTCTTCATGTCTGGTCAAGAAGACCATTTAGAAGAATTATAACTTTTAGAAAAACTTAAAACCAATTTGAAAAAGTCAAAAACCTTTGTGAAGAGTTACATCTTTTGATTTATTCAGAAACAGTCACTGGTAATCGATTACCAAATCTGTGTAATCGATTACACAAGGCTTTTATGTGAAAGAATGTGACTCTTCACATTTGAATTTGAATTTCAACGTTCAAAGGGATTGGTAATCGATTACCAAAACATTGTAATCGATTACAACTTTTTGAAATTAATTGGAACGTTGTAAATTCAATTTGAAAACTTTTTCAAAATAATTTTGCTACTGGTAATCGATTACAACAATCTGGTAATCAATTACCAGAGAGTAAAAACTCTTTGGTAAACATGTTTTGAGAAAAATCATGTGCTACTCAATTTTTGAGAAAAACTTTTCATACTTATCTTGATTAAACCTTCTTTTGATTCTTGAATCTTGAGTCTTGAATCTTGATCTTGATTCTTGAGATCTTGAACCTTGAATCTTGATTCTTGACTCTAAACTTTCTTCTTGAGCCTTGAATTCTTCTTGATTCTTATCTTGAACTCTTGAATTGTTCTTGATTCACTTGAGTTTTTCTTTGATTGATCTTTGAGCTTTTTGTCATCACCTTTGTCATCATCTTTTGTTATCATCATTGTTTGAGCTTTTTGTCATCACCTTTGTCATTATCTTTTGTTATCATCATTGTTATCATCAAAACACCTTTGAATCACCTTTGAATCACCTTTGATTCACCATGAAACTTTGCTTCTACAATCTCCCCCTTTTTGATGATGACAACTTTTGAAATCAATATACATACAAACACTTTTTCCTAGTCGATCACTCACATAAATTCTCCCCCTTTGTTTTTGAATTTATGCTTATCTTTTAAAAATAAGTTGATTACTCATGTGAATTCTTGATTTAATCCCTATTTCTCTCCCCCTTTGGCATCAACAAAATGCCAAAGTTCGTAACAAATTTGAAGTATTCAAAATATAATTAAACATCCATACACCATTCATGGAAAAAACTATCAACCAAATCATGAAGCAAGAAGCAAGAACCATGAAAACCATGAAGCAACAACCATGAATAGATTAATTATAAACTCCACATAGTCAAATAACATACTTAATATTGGTCCAAACATACCATGCAAATAAGGAAATAGTAAATTGTTCAAATACCATAATAATATACCCAAAATACAAGGCTGAAAATCAAAGTAGTAATAATATTAAAATATAATTCTAAGATGATGGTGGCGGCGGTGGTGGAAGATCGAAGCTTGACCGGATGTATGATACATCTTCTTCAACCTTTGTCATTCTTGACTCCATTTCATTGAAGCGCATATCCACTTGCAATTCCAAAGTATCAAACCTCTCACCAACAAAGGTTTGAAGACCATCAAACCTTTCCAAAATCTTCGAAAGAAGAGATGAATCTTCTCCCTCATGTCTTTCTTCACCAACATTTCTAGCACCTTTCTTTACCCAAGAGCCATCATGCTCCTTAATATAACTAAAGGATGCTATGACTGAAGCGCCTATAAGGAATGATCTCTTGATTGGAACATAGGGTTCAGAATCAAGAGGGATGTTGAAGTGTTGAAGGAAAAGGGTAATAACATGAGGATAAGGCAAAGGTGCATTCAATCGCAATGCCTTATGCATGCGATATCTAACAAGGTGTGCCCAATCAATTTGTAAACCTTTATGAAAGGCCCACATGACAATGAGATCTTCTTCAGAAACCTGAGCAAGGTTTGAAGATCTAGGAAGCAAAATGTGAACAATAAGGTAATGGAGGATGCGGCTTTCAAAAGCCAATGATATGGCAAGAATCCTTCCGGTCATATCCGCTTGGTTGGTGCAAACCAACCGGCGGGCATCATGCACAGAAAAATTGAATTTTCAATCATCAATCAGTGCACCCTCAAAAGGCACACCTTCACTAGGCAATTTTGTTAAATCATAAAATAGGGATTGGTCAATGACCATCTTAATCCCATAAAATTTAGACATTAGGGTACCTTCATGGATTTCTAAATTAGAATAAAAAGCTTTGACTAAATCAGAATAAACAGGTAATTTTAGAGACATGAATGGAATAAGATTGGAGTTTTCAAATGCTTGAAGGCATTCAAAACTCTCATTTGAGAAGAAATCCATATCTATGAATTTTGGGTCTATAATGGAACGAGAGGAAAAGAGGTTTGTGTACCGTATATGCTGTTCCACTGATGAGAACAACGATCCAGAGGGAATGGAGGAAGGCATTGAGGTTTCTTGTGCCCCGGAATGTTGTTGACTCCGACTCGAAGTGCCTTTCCGCTTTTTCAATGGTTCCACCATTTAAGGAGTTTTTTGGGATTTCAATCGGTTCAAATGAAAGAGATTGAAAAAAGATGAAGTTTGGGCTTTGTGGGGAGTGAATTGGACAAGAATTGAGTGAGATATGGTTGGAAGAAAAATTAGGGGCGAGGGTTTTCGAGAAAGAGAGGAGTTGCAGGTTTCAGAATTTGAAATTTGAATATATAGGTGCATGGACGCGTTGTAATCGATTACACAAATATGGTAATCGATTACCAGAGAGCAACATTGCCAGAAATAACTGCTTGTAATCGATTACACTATTATGGTAATCGATTACCAGTGGTTATTTTAGCAAGAAAACAAAAACAAAAGGCTTTCTAGGAGAGAAGAAGTTTTGAGTTTTTATCAAAATATTTTTTATGAAAAATATATTTGAAGATACTTTATGAATAATTATCAATCATGTAATTCACATATCATGTCATGCAAAAACATTAAAACATGAAGATAATCAATTTTATCAAAAACAATCAAAACACAAGTAAGAAGAATATTGATTTTACTTAAATATATGAATGAATATTTCATGCAAATAAGATGAAATCAATCAAGCAAATATACTCATGATTTCAAACAATCAAAAAACACACAAATAAAGAATTGTTAGTCATCATAATCAAATTGTTTGAATAAAAATTTCAACTTTAAGAGAAATTTTAATAAGATAATGGTTTTGATATTACCTTTTTTAGGATTGAAGTGTCTAGATCTTCAAAGATGAGGATCATACTTTTTCTCCTTGTTTTTCATCCTTGAGAGATGTTCTCGTCACTTTCATAATCTTTGGTTAGAAGATTAATCTTCTTTTCTGAATCATCGGATGAATCATTGTTATCCCATGCAATGTATGCTTTCTTAGTTCTTCTTTCGTCAAATCTTTTCTTTTCACTTTTCTCTGACCATTCTTCATTTGACGGATAGTTGGCCTTGCTGTGACCAATTTGGTTGCATTTGTAACACCTAAGGACTTGAGAATCATCTTGTGATTTTCTTCCATTATTGAAATTCTGACGCCTGTCAATTCTTCTTTTCTTGATGTATTTATGAAATTTCTTAACAAAGAAGGAAAAATCTTCTTCATCATCTGAATCTTCTTCTTCATTTTCTTCTTGTATTGAAGATGAGGCTTTAAGGGCTATGCTTCTCTTCTTTTTGTCATTTTCTTCATTCTGATCGAGGCGTTGAACTTCCATCTCGTGTTCCTGCAATTTACCAAATAAAGTGGCAAGAGACATGGAAGAAAGGTCTTTACTTTCAGAAATAGCAGTTACCTTGGGCTGCCATTCCCTACTTAAACATCTTAAGACTTTATTAATTAAATCTTCATTAGGAAATACTTTTCCTAATGATGCTAGATGGTTTACTATATGTGTAAATCTTTTTTGCAAACTATGAATATTTTCATTTGGATTCATCCTAAATAATTCATATTCATGGGTAAGGGTATTTATTCTAGACCTTTTTACATCTGTGGTTCCTTCATGGGTTAACTGGAGAGTATCCCACATATCCTTGGCATTAGTACAATTTGACACTCTAAAGTACTCATCTATCCCTAGGGCTGAAGTGATGATGTTTTTGGCTTTGAGATCGTACTGGATTTTTCTCCTATCTTCTTCTGTCCATTGATCTCTAGGTTTTTGGGTTGTAGTGCTTGTGCTTACATCAACTATAATGGGTATATGTGGTCCTAATTCTATTGCTTCCCAAATATTTAGGTCTATGGCTTCAATGAATATCTGCATGCGGGTTTTCCAATAATGGTAACCCTCATTATTGAAAATGGGTGGTCTATGAATGAAATTTCCTTCAAGAAACAAGGGATTTGAGGAGACCATTTATCTTGAAGTGGTTAGACTTTCTACAAGATACTTGCTCTGATACCACTTGTTGGATCAAGTGGCCTCAGAATAATTAAGAAGGGGGGGTTGAATTAATTATTCCTAAACCTTTAGTAATTAAAAAATTACTCTTCTAAGGCTTTTACTTATGTTGTTAAGAGAATATGGAGTAGAAGAGAAACTTAACAGAAAGTAAAAGCGGAAATTAAATGCACAGTGGAAAGTAAAAGAGTAGGGAAGAAGGAAACAAACACACAAGAGTTTTTATACTGGTTCGGCAACAACCCGTGCCTACATCCAGTCCCTAAGCGACCTGCGGTCCTTGAGATTTCTTTCAACCTTGTAAAAATCCTTTTACAAGCAAAGATCCACAAGGGATGTACCTTCCCTTGTTCTCTTTGAAACCCTAGTGGATGTACCCTCCACTAGAACTGATCCACAAGAGATGTACCCTCTCTTGTTCTCAGTCAAACCCTAGTAGATGTACCCTCTACTTGTACCACAAAGGATGTACCCTCCAATGTGTTAAGACAAAGATCTCAGGCGGTTAAACCTTTGATACTTTGTGAATGGGGATGCAAAAGAATTCTCAGGCGGTTAGTCCTTTGAACACTTTTGTATTAGGGAAAGGGAAGAATCAAAAGAATTCTCAGACTGTGTTGTTTTGAATTCTTTGACAAGGGAGAAGGGAGACACAAAAGAATTCAGGCGGTTAGTCCTTCGTTCTTTTGGAAAAGGGAGAAGAGAGACACAAAAAGAATTCAGGCGATTAGTCCTTGGCGAATTCTTTTTGGCAAAGGGAGAAGAGAATGAAAAGATGAATAGCACAAGTTTTCAAGGTTTGGAAAACCAGAAAACTTCAGAAAGCTTTTGGTACAACAAAGAAGAAGTTCAAAGAGATTCAAGGCTTGTAAAGGATTGTATGAATAATTGTAAAAAGTGTATTCAAGATTGAAAGAATGAATTAAATGAAAATGCAAAACAAAGTCTTGCTTTTATAGACTCTTCATGTCTGGTCAAGAAGACCATTTAGAAGAATTATAACTTTTAGAAAAACTTAAAACCAATTTGAAAAAGTCAAAAACCTTTGTGAAGAGTTACATCTTTTGATTTATTTAGAAACAGTCACTGGTAATCGATTACCAAATCAATGTAATCGATTACACAAGGCTTTTATGTGAAAGAATATGACTCTTCACATTTGAATTTGAATTTCAACGTTCAAAGGGATTGGTAATCGATTACCAAAACATTGTAATCGATTACAACTTTTTGAAATTAATTGGAACGTTGTAAATTCAATTTGAAAACTTTTTCAAAACAATTTTGCTACTGGTAATCGATTATCAGAGAGTAAAAACTCTTTGGTAAACATGTTTTGAGAAAAATCATGTGCTACTCAACTTTTGAGAAAAACTTTTCATACTTATCTTGATTAAACCTTTTCTTGATTCTTGAATCTTGAGTCTTGAATCTTGATCTTGATTCTTGAGATCTTGAACCTTGATTCTTATCTTGAACTTTTGAATTGTTCTTGATTCACTTGAGTTGTTCTTTGATTGATCTTTGAGCTTTTTGTCATCACCTTTGTCATCATCTTTTGTTATCATCATTGTTTGAGCTTTTTGTCATCACCTTTGTCATCATCTTTTGTTATCATCATTGTTTGAGCTTTTTGTCATCACCTTTGTCATCATCTTTTGTTATCATCATTGTTATCATCAAAACACCTTTGATTCACCATGAAGCTTTGCTTCTACAAAGGACATTACTCAAGTTTAAGCATATATATATATATATATATATATATATATATATATATATATATATATATATATATATATATATATATATATATATATATATATATATATATATATATATATATATATATATATATATATATATATATATATATATATATAGGGGTAAATTGGTTTTGATATGAGTAGTAAATTTTATATATAGGGGTAAACTGGTTTTGATATGAGTAGTAAATTTTAGTTACATGTTCAAATTCTAAATGAATGAATATTGTGATTTGCATTAAATGAAGAATCCTAGAGACATAGTAGTCATATTTGCTTTATTATTACGAATTTTTCTTATCCCTTTCATTAATATGATAAGGTCAACCAATGAGGCATTTGCTTACTACTTCTTCAGAGAAGGAACAGAGAGGTCAAAGTTCAAGTGTTTCTGTTGGTCCCAACTAATGTGTTCCTGCAGCTGCATGTTAAATTGAGAGGGTTCAGACTCCCAATCTATTAATTTTACCATATATCTTCTTGTTAATTTTTTTCTTCTTTAAATTTTCTAATGTTTTATTATTTTCTATCCCTTTAGACTGGACTGGCTAGCATTTCTGATTAAAATACAAAAAATTGTGATACAATCATAAAAAAACCCACATTTTGTTTTCCAACATTCAAACATCACTGATTTAAAACTAAAAATTTTCTTAAACCAGCATGGAATCTAATACTCTTCCTCTGGTTGTAATTAAAATGCAGGAAAAATGTGTTTTTGGTCCCTGTACTTTCAGTCAAACTTGGTTTTGTTCCATTTACTTTAAAATTGATGAATTTAGTCCTTCAATTGTTGAAAATATGTGAATTCAGTCCCTCTTTCAACTTCCCATTAATATACCTGCTATTAGTTTCCATTCCTATGATTATTATTTTTCTGCTTCACATCAATGTTTTTCCTCTCTTGTCACTTAAAAAATCTATTTCTCTTAATAACACTTGTTCTCTTTTAATGTAGTTTTGAATATAAATTAAAGTTCTGCCTTTAAGGATTTATTACTAGTTATTACTAACACTCCTTATTTAAGATTGTAAGCATTTATAGTATAAAACTTCCAAGAAGTCAAGAGGCAGATTAATATTTATTTAACATGTTTACTTTTCTTTTTCTGCCTCCTGTCAATCAGGGTAAGCGTTTATAGTATAAAAAACCTACTGACTGACATATAGCTTTTTCTCCTAATCAAGTTAATTGGAACTGTTCTTCTCAGTTGTGCCTTCCTATATGACATCTTCTGGGTGTTTGTCTCTAAACGATGGTTCCATGAGAGTGTGATGATAGTGGGGAGTGTTTTAAAGAACAATCCCATGCCTCTACTATAATGACCTGCCTTGTCACTACGATATCACCACTCTAATCCGCGGAAATTTCAATTTTTAAATGAAAACTTCATTAATTTGCTTATGAAAAATGAAAGTAAATTTTTCACGATATATATTCACCGAACAACGCACAATTACTTAAATGAATACATATATAGATATAGTAACTCAGTACACATCATCCGCATAATGGAAAATAAATTAGCTTATACATATAATTAAATATGTGATTTACATCCTCAATTTAAAATAAATTTATAGAACCAGCTACAGAGGAGTTGATTAACAAAATACAACTCTCTCAAAATAATCCCAACGTCATCACGTCGGCTTGGCATCTCCACAAAAGAATCTCACTTCACATACTCTACTGCTATCCTTCTGCTCCCACGAACAAAGGTTCATGATCATCACAAGTACCAACCATAAGGTACAAAAATTGCAAGGATGAGTTTATTATAAAAGAAGTTAATACAAAAATCAAATAACCATAATTAGTGAGAAAACATTAACAAATACCATAAGCATACACAAGCATCCATTAGTCCAACATACACTCAACAAATAGTCATCATCCATCCATAATTCCCCTCAATCATGCTCAATATGATGCATGCACCTGACCTTAACTCTCAAATGCAATGTGGTACCATTCATCAAGGAAATAGCCTAAGTGTGTCTACACGACACTCTCACTTAGGAAAACTAGGCAGTAAGTGTCAAGATCACCCTATCCTGCACAAGCAACTTCCCCCCTCCCCCCCTCGCCCCCCATGGTGATCAGCCTGAGTCTCAAGGTAGTTCCAAACCGAGTGAGATGCCCCCAAGTACAAGTATTCCCCCTCATGAGAAACTACAAGTACTTACTGACAAAGTTTAAACTATTTCCATGCAGTATGAAGTATTAAACATGGACACCATCAATGCACTGAACGTGGATAATTAAAGATTCTAAGTCATCCCCCTCCAAAGGTGCTCAAAACTCTTTAACCACTATTTCCTCCACCAGGGATATCCACCATGGTCACTGCACCCCCTATGTGCATACACATCACACATCATCACAATGACATTTTCAACATCAACAACATCTCATCTCAATGTCATTCTTAACATCAATATCAACTCATCTCAACATCAACATCATTTCATCTCAATGACATTATCAACAACAACAACATCATCTCATACCAACATAATCATCAATAACAATGTCATCTCATATCAATATTATAATAAACACAAACATCATCTCGTATCAATTATTATAAATATCATCTTCAACAACAACGTCATTATCTATCAACATTATCATAAACCTCAACATCACCTCATATCAATTAATATCATCAATAACAATATCATCAGTAAATCACATTCCGCATATACACACATATATAGTTCATGCTTGAGATTCACACACCCCAAGTCTTTAGACAACACGTCTAATAAAAACAATAATGTCATTTATAAATAATAGACGTATCGCATCCCATTAGTAAAAAATAGTTTTTCTTAAAAACTAGCATGCAACAGGGACATGCATACATCCCCATAGTTAGGTTCGTTGACCCTAACTATGGTATTAAAAGCCTTAAATTATAATAAACTCTCATCACCTATCGTGAGTTCTATGTCAGTTGCTCTTTGCGTCACTCAAAGACCTCTCTCATTCACGTTTGTCAGTCCAAACACAAGGTTATATATACCAGATTGAAGGAAATTTAGTATAAATTTAAAAAATAAGGCTAATAACAACATTCGGGGTCAATTACCCCTATCAAAACATAAAGGGTTATGGGGTGTTTCAGATTCTACTAAAAGGAGATGTCATTTTGAAATTCCGATCATGCCAATATGACCAGGGTTCAGTGAAGGTCACGAAAATAAAATCAATTTTATAAAAGATAACTTTTACAACATCTCATTTTTAAGGGTTTTTCAAAGGAAGTGTAAAAACACCCTATTACAGTACCCAAAACACAAGAGACACTAAAAGAAACTCAAAATAACTAAGAGAAAGACTTAGAAGTCAGGATTACCTCAGAGAAGCTACGAAAGAAAGGATTGAGGAATTTTTCTCCACTGAATCCTTGAGGTGGATTCTGAGGATTCTGTTTCGATTAAAGCGTTCCTCTTGGTGTGGTGGTTCGGCGGCAAGCAACAACGGCTCGTGGTGGCCACCGGTGGTCGTGGGTGGTGGAGGAGGAGTCCTTAGGGTGGTTTCGATGGAGTTTTGAGAGAGAGAGAGGCGTAAAATCGTGTTTTTCACGTTGAAAAACATATTAATAATTTGCAGATCTTGCTTAGCGTGCTCGTCTCGCTAAGCGGGAGTCTACTTTTGGCGCTAAGCATGACTTTTCGTGCTTAGTGAAATAACTCTAGGGTTGGGATTTGCATTGAGTGCGAAAATTCGCGCTGAGCACAATTCCTCTTGCACTAAGTGCAACAATTCTTGCTCAACGCAATTCCCTCTCGAGTTGGAATTGTACATAGCGCACTTCTTGCGCTAAGCAAGACGTTAGATGTTGTTATTCTGAAAATCCCAACGGTCAAAATATAGGGATATGTGTTATTGACGTACAATAAAAATTTGAAGATGATCCAATGGTTAACTTATCTAGGATCATGATTTTACTGGAATAGGTTTCGGTAAAATTTGAAATCTCATAATTTTAACTTAGGTCAATAAAACTCCACATAATTCAACATTCGCATCAAGCAAATAACACATGACTAATTCACACCATACCTCAACTCATTCTAGTCAATCATATAATCAAATAACATGATAAATACAATTAAACATCGATTTATAATTAGCGATATTTCAAGGTGTTACATCTACCATTCTTCACAAATCTTGATTTTGGCCTCATACATGATGTTGTTTTCCCGTTAAAATTATTATTCTCTTTACAGGTGGCTCGAGGTGATAAGAGTGGAGAAAATGGTATCCTTGTGCTCCTCAATAAACCACATTTTTTTTATCCTTGGGGTGGTTATAGTATCATTGGATTTGGGGATATAATTTTATCAAGACTTATAGTGGCATTTTCACTAAGGTAGAATTGGAAGCCATAATACATCCTCTCCTACTCATCTTCCTTGCATTACTGATTTTTTCGGTGATAGAATATTTGACCACATTATTTCATTGTAATTTTTTTTTTTTTAAATAGATGGATAAGTAATGCTCTTTTATCATGTTAACAGTTTATCAACTTACTCTATTCATAACTAACTTTACAAGTATGATTGGTTGGCAAAGAAGAACCTTCGGGCTGGATACTTCTTTTGGGCAATGTATGTGTTAGTCGTCACTTACGACTAACTTTTGTATAGAAAAGTGTTATAAAAGGTCTGTCTTTTCCCCAATTTATGGTTCTTTTTGTAGGTTTGTACATATTTTTTGGTTTAGCTTAATTATGTTTAGTAGAATTTCCCAACATTGTGAATTTAATGTGTTTCAACTTCAATTTCAAGTAAAAAAGATGAAATTTGTGAAGGCTAGCAATTGGTGTTTCGCTAAGGGAGGCCTGTGCGCTTAGCGAGAGTCATGCGCTAAGCGAGGCACTCAGCTCGCTTAGCGAGTTGGGAGAATCTGAGAAGCATCTGCGTGCTCAGTGCGTTATCAGCTCACTCAGCGAGGCGTTTGTCTCTTCCTGCGCTAAGTGCGCCCAGCTCGCTCAGCAGATATTCACTAACTCGCGCTAAGGGCGAAAATGGCGCTAAGCGCGCCTTCGAGGACAGAAAGCCCTTTTTAAGGCTGAAATTGGAAAAATTAGGGGATTCGGCTAAAAGGAGTAAAGAGCGAAGAAAGAGTGTAACAAAGGCACAAAACAGAGCAAGGAAGCCAAAAATCTCAACTTTCACGAGGAGTTTAGGTTTATGAGTAATTTCTAGGTTCCTAGAGGTGGAGGAGACATCCCCACCACTGTGTAATATGTTATTTTCTTCTTAAACCCTCATCTTGTAGCTGAAAGGTGCTGCCTTGTGATGGAAGGCTAAGTATCTTTGCTGGGAAATTTTGTTGGAACTTGATTTAAATTATTAACTATCTATTTAAAGTTGTTTTATGTGTTCATTGCTTCTATCTACACTTAATTATTGCATGCTTTTGGTTTGATATCCCATTGGTGTGTAAAGTTAGGATTTTTAGCATTGGAAATTGTATTAATCCTTAGAACTGGATAGAGCAGGGCTAGATAACTGCATTGCTAGACATAGAGTGCAGGGTTTTAGTTTTTGTTATGTTGTGATTGTAATGCTATTCAATTAGACTAAGTTCGACGAGACATCCAAGAACGAGGTTTAATTAGAATTAGTCCATTCACGCGAGGAATCAGTAATTGATATTTTAGTCATTGGCATAGAACACAAAAATAACATTAAATAGAGAAGAATATTTTAGTTACATCAAGCGCTCAGTAGAAGGACCCAACATTTTAATCATTTGTTTCTCTCCCATTTTGATAAGTGTATTTGTAGTTCTTTTAGATTTACAACACATACATATTTGATTTTATACTGTTTTCATGGCTTTATATCAATGTATGTTGATTGAATGGGAGTTCACCAAATGAAACAAGTTCCCTGAGATCTATACTCGGTTTTTACCATTTTATTATTACTTGCACGACTCGATACACTTGGCAGTTAGATTTACGCATCCATAATAACAAGCAATGTTGGATCAAGTGGCCTCGAAATAATTAAGAAGGGGGGGTTAAATTAATTATTAACATGTCTTGACTAATTAAAAATCTATCCTTCTTAATGTTACTAGATTCAATTAGGCTTTACTACTAAGTTATGTAATTTAAAAAAAAGTAAAGCGTAAAAGAAAAGTACACAGTGGAAATTAAAGAGTGTAGGGAAGAAGAAGACAAACACAAGAATTTTATACTCGTTCGGAAACAACCTGTGCCTACATCCAGTCCCCAAGCAACCTGCGGTTCTTGAGATTTCTTTTCAACCTTGTAAAATCCTATACAAGCCAAAGATCCACAAGGGATGTACCCTCCCTTGTTCTCTTTGAAAACCCAAGTGGATGTACCCTCTACTTAAATTGATCTACAAGGGATGTATCCTTTCTTGTTCTCAGTATAACAATCCCCAAGTAGATATACCCTCTACTTGTACCACAACGGATGTACCCTCCAATGTGTTGGGACAAAGAATTCTCAGGCGGTTAGTCCTTTGAATCTTTGTAAAGGGGAAACAAAAGATATCTGAGGCGGTTAGTCCTTTGAAATATTTTGTTTAAGGGAAAGGGAAGAATCAAAAGAATTCTCAGACGGAGTCCTTTGAATTCTCTTGGAAAGGGAGAAGGGAGATAGAAAAGAATTCAGGCGGTTAGTCCTTCATTCTTTTGGCAAAGAGAAAAGAGAATGAAAAAGATGAATAGCACAAGTTTTTGATCAAAGAACTTTTCTTGAAAGAGAAAGTATTTGAACAAAAAAACTTTTAGAAAGATGAGGAGAAATGAATCAGAAAATTTTATAGAAAGAGTTTAAAGAGATGAAAGAAGATATTGAAAGATAGATTGAAAGATAGATGATTCAAAGATGATTGATAATTGTTGAAACTCAGGCCATGGTCACATATTTATAATCTCTTGATGACTCAAGTCAAAGCTTGTGACTCTTGGCAATTTCTTTAAAACTAGTCACTTAAAAAAGTTGTGACTTTTGAAAAAATCTTCAAAAACAATTCACTTGAAGAATTGTGACTTTTGGAAATGTATTTTTCGAAATCAGTCACTGGTAATCGATTACCATTAAGGTGTAATCGATTACACATCAACAGATGTGACTCTTCATTTTGAATTTTGAAAATTAAAACGTTTAGAAGCTATGGTAATCGATTACAAGTATTGTGTAATCGATTACACAATTTTAAAATACTTTAAAACTATTTAAACATAAGTTGTAACTCTTGAAAATTGAAATCTTAACGTTTTAAAATATTGGTAATCAATTATTGTCTTCTGGTAATCGATTACCAGAGAGTAAAACTCTTTGGTAATGATTTTGTGAAAACTTCTTGTTCTACTCAATATTTTGAAAAACTTTTTAACACTTATCTTGATTGAGTCTTCTCTAGATTCTTGAATCTTGAGTCTTGAATCTTGATCTTGATTATACTGGAATCTTAATTCTTGAATCTTGAATATTGGAACTTGATTCTTGAATCTTTGCTTAACTCTTGATTCTTTGGCATCATCAAAATAACCTTGGAAGACATTGCTTCCATAAGCAACAACGGGGCGTGAATAGTATGCCTATGGTTAAGGTATGAAATGTTTGTTCTAGGATAATTTTCATGATAAAATGTTTAAATCTATGTACCTATTAACTGCTATGTGAGATTACACAAATATTATATGCTTGGCTACTCCAATAATATTCTAATAATTTAAGTAGGGCAATTCTAGGAAAGTGGTTTGTTTAATATATGTGTTTAATTGGCATGGTTTGATAATAATAAATTTTTCTCTTCTACAAATAATAATAATAATAATAATAATAATAATAATAATAATACAAACTGACTGGATTTGCTATTCTAAAATTGCAGGTTGGGTTTAATTTGATGTGAAACTAAATAAACATAAAAAAACAATGATTTTAAGGAAAAATCGTCTTAGAATGTATAGATTCTAAGATGGTTTTAAAATTGTCTTAGAATCCTATCGTTTTTGACACTTTTAAATAATAAACACTACAATCTAAGATGATTGATAAGACAAGTGATGTAGAAAAAAATCTTCTAAGACGGTTTAAAAACCGTCATAGAAAGTGTTTGGCGACTTTAAATACGGTTTCAAAGTCATCGTGAAAAGTGCTACTGAATCATCTTTGAAAGATTTTTTTTCTAGTAGTAAATATGGGGCCAGGTTCAGGTGTTAGTCTCACTAAGATAGAAGCTCCTCCTATGAAGTTGAATGAGTTGATTGCAGTAGATACTTTGGGCACTACTGTCCTTAGAGTGTAGTTTCTTTTGCTTTGTTTCATTTTTCTTACTTACATTACCAAAAAAAAATCATCATCTTTAACCTCTCTTTCGTATCATTTATGTATAAAATTAAAACTTTATAATTATTAATTAAAATTGTTGGATCGAGTGGCCTCAGAATAATTAAGAAGGGGGGTTGAATTAATTATGCCTAAACCTTTACTAATTAAAAATTACTCTTCTAAGGCTTTTACTAAATTGTTAAGAGAATCAGGAGTAGAAGAGAAACTTAACAAAAAGTAAAAGCAAAAATTAAATGCACAGTGGAAAGTAAAAGAGTAGGGAAGAAGGAGACAAACACACAAGAGTTTTTATACTGGTTCGGCAACAACCCGTGCCTACATCCAGTCCCCAAGCGACCTGCGGTCCTTAAGATTTCTTTCAACCTTGTAAAAATCCTTTTACAAGCAAAGATCCCCAAGGGATGTACCCTCCCTTGTTCTCTTTGAACCTAGTGGATGTACCCTCCACTAGAACTGATCCACAAGAGATGTACCCTCTCTTGTTCTCAGTCAAACCCAAGTAGATGTACCCTCTACTTGTACCACAAAGGATGTACCCTCCAATGTGTTAAGACAAAGATCTCAGGCTGTTAAACCTTTGATACTTTGTGAATGGGGATACAAAAGAATTCTCAGGCGATTAATCCTTTGAACACTTTTGTATTAGGGAATGAGAAGAATCAAAAGAATTCTCAGACTGTGTCATTTTGAATTCTTTGACAAGGGAGAAGGGAGACACAAAAGAATTCAGGTGGTTAGTCCTTTGTTCTTTTGGAAAAGGGGGAAGAGAGACACAAAAAGAATTCAGGCGGTTAGTCCTTGGCGAATTCTTTTTGGCAAAGGGAGAAGAGAATGAAAAGATGAATAGCACAAGTTTTCAAGGTTTGGAAAACCAGAAAACTTTAGAAAGCTTTTGGTACAAAGAAGAAGAAGAAGTTCAAAGAGATTCAAGGCTTGTAAATGATTGATTGAATGAATGTCAAAAAGTGTCTTGAAAAGCAAATCAAAGCCTTACTTTTATAGACTCTTCATGTCTAGCCATGAAGACCATTTAGAAGAGTTATAACTTTTAGAAAAACTTAAAACCAATTTGAAAAAGTCAAAACCTTTTTGAAGAGTTACATCTTTTGATTTATCAGAAACAGTCACTGGTAATCGATTACCAAATTAGTGTAATCGATTACGCAAAGCTTTTAAGTGAAAGGATGCGACTCTTCACATTTGAATTTGAATTTCAACGTTCAAGGGCACTGGTAATCGATTACCAAAACATTGTAATCGATTACAGCCTTTTGAAAATAATTGGAACGTTGTAAATTCAGTTTGAAAACTTTTTCAAACTCATTTTGCTACTGGTAATCGATTACAACAATATGGTAATCGATTACGAGAGAGTAAAAACTCTTTGGTAAAAAGTTTTGTCAAAAACTCATGTGCTATTCAAAGTTTTGAAAAACTTTTTAATACTTATCTTGATTGAGTCTTTTCTTTATTCTTGAATCTTGAGTCTTGAATCTTGATCTGGATTCTTGAGATCTTGAACCTTGAATCTTGATTCTTTTCTTGAACTCTTGACTTGTTCTTGATTCACTTGAGATGTTATTTGATTCACTTGAGTTGTTCTTTGATCTTTGAGCTTTTTGTTCATCACCTTTGTCATCATCTTTTGTTGTCATCATTGTTATCATCAAAACACCTTTAAATCACATTCACCATGAAGCTTTGCTTCTACAAAAATTATAGTAAAATACAAAAATATATGTAATAAAATTATAAAATCTAATTAACTATTTTTAATTAATTATAGAAAAAGTATATTCTTTATTCACTTGAGGTAAATAGTTATAAAAAAACTTTAGGTAAATAGTTTTCATTTTACATTCAACTTTACAATCTATTGTTGTCATGTATCAACATATATGCACACAAAAAAGAATATTGAAATATATCTATAACATATCTTAACATGCAAGATGATTTGGGATGAGATGAAAAAAAATATTATTACTTGCCAAACAAATCTTGAAATTAGTAGTCCTAGTTGGATTACACTTCATATTTTTGAACTACAAACAATAGCCCACTGCAAGTCTAGGCTATGGGTTCTCAAGCTACTATAGGAAGCACTTGGTGTTGGTGAATGGAGAAAAAAAGGTGAAGATAGGATTTTACGTGAAAGGTAATGGTTGAAAGCAATAAAAGAAAGCAATAGAAAAAAGATTGTAAAGGAAAGGTTTAAATGAAAGAAATAAATGGCAGAAAATGTAAAGACAAGTGATAAAATAAGTACAGAATAAAATAGGCTTGTGTATTAGATTGATTTTGTGTTTAAAATTTGAACTACAAGGTTTATTTATAGGCTACAAACTCAAATCCCCTATTGGACCATGTTTTTCTACTTGATAACTTCCTAAAACGTGGTTTGTGAGTTATATAGCTAGGTTTGAGGGTCATTCGTCTAGTTTAATAATGATTCGGCTAATTCTTGTAGTTGAATTCGACAAGGAGTAGTTGATTTTGGCTAACATTTCAACTAACTAATTCAAAGGTAGATTTATACTATTGGTGATTGCTCCTAAAATCTAGGCATGTTCTCCTTTTTCCACAAGCCAACTGATAAGTTATTTCAAACATTGGAAAAAATGACCATCACGTCCTATTTTTTAGGGAGCATTGTCATTGATTAGTTTTAACCGCTACAAGCCATTTGATTATTGGAAAATTGTGGAAAATACCATCTTATCATTATTAAATTAAATCTTACTTAATTAAGTTAATTTTCTAATGATTAGAGTTAGTCGAAATCTTTCATTCGGCTAACATTGTCAGTAGCCAAAAATGGCCTTATCCATGTTCAACTAACACTAAAGTTAAGTGAATTGCCCATTCAACTAATATTGAACATAGCTTATAATTAATCTTCTACTCATTTAGCTAACCTTAAAATTAGTTGAATTATGTCAATTCGGCTAACATTGTAGGTAGTTGTATTGTCATTATCCATGTTTTGCTAACTTTTTTGTTTGGCTAATATTGATAAGTTGTCAATTTTGTATTCAACCGGACTAGGCTTCACCTTATTCAGTTAACATAAACATTAATCGAATTCCACCTTAGTCAGTAGCCATTTTGCTGAATCCTTAACATCTGAATTTTACAGCAAAATTTGGGTGTTAACAAATGCCCCCTACATCTTTTAGCTGAAGATGTAAAAAGAAAGTTGAAAGATGCATTGTATTAGCCGAATCATGTTGCCACCATTCTATCTACTACCAATGCCTATGATTTATGGCTAACATGGTTTTGTTGCATGTGAAAATTTGGATCTTTTAGAACTACTAGGTTTATAGAAAGTAGACTTGTAATGCTTTAATAACATCACCATATGGTCCCCCTAACTTCAAGTTGATTGAGTTTGGAGAAAGTAAACTAAAAATGTTAAGATAGCACTATTATGTGCCCCCCAAGCTTAAATTGATCTAATACACTCCAACCCATCAACACTTTTAGACAACATTTCCATAAGAAACTAGGCCACCATGACATTAGTTGCCTTATCATCGTGATAATCAATTGCTTATCCATATTCTTCATGATCTTCCGTAAAGACTAGACGTGCCTCTATTTCTTGGTTAGATATACTTTGCTTATCCATAACTAAACGCTCAGTTATGGAAGCTTTGGTTGCCAAGTGGTTCAAGTCTGAATATTCATTTGCAAACAACATTTCTCTTAGTTGGGGGGTGCATGTTACCCATAACTATGGCAACATATTCAGACCTTGGAAGTTGTATCGTGCATTTGTTACTCAACTTTTTGAATCTTTCTATGAAGTCAATAGTTGTCTCATCCACTTATTTCAAATTCATCAAGTTAGCTATTGTATCTTCAAGTTGGGTTCTATAAAACATGTTACGGAAGAGCCTTTCCATATTTGTCCAATTCTAAATAGAATCAAGTAGCGAGGAATACCATGTAAATGCAGTTCATGTTAAAGATAACGAAAACAACTACAATTTGTAACCTCGTTATGAACCATGGGTTTCACAATATCTGCTAACTATTTGGATAACTAATGTATAATATTATGTATCCCCATATCAATCTATTGTTGTATGAACGAGGTCATCATTTGTTTTTCTTCTATAGGAATTTCCGCTACAATAGAAGGTATTGCAAAAGGCATATGTGTGGTATGTGCTAGCTAGGAAGTAGTTGTAGTCACCATTATCATAGGTTCTCCTGAGGTAATTGCTTTAGTTGATTTCCAGAACTACATTTCTTATGTGCAGACTCCATGGTATTCAAATTTTTGGCCAGAATGCAAATTTTCACCTATTCGATCCCATTGGGCATGCCAATTTGTTGTCGCTTAAAATTCAAAGTTAGCCAAAATACATTTCAGCTAGCCTTATTTCGACAAGATCCCAAAAATAATGATGGCAATTTGTGCCAAGAAGGCGAATTTGCTCCTTGGCTATGGGTTCCTAAGCTACTCCGAAAACGCTTGGTGTAGGTGAATGGAGAAAAAAAGGAGAAGATAGGATTTTGCATGAAAGGTAATGGTTGGAAGGCTATAAAGTAGAGCAATAAAGGAAAGACTATAAAGGAAAGGTTTAAATGAAAAACAATGGTAGAAAAATGTAAAGAAAAGTGATAAAATAAGTTCAGGATAAAGTAGGCTTGTGTATTGGATTGATTATGCGTAATTTGAAGTACGAGGCCTATTTATAGACTACAAACTCAAATCCCCTACTAGACCAAGTTTTTATACTTGATAACATCCTAAAATGTGGTTAAGGAGTTATACAACTAGGTTTAGGGGTCATTCATCTAGTTTTAAACTGATTCAACTAATTATGGCAATTAAATTCGACTAATAGCAGTTGATTTTGGCAAGCAGTAGTTGATTTCGGCTAGCAACAATTGATTTTGGCTAACATTTTAGCTAACTAATTCTAAGATAGAGATTTATCCTTTGATCATTACTAGTGACTACTCCTAAAATCTAGGCATGTTTTCTTTTTTCCACCCGCCAACTCATCAATTATTTCAAATGTTAGAGAAGATGGCTACCGCTTCCTATTTTTTAGGGAGCACTATCATTGATTAGTTTTAACTGCTACAAGTCATTTGAATATCATAAAATCGTGGAAAATATCATCTTATCTTTATTAAATTAAACCTGACTTAATTTGGCTAATTTTTTATGCTTAAAGTTAGTTGAAATTTGTCATTCGACTAACATTTTGGCTAACATTGTAAGAAGCCAAAATGACCTTATTCATGTTCAACTAACACTAAAGTTAGCTGAATCGCCCATTCAACTAATACTGAACATAGCTGAATTGATCTTCCATTTATTCAGCTCATCTTAAAAATAGTCGAATTCTGCCAATACGTCTAACATTGTAGGTAGTTATATTAACCTTATCCATGTTCTACTAACCTTTTTGTTTGAGTAACATTGATAAGTTGTGAATTCTATATTCAACATGACTATCCTTCACCTCATTAAGCTAACATAAACGTTAATCGAATTCCACCTTAGCTAGCTGCCATTCTGTTGAATACTCAACACCTGATTTTTGCAACAAATTTTGGGTGTTAACAATTGTCTAAATTTTATTGGTCAAATGAGGATGGGGTCGTTTAATCCCATTTTCACTTGAAGTCAATTAAACAAATCCTATTAATTTTTTTAAAGACCACGTATTTTAGACCATTTTTATTGAGCAAGATATTGCTATTATTTATGACAAGATTCAATCTCCCCTATTAATATATCATAATTCTTTTGCTCCGCAAAAACAAAAAAAAAACAAAAAAATAATATAGATGACAATACACCAAATAATTTTTTTAAAGACCATGTATACATATGTATTCAAAACTTGAATTTAAGATCATTAGAATAAGTTGATATATTTTTTTTGTTTTTAGACTTTTAGGCCCTCCTAACCAGGAAATCTTTTTTGTTAAAACAACTTCATCACACACAAATTAATTTAAGACATACACTAACACTACTAAATTAATATTATTTTTATTTTTAACTACTAAATTATTACTAGTACTATAAAATAACTACTAGTTATTACTAGTTACTGGTACTATAAGACAATACATTGAATTATTTTAGGATAAATGAACAATTTTGTGTCTCTACTTTATATTTGCTGTCAATTTAGTCTCTGTATAATGAAAATGATCAAATTAGTCCACAATTATGTAAACGTATTGAAAATTTAGTACTACCATCAAATCTCCTCTGTTTCTGTTAACGTTGAGTACATATGTGACATGTCCTTGTTGGTGTGTCAAATCCACGTGTGCATTAGATGTTCCACATCAACGCACAATTTTTTGGACTAAAATGCTAGTCAAAACTTCTTCTCTTCTCCCATTGTCTCCCATCTCCTTCTTCTCTCTACCATCAAAGGCTACGTGCAAAACTTCAAGGTGACACTTCAACATATCACCTTGTTGTGAATCATCACCACCAACATCATTATCGGTATTGCAACAATAAACATGCATGGACAACCAAACAATGTGTTTCTTATTTTACTCTTTCTTTTCATGCTCCTACCATCGCAAGCCACCACAAAGGATTTTTGAATCCTTAATAAGGCTTTTTGGTTCCTGATTCTGAATTTACAAAGGATAACATTTTTCATATTGTTCTTGGTTCCAATAAACAAGCCAATATGATGTAATCAATTCTAAACAAACTAATATAATGTGAATGGTATCACAAGAGTTTAGATAGAATGTGAAGGATGCCAATGGTGCCACACACAAGATGATGGAGAGGAAGAACAAACTAAAAAAAAAGAAAAAGAAAAAGAAAAAGAGGTTCCACCATCAGATATCATTTTTGGCACCGCCACACACGACATGCCAACGGAGAGGAATGTAAAAGAAAGAATCTAGTGTGAAAGACACATGGTACTATTATGTGTTTAAGATAAAACTGACAATAATTCACATATTACTAAACATGGAAATAATTTCTATTAATTAAATTTGTGATATAGTCTTTCACGTATTACATCACCAAAAATATTAACAAAAACAAAAGTCACTTAACAATAAAATTAAATTATCAATACATTTACATAATTGATTGATTATTTTTTAATACAAGGACTAAATTGACTACAAATATAAAATATTAGACAAAATTAATTTATTTATTCATTATTTTAAAACACTAGTACTGCATTCTTTTATACTAACATTTATTAAAAAGGAATCAAATCAGTGCGGCGAATTCATGCGAATCCCTAGAAAAACAAACCGACAGACACGGCGCCCCACTCCAAGCCCAATGTCGTAAGCAGTGACTTAAACCCATTTCGTGTGGGTTCTCGACACGCACGCACTCCACTTCCAACTCCGACACGTGTCCATCCGCGTCACCACCCCCCACCCCCACCCCAAACCCTACCCAACTTTTTCTTTTCTCATCCCCTATATAACCCCCTCTCTCCCTCACGTCCCAAGTTTCAAACGCCGCAACCACCACACAATTCCTACACATTTCTACTCTTTAGTTTCTCCAATTTTCTTTCTCAATTCTCAACAATGGCCACTACAACACAACTTCACTTACCCCCTGGATTCAGATTCCATCCAACAGATGAAGAACTCGTCATCCACTACCTTTGTCGCAAATGCGCTTCGCAACATATCGCGGTTCCCATAATCGCCGAAATTGATCTGTACAAGTACGACCCTTGGGACCTTCCAGGTAACAGTAATACACAAATCGAATCCATTATCTTTTTTTCTCTCCTCTGCGACTTTTTTTCGTTTTCCTTCTCTGCTAACCATCAGATCCACCTTATAATTCTGAAATATATAATATTTTTTTATTAATAAATAATTTTATTTTCTTTTGGTGTCGTGTTATGCAGGAATGGCTTTGTACGGAGAGAAAGAGTGGTATTTTTTCACGCCGAGGGACCGCAAGTACCCGAACGGTTCGCGGCCGAACCGGTCCGCGGGAACCGGGTACTGGAAGGCAACCGGAGCGGATAAACCAGTTGGTAAACCGAAACCGGTTGGGATCAAGAAAGCGTTGGTTTTTTACGCTGGAAAAGCGCCCAAGGGAGAGAAAACTAACTGGATCATGCACGAGTATCGTCTTGCAGACGTGGATCGTTCCGTTCGCAAAAAGAACAGCTTAAGGGTATATTCCCCTTTCTCTCTTCAATACGAAGGACATAATGGACATTTCGTGGCACAAATATTACCTTTCGAAATCACCGTTTTACTTTTACCCTTAAATAAATGGCACCTGGGCCCACCCCTTGGCAAGCGAACAAGGAAGCTTCCGTTTACGATAAGTTGATAATGACCAATCACAAAAATAATAGTAATATTAAAAAATGTTTTTGCCAACCAATTATTACTTTCTACTTATGGAAATTATTCGTTCTTATCTTAGGGATATCGGAAATTAAAAATTGAAGATTAAAATATGTGTGCACATGATTGCTGACTTAATTTTGATGATTTCTGATTTTTGCAGCTGGATGACTGGGTGCTGTGCCGAATTTACAACAAGAAAGGTGCAATTGAAAAGCAACAACTACCACCACCGAGTGGGGTCCGCAAAATTGAATGTTCCGAAATGGAGGACGAGAAGCCGGAGATTCTGCCGCCAGATCCGCCGTATACGGCGGCGACGGTGGCGGATTGCCTGTACTTCGAGGCTTCCGACTCGGTGCCCCGGCTGCACACGACGGACTCGAGCTGCTCCGAGCAGGTGGTGTCGGCGGAGTTTGCGAGCGAGGTGCAGAGCGAGCCGAAGAGGGGCAGCAACAACAACAACGAGTTTGCATATAATTACGTGGATGCCACTCTCGGGAATAATCAGATGTCGCCGCTGCAGGATATTTTCATGTACCTCTCCAAGTCCTTCTGCAATTAACACGCACCACCACCACGACGAGACGACGTCGTTCTGTGTTGTGTGTATGCATTATGCATTTTTGCAGTAGCTGCTCCACTGCACCATTTGCACGGAAGCACGAGACTGAGTGAAGATCCGTGAGTGTGTCCGTGCTGGTTCGTGTAGACGATTATTACAAAAAAAAACAAAAAAGCACCAAGATGAAGAAGAAGAAAGATTCTTATATGAACATGATGAATTATGAGTATATTAAATTAATGAAGTATTAATACATCATTGAGTATATTAATGTGTGGTTATTTAAAAATAAGTACTTGATTAATGATGCGTTAATAATTGATTAATTTAATACACTTAGATTTGATGTACATTTGGTTGTGTAAGCTAGGATCATTCGTCAGTACTATATTTGATTAGTGTAGACGAGATAGCTAAAATGCCGGGGAAGTATAGTAGTAGAATTGAAAGGTGATGGAGGTGTACATCAAATTGTTGTTCATCTATTGACTTGGTGAGTGATGTATGGTTAGGCTTGGATCAAGGATGGATTAGCTAGCGTACAATTAGTAGGAAATAAATTAGCATGCGTAAATAATGTTGGATGTGGTTAATTATGGTATGGAATAAGGTGAATTTGGATTTTTGACTTTTAATTAATATTTATAGATGTTTCATTGGCCAACTTTTATTTTTCAAGACAATGAAAGATTTATATAACTGTCTTCCTTTAACAAAATTTGGTTAACGAATATTTTAAGAATATTTATTTAAAAATTTATAAATATAAAAAACTATTTAAAGAAAAAGAGAAGGAATAGATGTTGAGGAGATGTGTGACTAGATTGCTTATTCTTGAATGAACATTTTTTATAGATGACTAATATCAAAGGATAGAAGTTGATTTTTGTAATGTGATCGAGCATATAAAAGTGTTAAACTTATTGAACTTGATTAATTTTTTGGAAGGAAATTCTAAAATGCGTTTTGAGAATGTTTATGGCTTCAAGTTTATCGAAAGAGTTGCGTATATTATTTTCCAAATGTGTCTCTATTAATATTAGTATACATGTCTATATTTTTCATTACATGTTTTCAAATGAAGTTAAGAGCAAATCGATTCATATAAACAGTGTGCACGGGTAACAACAAGGCTTTGGGGTCAACCCAGTCAACTCCTTTTGGGCGGATTGAGATAGAGATATTTAACTTATCTTTTTGTTTGGCTCACTTATTCCAACTCACAAGAGTTTTTTTTTTTTTTTTTTTTTCTATTGTTAGCTACTAGTATTAGAGTTTAGAGGCTAAAATAGTTAAAGGAATTAGATTAGTGGGATGGAGTAATGTAACTAAAATTATTAGATGGACAGATAAAAAAAGAGTGAATATGAGCCTAAAACTATTTTGTGATGACCTATATTTTTCACTTTATTTAAAAAAAAAAAATAGTGGATCAACTTGTCAACTCATCTTCGGGGCATGATAGAATTTTCAACTGGCACATCCAATTAAAATGGATCAACCGGCCCTCAAACTTTTTGGCAGATATGTCAATTAAGTTACTTGTTTTGCTACTTCTAACTTTGGACCTTTTAATTCATAATATAGATTTCAGACCTATGAATAGGGATTCCTTCAAAACTCACAAAGAAAGAAAAGGAAGTGAGTTAGACAAAAAATAATTGGTATAAATGTGGCAAAATTTTATCTCATGTTATAACAAACCTAATCGAAAATGTTTTTTTTTTAAGTACTTAGTTAACTTAATAGGAGTGGAGTTGAGAAAAATATCTGCTTAAACTTCAATAGTTGATAAATTTGAGGAGAACTTAACATAGTTTATATATGTAGGTACCTAAATTATTTATCATTTTAATTAGATTTTAAAACTATTTTATTTTCAATTTAATTTTTAAATTTATATTTGTTTTTTTGTTAGGTCCCCATCAAACCTAAATAAAAAAAATAAATACAAATTGAAGATTCTAATTAAAAATAATTCAGAGATCTAATTATAAATTATCAACTAATTCAACAAGCATGCTAGCTGTAAAAAAGAATTTTATCATGGATGATAGTTTGGTTAACAAATATTTTAATAATATAGATTTACAAAATAATAAACATAAAAAATATTTAAAATTATGGTGGACCCTGCAACCGAAGAATCGAAGCCATGGATGATAATTTTCATAAAGAAATACTTTTAAGAATGTTTATTATACATTTTTAAGACCCTTATAAATTGATGATTGATGTACACCAGATAATTTTTTTTTCCAATTAATTATAAACAAATGATGTTTATTTTTTTAAATAAAGAAATGTTGATTTATGGCGGAAGCGTCATCGTCAAATTAATTTTGTATTTAGCTACTGTCTCATTTAGTTTTCATGCACAAATCATTAGTACGAAGTAGCATCGTAGTTAAGAAAAATGTTGTGCGAGATTACTTTTAAGATTGGATCAGTTGACTCTGAAAAAAATAATCGGATCAAGTAGCAATATTATACGTGTGACATGGTTTTAGAATGATCTAAAGAGTTTTAAATTAGTGTTGACTGGTTTTAGAAGGTCTAAAGAAAATGAATAGATGTCGAGAGGACGTGTGACTAGATTGCTTATTCTTGAAGGAACTTTTTTGAAAGATGACTAATATCAAAGGATAGAAATAAGTTGACTTTTGTAATGTGATCGAGTATCTTGGAAATTCAATATATAGGGACGGAATTTTTTTCTCATCAGAAGAAGGCTTGTAAAAAAATTGTTAAACTTATTGAACTTGATTAATTTTTTTGGAAGGAAACTCTAAAATGCGTTTTGAGAATGTTTATGGCTTCAAGTTTATCTTAAGAGTTGCGTATATTATTTTCTAAATGTGTGTCTCTATTAACGCTAGCCATTGTTGAATTACTTTTAAATGTGTGGACAGATGAAAAAGATAGTAGCTAATAGAAGGCTACAACTATTTATTTTATAATCTTTATTTTTTTAACTTTTCTTAAAAAAAATTAGTGACACAACTTGTCAATTCATCTTTAGGGCATAATGGAATTTCCAACTGCACATCCAAAATGGACCAACCAAGCCTCAAACGTTTTCAGCAGGTGGATGGCAGCTAGTTTGACTTGTTTTGCTATTCCCAACTTTGGACCTTTTCAATTGGTAGATGGGGATCTCATACCTATGAATGAGAATATATTTAAAACTCACAAAGAAAAAAAAAGAAGGAAGTGAGTTAGAAAAAAATGATTAGTATAAAATGACAAAATTTTATCTTAAGGTATAACTAATCTAAATTAGAAAATTGGAAATGTTCTTTTAAAGTACTTAGATAATTTAATAGGAGTGGAGTTGAGAAAAATATCTACTTAGACTCTCTAATAATTGATAAATTTGAGGAGAGATTAACATTAGGTAATATGCATGTTATTGAATTATGTCATTTTTAATTAATTAGACTTTTGAACTTTTTTCTTTCTAATTGATCTTTAAAGTTGCATTTGATTTTAGTTAAGTCTCTGACAAACTTAATTGAAAAATAAATATAAGTTCAATTAAAAAAATAGTTTAAAAACCTAATTACTTATCGACTATTTCAAGGACATGTGAGTAATTTGACTAAAAAGAATTACTAGTTATATCAATTTTTTTTTATATTCACCGCGTATTTAGCCAACATGCTTTTGAGCTTGAATGATGATATGCTAGCTAATTAAAGCTTTTTTTTCAATAATTTTTTGTTAATACAATGTGTTACAGTGAAGGACATAAAGTATGATTTATTTTGTGCAACATAGGATGGAATGCGAGAGAAAGAGAGAATGAGAGAGAGAAACAAATCTTAAAAATTTAGTGTAGGCGAGTGTGAGTGTAATGTTATGCTTAATGTGGTTACAAGATGTCTATTTATAGTATTGTTGTCGTGACTCTATAAATCATGTGACTTATTACAAGAGTTTGTGTTGAGGGGCCCATTTTGAGGGCTTTCATAAAGTTATCATGAACATATCATAAGTTGATCATGGCTAAGACCTCTTTGACTTACGTTATTGTTGAACTTGTCGCCAACTTATTATCCTCAAGTTGGCCAATATGTGTTAAATCGCATGTCACATGTAAAGTTGATATTTACCTTGGAACAATTGTCTCTGAGTTGATATTGTCTTAGGAAGGCAATGTCGGCTTAATGAGTAGAAAGTTGATATTTACCTTGTCCTTGAGTCGATATTGTCTTAGAGAAAAAATGTTGGCATAATGAGTAAAAAGTTGGTATTTACCTCAGAATAACTGCCCCTAAGTCGATATTGGCTCCTTGAGGCAATATCGGCTTAACGAGTAGAAAGTTGGTGTCACGTGGCATTCTTGCATGGTTGTGGCTATTGAGCGTCCTATCATTCAATTTTTTGGGTGTGATTTGTCATGTAACAGTGCCCTAATTGTTCTTTTATATTTTCAAAAGTCCATAATTGCTCTTTGTTTAAGTGTCTTTTTATCTGCTTTGTTTGTCTTAATTGCCTTTATTTTGTCATAATTGTCATTTTGTTGCGCATGTTCTTAGGACCTTTGTTCTCCTTCGAAAACCATTGCGAGTGTTGTGTATGCTTGGCCTTTTTCAACCTTCATCGCTTACAGGTGTGTATTTTCTACTTTCATATTTACCATTCTAGTTTGTATGTCCTTGTCACGTCGAGTCTCTTATTTAAGGGTATTTTGGGTTTGATCGCACTCTTGAAGATGTCTTCCCGAAAGTCTAGTCAAAGGGATCATCTAGTCGTGGTGCCCTTAGTTGTTTCGAAAACCCTAGAAATGTTCCAGTTATTGGTCATAAAGGCAAGGGTAATTGGACAATTTGAGACAACGAAGACGCGGCTGAGAGGGGAACTCAGTTGCATCCTTGAAGGCGCTTGAATCCCCATGAGACGACGATTGTTTCTTTTGAGAATACATACTCCAATGTTCAAGTGCAAGTTGGCAGGGTTGGAAAATATGTTCGCCGTAAGAAGCATCCTTTGTCGGTAGAGCCTAATGACAACGAGATTACTAGTTCGAAGTGAGGGTATGTTATGAGTATTTGAATTCACCAGGGAAACCATACTCTTATAAGGATGTCCTAGAATTTGCTAGGGCTTCCTTTTTGTATCCCCAATATTTGCAAGTCGGTGAGGTTTTGTTTTCTATGAACCCTCCTGAATCTATTGACAATTTGTCTAATGAAAACAAACCACGTCAAATTTCTTATGCTGCCCTAGAGAAAACTAGTTTCCTTGTTAATTCTATTGGTTTTGAGGGAAGTACAAAAAATTGTGTTGAAGTTGTTAGGGCGGAAAGACAACTTATTAGCCTTGAGGGCAACATGGTTGATTTTGAAGATGAATCTAATCCCCTTTTTATTTGTGAGGGATATGGCCTCCAATTTAGAACTCCATGAGCATCCTGGCTTAAAGGATGTCAACTGGGTCGATTAGCAAGTCTATGGTATCTGCTCTATTTTGACTCCTATAGTCCTTAACCTTTTGACCCCTTAATTTCCAATTACTACTGAGAATAACATTGGTGTGTGGCAAATAGAATGACCTGGTGATGATCACTAGATTGGTTCTTAAGGTAGGAGAGAAAATGTTGTGGTGCATCCTACTACTTTGGAGGAGAAAGAGACATGGCATACATACAAGAATTTTTTGCTCATGTATGCTACTTATTAGTTATTTTGACAAGATTAGCTTGTGGTTACCCTTTAGTGATTTCAAAACTGGGGTTTTGAAATATCTTAGGGTTTTTCCTTCCCAATTCCATCCGAATGCTTGAGGGATTTTATTCTTGCATTTGAGAGGCTATGTATTCGACATAACTTCCTCTTATCCCTTAATGTATTTCATTATTTTTTCACTCCCTGGCATAGCAAGAAATCCTTCGGTTATTCATGCCTTTCTTTGAAAGGTCGTAAAGATATGACAATCCTTAAGGCTTATGAAGAATCATGCAAAATTTTTAAGGAAATGTATTTCTAGCTGAGACCTTCTAAAGATTGTTGGGACGACCTCTTTGTTGTTAATAAAGGTGAGGGTGGTGATCAATTTAAGTCTAACTTTGAGCTTTATTGGTCCTCCACTCATTATAATAAGTTGGTTAATTTTAATGGGAAACAAGAGGAAGAGTTGTCTACAAAAAAGCTCGCTTCTACGAATTCCATTGTCGAATTGGTTAATGAGAAAGGAGATGCAATCACTTGTAAATTGCTTTTACAAACCGTTGATGAAGATTGGAAGTCAGTTTTAGGTATGTGTTGGTTCTTTGTGCTTTGTTTTTATTTGGAATTTGAATGTGCTTGACATTAGCAAGCATTCTGTTGTTGCAGAAGTGCTCATGGGGAAATCAAAGAATAAGCCTATGTCAATCGCTCCTCTTTATACTGAAAATAGGGGTGATAAGAAGAAACTTTTGAATAAGTCAAAAGCGTCTGACAGAGGGAAAGGTCTTGCTATGGAGATTCACTCTAAAGCTTCTCATGATATACCTCATCCTCCTTCTTCGAAAAGGAAAAAAGGTCGTCAATATTGATGATGATTTAGAGTTAACAGGCTCTAGCTTAATTCTTACTAAGAAGTTTGGCGGTCCTACTAAGTGGATGTTTTCGGGCAAGGAGATTGATTGTGCTATTTTATCGAAGAACTAGGATACTGTTCAGAAGAATGTTCATGCCAATTTGGATTCTGCTATCTTGATTTTGACAGGGGTATAAAGAGTATCTGACTCACATTACTCTCGAGTACAAAAGCATTCTAGTTCTAAAGCAATCCCTAGGTAATGTTAACCTGCTAAAGCTGATTAAGGGAAAGGATGCCGCCTTAAAAGAAGGTCTGTGGTCATGATGATGCATTGACAGAAGAGCTTAACAAGTATATGCTCCAAGCTAAGGACTTAGAAACTTCTGCATAGCGAGGAGAAGAGGAAATCGTCCGACTTAATGAAGACATGAATTAGCTGATAGAAAATCTTGCTAACGGTAAGTGGCCAGGGATCAATGGCAAGAGAATTTCAAAAAGGCTATCAAAGACTCGTTAAAAAATGCCCTGAAGCAAATCGACTTCTTGTATCCCAAAGTTGGTATTAAAAAAATCTCTCTATAATCCTCATTGTGAAGTTGTTAATGGACAATTTTGTGTTTGGGTTGACGATTAGCTTCGTCCGACTCATCCTAGAGCCCCTAGAACCGTGAATAAAGATTTTTTGGGACATGAAACTATTGATGTGGAGACTCCTGATTAAGAGATTGATGATGGATTTATTAATACCCTAGAGGCTAACTCTGACGATAGGACTGCTAGAGCTTCTAAAGCTAATGTCGACCTAGAAGGATCTTAAAGGGTCGGTATGTCAGTAATTCATTTATTGGGGCAAACTTAACCGCTTGTTGAACAATTATTCCTGCTTTAAATGTTGGTTTTTCCTTTGTTACTTGTGAACATTTGTTTATTTTTATTTGATATTATTTGATATGCCAAATCTTCACCGTATCTTGATGCATGTTATTATTCTTTGTGTAATTGTCTCCTACATTGTAGTCTTCGTTCATTGATGGCTCTTTTAATTTTCTTGTGTGCTAATTGGTTGGCGTAATTTAGTACATCAATTCAAAATATCTTAAGCATCATTTTGGGGTTTTGTTCTTTGTTCTTGATGGCTGAAGATGTTTTGTTAGCTGATGAAGTTTCTGAGTCGATTATTGATGTTCTTGTAGCACTTGCTTTCTTTGTTATTGTTATCAAGATATTTTGTGTAGCTGAAAGGTGTCGGCTTTGTTCCTCATGACTTCGATCAATGATTGGAGCATTGTCTTGAGGTAAGCTGTTTGAAAGCGCGAGTCCATTGGATGTTGGGATGGGTTGCGACAATATGTTGATTTCCGTGGTGTGTGCCCTTCCCTTGTAGTCCAACATGGGTCTTACTTTTCCTTAAGTTGGGGTTTCATGCCAAACCACTTTCTTTTTGTTTTGTCGTCATCAAGACTGGAAGCCTCTTTCTGTCTTGTGATTATTGTAACACCTCAAATGAATATATTATTTTGGAGCAAGGAATTATCATATGTGTGATTAACAAAACAATACAAAATAATTCCTACTACTGAAACTAACTTACAAAATTTTATTTTTCGTCTTTTTTCTTTTAAATATAACAACTGTGAAATAAAACAAAGGGATATCAATATATTGTTTTTTAGTCATATTATCCGACTTATTTTGTAGAGATGTTATTCGCATCTTAATTTTGACTTACCTTTCTATTTTTGTTCATACAATTGGTAACTTTGGTAGAATTTTTTCATACCTTAGTTTTGATACGTCTTTTACCTTTGACATTTGGTTAGGTGTTGACTTCTCAACTTGATATTTATCCTATGTTGATCCGTTAATGTGATGTGTCTTTGTTTGAGCACATGTCAGCATCCGCTCTATAGTTTAGTATGACTTTTTATAGATTTTGTAGGTCTTTTGATAAGAATTTTCCATGGTTTAGGAACCCATTTTTTGGGGTGCCCAGAGATTTTATAGGTCTTTTAATAAAAGTTTACCCTAATTTTGTAATCCATTTTTTAGGCTAACTTGTCATGCTCCTTTGTCAAATACTTTATGTTAGGTCATTTTTAAGACGCATATCATTCTATCTTTTTAACTTCCACGCCATTTATTGCATTGACGTGTCCTTTAACACTTCCCCATGTTTTCTCTTTGTTCTTGTAACTCGGGATTCCCCGTGTGAGGCTTCTTTATTGTATTGATGTTTTTTCTTCCTCCTTTGCTTATAAATATGTGTTTCCTTCCCTTTTTGTGCATTACCCCCTTCTTTGGGTCCCTTTCCTTTAGAAACTTATCTGATTCTTTTCTTTTCTATTTGATGTTCAACCTTTTTTCCTTTCATTAATCACTCTAGTTATTTTAATGAACGTGCTCATTGTCTTAAAAATGCTAAAGTGGCTAATGCAAGGTTGGAGGTTTCTTGGAGCGTCCTTAATCTTTCTCAAAATGGCTTGAGTGATTAAAGGTTCAAACACCAATAGGTCTCTTCGCCTAGTTTTGGTGTTTGAAAATCATCTCATGAGCTCTCTTTGAGGTCAAAACGGTGCCTGTTTGGCATTCTTCTACACTCACTCCACCTGGAATGCGGAAGGGTCCAAGACATCAGAATACTTTCCTCTACTGGCCCGCTTGATTGATCTGGATGTTTCTATGAGTATTGCATTTTTTCTGGAGGGTGGTGTCAAAGTTTCCATTTTGGCCTTCTCCCATCTGGAAAACTCTTGTAGGCCATGAATTGGTTTTGGGATGGTCTTTGTCATCTCTAAATTCTCCTTTCCTTTTTGTGTATTTCTTCTAAATGTTTATCTTTGTGTGATATATACTAGGGAGGTGTTTTTGTCATCTTTGTTGTAAATGTAGGTTGCTCCGATGTAGGGCTTGATCTGAAGTCGATGTAATATTGAATAATAAGAAAAGTTTTTCAAACATACTTTGTTGTTTGCTTTGTATTTTGGCCTTCAGCCTTTCATATTTCTTCAATTAGTGCATCTTCTTTTGTTGTTGACGTTCGCTTGGTGCTTCAAATTGCTTTGCATAAATTGTTTTTAATATTTTATCCCAGTTTGGGAATCCATTTCCCAGGATGCCTACCGATTTCTTAGATCTTTTAATAAGAATTTACCCCAGTTTGGGAATCTATTTCTCAAGGTGCCTACAAATTTCGTAGGTCTTTTGATAAGAATTTACTCCAATTTGGGATCTCATTTCCTGAGGTACCTATATATTTCATAGGTCTTTTGATAAGATTTTACCTCAATTAGGGAACCTATTTCTTGGGGTGCCTACAAATTTTGTAGGTCTTTTCATAAGAGTTTACCCCAGTTTAGGAACCCATTTCTTGGGGTGCCTACAAATTTCATAGATCTTTTGACAAGAGTTTACCTCGGTTTGGGAATCCATTTACTGGGGTCGTCGCAAAGTGAGCCACAACAGGACAACGATAAAAAAAATAAAAAGGGAGTTTTTGAAAAAGGAAAACTGGGAGAGTCGCCACCAATGTTTATTAAAGGAAAACGTCAACAAAACAAAAAAGGATAAGGAATGGTCTACGGTTTGAGAAAAATGATTCGGGAGTCGTTTATGCATGGGAAAAGTGTTAGCATCTCACGTGCCAGTCATGAAGACGATAACCTTTAATCTAGTGTGTTAAAAATAAATTGACTTTTTAATTATTTGTTTTCTCTTGAGAACATGATTTATATTTGTTATATTTTTTGTTTATTTAGAAAAAGAGAGCGAATTTTCATTTTTTAGGAAAAAAGGGAATTTTATGTTTTTTTTAGTTTTTTAGGTCAACAAGGGGTTTGCACTCACTCCTACGTATCCTTAGGTGCAATAAGGAAATCAGACTTACGTAGCTCTTTGGGTAGAAAACAGTTTGTGTGTTGGGATTATTTTTTTTTGAAAGATTTGTTTTAATAGTGTGACACAGAGTCGTTAAGGCGTTGGACCTTAAAACAACATTGAATTTTAAGAAAACAACGGAGAGAATCACTTAAGCATTGGACCTTGAAGCGATCTCGAGTAATGTGCAATTTTTATGGAGAAAAATGAGAATTGAGCGATTATTTATTTGTGGAGAAAAGGGAGAATCTCAAGTATACTTTGTAAAGTCAAGCAAGTCGGAGACCCAACATTGAGAACATAGAATGTGAAAAAAGACTTCAGGTTTGCAATAAACTTTGTGAAGTCAAGCAAGTCCAAGACCTAACATGACATTCACTAAATTTACCCACACATTTATTAAAACACCACCAAGCAAGTCGGAGACCCAGCATGGAGTGCACGGAATGTAAGCACGTACTAAAGAGTACTAACATAGAATTTCAAAATGATTAATGTAGCGTTAAGTAATCAATAGACGAGACACACACAAATAAACCGAATGGGAATAAAGAGGGATATAATAGAAGTGGGGAATGCACTTAGTAATTAAGGGTGTGGGGTTAAAACATGGGGAAAATAAATAAGTGACAGAATATTTATAATACATTACGAACTAACCAGACAATGATAAATAAAAAATGAATAATAAAGCCAAACCGGAAAAAAAAGGTGTTGTAAATAGTGGTTTTTACTTTATTTGGGCTATATGCCCGAAAGGAGTAGGGCTATGCGTGTAAATGGAGGTATGAGTAGTGATATTTATTTTATGTATAATTATTTTTTGAAAAATGTGTCAGGCCCAAAATGAAAGAAAAAACTGTATATGTGAAAAAGTGGTGTCAATAGCAATTCTGATTTTGTTTTTATTTTTTCATTTTACGTTTTTTGTTTTTTATTTCTATTTGGTGTTGTAAATAGTGGTTTTTACTTTATTTGGGCCATGCCCGAAAGGAGTGGGGGTGTGCGTGTAAGTCGAGGTGTGATTATTGGTATTTATTTTATGTATAATTAGTTTTTGAAAAACGTGTCAGACCCAAAATGAAAAAAAAAACTATATATGTGAAAAAGTGGTGTTAATAGCAATTCTTATTTTTTTTTGTTTTTTGTTTTTTTATATTTTGTTTTGTTATTATATACAAAAAAAGATGGTGAAAAAACATTTACAAAAAAAATTCTAAAAGTCTCATCAGTGGCTAAAGGTCCTTATTTTAGTGTCAAATGACCTGATGCAGTGAGCTTCTTTTGTCTCCTCAATACTTGTGTCTTTTCTTGTTTTATGTGTGTTCTCCATGTGTTTTCCTTGTGTTTCTGTGTAATTCTTTCCTTTTGTGCATTTGTGTGTTCTTGTGATGCTGAGGCCTCCTCCTTATATATTGTTCTTTCTCCTTTTATCCCTTATTATTCTTTCCCTTTTTATTATTATTTTTTTTCCATTTTATTTTTGTTCTTCTTTTCCCCTTTTTTCTTTCTTTCCTTTTTTTCGTTTCCTTTCTTTCCCTTTTCCCTTTTTTCTTTCTTCCTATGAAACATAAAGTTGAAAACATAAAGCAGAGGATGTTGAGTCCTATGAAACTAAAAACGGAGGACGTTGAGTCCTATGAATCTAAAGAAAAAAAAACGTTAAGTCCAATGAAAGATAAAGTTGAAAAAGCGGACGTTGAGTCCTATGAAACTAAAGACAAAGGACGTTGAGTCCTGTGAAACTAAAAACAAAGGACATTAAGTCCTATGAATCATAAAGTAGAGGACGTTAGTCCTATGAAACTAAAATGGAGGACATTTAGTCCTATGAAACTAAAAGCAAAGGACGTTGAGTCCTATGAAACATAAAGTTGAAAAAGAGGGCGTTGAGTTCTATGAAACATAAAGCAAAGGACGTTGAGTCCTATGAAACTAAAAATGAAGGAGGTTAAGTCTTATGAAACTAAAAATGGAGGATGTTGAGTCCTATTAAAGTAAAAAGGAGGATGTTGAGTCCTGTGAAAGTAAAAACAAAGGACGTTGAGTCCTATGAAATTAAAAACAAAGGATGTTGAGTCCTATGAAACATAAAGTAGAGGATGTTGAGTCTTAGGAAACTAAAAACAAAGGACGTGAAGTAGTATGAAACTAAAAACAAAGGACGTTGAGTCATATGAAACTAAAAACAAAGGACGTTGAGTCATATGAAACTAAAGACAAAGGACGTTGAGTCTTATGAAACTAAAAACAAATGACGTTGAGTCCTAGGAAACTAAAGACAAAGGACATTGAGTCCTATGAACATGCCAACAGGTATTGGGACACAGAGGTTCAAACTTGTAAGAAGGCAAAAGGTTGACTCTCTAAAAGGGTCATTCATCCCAAACTCAAAATGGATAACACTAGATCTCAAAAACTAGCATATGAGTATTGGAATGCATTATGATGAATGGAAGTCACGAAAACTGCACAATGCTCATGACATACTTTCTCTCTTGTTATACTTTGCTGGTCTTCTTTTTATTCTTTATTTTTTTGGAAAACATATATTGGCTATCTCTTTCTAAAAGATATGATAATTCATGCAACCTCATCCTGTCTTTTGTTTGATTCAACTACTTGGCAATTTTGGATGACGATAGTGGATCCATTTGACATTTAATCAATCAACTGAAATATTGATTCTAGGGTTCGTCCCTTTCTTTTTGTTTAAAACTTCAATTACTCTGTACATCAAAGAAATATAAGGCTTTGAGACCGACCGCGTGAACAATTGATGGCTGGCAATGGATTGTTACACTTTGGTATATGACCAAGTGAAAATTTCCTGATTTAAGATCGTAGAGGGATGCCATAGGTCCATCGATCCCGTGGAAGCTTGATGATATGGGCTGATCCCGAAAGAATTTATGTAACAAAGGCTACCTTTGGATTCGAAAGGAACCCTAGGGACTCTGTGTGAACAAATGACGTTAGATGTACCGTACTACCATAATTGCCTTTCGGCATCTTTCACAAGCTCCTGGTCAAATGAGTTTTCTTCTTAAGTGTGCAAGTGCAAACCTCGGTGACTCCTTTTTTTTTTAATCACAAGGGTGTGCGTGTTCCATTCCAGAATCCAAACTCAATAGCAAAACTTGTCCTTTCTTGATCCACATGGACTTTATTGGGCTTATAACATGGCCAAGAGTTAAGAGGGCTATGAAAGAAAAGGTCTAAGAGGCTCAAAGAGTGTCTAAGGGTTACATAGAGTATAAACCTTGAGCACTTTGCTCGAACTTTTATTCATTCCAACTTTTCGGGCTGGGCTTTGCTTCATTTGTCTTAGACATTGACCATCATGACACTTTTGTTCCTTCCTTGTGAAATTTGTAGAACTTTTGTCTCTTTTTGCTTCACTCGCCTTTGGCGGGTTTTTTTTAAACATCATTGGGGCCCAACCTAGAGCTTAGTAAACCTCATGTATGTGTTGCTTGCATTACTCTTCCTGCCAATTTGGTGATGGTTCCTACTCTGGTTTTTTTTGTTTTTTTAGAAAACAATTATACTTTGGCTCGAAGTGGGTAGCAAGGGATAAATTAGTGTTTGGAATGAAGAAACATGGCCATGTGTCATCTCAAATCTTGACTAGCGACTTCTACAATTTGGATTTCGAGGTAAAACTTATAATAAACACGCTCATGGTTGTTTCCTTTTATATATATATATATATACCCAAACTTTTGCCTAGGCTGCCCTTTCGAGTTTTCAACCTACCAGGTGAGAATTTCTTATTTTCCTTTAGGTTCGCTTGGAGCCCGTGCGTGGTGTCTATTATTGCCCCAGTGTAGGGTTTGGAGGCATCCACTGATGTCATTGGCTATGCCTTTGTAGCAAGAAGAAATGAAAAGAAAAGAAGAAATGAAAGAAACTGTGTAGGTTCTCGAAAAAGAATTTTCAAGGATGAGAAATATTTAAAAGACTTTCAATTGACAGAAATATTTAAAAATTCTAAGAGCCTCATCAGCGGTTGAAGGGACCTCTTCCTTTTAGTGTCAAACGACGCAAAGCAGTGAGCTTCTTTTGCCTCCTCAAGACTTGTGTCTTTTCTTATTTTTTGTCTATTCTCCATGTATTTTTCTTGTGTTTCTGTGTAATTCTTTTCTTCTGTACATTTGTGTGTGTTCTTGGGATGCTCAGGTCTCCTCCTTTTATATTGTTCCTTATCCTTTTATCCCCTATTATTCTTTCTCTTTTTACTATTTTTTTTTTCATTTTATTTTTGTTCTTCTTTTCCCTTTTTTTCTTCCTTTCCTTTTTTTTCCATTTTCTTTCTTTTCGTTTTTTCTTCTTTTTTTCTTTTTCTGTTCTTTATTTCTTCTTTTTTCATTTTTTTTATCTTTTCTATTTTTGTAACCTTTTTTGTTTTTTTCTTCTCATTTTTTCATATTTTTTTGTTTTTTTAAATAACTTGTCCGGACAGAATTAGGGTCTAACAGGGGTGCCTACAAATTTCGTAGGTCTTTTGATAAGAGTTTATCCCAATTTGGGAATCCAGTCTTGGGGAACTTGTAGATTTTGTAGGCCTTTTGATAAGAGTTTACCCCAGTTTATGAACCCATTTCTCGAGGTGCCTACAAATTTCATAGATCTTTTTATAAGAGTCTACCTCGGTTTGGGAACCCATTTTTTCGGAGTGCCTACTTATAGTTGAATAAGTCATTTTTCTATAGTAGGAGTTTTCTCCACCTATTGGTTTTGAGATGATGTTGTAGAAACTTTCTCATTTTATTGATATCCTTTGCGAAATGGATACATGGGTAGTGTATGTGTTACCTGATTTCTCGGGAAAACTCAAAATATATCTAGGAATATATTTTTGTAGTTTCTTACCCTTGTTACTTGTATATACAATGCTTGCATAGGTTGGATGTGTTCCACATGTGCATAATTCTATGTCCTAAGAGCTTCTCCAAAATATAAGCTCCATTTTTTGTCTTTGCTAATTACTATATATGGTTCTTCCCAATTTGTTACGAGTTTTCCTTGGTGGTTGTTTTTTCCTCCAATGCCGGCTTTACACAAGACCAAGTCGTCCTTCTCAAAAGCACGCAGAATGATTTTTTTATTGTACCTAGTAGCTATTTTTTTCTTTTCAATGCAACCTCTCTTCTTTCCATGATGAGGTCAAGCTCGGTTTGTTGTTTCCCTCATTCTGATTGAAGTTCAAATTTGTGATTCTTAAGGTCGACTTCCCTATTTATATGGGAATGAGTACTTTAGTGTCGTATACCATCCTGAATAGGGTTTCTCTGGTGGCCGAATGTGGGATCATTCAGTAGGCCCATAAGAAATGTGATAATTGTTCTACCTAGCTTCATTTAGCTTCATTTACTCTTATCTTTTGGCCTGCCATGATGATCTATTTGATGCTTCAGCTAGACTATTGGTTTGAGGATGCTCTACTGAAGTGAACCTCTGCTTGATGTATAGTCCTGATAGCAACTAACCAAATTGCCTATCAGTGAATTGAGTGCCATTGTCGGTCACTATGATGTCAGGGATCCCAAACATGCAAATTATCTGTCAGAATATGAAGTTTTCAACATTTTTAGAGGTTATGGTAGCAAGTGTTTCTCCCTTTACCTACTTGGTTAAATAGTTGACAACTACCACTAGATATTTGACTGGCCCTGGAGACTTTGGAAAAGGCTCTAGTATGTCAATTTCCCACTAAAGAAATGACCATGGGGATGCCATGTTGTGCAACTTGTTTCCAATGCATGTGCTATGTCGACGCATTTTTGGCCTTTTTCATATCTCCACACATAGTTGGTTGTATCAGTTTCTATAGTTGGCCAGTAATAGCCAGCTCTCAGTATTTTCCTTGCTAAAGTCCTATGTCCAAAATGTTGGCCACAACAACCTTCATGTATCTCAGCCATTATATATCTACCTCAACTGCTTTTAGGCATTTCAAGAGTGGTTGAGTGAATCCTTTTTTGTAGAGTTTGTCATCTATTATATAGAATTTGGCAGCTCTTTGCATTTTCCTCCTTTCCTTTTGATCCTCTGGGCCAATGCCATTTTGTATGTATTCCAAGATCATTGTCATCCAACTTTTTTGGCTTTCTATCATCATGAAAAACCTTAGGGTGTGAATTATTTAGCGGACAACGTTCTCCATTCCCATATTTTCCATGATGTTAGATAGCTTTGAGATTAAATCTGCCCTTGCATTTTTCTTTCTTGGACCTTTACTTAATTATCCCTATTTGTTGATGTACTTTTGAAAAATTGTCTTTTTAACTTGGAATTCTACATTCAACTAATTGACCATTAATTACAAGTCGTTGAACACTTTTAACCCTTAGACCTTCATGTAAACTACTATCTCCAAACCCATTACACGTGTTTCATATTTTGTTTTATTATTTGTGAGCGAGAACATTATTGTTAATGCTTGCTCAAGCACAACCCCGTGTAGAGATTCCAATAGGATTCCTACTCCACGTCATGTTCAATACATGATTTTTCGACAAACAGAGTCCAAGGTAATTCTTCCTGCCCCCTTTCTTCTTTATTCGGTGTCATTTTAGCTATGAAGTTGTCGCAACCTACCCTACAACGGGAGTGCGGGCGAAAAGCCTAAGGGTGTGTCTTCCAAAAAAGAAGAATGCGCGGGAGTCAGCACCAACGTTTATTCAAGGAAAACATTAGACAAAAATCAAAAAGAGGTCTGCGAATTTTGAAAAGAAGGGTTCGAGAGTTGTTTACGCATGAGGAAGGTATTAACACCCCAGCACCCGTCACAAGGGATGACAACCTTTAATCGAGTATGCAAAAATGTGACTTCAAAATTATTTAGTTTTCCCTTTTATATTTTTTTTTTATTTTTTTAGGGTCGACAAGGGTGTTGCCCTTGCTCCTAGGTATCCTCAGGTGCGATGAGGAATTCAGACCTACGTAGTTCTTTATGTCTGAGTGTTTGTGTGTTAAATTGATTTTTATGTTTTTGAAAGATTCATTTTAATTGTGAATGTAACACCCTGAAATATTACTAGTTGTAAATCGATGTTTAATTGTATTTATTGTGTTTAATTGATGTTTTTGAAAGATTCACGCTAAGCCCAATTCCAACCCGAGAAGGAATTGCACTTAGCAAGTTTTGGCCCGCTAAGCGAGCCCTAGTGCAGAGGGAGTTGTGCTAAGCCTAAATTCTTGTGCTAAGCGCGAAAAGTGGACTTCGGCTTAGCGAGATGAGCTTGCTAAGAGAGATCTGCAGATTATAAATACGTTCCTTAGCATGAAAAACACGAT
This sequence comes from Glycine max, assembly GCF_000004515.6. NCBI lineage: Eukaryota > Viridiplantae > Streptophyta > Magnoliopsida > Fabales > Fabaceae > Glycine > Glycine max. The sequence continues at coordinate 29,056,273 of NC_038250.2, read as the reverse complement.
TTTTCACTCCCCTCTTCTCCAAAACGCCACCCAAACCCTAACACCTCATTTTTCCACCACCCACGACCACAGGTGGCCACCGTGAGCCATCATTCCTTGCCGTCGAACCCCACACCAAGAGGAACACTTTAATCGGAGTGAAATCCTTAGAATCCTCCCCAAGGATTCGGTGGAGAAAATCCCCCAATCCTCCATTGCATAGCTTCTCTGAGGTAATCTTGATTTCTAAACCCTTCTCCTAGTTAGTTTGAGTTCCTCTTAGTGTCTCATGTGTGTTGGGTACTGTACTAGGGTGTTTTTATACTTCCTTTGAAAAACCCTAGAGAATGAGACATTGTAAAAGTTATCTTTTTATAACATTGATGTTATTTTTGTGACCTTCACTGAACCCCAGTCGCATTGGCGTGATCGGAATTCCAAAATGATGTTTCCTTTTTGTAGAATCCAAAACACCCCCTAGCCCTTTATGTTTGGACAGGGGTATTTGACTCTGGATGTTTGTCATTTCTTTTTTTCTAAAATCTATATTAAATTTCCTTCAATTTGGTATATAGAGACTTGCGCTTGGACTGACAAGCGTGAACGAGAGAGACCTCTGAGTGATGCAAAGAGGAACTAACTGAGAGCTCACGATAGGTGATGGGAGTTTATTATAATTTACCATTTTTGATACCATAGTTGAGGTCAGGGAACCTAATTGTGGGAATACATGCCTGTCCCTGTTGCATGCTAGTTTTCTAGAAAACAATGTTTTGACTAATGGGATCCGATATATCTATTATTGATTAATAACATTATTGTTTTTATTAGACTTATGTTGTCTGAAGACCTGGGGAGTGTGAATCTCAGGCATGATATATATATATGCAGAATGTGACTTACTATTGATGTTGCTCTTGATGACATTAATTGATATGAGGTGACGTTGTCTTTGATGGTTATGTCGATATGAGGTGACGTTATTATTGATAATTATGTTAATATGAAATGATATTGTGGTTGTTGAGAATGTCATTGAGATGAGATGATATTGATGTTGAGAGTGATATTGAGATGAAATGTTGATGACATTGAGAATACATTGTGATGATGCATGTTGCGTATGTACATGGGGGGTGCATTAGCCTTGTTGGATGTCCTTGGTGGGGGAAATATAGTGGTTAGAGAGTTTTAAGTATCTCTGGAGGGGGATGGCTTAGAATCTTTAATTATCCACGGTCAGTGCATTTGATGGTGCCATGTTTCATATGTTGCATGTTGTGTGTGTTCATGGGGGGTGCAGTGACCTTGTTAGATGTCCCTAGTGGGGGAATAAAGTGGTTAAAGAGTTTTAAGCATCTCTGGAGGGGGATGGCTTAGAATCTTTAATTTATCCATGGTCAGTGCACTTGATGGTGCTCGTGTCTCATACGTTGTGTGTTGTGTATGTTCATGGGGGGGGGGGGGTGCAGTGACCTTGTCGGATGTCCCTAGTGGGAGAAATAGAGTGGTTAAAGAGTTTAAGTATCTTTGGAGTGGGATGGCTTAGGATCTTTAATTTTATCCATGGTCATTGCACTAGATGGTGCCCATGATTTATATGTTGTATGTTGGGTATGTTCATCGGGGGGTACAGTGACCTTATGGGATATCCCGGGCGGGAAAGAGTTTTAAGCATCTCTGGAGGGGGATGGCTCAAAACCATTAATTATCCACGGTCAATGTAATTGATGGTGCCCATGTTTTATACTTCATATGACATGAAAATAGTATAAACTTTGCCAGTAAGTACTCGTAGTTCCTCGTGAGGAGGAATACTTGTACTAGGGGGTGTGTCACTCGGTTTGGAACTCCCTTAAGACTCAGGCTGATCACCATGGGGGGGGGGAGTTGTCTGTGCACGGCAGGGTGGCCTCAACACTTACTGCCTAGTTTTCCTAAGTGAGAGTGTCATGTAGACACACTTAGGCTATTTCCTTGGGGATGGTACCACATTGCATTTGAGAGTTGAGGTCAGGTGCATACATCACACTAAGCATGATTGATTGGAACGATGGACTGATGGTGATTGTTTGTTGAGTGTGTGTTGGATTAGTAAATGTTTGTGTATGCTTATGATATTTATTAATTTTTTCTTCTAATTGTGGTTATTTGATCTTTGTATTAATTCTTTTTATAATGAACTTACCCTTGCAAATTTGTATCGTGTGCTTGATACCTATGATGATCGTGAACCATTGTTCGTGGGAGCAGAATGATAGCAGTAGAGTACAGGGGGTGAGATTCTTTTGTGGAGCCGCCGAGCCGACGTGATGACGTTGGGATTATTTTTGGGAGAGAGTTGTGTTTTGTTAATCAACTCCTTCATAGCTAGTTCCATAACTTTTTGTTGATTTGAAGATGTAAATCACAAATTTAAATTATACGTATGAACAAATTTACTTTCATTATGTGAATGATGTGTACTGAGTTACTATACTAATATATATATATATATATATATATATATATATATATATATATATGTATGTATGTATGTATTCAGTGAAGTAATGGTGCGTTGTTTAGGAATATGCATATATATCGTGAATTTCAAATTTATTATAATTTTCTTAAGAAAATTAACAGAGTTTTCAAAAAAAAATAATAAAGAAGAATTTAATTTCTCAAGTTATTGGAGTGGTGATATCGTAGCGACGAGGCGGGTCGTTACAGTGAACAAAAAGTCGTTTAAGGTGTTGGGCCTTGAAATGATGTTTTAAATTTTGAAAAGCGGAGAGAATATTTAAGGCGTTGGACCTTGAAATGATCTTTTCAATTTGAAAAGCGAAGAGAGTCATTAAGGCGTTGGACCTTGAAACGATCTCGAGTGATATCTGATAAAAAGAAATTAGTTATGAGTTGGTTTTATCTTGGTTTTGTTTATTAACCTTCAATCTTTTTTAAAGATAACTTTACAACACTTAGTGATCGGTTAATGATGTAAGCTCCATTGGAGCTTGTAGGCCTAGGATCTTCTTCATCAATGGATTCCTTTGCTTCTTGGAAGATAAATGGCAGCGGAATGGAGAAGGAAGAGAGAGAGGAGACGCCACTTCAAGGAGAAGATGAGTCTAGAAGAAGCTCACCACCATAGGAGGCCATGGATAAGAGCTTGGAGGAAAAAGGAGATGAATGAAGGGAGAGGGAGAGAAGATCACGAAATTTTGTGCTCACACATGTGAAGTTAATATTCAAATGATCAAAGTTCCAAAAAAATGCACACACATGACCTCTATTTATAGCCTAAGTGTCACACAAAATTGGAGGGAAATTCAAATTTTACTTGAATTTGAAATTGAATTTGTGGAGCCAAACTTTGGAGCCAAAATTTCACTAATTATGATTAGTGAATTTTAGTTATGGTTCAGCCCACTAATCCAAGATCAATTCCAAGATTCTCCACTAAGTGTGCTTAGGTGTCATGAGGCATGAAAAGCATGAAGGACATGCACAAAGTGTGACTATATGATGTGGCAATGGGGTGTAGTAAGCAAATGCTCACCTCCCCCTCTAAAATTTAATTGGATTGGGCTTCTACCAATTCAATTAAATTTATTTCCAACCACACACATCAAATATCCACTTAGTGCATGTGAAATTACAAAACTACCCCTAATACAAAAACTAGTCTAGGTGCCCTAAAATACAAGGGCGGAAAAATCCTATATTTCTAGGGTACCCTACCTACAATATGGAGCCCTAAATACAAGGACCAAATATAATGACATCCTAGTCTAATGTGTACAAAGATAATTGGACTCAACCTTGGCCCATGGGCTCAGAAATCTACCCTAAGGCTCATAAGAACCCTAGGGCCTTCTCTTACATCTTTGGTCCAATCTTCTTGGAGTCTTCTATCCAATGCCCTTGGGGGGTAGGATTGCATCGGTTAAGATCGAACTTTATAAAGAAAAAGAGATAGACAATGATAGATGGAGAAGATGAATGTGCACAAAACAACAAGGGGAGGCCCTAAGGGTACATAGATCACATTCAATCCTCAAAAACAAAACTAATCGACGATAGCACAAAGAACACCGAACGAGGAATGATGTAGAGGTTTATCACAATCGTGATTCGATAGCGCCTCAACTTCATTTCTTTTTCTTCTCTCCAAATTCTCTGAATTTCCTTCACTACTGAATGCTCCAACCCCTTCCTCGGCTCCACTTCACGCCTATTTATAGCAAAAAAAAAGGCATTTGGGACCATGACAGCTCACCTTGGTGAACCAAGACTTACACCTGAAGTAATTGGCTCGCCAAAGCGAGCTGGTTCCTTCAGGTTGAAGTCTTCTGGAGGCCCAGGTGAGCTAGAGGCTAGCCTGGGCAAGCTAGGGTCCAGAAAACTTGGTAAAAAAACCCTTTTGCCCTTCATTTTTGGTATCTTTCACATTCTTGATCAAAACTTTGAACAATATCTAATTTTGTGTGGTAACTGGTGTTGAACAGTGCAGTTCGGCTAGCAAAAATCAAAACATCGGTGAATGATAGTCCCTGGACGAAATTAGGGTCTGACAGAAGTCAATGAAACATTGGGATTTGAGTGCTTGTCTTAGTCGGTACTGCAAACCATATTCTGACAATTTAATGGCCCATGTTACCATTGTTCCTACTAGGTCATGGAGGTGTAGAATTCGTCTGATCCGTTCATTCATCTTGATTACAATTGGATGTGCTTGAAAGTATGGACGTAATCTTTGAGTTGATAATACTAGAGCCAAAATTACCTTTTCCACCCTTGGATATCGTAACTTGGTGTTTTGAAGAGCTTGACTTATGAAGTATATCGATTGTTTCTCATGGGTCTGACTTCGTTAGAGCCAATGGGGTGGATAATGTTTCTTTAAATTGTTGGAAAGCGGCTTCACATTCTTCCATCCAGTTGAACCTTTTATCCTTTTTTGAAATTTTGAAAAAGAGTAAAGTTCAGTTGACTTAACAATGAACCTTGCTAATGGTGACAACCGTTCGTTTAGCTTATGAATGTCCTTGACAACATTTGGGGTCTACATTTCTAGTATGACCCAACATTTATCAGGGTTTAGTTTAATCCCCCTTTCTGACAACATATAACCCATGAATTTGTCTACAGACACCCCGAAGACACATTTTTTAGGGTTCAAGCGCATGTTGTATTTTCACAATTGAGCAAAGGTTTCAGCCAGATCCACTATGTGTTGTTCTGGGGTGCTGCATTTGGCTATCACATCATTAACATAGACTTCCGAGTTCTGACCAAACTATTTTTCAAAGACTTTGTTTAGCATCCACTAGTATGTGGCTTTGACATTCTTTAGCCTTAAATACATGACCTTGTATCAGTAATTTGCCTTCTCTATAATGAAGGCAATTTTTTCTTGATCATCAAGGTGTAACAATATTTGATTGTACCCTAAATAAGCATCCATGAAGCTCAAATATTGGTAGCTAGAAGATCCATCCACCAGCTTGTCTATGTACAAGACTAGGTGAGTGTTTTGGGCAATGCTTGTTCAAATCGATGTAGTCAATGCACATTCTCCATTTTTCATTATGTTTTTTGACAAGGACACGACATTGGCCAACCAAGTCATATATCTAATCTCTCTAATGAACCCTGTTTCTTGTAACTCCTTCACTTGTCTTTCAATCTCTTCCAAGAGTTCAAGAGCCATTTTTCTCCTTCTTTGACATATCGGTTTTACTGAGGGGTTATTGCCAACTTGTGACAAAAATGGTTTGGATCTATGTTTGTCATGTCAACCATCTTCCAGTAATGTAGGATTCATGCAAATACGTTGGCATTGTCTTTGAGAAGTTAACATCGGTTTTCTAGAAATTAACATCGGTTTTTATACAGAACTGATGTTAATGTATAAGTTAACATCAGTTTTTCTAGAAAACCGATGTTAATGTACGCGTTAACATCAACATTTATACACTTATTTTGGTGTAGTTATTAATATATAACATCGGTTATTTAGATAAAATCGATGTTAATGTTTTGAAGATTAACATTGGGTTTTGCAAATAACTTATGTTAATATACGTAAATAACATCGATTTTTTGAAGAACCGATGTTAAGTTGCATGTTAACATCAGTTTTTTGTTCAAAAACCGATGTTATTTGTGTATATTAACATCGATTTTTTTAAATAACTGATGTTGTTTTAAGGTTTTTTTTTTATATACACTTTTTGTTTTTACAAAAAACTCAAAATCTAACCTGTAAAAAGCAATATCAGACCACAGTTCACAGCAAACATCATTTACATTCTGCTTTCAAGTAGTTTTTAGCAGAAAGCTATAGTAAACTATAAATTGATAAATATGAATAAATCATTTATTAAGAACTATCAATAAATAACATTCAATGTTCAATTGACATAGCAAATTGGAAAAATTGTAAACCAAGTAGTGTAAACTTATTAAGTAAGCTAAAATGAATTCCCTAACATCCTAATGTTCCTAACATCCTAAGTTTGATCTCTAAATCCAAGATAATATTGTGCCCACTAGATGCGAAGCGCCTTTAATCTCTCTGGCTCCAATGGTCTAGCATTGTTAAAATACTGCATGATCAAATAAAAGATAAAATTAATAATGTAATATCAATTATAAGAAAATCAACTTTGTTTGAAATAAACAATTACCGTTTCCCAGTTCTTCCTGAAACTTCCTAAGATGATGGTGGACATCCAGTGCATGACGTAATAGCCGCACTCAATGCTTCCTTTTTGTCTATTACACTAAATACATAATGAAATTTGGATATTAATTAAACGTTAACTACAATTAGTGTACACACACATAAGCAATATATATAAGTAGAAGTTTTATTTAAATCATGTACCTTAACGACAATCCACCTAGCAGCAGCCTTGGATTTAGGCTATGGAGTATCATCAAGTCCTTTCAAAGCACTGTTGAATACGAGGAACATTTAAAAATTAATGTTGTTAGTAATGCCAATGCAAATGTATTGAAAACAACACTAACCTGTTAATTATTCCCTTAAGGTAGTTGTCTGGCCTGTTATGCAAGGAACAAAACCAGACAACAAGGTTTTCCTTGGGCAGAATGATCACCATTTGCCAGTGTCCACTACAGTGGAGACGAATATGGGTTATTGTAGTAGTATATATTATTTAAATTCACGTTTTGAACTTTGCATCCAACCCTTGATGTAACTTTCAGAGTCTAATTGCGATTGCCCAAATCTCTTAATAGACTATGGCTCGAGGAATCCATACACATCGGAATTCCCTGCTCGCATACTTGTTTCAGTCAGATGCACGTTGTTGTTAAGAAAAAGTTAATTATGTATGAATTTAAAGCAATAACTTAGGTAATTAATAGTAAGCTAAATTGACTTACAGAATCCACAACTGTATGACAGATATGCTGAGACATTAACCACCGTGTGCAATTTCGGAGAGATCTTCGTGCTTTATGTACAACAGGAAGTATGGATTAAACACCCCAAACATGGTAGCATCCTAGTTAACCTGGAAAGGCTTCAAGAAAAGCTCTGGGATGGTCAATGTCATCAGATATAGTGGATCATCGACCTCAGAATCCAGCCTTTGTGGAGGTTTTGCTAGAGAAACAGTTGCCTGCTGATCAAAGATAGTTAAATAATTACGCTGAATAAATTAATTTTAAAAAAGAACCATATAATCAAAGTAAAATACCTGTTCTGATAAAGGCTTCACGAGATGTATCGGCCAAGCAAGGAAGGTGTTAAGTGCCTGCCCCACTAAGGTAACCTCATCAGTGGGTACAGGAACGGGAGCTTGTGCATCTTTAACCTCCTCAACACCAACCTTCACTTGGTCAAGCAACAAAGGAATGTTGTGAACTATTGATCCCTCATATACTCTTCCTAGGGCAACCAGGCGGGGAGGATTTCCTTCAGTGTACAACCCGCACTTGCCTGAGACACCTGTCTCAGGATTGTTCCCTGAGGGATCAACACAACTCTCCTTTATGTTGACACGAGGACCTGAGGGACCAACCATATGCTCTGGAGGCAGTGCAAGTCCTTGAGATTGCATCTGGGATTGAAACTGGGACTGTATCTGGCTGAAAGATGCCATCAACTGTTCAGTCACTTTTTCTGTGATCGACTCCTCTAGCTGGTCCCTGATTTGTTGGGTCAGCTGCAGTAGGTCTTCAAGAGGCAGGGAGGAAGAACTGCAGGACGCTCGTGGAGCCGATCCGAAATATTGTTTTATGGTGACACCGACTCCAGCAACACGGACACGGTCAGGGTGCTCTGCTCGCCCAATGGCAGAAGTCAGGATATCCTGACGTCCATGGGGGACGAACGATCCTTGTGACGCCTGCTCTTCCAAAGAATCCTGTACATAACAGATATATTTGTCCAAGGCATTTACAAAATAAGCAAAGATAGTTGCAATTTTTAATTGAAAATGACTTACGATCTTGTCAGCGATTTCCTTTGCTGCCTCAAACGTCATCTACCCAGTTTTCTTCGTGCGGGCCATCTTCCACTTCACGTGGCGTCTGATGGGAGATGGAGGGTCAATGACGCCATCAGTGCCTCCAGACTGGGCAGCTTCCTCCTATTTCTTTTTTGTCTTCTCAGCCATGAGTTTTTGTTCTAAATATTCATAACCCCCACGAGACAACACGTGGGGGGCAGTGTTTTGCTTCTGGATGGCCTGTGCCTTTTTCCGCACATCCTGCAAAAATCAAACATTAATGAAATTATGGCTAAGTGAATTATAACGAGTGAATCTTTTGTGCAAAACAACTAAAATGACAAAGTACATACCTCCCAAGAAGGGTCTCTGCGTGTCTGACAAAATTGGGCCCATTGCCCATTTCTCCTTGCTAATGTCGCATTTTTCACAAACAGTGTCATCAACACCGTCCTGGTTGGCTGCAAGGGCCCATTTCCTGGTCAAGTCCGATTTAAACTGCCTCCACCTCTCGCCAACAGTCTGAAGAATTTTCTTCTTTGTCCTACTGTCAGAAGCTTCAGGGATTTGAAATTTCGCCTGACAAATAAAAAATTAGGTTTTATTGTAAGTAAACTATAACTTTAGGCTATTAAAGAAAATAAAAGAATAAAACTAACATACCTGAATATCCTCCCATATCAAATCCTTATGAGCAGCAGGGACTTCCTTCCAGGTCTCGTATGTGACATCCACCTTATCACATGCGACAATCCCCAAATATGCTCTTAATTTCTTCTTGTGGGGACCGTCGGCCTTGCTGGTAGCTGGATCAACGTTGACCACTGGTCTCTCTGCACCAGGTGGTCTAGTGGTCAATGATCATAGCCGTGTCGCTTTACGTGTCCGCTTCATGGTAGACGGAGATGCTGATGCGTCTGAAGGAGGAGGAGGAGGAGGCGAGACAGGTGCGGTAGCCATGGTCCTTTAAACATAAAAACTTGAGTTAGTTAACATAATTAGAAAATCACTGTATGAGTTATGTAAATCAATTTACCAAAATCAAATACATAATTAGAAAATTACATTAGATGATGTCAATTAATTCTCCATCATCATGATCATTACGATTAGCATGAACGTCGTCAGGTTCTTCTTCTCCGACGATGTTAGGAGTGATTTGTGTGGACAAAGGACTAACATAAGTGTCGATGTATGAATCATCATCTTCTACATTAACACCAATTGTTTTCCCATGTAGAACCATGCACCACCTTTCATCACAAGGGTCTTGCACATAAAATACTTGTTTAGCTTGTTTTGCCATGATGAAAGGATCATTCTGGTAAGCTAGTTTGTTTAGGTCTACCAACGTAAATCCTACATCATCGGTGTTGTCAACCCATTTACATTTGAAACACACACAGTAAATTTGACATAGTTAAGCTCCCAAATTTCATCAATAAACCCAAAGTAAGGGATGGAAGCTACACAGGGATTGTCATCATGCACACTTGCATTGTACTTTTGTCATCTTGTGCCTTTGTGTAAAAGGAATACTTGTTTATGTCGTATCCTTGCCAAGTTATAACATTTCTTTTAGGCCCATCTGCTAGCTTTCTTAATGTTTCTGAAGCATTTTCGTCAGCAAAGATTGTATCTTTAAACCAATCAGAGAAAGTCTTGTTATGCTTTTTCAAGACCCAGTTCTTTGACATTTTTGGATTATTTTGTTTGACTAAAGCTTCATGCTGAAGTATGTATGGCAAAACTTCATTATTGTTGTTCAACACATACAAGTGAGCTTGTAACAAATCTTCTACACTTGGAGTGATAACATGTAGTCCTCTTGAACCTTTACCGCCTACTCTGTCGTCATGTCGAGACTCAGGAAGGCCAACATGTTTAGCCTTTTCAATGTAGTATGAACAAAATTCAATGGATTCTTCTGCAATGTACCTTTCAACAATAGATGCTTTTGGACGATGTAGATTCTTCGTATACCCTTTTAAGATCTTCATGTATCTCTCAACCGGGTACATCCACCTCAAATAAACAGGACCACAACATTTGATTTCTCTGACCAGATGAACAATTAAGTGAATCATGACGTCAAAGAAAGCAGGGGGGAAATACATCTCCAACTGGCACAGTATAATTGCAGCCTCATTTTGCAGGTCATCAAACTTGACAGGATCAAGGACTTTGCTACATATGTCATGGAAGAAAAAGCACAGGCGAGTTATGGCTAACCTTACTTTGTTTGGCAAAATGTCTCGTATGGCCACGACTAACAATTGTTGCATCAACACGTGACAACGGACGTGGATTGGGAAAGGCAGGGTTGTTTAAATGGATTCCATTTGGAACCTTAATTGCCAATGTATCAGCTGCTTGTATTATGGTTGCACTTTCAACTGTTAAGAATGTAGTAATTTCCACACCTTCTATGCCTAACTGCATTATCCAATCTCTAAGTGCATGTTTGGATTTCAAGTGCAAAAATATTTTTGAAACAAAAGTAATTTTGCCAAAGGATCAAGATCTTTACTTTTACTTTCATTTTATTTTTATCTGTTAGACTTGCATTCAAATAGGCACACAACATTTCTAACTTCAATCCAAACATGCACTAAGCTAGTACAATCATTTCCTACTAATATAGATACCATGTCTTTATGTAGAAAAATTAACAAAGGAAATTTCAGAACTTTTAAATCCTGAAAGAAATTCAAACTTAACTTAAATATTCACAAAGTTATAGTATTGATAGGAGTGAATACAACTAAATGATGTCACAAAGAAATTTATTACATGCATCTTTATTACATGAACCCAATAGAGCATGAAAGCAACATAGATTCAATAGAAGAATCTATGATTTATGTTCTCGTTTTCTCCGAGAACTATGCATCTTCCACATGGTGTTTGGATGAACTCACAAAGATACTTGATTGCAAGAAGAGATATGGAAGGGTTGTGATCCCAGTTTTCTATAAGGTGGATCCATCAATTGTTAGGAATCAGAGAGAGACATATGCAGAAGTATTCGTTAAGCATGAACATCAATTTGAAGACAAGATCGACAAAGTGCATGCATGGAAGGCTGCTCAAACTAAAGCATGTGTGAGCAATAGCATCAAGTTTATTTTTGTGTGTGTGGAAACATTTATGTGCAGTTTCTGTGTAGTATTGGCAAGTCATTTAAAAAATTGATAGAGTTCACATTAAGACTAGAGATTGGCTTTACAGGGTGATAGAGTCAGTGTGTCACTTTAAAATGTTCATTTTTCTACCTTATCTCATTTCTGCTTTTAGAACTGTTCTAGCTTAATTAATTTCCCTTGCCCCCTTCTAGTTCTTTGCAAGTTAATTCTATTGTCATGTTTTCTTTCTTCGTTTGAGAAACTGGTTGTTTTTACCAAGTTTGAAGCTTTAGTGTTATACTACATATGCTATACTTTTGTGGTGTATATTTAATTTAAGTGTTGATATAGTCCTTTTTTGTTTTATTATTCATGCTAAATTTTAGATTTCTTTCAAATAAAAATGTGCAGTAAGGGGATGTTGAGTTAGAGTGGCTTTCATAATTTGTTAAAGACTGTTTTTCAAGCCCAGCAAGCTGTGTCTTGGTACCTGTTGGTGTTAAGACTACAAGTACAAAAAGCCTAAGCACAAGCATCAACCCTTCTTTGAAGAGACCTCAACAACAAAATGAGCCACATTTGCAAAACTTTGTTGTGCCAGGGAAGCCAAGGAGCAAAAGGAAGAGGCTTTCAGAACCAAGAACCAACAAAGACCCTCTAAGCATATGGTCACACCACTTGAACCCTCAAATTGAGGCCTTGTGTTCTGACCCTCCTCTACTCAAACAGGCTTATTGGTTGGTAGACAGTGAACTCATCATGCCAAAGCCAAAGGATAACAAGGAGCAAAAAGAAGAGGTTGTGATCATGACCAAAAAGGATGAAGAAAAAGTGATTATTAATGTGAGCAAGGAAATAAGCTTTGGGGACTCTGAACTTGATGAGTGTAGCAATGGTCAACACTAACCAATGCCAAGAAGGTGCACACATTGGTTGGCTCAGAGGACCCCACAATGGAGGGTAAAACCATTAGGTCCAAAAACACTATGCAAAGCATGTGGAGTGAGGTACAAGTCTGGTAGGTTGCTACCAGAGTATAGGCCATCCAAGAGTCCTACTTTTGTGAGCTACTTGCACTCCAATTCCCACAAAAAGTCATGGAGATGAGGATGTCTGTTTACTCCATTTCTAGTGAGCAGTAGTGGTGGTGGTTGTTACAAGTATATTTTTATGTAAAAAAAATTGCAAATTTTAGGAAAAAAACTATTTGACAAACAAAGAGATACTGATAAAGGGAGTGATTAGAGCTATGATTGATCATAGCAAAAAAAAAAATAGAATAATAAAATAGGGTTATGGAAACCCTCTACAGTGATCATTCTGTGTAACCAGGTGAACAAAGCTACTGTTTTTTCAAAACTAACAACATTTTCGTGGACAACCATTCTCTCAAAACACAGTGACACAAACATTCCAAGAATCGATGACTGAGAGTGAATGGAAACACACACAGGTTGTAGTGACGTACCTCAATGGCGGCAGAGACGAAGCCCTTTGCGGTAGCCACAGCTTCAATCATTGATGTCAGACTCCAACGAATGCTCAAACACACGACAATGACAAAGCCCAACTCGTGGAGCAGTTCAGTGGCGACAATGGTGAAAAGGAGACAAATGGATGGTGAGGTCGCAAATGACGGTGATAGGTCACAAATGACGAGGTGAGGGAGAAAAGCTTTCTAAGATTAAAGCAAGGTCGCAAATGGTGAGGGAGAAAAGGTTTCTTAGACAGAGCGCGCGGGAGGAAATTAAGGGTTTTAACATCGATTTTTTAAACAAAACCGATGTTAACAAATATTGGTTAACATCGGTTTTCTAAAAAACCGATGTTATCGATTTCATGTTAACATCGGTTTCTAGAAAACCGATGTTAAGTATTTGATGTTAACATCGGTTTTTGAATAACCGATATTAAGGTTCTAAACTTAACATCAGTTTTTATGAAACCCATGTTAACGAATTAATGTTAACATCGGTTTTTCCAAAAAGCGATGTTAACATTAACTAGTTAGCATCGATTTTTTTAAAAATCGATGTTAATAAACTTGTCTTAATTACAAATATGCCATCGCGTTTGTCTTAACATCGGTTTTTCTGAAAACCGATGTTAACCTAGCGATGTTAAATGTATATTTTTTAGTAGTGATTGTTTGAAGGACCCTCACTAGCAAATCCTTCTACTATGACATAAATCACCTTATGTTCTCACAGAGGAGAGTTTGGTCATCTCTCAAGAGAATCCAACTTATGTTTTAGCTCGGATCCCTCCTAATGTATCGCCTGCATACAATTCTCTGCCTCCCATTCTGGAGTTTTATGTTGATACCTCAAAGGACACTCCCTATAATGGCCTCTTCTCTGATAACAGTCTAGACTTCTCAATCTTTTATGTTTTTCGTCGTGAGGTGACCTATCATATCAAGGTATGTAATTTCCTTCCTAGCCTTGCACATATCTGCCTAGCTTCCCCAACGTATGAAGATTTCAATGGCATTTTTCAATTGGAAGCAATCGTCAATGTTATGTCCTGTGTAGGACATGGAGCGTGATATATTTTGTGCACAAACAACACCATTGTTATGGTTGTAGGACACAAAGTATGATTTACTTTATGCGGCGTAGGATGGAATGGGGAAATAGAGAATTAGAGAGAGAAAGAGAAAGAAAGATCTTAGAAATCAAGTATAGTCGAGTGTGAGTGTAATGTTTTGTTGTATAGTGGTAGCAAAAGTATTTTGATTGATCTTTTCTATTGTTTCGTGTTCTCAACGATATAGGAACCTCGAGACCGATATCTTTTAATTCTACATTCATGATTTCATTCAGTATTCTCCCTCAAGACACATTTAACTCATTATACTATGGCTTAGCTTTATAAGTCGTCCTTTCATCCAACTTAAGCGGCTTGTCATTTTTCATTTGTGCCGTATTCTTTTGCACGTTTTGATTTTCAGCCATTTTTAGTTTTTCAGCTTAGAAGACATTTTCGTAATTAATGTATTTCTTCACCTTGTTTGTCTTGTTCGGAAAAAAAATTTCTTGTTTGCCTTTTTATTTATTTATTTATTATTATTATATAAGTCATCATTTTTATTAAAAGGGTATTTTTTATTGCAGTTACTTCGCTTTAATTTAAAATTCTTGCTTCCTACGAATTTGTTAATTTTTCATAGCTCACTTTAAAAAAAAAATAGATAACGAGTGGAGACAAATATTAAGTTTCCTCCTTTCAGTTTTAAATTGACTGCGCACTCTTTAATCTCAATCATATTCTGTACCAATAGCTAAAGAGAAAATATATACAGCAGTATTTTTGAAATATTGCTAAATTCCTAAATCTCAATTATATTCTGTACCAAAAATCTCAATTATATTGTAAAGACATATCACTAAAATTCCAACATAATATTGATGTAATATTATTAATTAATAATTACTGATGAATTAGTAAATTATTGTTTCATTATACTTTAACTTGATATTCACTTAATATAAGGATTGCTCGCTGCTATTATTTATTATAAGGGGGGATAAACATCTTGGAGCAGTGGCAGAGCTTGACCAAAAGTTTTGGAGGTCTAAAAATTTGATAATATCATTTCTTATAGATAATTTTAAATATTAATCATTTCTTTAATCGAATATTTTTATCATATTAGAATATCATTTTATTAATTTATTAATAACAATTTTTAGTTTTTCTAAGTTCTAACAACTTGTGTACCATTGTCTACTACTACATAAAAAAAATTAGAGAATTTATGTTTTAAGTTATTCCTTTAAAAATTTGCAAGTCAAATTAAGTTATTTTATAAACAAAATTTGTACTATAATGCACAAAATAATTTTAAAAATTCAACAATTTTTCAATAAATTTAAGGAAAAACATATTATTACCAGAATCATTAAAAAATGTGAAGAGAAAAATTATAAGAAAATTACAAAATTCATATAAAAGAATTTGCATAAAAAACCTATAACTTAAAACTTTAATTTAAATTATATGGAGTGTAATATTTTCTTGGTGGAAATTATAGCTCTTACATTGTTTACTTAATTTTTTGTAATGTTTCTTCGCTATTAAATGTTTTGACTTAGGAGAACTTGTATAGTGATATACACATAGATTTGAGAAAAGGAAAGGAAAATCACATATTCGATTAAATTTTTTAGATGGTGTGTTTTTTCTTTTCAAAGCAAATTGAAGGAAGATGTATTATAAATAGAGCTCAGTGTAATGTAACAAGTTGTACCACCGGTCCAAGCAAAATATAAATAAATCGGATTTGGGTGTGTAAGAAACACGTAACAAACTTTTTTTTTTTTTGAAAAAGTAAACATAGTTATATTATTTCATTCATAAATACATGAGGGAATGTAATCAAACACTATCAAAAACTAACATAAAATCTTAAAGTCCTTGTTAAGTTATGAGTTACAAAATTAGCTTGTCTGTTTACAAAACTCACTCTATAGTTTGTAATAGTGGAGAATTAATGCCTACACTTATCCATAATAACATGAAATTCTGAAATGCCTTTGGAACAACTATTAAAATGATCAGTAACAACTTTGCAATCAGATTCTATAATAACATATTTAAGCTGTAAATTTTGTGGCCAGAGAATGACACTGAGAAGAGCCCAAGCTTCTGCTTCCATTGGAGAGGGAAAGCAATTAATGGTTGCTGTTTTTGCCTTGATGAAGTTGTCATGCTTGTCTCTCAAACAAAATCCAATACCAAAGGTTTTCGTTTCTTCAAACAGAGCAGCATCAATGTTACAAGTTATGAACTCGTCTAGAGGAGGCTTCCAACTAATGTCATTAAAAATTGTAGAAGTTTGCGAGATTGGATTGGACAGCATATTGATGTTCCTCCACTCTGTGAAATGCTGCCACGATTAGGAGAAGGCAAGAGTGGGAGACAATGATGTTTCCTCCCAAAGCTTTGAGTTCCTTACCTTCAATATACACCAAAGAATGTTAGAATAAAGGATGAAAGTTTGAAAAAAAAAAAAAAGAAAGAAAAAAGGACTTCAAGTCCCACATCGCTCAAGATAAACACTTGAATAGTGTTTCATTCCTTATATATAGAGAGCTTATTTCTTCATTTTGTCTTGCCCCAGTTGAGAAGCATTTCCTCAACTTTTCTTTCTCCCTCTCATATTTCAGCCGATCCATTTTCGACAAACTTCTCCCTCTTTCTTTCTGTCGCTCTATAATTTCGGTTGACTATAATAGTGACTTTTTAAGTCATATTTTCGGTTGGCTATAAAAGTGACTTTTCTAGTCATATTTTTGGTTGGCTATTATAGTGACTTTTTAAGTCATATTTTCGGTTGGATATAAGAGTGACTTTTCTAGTCATATTTTTGGTTGACTATTAGAGTGACTTTTCAAGTCATATTTTTGGTTGGCTATAAGAGTGACTTTTCAAGTCATATTTTTGGGTGACTTTTCAAGTCATACAAGAGGGTGTAATTCTAGAAAGGTTCCCTTAGTGCAGTGGGAATCTTATACAGTGATCTGGGTTGTTTTATCCTAGGGACTTCATGGTTGATAGTCTGCTTACACAATTTTTGGCAGTGCCACGAAACGTCTTAAAGAAAGCGACATTGTCCGCGACTCAACCAATAATTTTTTCAGTTTGCCATAAACTATTGTTCCAACAATTTTAAGATGTTTCGGTTCTGCTATGGCTACCGTAGATATTACTGGCTCGAATATCAATGACCTCAACAAACCTTTTAGGTTTGAAGGGTATCATTTCAAACGTTGGAAACAAAAGATGATGTTTTCTATGAAAAAAGTTGACTATGTTTTGAACACTGATATTTCAGTGATGCCTAAAGATGCTGAGAAGGAAGTGAAGGATAAAATGACTATGGAATTAGCTCTTTGGAATGAAAATGATTACCTATGCAATAATTTCATTCTGAATGGGTTAGCTGATGATCTCTATGATTATTATAGCCTATATAAGTCTGCCAAATTTGTTTGGCTGGCTTTGGAAGAGAAGTATGATACTGAGGAAGTTGGGACTAAAAAGTATGTTGTTAGCCGCTACCTCAAGTATCAAATGACTAATAATAAATCAATAGAGTCTCAATCCCATGAGATACAAAAAATTGATCAAGAGTCATACATAGTTGTGATAACTAAGATTAATATGATTGGAGGATCAGATGGATGGTGGGTAGACACTGGCGCCTCTCGCCATGTCTACTATGATCGTGCTATGATTAAAACATACACGAATGTTGAAAATAAGAAAGTGTTGCTGGGAGATTCCCACACCACTACTGTTGCTGGAACTGGAGATGTTGAACTGAAGTTTACCTCTGGAAAGACTTTGATTTTCAAAGATGTGAAGCATACTCTAGAGATGAGAAAGAATCTGGTTTCTGATTTTTTTTTAAATTAAGGAATAGTGGGGGTACTTCATCTAGTCATCTTCCTGCTATTATTAGTGAAAAACTTGCACAACCAGAACCAGATATAGAGCCTCGAAGAGGTAAGACAGCAAGAATTGCTAAAGATTATGGGCCCGATAATATGGCCTATACATTAGAGGAGGATCCATCAAACCTCCAAGAAGCTTTGTCTTCTTTGGATGCTGACTTGTGGCAAGAAGCCATTAATAATGAGATGGATTCTTTAGAATCTAACAAGACCTGGCATTTAGTAGACTTGCCTCCTGGCTGCAAACCAATTAGATGTGAAATCATTGTTGTGTAACAACTTTGATATGAAAGACCTCGGAGAAGCAAGTGTAATCCTTGGTATTAAGATTACTAGGTCAAAAGAGGGAATTTCTCTGATCAATCTCACTACATTGAGAAGATCTTAAAGAAATATGACTACTTTGACTGTAAACCTACTAGTACACCATATGATCCAAGTGTAAAACTGTTTAAGAACACTGGTGAAGGTATACAACAAACTGAGTACGCAAGTATCATTGGTAGCCTTAGGTATGCCACTGATTGTACTAGACCCGACATAGCCTATGTTGTGGGATTATTATGCAGGTTTACCAGTAGACCTAGTAAGGAGCATTGGCACGCTATCGAAAGGTTAATGAGGTACCTTAAAAGAACCACAAACCTTGGATTACATTATAAAAGGCTTCCCGCTATACTTGAAGGATACAACGATGCAGATTGGAACACTCTTTTAGATGATTCCAAAGCAACCAGCGGCTATATATTTAGCACAGCTGGTGGGGTTATTTCTTGGAAGTCAAAGAAACAAACTATCTTAGCTCAGTCCACTATGGAATCTGAGATGATAGCACTAGCAACTGCCAGTGAGGAAGCAAGTTGGCGGAGAAGCTTACTTGCAGAGATTCCGTTATGGGAAAGACCGATACCAGCTATGTTGATCCATTGCGATAGTATCGCGGCTATTGCAAAAATTGAGAACTGTTATTACAATGGTAAGAAACGACAAACACGTCGTAAGAACAGCACTGTTAGAGAATTACTCTCAACAGGAGCTGTTAGAGTGGATCACGTACACACTTATGATAATTTAGCAGATCATTTGACGAAAGGATTAGGTAGAGAGAAAGTCCATAACACTTCTAAAAGAATGGGACTATTGCCCTTACTATGATGATCATTCATGATGGTAACCCGACCTAAATAACTGGAGATCCCAAGAACTAGGTTCAATGGGTAATAACAAGTTATGAAGTGATATGAGATGAACATGCTGTTATAAGTGAAAGCAGCATGATTCCTGAAGTAACAATAGGATGAGTTATGAAAAAAAAAATTCATAATTCTTAATGAGATCTATACTCTACGTTGAGTGGAGTACCTAGGCTACAGGAGTACTCTTGATAGACTCACCTATGTGAATGTTGAAGTGGGGGCCGGTTCATATGAAATTTTGGGCAAAAATTTCTAGAGCATTCAATATATCGGGATAGACGTGGATGGCCTTTAACGCACGGGCTTTATAGAATACACCTATGAAAAGGTTGTGTGTGGTTTGATGTCGGAGATAGAGTTCAAGACTTCGAGTCACTCTAGTAAAATCTGAATCTTACTCACTATGCAAAGGTTCAAGTTGTATGACACCTTTGTTTATGCATAATTTTATGAAATCCTCGAAAATCTTCTTTTCAAATTTCAAGTGGGGGATTGTTAGAACAAAGGATGAAAGTTTGAAAAAAAAAAAGAAAAAAAAAGGGCTTCCAGTCCCACATTGCTCAGGATAAACACTTGAATAGTGTTTCACTCCCTATATATAGAGAACTCATTTCTTCATTTTGCCTTGCCCCAGTTGAGAAGCATTTCCTCAACTTTTCTTTCTCCCTCTCATATTTCAGCCGATGCATTTCCGGCAAACTTCCCCCTCTTTCTTTCTGTCGCTCTATAATTTCGGTTGGCTATAATAGTGACTTTTTAAGTCATATTTTCGGTTGGCTATAAGAGTGACTTTTCTAGTCATATTTTCGGTTGGCTATTATAGTGACTTTTTAAGTCATATTTTCGTTTGGCTATAAGAGTGACTTTTCTAGTCATATTTTCGATTGGTTATTAGAGTGACTTTTCAAGTCATATTTTCGGTTGGCTATAAGAGTGACTTTTCAAGTCATATTTTCGGGTGGCTTTAGAGTGACTTTTCAAGTTATACAAGAGGGTGTAATTCTAGAAAAGTTCCCTCAGTGCAGTGGGAATCTTATACAGTGATCTGGGCTGTTTTATCCTGGGAACTTTGTGGTTGATAGTCTGCTTGCATAATTTTTGGTAGTGCCACGAAACGTCTTAAAGAAAGCGACATTGTCCGCGACTCAGCCAATAATTTTTTCGATTTTCTATAAACTATTGTTCCAACAAAGAATCACTCTTATGCGTGATCTGATGCTCAGTATAGAGTCCTGCAACAACTTGAACACAAAGTCATGAAAGTTATCCGTTGTGGTCCAACAATTATCGACCAGATGCAACAAATTCCCTGTTGTCCCAACTTCTTTTGCAAAGTCGCAGGCAAAAAAAATGTCATTCATTCTCTATATTTGCTTCACATGACACACAAACTATAGGGCACAAAACATGTTTGTTGCGGAGGTTAGACTTTGTAGGAAGACAGCCTCTAAACAATCTCCAAAGGAAATGCTTGATATTACGAGGAGTTTGTAATTTCCAGAGAAGCATCCAGTTGCCTTGAAATTTCAAGTTTGAGTTATCCAACATGTTCTCAATAATATTATGATAGGCAGTACAAACAGAATAATCACCAATTGTTGTAAATTTCCAAATGAGTTTATCACTAACCTTAGTGTTGAGAACAGGAATGGATTGAATTTGTTGAGCATCATTTGGGTTGAAATTGGCAGCCACTTCATTAATCTTACAAGTATGCAAATCATGGTCAATAAGGTCTCCAACTCTTAAGTTCTGGTTTCCGTTATTGCTAGTGGATGTCACATAATGATTCTCTCAATTTTTGAGCCAAGGTTGAGTCCAAACATGAATACAATTTTCATCAACAATCCTCCATTGAAATCCTTCTTCCACCACTACCCGTGAAGCATGGATACTATGTCATATAAAGCTTGGATTGTGCTCTAACTGAGTCTCCAAGAAGTCCACTAATGGAAAATATTTGGCTTTGAAAACTTTTGCTACCATAGTATCTTGGTCGGACATCAAACACCAACTTTGCTTCCCTAGCATGGCAAGATTAAAACCATGCAATTGTTTGAAGTCTATTCCTCCATGTTCCTTTTTCATAGACATTTTATCCCAAATGAGCTAGTTAATGCCTTTCCTTTTGTTTATTATTCAAACCCCACCAAAAAGAATGTAGCCTTCTTTGTAACTCATCTTCAAGAGTAGAAGGGAGCAAATAAACACATGCAAATTGTAGGAATAGACCGAGCAACAAATTTAATAAGAATCTTTTTACCCACCTTAGAAAGATGATTGCTCGTCCAATGACTAATGCGGTTCCAAATATAGTCCATGACAAAACCAAAAATATTTTTTCCTTTTGCCTTTGATGGATGGAAGTCCCAAATATTTGTTAGATCCAATGGTTTCAGAAACACCAAGAAAAGAAAAGATTCATCGTCTTTGAGGTTGTTGAATATTAGTGCTAAAAAAGATTTCAAATTTATGATAGTTGATTATTTGGCCTGAAACGTCACCATACTTGTCTAGAATCTCCTTCAAAATGGTAATTTCATAGTCATCGGCCTTGCAAAAAAGGAATCAAGCATCAGCAAATAAGAGATGTAAGAAAGGAAGAGCCCCTCTACACACATTCACTCCATGGATATCACCTCTCGCCTCACTATTTTTAGAAGAGATGAAATACCTTCTATGCACAAAATGAAAAGGTAGGGTGATAGTGGGTCACATTGTCTTAATCTTCTCCTTGGAAAAATTTGGCCAACAGGATTTCCATTAACAACCACAAAGAAATTAACAGAATGAAGATACATATGCATCCATGAAATCCATTTCTCATGAAAACCTATTTTCCTCAGGACACTCAAAAGATAGTTCCACTTAACATGTTCAAAGGCTTTGGATATATTAATTTTAAGGGCAATCACTCCTATCTTACCCTTTTTCATACATCTCATATGACGGATGACTTCTAAGGCTAAAAGAACATTATCTACAATAGACAGATTTTTGATAAACCACTTTCCGGATGGTATTTTATGTGAGTTTTTGTGTCATTTTGCATGTATTTTCTTGATAGAATTCACATTTGGACACTACTTTTGTATTGTAGAAGTATAGTCATTCAATTGAGTGAAAAGAGTTAGAAATTACAAAAATTTATGAAGATTTAAAGACTGCACCTAATAATGATCGTGGTCCATCCACCATAGCCATGGTAATTAGCATAACATGGTAAGAAGATAACAGTCCTCCCAAAATGACGTCAAGGATCCGATAACAGCCGTGGTAATCTCACCATGACCATGGTTAACCCAAGTGGGTCATGGTCAACCAATAGGGCCATCGTCAATTCGTGATGGCCCAAGGCTTCAGCGTTAGTTCCGATAATGGTCGTAGTGAATTTACCACGACCGTAGTGCGCCTTTTCATGAAATATCTTTTGGAAACTATATATAGAGGTTTTTGTCTTTGTAAAAAGGGATTTTAATTAATTCAGTTTTATTCTTATCTTTTACAATTTTGAGAGAACCTTAAGGGCTTTTAAGAGTTAAAGAGCATGGACAATGTGACACCCTCTACCTCGACATACATATAAATAAGAAAAACATATAAAAATATGGAATTAACTAAAATGATTTTATTCAATTAACATAAAGAAGCTCATGTGAGTAAAAGGCTCACATTCGCTTTAAAATTACCAAATAAAACTTATTAAAAGCATATCCGACTCAGAATAAGGCTGTCAAAGTTTACAAAGGAAATTTTGTTAAATTAGTGAGGTAAAATAAAATAAAATAACAGCATACAATTAAAATAAAAAAATCATCCCTAGTATCACATTCTACCACAGCATTGTGTTCTAGCGTCCTCTATCACGAGGTTCTTTAAAGTCATCCACATAGTCATCTTCTCCACAAACACAAGGTTCAAGATCATCACAAGATCTAAACACAAATAACACACAGGGAGTGAGTTATCACATTTCTAAGAAAAATAAACAAAGACGTAATCAAAATAAATTATGGAAGTATTTATAACATAACTCAACTTAATAAAATCCACGCCACTTCACCACTTTATCATTTAAAAATCATTTTTCAATCACCAATCACATTACACATGAATCAACACTCGGGCCAAGACATAATAACACTCATCAATTTCATAATAGACAATTAGTAAGCATTATGCAACAATTATACTAAGACTCAAGCCTATATGCAATGTGGTACCATGTCAGTGAAAAACCGTATTGGGGCGCTTAGGAGTACATAACAAGACACACCACACAATGGGTATGTCAGGTCACTCTCACTAAGTAAAATCATAAGGTGACCAGTCAGGGTCACTCTGTTTTGCGAGAATGTTCCAACCATATGGGATCAACATAGGCTTAAAGGAGCACTCAAATCGAATGTCTTTACCCCCAAGGCCTAGACTCCGAAGAATCCGTTAGGGCCTCACCTTCCTGATTCAGGTTCAACCTCTTAAAAAAATTTGCACGTAGACACTGCTCATGAATTATACAATACCCACGACCTCACACTCATGTTTCAAATACGTTTAACACATTACGCTACAATTTAACACTTTAGGTTCCTAACTAGGAATCCTACACTTTCCCTTTAATACTGTACATAAACACTTTTCTCAAGGTAAACACCAGTCGGATTATTATATAATTCACATCTCACAACACAAGTATCGTCACATCAATTATTAACCACACACTTATTCACAACCAAATTTCATGTCCATAATTTTAACATGTCACAATGTCACAATCCACCATCACATGTTTACGTGTATCTCCCAAATCAACGCATGTTCAACTTTGCACTTATACTCAATCCCAATAACAATGTCATGATCTCAAAGCAGCATGTTATCTCACAATTCATCACATATTCAATTTATTACTTAGGCACAATTTTAATCACAATTTCATAATCTAGCAAATCTTGTCCAAAGTACAAACAATTTATACAAAAATGTTTCTCACAACATGGGGAGTAAAACCCCTCAAAAAATTTCACACAATCATATCAAAACCAATTAATCAAAATTTTAGGTTAAAAACACAAAAACACTAAGAGCATTCAATTTTATCAACCAATTCGCATCAGGACATCAATTAGTTCGTCAAACACAAAAATATCATATTTATAATTATAAAGGAAAAATTATAATTCAATAAACATCCCAAAATAAATTCCAATTTGATCCCCTAAGGATCCCTAGACATTTTTATTATAACCCCAATTGTGATAAACTCGTCCCTTACCTTTAAGCAGGCTCAAGTGTGTAGTCCGACAGTGATAGTGGTGTCTCTAGCAGTTTCCTAAGATTTGTGCGAAACTAATTTCTCTCTGCAAAAACATTATTTAGAATATCCCAATGGTAAGAATATGTGAAAATGGGTTCCAAAGGTGGTGCCCAAATTTCACGACGATCCAACGTCGATTCGTCCGGGATCATAGTTTTACTGGGACATATTTTGGGTGTCTATGGGAAAAGAGAAAGCTCAGTATGAGGGACATTTCTTATTCCACAATCATTATCCCAACAGTGGGTGTGTTCCAAAATGAGTTCCAAACCATGCTTTCTTATTTCAGAATGATCTAATGGTTAATGAGTTCGGTATTTTCATTTTCCTAAGATAGGTTTGAGTGTATGCAGGAAAAAGAGATAGTTTTGGGAAAGAAAGAAGGGAAAACGGATTTGAAAGGAAGAGAAAGTAGAGACGTATCGTAAATGTAAAGAGTGATGACCCCTTACATCTCTATTTATAGCTAGGATACTTTGAGCCTATTATTTACTCTATTTTTCTTTATTTTATCATTTTATATAAAGAAAATCTATTTTACTCACTATCAAATGAATAAATAAAATATTTTGTTTTCTAAAAACATATATTTATTTTATTTACCTAAAAACTTTTATTTTAATTAATAAAACTATTTCTCTTATTTATTTAATTACAAAAAGCTCACTATTTTCCTAAAATTCTATTTATTTTAAATAAAATCATTTTAAATTTATTTTGGTGAAAAATGGGATGTTACAGTCAACACCGTTAGGATGGATTGTGATCATTGTTCCTGACCATTGGTATGTCTATGTTTACCTTTTATAGGATTGCTAGTTTTTCTCTGACCATGAGTGGCTAGTCCCCTTAGTTTAGGTTATGATGTAACTGTTCAAATGTACTATTCTCCTTGTTCTTAAACGGAACCCCTCATTGTTTTAATATTAATTAATTTTCTTTCTTATTTTAATGTTTATTGGGGACTGACCATTCTAACACTAAATCGATTACATAGTAGTGATCATCTGCATGTAATTGGTAGATCTAGGTAAAGAATATTTTATATCAAATTGCATTATCAAACTATTTGGCTAATCTCTAATAGGTTAGTTAATATTTAATTAATAATCCCTACAATTAATCTTGTCCTTTGGGGTATTGATTTAAGACAAAGAGCATCTTCTGACGTTGATCATAGGCTTTAGTTGATTTTGAGAATCGGTAATTAACTAAGGAACAAATTTCTTTAGGATTGGGATCAAGGGAAAATTGGTACTGGGGAGTCATAACCCCTGGCCATTTTTATCATAACTCAAACTCCTGTTTATATTTGTTTATTTGTTTTCTTATAAAAACCAAAACTACAAAAATATTTAATTCTTATTTTTTTAAACCAATTCTACTATTAGTTTATTAAGTTTAACTAATTGAGAATACAATTGTTACTTTGGGTTCAATATCCAAACTTTCAAGTTCATTGTTACTATTGTGTAGGATACACTTGTTCTTGTGCGAGCCTAACATATTTTACTCATCAAATTTTTGACGTCGTTGTTGAAGACTAGTTGAGGAATTCCCAACTAGTTTAATTTTGTTAAACCAAATAGTTTTGTTTATAAAATTATTTTATTGTTTATTTAAATTTTTATTTCTCGTTGCATTTGATCTTCTCCTCTATTGTTAGTGCATGTAAACCAGGTCCCAAAATCCACCACTTTTGTAGGAATTTGATATTAACAAGTTAATCCAAAAACTTTGGTAAGAAGTCCGTGAAGAGAAAGAAAAGTAATGGCAGCTAATTAGGCTCAGACATTGATGGAACCTCACTCCTACCTTGGAGGATACCAATACCAACTACTGTCAGAGCTGCCAAATGGAGTCAATTTTTGACTTCAAGCATGGGTTCCTACAAATGCTAGAGAACAACCTGTTTAATGGTGTTGCCCATGAAGATCCTATGCAACACCTAAAGAAGTTCATCAAGTTGACCGACACGATGAGATAGAACCGTATACCAGTAAAGTACATCACACTCTATGCATTTCCTTTCTCTCTTACTGGGAAGGCATGAGATTGGTTGTGCTCACTACCTGAGAACAACATCGCTACATGGAACCAGTGCACAAGTGCCTTCTTAAGGAGGTGTTTCTCTCCCATAAAGATGAATCAATATAGTAGAGACGTTGGAAACTTTGTGCAGAGGGAACAAGAGAGTCTAATTGAAGCCTAGGAAACATTGCAAGAGATAATCAAAAGTTGTCCACATCATGACTTCTCCCCATAGAGGCTAGTTCACATTTTCTATGGTGGAGTGTACTCACACAATAAGACAAGTTTAGATGTTGCTTGTGGGAGTAACCTCATGTTAAAATACCTTGTTAATGCCATCAAGATCATTGAAGATATGTGCTCTAACCCCTATAACAACTAAGGGGATAGGAGGATCATGAACAGAGGCGCCAATCAAGTGGAAAAAGATGATTCCCAAACTGAATTGAGAAAATAGATACAAGCTCTGACACTGAAGATTGAGACACTCATGAGAGCTCAAGCTCAATTCCCCAACACTACACCTCCATTCCCAACACGTGATATATATGGAAGTGTGCATAGGCCAAGAGAATGCACTGTAGATTATGAGCTAGTTGTAGCCATGGATGAGATCAACTTTGTTACAGTAAGGAACAAGTCTTATAACCAATACCCCCAACAACTTTAGTCAAGGACAAGGCTTTAGGTAGAATCAAGAGATGTATAAGCCTCAACCCATGCTAAATCAGAGGCCAAGATAGGAGGAAAGACAACCTACTCTTCTTCAATATATGGCCTAGAATGATCAAAGAATGAAGCTGGTAGGGTCTCAACTTACCAACATACAATCCCTCTTGTCACAGAGATAGTTAGGCAACCTACCTTCACAACTTGAACCAAATCCTAAAAGGGAGGATTACAAAAGTTATTATGACCAAAAGCAAAAGAGTTCAAGAGGACTCTGATGAGAAAAAACATTCTCCAAAAGATGCAAATGATGTCCTTACTGAAAAGGACCAAGCATCGGAGAAGGTTGAGGTTCCTACTGATGGGAACTCAATGCTAAAGAAGGAAGGGGATAATAAGAAAGAGATATTGATATCTCCTCTGGTAAGTTTACCCTTCCCTTATATAGTTAAAAGTGATTAGCGACATGTGCAATTTAAGAAATTTCTTAAGGTTATGAGGAAATTGGACATCAACCTCCATTTTTTATTGAGTTTATCTCACAGATGTCATCTTATGCCAAACATTTAAAATAAATTTTATCAAACAAAGGAAAATTGACAAATTTTGACACTGTGGATCTTAATGAGGAGTGTTCTGTTGTGGTTCTTAGGAAACTTCCCCCTAAGATGAAAGACCTCGTTAAATTCATTATTCCTTATTTGATAAAAAGGTCTTATTTTGATAAATGTCTATGTGATTTAGGGGCTAGTATAAATTTGATACCTTATTTTGTCTTTAAGAAATTGGGCATAATAGATTTAGAGCCTACAAACATCTCTCTTCACCTTGCTGATCGTTCAGTTGTCTATCCTAGAAGGGCGATTAAGGATGTGCTTGTTAAGGTGGACAAGTTCATCTTTTTGATTGATTTTGTTATTTTAGATAGAGGCTGATGAGGATGTCCCTACCATATTTAGACGACCTTTCCCACTTGTGATTTACTTGTTGAGGTTAGGCTTGGTAGACTCACCTTAAGATTAGGGGATGAGAAGGTTGTATCTAATTTATCGGATACTTTGAAACAACCTTCCGCATTTGCTTCCTATATCTTTATAGAGTTTGTTAATATAAATGATGTATTGATGGAGGGTGCATTCCCAAGTGTGGGGACACCTAATCCTTTTGAGAGGATTCTCACTAATGAGGATCTTGACTGGGAACTGAACCTAAAAGTAGAAGAGATACTTTCATTGCATCACTCTCATCATAGTCCCAAATCATCCAATTTTGAGAGGTTGGAATATGACTATGGCACTAAAACAAAGCCTTCTGTTGAGGAACCTCTTGAATTGGACTTGAAGCCCCTCCTTTCCAACCTCAAATATGTTTTTCTTAACCCACCATTTTATCTTCCAATTGTGATTGTTACATAAAACAGAGGAGGAGAAACTATTGCAGGTCCTAAGGGACAACAAGGAAGTCTTTGGATGGAGCATTCATGACATAAGGTTTGGACCTTACTCTTTGCACCCCCAAAATCAACACTCAAGAAAGGTTTCCACCCAAAAGGTTACCCCAAAGGAGGCTTAACCCCAACATGATGGAAGTAGTTAAAGGAAAGGTAAGTATGTTGTTGGATGCAAGTATTATCTATCCTATTTCTAATAGCCCATAGGTTAGTCCTGTTCAATGTGTCCCTAAGAAAGGGGGCACCACTAACGTAGCTCCATATGGAGCTTGTAGGCCTTGGGTCTTCTTCATCAATGGAGTCATTTGCTTCTTGAAGATCAATGGCGGCGGAATGGAGACGGAAGAAAGATGATTGGAGACGCCACTTCAAGGAGAAGATGAGTCAAGAAGAAGTTCATCACCATAGGAAGCCATGGATAAGAGCTTGAAGGTAGGAGAAGATGAGGGGAGGGAGAAGGAGAGAAGAAGAACGAAATTTTGTGTCTCAAAAGAGGTCTAAACTTTGAAGTGTAATTTTCAAATGATCAAAGTTGAAAAAATGCACTCACATGGCCTCTATTTATAGCCTAAGTGTCACACAAAATTGGAGGGAAATTTGAATTTCTATTCAAATTTCACTTGAATTTGAAATTGAATTTGTGGAGCCAAAATTTCACTAATTATGATTAGTGAATTTTAGCTATGGTTCATCCCACTAATCCAATATCAAGTCCAAGATTCTCCACTAAGTATGCTTAGGTGTCATGAGACATGTAAAGCATGAAGGACATGCATAAAGTGTGATTATATGATGTGGCAATGGGGTGTAGCAAACAAATGCTCACCTCCCCCTCTAAAATTTAATTGGAATGGGCTTCTCCCAATTCAATTAAATTTATTTTCCAACACACACATCAAATGTTCACTTAATGCATGTGAAATTACAAAACTACCCCTAATACAAAAACTAGTCTAGGTGCCCTAAAATCCAAGGGCTGAAAAATCTTACATTTCTAGGGTACCCTACCTACATTATGGAGCCCTAAATATAAGGCCCAAAAATAAAGAAACGTTAATCTAATATGTACAAAGATAAAGGGGCTCATACTTAGCCCATGGGCCCGAAATCTACCCTAAGGCTCATGAGAATCTTAGGGTCTTCTCTTACATCTCTGGTCCAATCTTCTTGAAGTCTTCTATTCAATGCCCTTGGGGAGTAGGATTGCATCAACCACTGTGATAAAAAATGAACAAAATATGCTCATAGCTATGAAAAAAACAACCGGGTGGAGAATTTGTATTGACTATAGGAAACTTAATGAAGCCTCCCGAAAAGATCACTTTCCACTTTCCTTTATTGACCAAATGCTTGAAAAGTCAGTAGGAAAAGCTTTTTATTTTTGTCTAGATGAATATTCTAGTTATTTGCAAATTCCAGTTTCTGAGATGAACCAAGAGAAAACTACTTTTACATGCCCCTATGGGACCTTTGCATATAGGCAGATGTCATTTGGACTTTATAATGCACCTGTTACTTTTCAAAGATGCATGATGCCTATTTTTTCTGATTTAATTAAGTCTTGTATTGAAATGTTCATGGATGATTTTTGTGTTAGGAAATATTTTTGACACATGCTTGCATAATTTAAATTTGGTCTTAAAGTGGTGCATGGATACAAAGTTGGTCTTAAATTGGGAAAAAGTGCCAATTTTTGGTGAAAGAGTGTATTGTCTTGGGGCACAAGTTATCCCATGTTAGCGTAGAGGTCGATCATGCTAAGGTGGAGGTGATTGCAAAATTGCCACCACCAAATTGTGTGAGAGTTGTTAGGAGTTTTTTGGGGCATGTTGGATTCCATAGGAGGTTCATTAAGGACTTCTCAAAAATAGTTAAGCCTCTTAATGATTTGTAGGCTAAGGATGTCAACTTTGAATTTTCTGAGGAGTGCCTACGGGAATTCAATTTTCTCAAGTTGAGTTTAGTGAGTACTCCTGAAGTGACAACCCTTGAGCAAAGGAAGAAAAGGGTATTTTAAACTATTTATTATGCTAGTAGAACCCTTGATGATGCCCAAAAGAACTACACTACAAAAAAGAAGGAGCTTTTGGCAGTTACTTTTGCTTTTGATAAATTTAGGCATTACTTGGTTTTGTCTAAAGTTATTTGTTGTATTGACCACTCTTCAATTAAGTAACTCATGTCTAAGCAGGGTATCAAGCCCAAGCTGTAACATCCCATTTTTTGTAAGTTAATTTAAAAAAGAATTTTTATTTATAAATAAATAGAGTTTTA
Organism: Glycine max; assembly: GCF_000004515.6. Taxonomy (NCBI): domain Eukaryota; kingdom Viridiplantae; phylum Streptophyta; class Magnoliopsida; order Fabales; family Fabaceae; genus Glycine; species Glycine max. Next base: position 29,025,300 of record NC_038250.2, on the reverse strand, counting down.
GAAAAATGATGAGATTTTATAAATAAATAAAAAAAGGAGATATAATTATTAATTAAAATAATGATTTGAGAGAAAATAAGAAAGGTATTTTATTTATTTGTTTGATAGAGTATAAAATATAGTTTGTTTTTATAAAATAATAAATAAATAAATAGAGTAAACCTAGCTATAAATAGCGTTAGGTCAGTTTTCACACTGACGGTGCCTCTTCTTTCTCTCATTTTTGTTTTTTCCCTTCTCCTCTCAAAACCCTTTCTTTTTCCCGCAGCCCACCAAACCTGTCTCAAAAAAACGATGATCTCGGACTCATTCACCGTTGGATCGTCGTGAAATTTGAGAATCACGTTCACAACCCAAATACGAGCATTCTTAACATTGGGAATTGCAAAACCATGTCAAATCTAAGAGAAATACCCTTCGCACCGTAACTTTCTCTTTTCCCGCAGAAACCCAAAACGGTCTCAGTAAAACTACGATCCTGATTTCGTTAACCGTTGGATTTTCATGAAATTTGGTATGTGGTTCGTGGTTCAATTTTGCACACCTTCACCATTGGGATTTGTGAGATAATATTCATGGAGAGAGAAAAAGGAATCGCACAAAGATAGTACATATGGAGGCTTCAATCCCTTCTCCGTCTCGCTGATGTTTAGGAACTCTATCGGAGCAGTCGGAGGAAAAACTGGAGAAATCTCAGGAAACCGCTAGAGATGACTCTATCACTGTCGAAAGACACGTGAGTCTGCTTAAAGGTAAGGGATGAGTTATTCACAATTGGGGATTAGTGAGAACATGTGTAGGGATCCTTAGAGGATTAAACTGGGGTTTTATTTTGGGATGTTTATTAAATTGCAATTTTTCCTTTATGATTATAAATAAAATATTGATGTTATGATGAGAATTGCTTGATAAATTGTGCTCTTGATATTTGTATATTTTGACCTATGATTTTGATATAATTGTGTAATATTATTTGAGGGGTTTTAGTCCCCAGGTTGTGATAGTCTTTTGTATGAATTGTTATATTGAGGATATGAAATGATGATTCAAATTGTGAGTATGTGGTGAATTGAACATGTGATGAATAATGGAATACATGTATATTGAGATGTGCATTGTGTTGTGAGCTATGAACTGTGCAATCACACAATTGTAAGACCTTTTAAGAGTGACGAGTATTGTGATGGGATCCACTGTGGGAACCCGACGAGTTAAAATGATTTTGAAAATAATTGAGTAGTTGTGTGTATTTCATAGTTCATAGTTAAAGTGAATATGATTCATGAGGTGTGATAACATACTATTTTGAGATTATACCATTGTAATTGAGATCGAGTGTATGTGATAAAATGAGTATGCACGTGATTGAGATGTTGCGTGCATTGAGTTGTAAATTGTGGATTGTATAATCACATGACTATAAGACCCTTTAAGGGCGACAAGTTAATGCTAAGACCCTTTAAGGGCAACGAGTTAATGCTAAGTCCCTTTAAGGGCGACGAGTTAATGCTAAGACCCTTTAAGGGCGACGAGTTAATGCTAAGACCCTTAAAGGGCGATGGGTTAAAAATATTTGAGAACAATTGAAAAGTCGTGTATTTTGTACAGTTCATAGATAAAGTCTGTGTGCTAAAATGTTTTCTAGGTTTGACCTGAAACAAGAGGGAGAGGCCCTGACGAACTCTTCGGAGTGTAGGCCTTGGGGGTCACCCGGTTTGAGTGCTCCTTTAAGTCTATGTTGATCTCATATGATTGGAGCATTTTCAAAAAACACTGTGACCCTAACTGGTCTCCCTATGATATTACCTAGTGAGAGTGACTTGACTTGCTAGTGTGTGGTTTGTCTTGTCATGTACTCCTAGGCGCCCGATGAGGTTTTTCATTGACATGGTACCATATTGCATATAGGATTAAGTCTTAGTGTATCTGCTGCATAACACTTGTGTATTATTCTATATTGATTGATTTGATGATATTATGTTTTGATTATTGAGTATGCGAATAGTGTGAAAACGAATGAGACGTGTGGTGAAATAACGTGAGTTATGCTCAAGTAAATTATATTTTGTTATATAATATTTATACCTATATGTTGTCTTATTTTTCTTTATTAGTTAGGAATGTGATAACTCACTCCCTTTGTTGTTTGTATTTGGATCCTGTGATGATTTTGAACTTTGTGTTCGAGGGAGCAAATGACTAGGTGAATTGCTTTAAGGAACCTTGTGCTGAAGGACGTCGAGACACAATGCTCTGATAGGATGTGACATTAGGGAATAAGTTGTTATATTAATTGTATGAGATCTTGGACAACCTTGTTTTAAGCCTAAATAATTTATTAATTATTTGAACAAGTTTTATTTTGATGTTAGAAAGGTGAATGTGAGCCTTCTACCCTCTTGAAAGGCTTGTATTTAAATGTGTTTTAAAAACTTTTAATTAAGTTTGATTTCTTATTTCTTTTATTATTAGTACATATATGTATGGGGTAGAGGGTGTCACACATGCTGATGAGATGGATCCTCTTACTACAAGAGTTTGACTTGGAAATCAGAGATAAAAAAAGGTCTAAAAATCTTGTAGTTGACCGTTTATCAAGATTTGACCCCTTAGTCATGCAACCAACAAATGATGGAAGGATAAAGGAGACTTTCATTCTGTCTTTATTTTGTCTTATTTTATGTATTGAGGACATTGCATGTAGTAAGTGTGGGGAAGGGTATCATTACTTCCAATTTTGAGCTCTTAGTATATACATGATCTCTTGCATTATTCGAGTTCGACCACTTTCTGAAAGTCTCTTGGGTTTAGAATTTTGTGTTTTTAATTATTCCCTTATATGTAAAAATAAATAAATTGTTTGTGTATTGGGTTTATAGGAGTTTTCTTCGGGAATGAGCATTAAACCCTAAAAAATGTAAGTATTGAGCTTTGATTCTTTTAGTGTGGGTGAATTGATCCTTTCGTTAGTATTGTTCTAATCTTTGTTTTGAAATGCATATCTTTGAATGAATTCTGAATTTCCTAAAAAGTTGAGATTCTAATAGGCTTTCTTGAGACTTGTGAATTAATTTGATTAGTCTTTCCCTTAGTTGACCTTTTTGAGCTTGAATGATTATTCTTCATTGGTCCTTGAACCATATTGTGTGGACATTGTTGATGTGAAGAAAAAGGGGGAACTGATACATATTTCAGGTCGTGCCAGTGAGTAAATCCTAAGTCCTTCTCTCAAGTAAAATCAAAGACAAAAAGGGGTTGGTATATAAAAAAAGGAGAAAAAATAAAGAAAGAAAATATATGAATTATTTTACCCCAAATAAAATAAAAAGAGAGAAGAGAAAAAGGAATAAAAGGTTAAATGAACAAGAAAGGTGCAAAAACAGGTAAAAGTTCCCTTGATTTCTAAGTGTTTTCATATAATTGAGTGAAGCCCTTTGATCAACATGTTTCTTTTAGTACCTACCTTACATTACATTTTTGGCCCCATTACAACCTAGCATGTCTCACTTGTTTGTAATTTTTGGATTTATTTGAGTCAAGTTGATTGATTTACAAAGTTGTGAACTTGCTCATTGAACTGTGATCTTGAGTATATTTGTTTGTCTATATGATACTGTAAACATTAAGAGATGGATGCATAGTGAAGTTGAAGCTCTTTAAGACTGTTTGCATGTTAATTATAACCCTAATGGGTTCCTGAGTGAATTTATGATACCCCATTGTTTGAGTTTTTACTTGTTCAATAAGAGGGAATTTTTGTTGCATGAGTTCTAACTAAAGAAAATTTACTATGATTGGGAACTGGAATAATTGCTTTAGGACAAACAATGTTCAAGTGTTCGGAGGTTGATTAACTCCTTTTTAAGGGGTATTTTTTGTGAGTTTTTGTGTCATTTTGCATGCATTTTCTTGGTATAACTCATATTTGACCACTAGTTTTGTATTGCAAAAGTAAAACCGCTCAATTGAGTGAAAAAGTTGGAAATTGCACAAATTTGTGAAGATTTGAAGATTCTGCACTTAATAACGGTCATGGTTCATTCACCACGGTCGTGGCAATTAGCACAACCATGGTGAAAAGATAATAACCCTCCCAAAACAACGTCAAGTATCCGATAATAGTCATGGTAATCTCACCACAATCGTGGTTAACCCAAGTGGATTGTGGTCAACCAATAGGGTGATGGTCAATCCATCATGGCCCAAGGCTTCAACATTAGTTCTGATAACGGTCACGGTGAATTTACCACGACCGTAGTGCACCTTTTCGTGAAACATTTTTAGAAATCTATATATAGAGCTCTTTGTCTTTGTAAAGGGGGATTTTGATTAATTTAGCTTTATTCTTGTCTTTTACAATTTTGAGAGAACCTTGGGGGCTTTGAAAGCTGAAAAGTGTGGACAACACCGTTAGGACGAATTGTGATCATCATTCTTGACTATTGGTATGTATATGTTTACCTTTTATAGGATTGCTAGTTTTTCTCTGATCATGAGTGGCTAGTCCCCTAGTTTAGGGGTTATGATGTAAGTGTCCAAATGTAGTCTTTTCCTTGTTCTTAAAGGAACTTCTCATTGTTTTTATATTAATTAACTTTCTTCCTTATTTTAATGTTTATTTGAGACCGATCATTCTAATACTTAATTGATTAGATAGTAGTGATCATCTATATGTAATTGGTAGATCTTGGTAGAGAATGTTTTATACCAAATTGCATGATCAAAGTGTTCGATTAATCTCTGACAGATTAGTTAATCTTTAATTAATCATTCCTATAATTAATCTTATCATTTTACTTAAATTGATAGATCCGTGATCGTTGAGGTATTGATTTAAGGAAAAGAGCATCTTCTGACCTTGATAATAGACTTTAGTTGATTTTGAAAATCACCAATTAACTGGGGAAGGAATTTTATTAGAACTGGGATTAGAGAAAAATTGGTATTAGTGAGTCATAACCCTTGACCATTTTTATCATAACTCAGACTCCTCTTTATATTTGTTTATTTGCTTTCTTATAAAAACCAAAACCACAAAAATATATAAATCCTATTTTGTAATTTAATTCAACTATTAGTTTAATAAGTTTAACTAATTGGGAATACAACCCGTCATTTGGGTTCAATATCCGACCTTTCGAGTCCATTATACTATTGTGTAAGGTACACTTATTCTTGTGCGAGTCTAACATATTTTATACATCAGTTTTCTACAAAAGATTATTGTTCTTCGGAGATGCATTTGGGAAGGATGAGCTTGAGTCCATTGGCAGGACTTTGGAGGTAATTTTGTATATGATGTTGTAGAGGGAGATAGGTCTAAAATCTGTCATGGTGGAGGGGTTGTTTTTATTAGGGATAAGGACAATGGATGTTTTATTGACTTGGGGAGGGAGATTAACAGATTCCAGCTTGGAACCATTCAGGGCCACAAAGATGCCAATTTTTTTTAAGAAAACCGGATTCAGGCCATCATGTCTTAGAGATTTATCGGAATTCATGTGAAAAAGAGCACCCTTAAATTCGTCCATAGAAAAAGGTGCTAGGAGAGAATCATTATCATAATTGGAAACACAGGTGGGAATTTTATTGATAACATGAAGAAAGTCATTATAAATGTTCTTAGTTTGAAACAAATCAGTAAAATAAGAAACAACAATATCAACTATGCCTTTTTTTTCGAAAAAAGTGGTACGTACCATCTTCACAGGTTAAGTAGGAAATCAAATTTTGTTTCTTTCTCGCACTCGCAAAGTCATGGAAAAATTTCAAGCTTGTATCACTCTCCTTCAACTAGAGAATTTTGGCTCTTTGTTTCCAATAGGAGTCCTCTTGGGCAATCAACTGACTTAATTTGTTAGTGATTTGTTGGTATTGGATGACATCTTCAGAATTAATGGATTGGCGCAATTGGTCAAGCTCCTTATGACAACACGTAACAAACCTAATAATTACAAAACCTGATAATTTACATATCATATGAAATCTTATTTAAAAGAAATTAAAATCTTTTTCATTTAGATTGCCGGCGTTACTTTTGTATTTAGGATTAGCATAAATATAGTTTTTAGAAATTTAAATTAGCATAGTTAAATAATTTAAATGAAATTCGGACTATCAGATCATTTTTTTAAAATGGAAAAATATAGAAACCAAATTTGTCGGACCTACTTATCCGTATATGTAACATGTTTCCATTAGTAACCCACACTAACTTTGTTGGATTTGTGTTGCTTTTTTGTCTATATTTCTTTGTTGGATCTTATTCAACTAAAGCACACACTCCAAAGGGCACTCCAACGCGCATCTAGCGAAATTGCTGCTACGCGCACCCAGTATTTTCACATTTTTCCAATTTTGCCCTTCCCTTTCGTATGAGATGATCTGTGGGCTTCATACGAATCATCTTGAACCGTATGAATTGACTCATACGGATCAACTCATATGGATCAAGATGATCCGTATGAGATGATCCGTATGAATTGATCCGTATGAGCTGTAACTTTCAGATTGTTGGCACAACGCTCTAACCAACTGAGCTAATGAACCAATTACATTATAAAATAAATAATGTTTTTACATATAACACTAAAATTTTTAATGTATATTTAATGCGCATGTAAATTTAAATAATAAATTTTGTGACAATTAATTTTGATATAACTCATACGAATTATTTAATCCGTATATTTTTTATGGATTAAATAATTCGTATGAATTATATCAAAATTAATTGTCATAAAATTTATTATTTAAATTTACATGTGTATTAAATATATATTAAAAATTATAATGTTATATATAACAACATTATTTATTTTATATTGTAATTCGTTCATTAGCTCAGTTGGTTAGAATGTTGTGCTAATAACCTGAAAGTCACAGGTTTAATTCTTGTTTGGGTCATTAATTTTAATTAATTTGTCACAAATATTTTAGAAAAAAAAAAACTTTTGAGTTGAGCTTCTATGAATCATCTCATATGAAAGTACAACCTTTTACGAAAGGACAAAATTGAAAAAAGGCAAAATTACTGTTCTCTGGATGCGCGTAGCAGTGCCCTACTCCAAAAGTCCAGACTTTTGACATAGTAGGGAGTTACTATTTAAACTCCCTCTTGTTACTAATACACTTCCCTTTCTAATTTATTTTCCGCTAATATCCTAGACATTAATCTTGTAATTTTGCACTCCTCCATTTTGTAATTCTTTATGCTTCTTCAGCCGCCGTGCCAGTCGAGTGTGTGCAGCCCTTGTCCTCCAATCGCATACAGATTTTAAAAATTGTCTTGGCAACATCACTCTGCTTTATCTTTCTATTTTTTACTGCTCTCTACATCTTTTCTCCTTTGCTTTGTAACCTTAGTCCTGTATGTGACTATTCACCTTCGTGAGTAGCAATGATAGTGCCATATTATAAAACAACTTTTCACTTTGCAAATCCTTATTTGTTCTATTTACTCCTACAATTAATTGTAGTACTCCGTCCAGTATTAATAATGACGCCATACATTTCAGCGACCCCAACCTTCACTTCATGCAACGCATGAGCACAATGACATTGTAAGTGTGTATTTGATGGAGCTGAAGGAATCTAAATTTGAATGTAATCTTAATTTGTTGCATTTGGCTCTAAATGTGTTTGGAGCACATGTGATTACACTTTTACTAATAAGCAACAAAATTGAGGTTAACAAACCAATCCCATGGTGTAAGTAGGGGTGTAAAAAAAACTAGTTCGAATTGAATTGAATTGTAATCGAATTTGAATCGAATTAGTTTTTTTTGAACTAATTCAAGAAAAAAGGAATGCACTATTTTATAAAATCAATTTGATTAACCAAATTGTTTCTACAGAACAAGTTCGGCTAATTGAATTGGTTTTCATTTAAATATTTTATTTGGAAAAATAGTTCAAAAACTAATTTGAAATTGGTTTGACTCTTAAAATCAATTTAAAATTGGTTAAAAACTAGTTTAGTTTAGAATCAGTTTTTTAAAATCTGTTCGATTTTGAACCAATTTTTAAATCAGTTTGACTATTTAGATATAAAATCGAACCGATGAAAACAGTTTGAAACTAGTTCAATTCTGTTTTTTTACCAAACTAGTTTTTTGCATACCCCTAGGTGTAAGGGTTGGGGTTTCCCACCACGTGGATGTTATGTGCGACAAGGATGGATGGTATTACAAAGCGTAGTGCAAAAACACTTGAGTAAGAAGCTAATTTGCAGGACATTTTTGGAAAAAGAAATACCAGGGGAATGTATAAGTAATAAGGGGAAGTGGAAATAGCAAATCAGTAATAGTAAAAGCCAGGGCTGAGTATTTTCAGGCTTCCCGTCTCATTTCTAATACGATTTCATACTTTTCTGCTCAATATAAATAGTGAAAAAATTAAGATATGCCAGTAAGAGAATAAAAGGCCTAGCGTTGTAATGCTTGAGCTCTTCATATTTTTATCATACTTTTATAATTGTAAAAATGTAATATTTTTTATCATTGTAAAATGTAATATTCTTATATAGATTCATCGATAACATTTATTATCAAGTAACTCTATAACTATATGTTTAAAATTAATTTATAGTTAGTAAAAGGTTTCACTACTGGTAAAAAGAAAGTGACATCATTTTATCATATTTAGATTAGTTAGTTTATGATGCTATCAAATGCCTGCAATTTTTTGTAAAGTATAATAGTAATAATAAAAACGACAGCATTATTAGTCATTATTTTGTTTGGGCAATTCTTAAAGTTAATTCTTTTTACCCTGACACATGTTTTGGTGTATACTATACAGCTCAAACTAATTTGAACAAGCATTCAAATTAAGTTTAAGGGTAAAAAGTTATTAATACCAAAATCAATTAACTTAAAAAAATAGACTCTAATACATTAAGTAGATAGGATCAAGTTTTCACAAAGCTGCACTCGTATATTTTTTGTCGTAGGTTAGAAATCAGAGATGTTCTATAATATTGTAGATTTTTGTAATATATGTTAAATTCTTTATAAATCCTGTAAGACAAAATTAAATTTAGATTCATAATATCTATAAATAGATTTAATAAATATATTGTTTTGTGTGCCATAGAGTTATTCATAACCTTTATGAATGTTTGGCTTAAATTTTCTGTTGTGAGATTGTTGAAGTTATATATGAGTTTACTTTAGTTGTAAAAGAAAAAAAGAGAGGAGTGTCCTTAAAGGAAATAAAGGGGTAAGTAGCAAAACTCAAAACAGTTATGCAAGCTCTCTTCTCTTGCGCGTTGAAAAGTCCCTCTCTTCCTTGTCTTCATTTTTTTCATCCCTTCTCTTCTCCTTCTTCCTTATCTTCTTCTCATAGAACCCTCTCAAGTTGGGGCTTGAGTTCTTCATGATAGTTGATTTATCTCCCTTTTTGGAGCTTATGATTCCATTAGTGAAAGATAAGCCCTTTTTCTTCCTCCTTATAAGTGTTGTTTTTGGTTTTTATCCTATGGGTATGGTGTGTTGGTGATGTTGATTGGAGGAAATCTTGGGTGGAGCTCAAGATCTCATTTCTCCTTTCTCTTTGTCAAAACCTAGCTTGGGGGAAAAGCTTGAAAGGTAAGAGAAGCTCTAAATTTGGTTTGATTAGTGTTTTCAATTATGTGACTAATGCTTGGAATGATGATGTTTTTGGTGTTTATTGATATCTATGAGTTTGGGTGAGTCTTTGGACAAGGTTGGGATGCGTGGGTATGCCATTAATGGCCATGGAACTAGCAAAATCTACAGGCTCTTTTCATCTTAGCCCAACCAGAGTTTGGTTCGATTGGGCTAAAGCATGATAAAGTGGAGAATTAAGCTCGAAGGTGGTTTCAACCTAGCAAGAGCTTGCTTTAGTTGGGCTAGGGTGAGACAAAGTGGAGCTTTAAGCTTCAAGGGGTTTTGGCCCAACTAGACTTGAGTTCGATTGGGCCAGAAATGTGATAGAGGGGTTTTGGCCCAATGAAAATTTGTTTTGGTTAGCCCAGTAAAGTGATAGAATGGTGCTTGCACTCTAGGGGGTTTTGGCCCTGCAAGTATTTGTTTTGGTGGACTAGAAAGTGACAAAATGGAAGATATAGCTCCAAATAAGTTGTGGCTTAGTGTAAGAATGGAAGAAGGTCATTTCTTGATGCTAGGCCACGATGGTAAGTGTTCTATTGTTATCAAGATAAATAGATTATTGAAATGGTTATGCTAAGAGTAAGACTATGTTAAGGGATGAGGTTCATGGGAGTTCACTCATATTGTACAAAACTCCAAGGAGAAGAGTCAATGTTAACGTTTGAGTTAGATGTGGCCTAGTTGGATATTGATGTATGCCAATTGTGATAATTGTGGCCTAGTTGGTTGTTATTGTAATTAAATAATAATTACAGTTGTGGTGAATGAATATGATAAGAAATTTTGAGGAATGATGAATATATGTTGATGATACCTCAGGATTCTATGTGATTATGATGATGAAAGTATGTCGTTGATCATAATTGAGAATTATGATGTTGTGTTTATCCATTTGAAATAGTTAAGTTGAATTTTTTGGAGTTCAGTAAAGATTGATAAGAAATGATGATTTACATAAGCTAGTTTTGGTTAACTTACTATTTTATGCAAAGTATTTTCAAAGTGGATAAAATTGGTTATATACATTTCCCTATAAATTGTTTTAGTCTATTGTATATGTATGTTTGTTTTGGTGAGCTTATCCTTGTATGTTGCACATGTGGTTCGTGCTTGTAATGATTCTGAACTTGGTGTATGAGGAAGCAAATGATGTTCAGGTAAGTCTTCGTCTTGGAGATGGATCATTCCTTATGAAGCATTGTGGGTAGACGGGCTTGGAAGCAAAGACTATGTTTTCTTTAATGTTGTTTTATATTCATTCATATATGTATAGTGGGACCAACTTAGGGTTTATGCATTACCTTGCAAAGATATATAAACATATGTTTACATATGAATGGTCTATCTTTGGGTTTTGTCTTCTAACTGCTAGTTTTAGATCTATGAAAAATTTGTCAGTATTTTCATAAATACACCAATTCAAGTGCTTTTCAGTTAAATAAGAAATAAAATATTGGATTTTGTTAGATATGTAACAAAGGCGGGTTGTTACATGTTCTTCAACCCACTAGGTTAGAGACTAATTCTGCTTGCGATGCGTGGTTGTCATTGGTTCAAGGGAATTTAACACACAGCGGGAATGGAACACAAGTTTTCCTGCTAAATAGATCGTTCCCTACATATGAACACAATGAGATCTTACGCCACTATGTTGATCTTATGGGTTAAGTTGCACTTGTGTTTTACACAATAAAGTAATTCAAAATTTTGATTAATTAAATTATAAAATGTGTTAATATAATTTTTTGTTACAAAATGTTAATAACTAAAGTTTGGGTTGAACCCAGAAGAAAACACCTCCATTGTTGATGACTAGAATTTATGGACACAGAAACTCAATAAGCCAAATCCTACTGATAAACAAAAAGGTCTTGTTATTGGCCCCGACGTCATTGCTATTGGCCCTTACCAAGTAATTTTTTTCCTGAAAATATCATTTTCACGAAAACATGACTTTGTTGTACAATTGATCAACGGAGTCGTGTTTCCATTATTTACTAAACGGGTGTGGAAAAAAAACAACAGAAATACCATTTCGTTGTATAGTTGTACAATGAAATTGTGTTTTCATTATTTCTTGAAGGCCGTGAAAAAAAAAAACACCAACAACATCATCGCACGACCCAAACAACACCCCACACCAAGAGATCTATACACCACAACACCACCGCGCAATAGGAAAGTCACACACACGCGAAGCCTTAGAGGTTGAGGTCACGCGCACAGGGATCCTTGAAGATTGGTATCACGCACACAGATGGAGTTGCAGTGGCACGGTAGTGGCTAGGCTAAGGGGGTCAAGCTCGCATGCAAATCTGGAGTCTAGAGTGGTGCACAACGTTGTTCGAATCGTGATGGTGTTGTGTGTTGGCGGTGATTGGGGGCTTGAACACAGAAATTTAAAATAAAGGGGGCAAAAAAAAGGAGGGTGATTGTTGATAAGTTAGGGTGGGGGGTGGAGAAAGAAGGGGTTGGGGTTCTTGGGAAAGACAAAGGGGAAGGGAACAGGGAAAAATTCCGAGAAATAAAGAGGAGAAAAAAAAAGATTTCTTTTTATTATTTGTAAGTTAAGCGATAGAAAAAGGAATAGGGTCAAATATCAACTCCCCTACGAAAAACTCAACAAGGATGGCCCAAACATTGGAAACACTCGTTAATTGGTTGAGTTTCGTAAGGGAAAACGATTTGTTTTTACGAAAGTGACAAAATAGCTTGTCAAAATCTACGCATTAATAATAGCAGTGTTTGGGATTCAAAATGGCTTTTCTTAAAAAATTGTGGTTATACATTTTAAGAAAAATGTCAAATCCTAATGAATGGAAATAGAATGGCAGACAAATCATTGAAATCAATAAAAAGTGGCTAACTGTTTGCGTTTACTAATAAATTATGTTTTCGTTTTTCATTTGTTTAGTGCGTTTTAACTGTGAAACAAAGGGACAAGTGAATGATTAACATTCGTGAACGTAATAACATATGTGCTCTTGTCTTGTAGCAAAACATTATCAATCCTTAAAGGTATGAAAGTAATGATTGTTAACCGATAATTTTGTTCTTTTTGATTTGTAATCGCTTCAAAATTGAATGCATTCTCATCTGAAACACTTTTTTTTTTCCTTTAAAGTAAAAATCTATCCTAAACTTTTCACCTTATATTTTTAAGCATGATAAAATAACCCAGTGTACTCTTCATGAAGGGACCTAAAACAGGAGGTCCATAATTGCACCTCAAACTCAAAGACCTAAACATATTATTGCTAGTTGTTAGTAGCAGAGTTAAAATTCTTTAACCCTTTATTTGGTAGAAAATATGGAAATAGAAAGAATAGAAATATAAAAATATATTTTTAAATTAAAATAGAATATAAAAAATATAAGATCTATACAATTTTTACTCTATTTTTCTCCTCATCCGCTTTATCTCTCTCCTACCAAACAAAGCATAACCTTTGTAATCACTTAGAAACAATACTTTAAAAAAAATTCTAAAATTTTGGAATTTTCAGTTTGTTTCTTATTTAATCTTTTTACTGTTACATTTAATAAAAATAATGGATTTTAAGACCTTTATTAGAAGTGAAAACACGTGTTTTTTTTATTATAACGTTGAAGGATTAAATATGAATAAAATTTTAAAAATAATATCACATTTTTAGAAATTAAAAATATACTTAAATTGAAAACTACAAAAAAGAAATGACGAAGTCGAATAAACACAATTTAAAAAATATTAAAATTAAATAATTCTTATTTAAGAAAAGAAAAAAATAGTGTTTTTATAGAAGTTAATTGGATTTTTTTTACTTTTAAAGAGAATATATATATATATATATATATATATATATATATATATATATATATATATATATATATATATATATATATATATATATATATATATACTATCTCAACTACTTTTTGATATCTAAAAAAAATATATACTATCTTAACTTATTGTAAAAATAATATTACATACAAATGAAAAAAACTGGAGAGTTGTAGCCCTATTAAATGACAAGTAGATCTTTTGGGAAAATATAAGGTTTAGTTGATGATTAAAAATGAGGGTCTTGTGTGAACAGAAAAGGGAAAGAGTGAATTCGAATCCCTTCCATGACGACCCTTCTAATAGAATTAACATTTATTGATGAAAAAACAAGTAACACTTTCTAAAAACTAAAACAAATAGACCGCTAATTTTACATTATCTTTCTATCACAATTTATTAATTTATTATGTATAATAAGTTTGTTTGTATAAATTTATTTGACATTGTAAATGTATGGTAATCAAACTTAATTTATTTTAAATATCATATATGTTTTCGATGGGTGTAATCATGCTCCAATATGATTATTATAAGTGATAAATTTTTGTTTTTAAATATTTAATATAATTATATATCTAAAACTTTAACTCAATAACACTAGTTAATTAAGTTAGAACAACAATGTGCCAATTGATTGATGCACTTCACTTGGTAATAATTTCTATTTATATTTAAAGTTAATTAATTCACAAAAAAGTTAAAGTTGATTAAGATTACAATATATTTTTATTCGAATTAATAATAAATATATTTTTCTTACATTTAATTATTTAGAGGAAAAAACTCTTATAAGTATACCGGAGAAAGGAGAGGCGCTCAATGGCTGTTTACATTTTTCTAAAAATAAAGCAAACAATAAGAGAGACAGAAGAAGTTAAATAGAAAATTCGACAGTTAATTCTATAAAATGAGAATATGTAGTTTAACAGTAATTTAGTAAAAACAAATTGTAGAAATCAAAACTTCTATAGCCTTTTATTATAATAGTTATAGATTATATATAAAATATAGATCAGGTTATGTAAGGTTTTATTTATTTTAAGATCAATTAAAAAACAAAATAGCACATGAAAAAGTTAAATGAGCAGGAGAATAATTGACATACATCTCTGTACACAACCCGAATCAAGTGGATTAAAAAACAAAATCATTACTTACCGAACAGTTAAAAAATCATAAAAATTAAATTAATGGGATTTCATATGCAAAAGATGCACAGATAAGATAAGATAGGTTTAATAGCTGGAAAGATGAATTTTAAAATAAAGGGAGAAGAAGATAGGAAGAGGTAGTGAATTGGAATCTTTTTAACTAATATTTTTAATACAATTAATATTTGTTGATAAAAAACATAAATTAATTATGTATTTTTTATTCCATAAGTAACTGATTTGGATGATGTATATTAACTAATATTAGATTGATCAGACTTTAACTAATTTTATTATTCTTTTTTATCTTAGTCATTTACTTGAGCGATAAAGTATCTTAATATGCAATTAATTATCCTATTGACACTTCAAGGGAATTGGAAGATGATAAGAAGGTTTAATAATTTCGATTGAGTTTTAGATATATGATTACATTATATATTTGAAGAAATAATTTTCATTTATAATAATTTTATTTGACTTTTAACAAAGATTGTTTGATATAAAAATTACCTATAATGTAGTCTTAAAATAAAATAAGAAAAATCTTGATAAGCCATCTGCATATATTATAAAACATGCAATGCATTTCTTAATAATAATAATAAAAGGGACCAAGATATATAGGTGCCTGAAGGCACATGCAGATGGGAGCATGGTAGATTCTCATGGATCCATTGAAACAGACCTGTGCTATAAATAATAATAATAATAGAAAAACATATCATCCTCACTGCTATTCTCACACTTTCTGAGTCCAAGCATGTTTCATAGTATCCACTACCACCACTAATTCAATCAATTCGTCCCACCCCTAATGTCCTTATAATATTAACCACGGCTCAGACACAACGACCTCTGATCTCTCTATACAGAGGTCATGTCCTCTCATCAATTTTCTGTCTGCTACATTTCTATTTTGTGGGCTCCATTCTTTACTTCACCAAATAATTACGGAAACTTTTACGAGTGTAAATTTTTTTTTATCGATTTTAAATTATTATTAAAAATAAGATAAATCGCGATACATATTATCACATAAGATGTGTCATGATTTATTATTATTATTATTTTAATTTTTAAATTAAAATTGTAAAATATTTTATGATTTTAATTTTTTTTTATGACTTTAAAATCATATATTTTTTTTCTTTATTTACAAAAAGTTATAAGTTTAATTTCTTTTAGTACTTTAAAGTTATAAATTTAATTTTTTTATGACTTTGTATTCTTTTTAAGTTTAAAGTTTCTTGTTTTATAATTTTTTATTTACTTGTATTTTATTTTTTATTTTCAATTTTTAAAAAAATTATAAATAATTTTATTTATTTAATTATTAGATAAATATTTTTAAGTTTACTTCATATTAGTTTTATTTAATATCTTGTATATATTTTTATATGGTTTTATTTAATGTGTTATATATTTTAAATATATTTTATATATTTAAATAAATAAAAAATATAAAAAAATTATATATTTTTTAATATTATCATATTTAATATATTTTGTATATTTAAAATTTATATAATTTTTTAATAATATTATTTAATTTGATTTATTTTGTAAATGAAATAGAAAATTGACATAATGATATTTAATACTTTTTTTTAATATTTGTTATATTTTAAATACTTAAATTTTAAAAAACTAAAATTTTAAAACAAATATTAAAATTTTTTGTTACTGATATTCACTTATAATTTATTAATTTATGAAATAATATTATTTATTTTATATAATGGAATTTACTATTAACAACATCTACTAATTTAGTTATAAACATATTTGTTAAATTAAAAGTAACATAATACATTAAAAATGAACCATAAAAATTAAAAAGAAACATAAAAAATAGGAATTATATTAACTGTCTACTTGTTTTGTATGAATGGTTATTAAAATCATATTAAATATACAAAATATTAAAATATATAAAATTATTTAAATTTTAAATATACAAAATATTTTAGATAAAATATTATTAAAAGATTATATAAAATATTTAAAATAATTTTTTAAAAAAATATATAACATATTAAATAATACCATATAAAAAATATATATAAGATATTGAATAAAACTAATAACAATTAAATTTAAAAATATTTATTTAATAATTAAATAAATAAAATTATTTAATTTTTTTTAAAATTGAAAACAAAGAAAAAAAGAAAATACAAGTAAATAAAAAATTCTAAACTAAAAAATCTAAACTTAAAAATAAATAAATAAATAAATAAATAAAAATATAAAATATGACTTCAAAGTCATAAAAAATGAAACTTACGACTTCAAAGTCGTAAGTTAAAAAAAACATGAATAAAGTCTTAAATAAAAAAAATTAAACTGAAGTAAGAAAATTTACATCGGTCAGTAAAAAAAAGTAAAAAAATAATAAGTCATAATAAATAATATCATTTTTAACATAAAAATTGTAATATTACTTATCCTATTTTTGATAATAATTTAAAATTGATTAGAAAAACCAAATTTTTTTTACACCTTTTGGTAAAAGTCCCAATAATCACCCAGTTAATTTAGATCCACTTCCACTAATAATACAAATTACCTTCATTATTATATCCTCTATGTTAACTCTCTTTCTCGAGTATAGATTTTTCTGGTGTATACAGTATACTACCTAATTAGTCAATATGGCTAGCGACTAATAAGCATTTTTCTTATAGCAATTAATATTCTGCGCAAAAAAAAAAATATAGTAACTAGAAAAATATTCTCCATATTTTAATGAATACCTTTAAATTTAAAAATACAAAATTTACATAAAAAATAGGAGAAAAATGTTTTCATTATAAAATAATGTTAAAATTTTATATATCCTAACAAAAAATAAAACATAAGAAATGTATTCATTGTTAATAATAATAAGATTTAATTTTAATTTTGGTCTTTTTAGTTTGGATCATGTATGATTTTTTGTTCAGTCAATCAAGTTCTCAATTTTTAAAAAGTAAGCAAATAGGTAGTAAAAAATTAAAGACATAAAAATTTTAAAGTTGAAGAAATTATAAAAATAAAAAATTTGAATTAACACACCTTTTTTACATTATTGTGTATTAAAATTCAAATTTTAGAAAGGAAAAATATATTTTTGTACCATGTTTTATCTTGATTTTTAGTTTTAGTCTCTCATAAATTATTCAGTTTCGTTTTTAGTTCCTGAAATTAATTTCAATATAGTTAAGTGATGTAGCGAGCCAAAATTGTGTGTCAATTTTTTTTATTTAAGTTTCTGGCAACTTTTAAGTGCTACAAAATTTTTGGCAGTCTTAATGTTTATTTTGTAGCACTTCTAGTGGTTTTCAAAAGATCTGATGTTCAAGATTGATTTTGTTTTGTTTCTAATTTGTTGTAACATTTCTGGAAGTTTTAGTCTGGCAGAAAATTTGCAATAGTTAAAAATAGTGAGAAACTAAACAAAATCTTTTCCTTTAAACAAAAAAACTTAAACAAAATTTTTCAAGCACAAATTTTGCTCACCACACGTCACTTAATAGTTGAAATTAACTTCAGAGGAGTAAAAATAAAATGGAACGACTTATGAGGAACTAAAAACAGTAAAAAAAAATTGAGCAACTAAAAACTAAAATCCAAGATAAAGAAAGACCAAAAATGTATTTTACATTTTTAAAAATTAACTTTAAAATAGAAATGACTATATTTAAGAACTAATATTTGAGAAGAATAAAAATATAAAAAATAATATAAAACGTGAGGGACTTTTTTAATCAGAAATTACATTTCCCATTAATGAAAAAGAAACAGTATAGTTATACCAAAAAGAAAAAAGAGAAAAATATAGCTTCTACATATCAAAATTCTATAGTCCAATTTAATATACAAATGTTGATTAACTAATGTACTGTATAAAAATGTATAAAAGTTCTAGATATCATACACTTTCGGTATATAGAAATTAATAATATGATGTAAACTTTATTAAAAAAAATACAGTATGATGTAAAACTAATAATTAATAGAGTTTAATTATTATGTATAGTGTATATTTGTTAATTAATTAGAAATTATAATAAATATAATTTTTAAATTAGTTATTATAAAAATTAATAAATTTATTATATAGAACCATTTGTAATTGGATGCAAAGACTGCTTATGCAAAGACTATTTTTTTTTCTAATTAATAGTATCAATATTAATTTAAAAATATATAGCGATTAAGTCATATATATATATATATATATATATATATATATATATATATATATATATATATATATATATATATATATATAGAATTAAAGCACATAGATAAAGAAGATTTGGTGTAAACTATATGTATTATTTAATAAAGATAGTCTTGTTTAAATTGAATAAAATTATTGATGTCATAGAAATTTTATATATATGAAAATTAATGTTTTACGTAAAATGGTAGTAATTAACATTCTACGTGGAGTATTAAATATTGGATTGGGGATGTAAATATTACTAGTATTTACTATAATAAAGGTCTTTAATTCTTATAATCTGATTTTTTTCCTTTTAGTTCCTCCATAATTATTTTTTATTTTTAGTTTTTATAAATTATGTTTAATTTGTTTTGTTTTTTGTCTTTATGATGTTTTAGATAATATTATTTTTACTATTCAAAATATTACCAAAAGTACTTTAAGGATTAAAAACAAAATTAACATAATGACTAACGATAAAAAAATATGAAATTATGATAACAAAAAATATATTTAAACTGCTAGTGAATTATAAAAATTACCACGGTACCATCTAACTAAATTTAGATAGCGGCAGTGAATTTTGACAGTAAAAGTTGAAAGTGAAAGGAAAGAATAGCATTTTGTTGGTTGCCATAGCCAAGTACCTTTTTTTTTCTCCTTTTGTCAGAAATACTTGTTCCAATACCGACAGCAAGCATCTCATAATCGTGGAATGAAACTTTGACCGAAAAGGGATTCAGATCGCATACGATTTCAGACAAGCAGAGCTGCGTTTGAACCCACACATGCTTCTGGGTACAATTGTGGTATAATAGCTTATGTGACTTTTGCATGTTACAATCCAGTGCTACGTGCTACTATCTTTCTGAAGTGGGCTTCAATGTATGGTTGTGAATGTTGAAAATTTGAATAATCTCAATAAATAATCTAGATCTAAAAAACACGGGTGCATTTGTAATATGTACAAAATATAAGGGGTGTGTATGCAATTATGTAGGGATAATTTTGGGTTTCAACTTTTAAAGCTAAATTAACTTAACATTGTTACAGAGGGGTGCCAAAGAAATTGTTTCAAATGAAAGGGGTCCTTGTGTAATTCGAGTAAAATATAAGGTGCGTCGTTATAATTTGTTCTAAAAAAGGTTTTGTCAACTCACATATAAGTAAATTTTTAATTATTTTTTATCTTATTTAATAATGATATTATCTCAAAAATAATTTTCAATTAATTAATTTTCTATTTTCAATAATTATTTTTTATTCTTAATAATAAATTTTAATGAAAGACACTTTAGAAACAAATTATTATTTAAACTTTATTAATAAAATTAATTAGTATGTGCTCTCCCTAATCTCGATTATAAGCAAACAAAGAATCACTTTTATGCTTATTAAAAAAGTTACTTAAACGCCGTTTAACTGAACTAGCCTCATTAAAAAATATTTTTTTTTATATTATCTTTCATTTCATTGAAACTTGATGTTAAGAGTAAAAAATGATAACTGAAAATACAACCTTAATTAAATGAAGGATATTTAAAAATAATATCACTAAATAAGATGAAATTAGTTAAAATTTGTCTATATTTAAAACAAAACAAACATGTGATTTTTTTACTTGTATTCAAGATGGAGAAAGTATAAAATTTAGTTAATTTTACTTATATTTTAGTACAAAGGATTCTTACTTTTAATTTTAGACTTAAATATATTTTTGGTATTTTACTTATATTTTAGTACAAAGGATTCTTATTTTTAATTTTAGACTCAAATATATTTTGTCTCTTTTTTTAGATATTATTTTTTATTATATCCATGACATTGAGTGAAATATTTATTAATTTTATAAATGATTAATTCGTTGAAAAATATGATAAATCACTTTTAGTGTAATTTCTCTTTTAAAAGGATCTCTCTAACACTATTTGTACCAACAGTTAGTGGTTGAGTTATTATTGTTTGAGGTACATAAATTTTAAGTCTCCTTTTCTTTTAATTTAAAAACATGTTTTTTTTAAGTCTATCTTGATTGATGTTTTACGGTTTAAAAGTATAACTTATAACATTTTTTTATGCAGAAATGATTAAAAAAGAATATTTTTTGAAATTGAGAGAGAAAGAAAAAAAACAAATTAAAATTTCGATAACAAAAAATAAACTTAAATTTTAAGAAAAAAATATTCGAATCTTAATTTTAATTGATGAATCTTGAATTATGTTCGTTCACACCCTGTCACTCTGATGTCTAAACCAATGAGGAAAAACACGAAGCAAATACTGAAAGTAAAAACCAAAAAACGCACAAATCCCAAGCAAGAAAAAAAAATGGTTAAAATTGGACTGATAGTCATAGATGCAATGCAAGGCGCAACAATAACATGGGCGAAGAAGCAACTGTCATTCAGACTTTCAGTACAACCCGATTCGGACACGTATTTTACCCCCCCAAAATGCTACACGCCGTCAAAAATATTATAATAAATAAATAATCCTCCATTCACAAACAAGGAGGAAGAAGAAAAACAAAAACCATGGAAAGGAAAGGAAAAGACTGAGACACACACTCACTCACTCTTGCGACGCACTCTTCTCACTCTCTCTCTCTCCGTTTTCCTCTGTTTCCATTGTGCCTCCATTTCGCGTTGCTCTCATTCATTCAGCTCCTTCTCCGCGTTCTGAATTTCCAGGTATAAATGTGTCGTGTGTGTGCCTATGCGTAGTTAATTTTCTAGTTTTCTAATTTCGATTTATTCCTCTCTCTCTCTCTCGCTGTGCCCTAGCTTCTGCAACCGATCTCTGCTCGTTGGATCTGATTTTTTCCAATTGTTCTTCGCGAAGATCTGAACTCGGTCCCGTGTTTGATCCGGTGTCGGTTTCGCAGGGTTTTTCGCTCGGTCGGATCGGTTTCGCGGGAAATTCGAAGTGAATTGAGGATGCGGCGGCATTGGAGGTAGTGCGAGGAGGAAGGAGCTCTGCGGCATTTGCATTCCGGCGAGGTAGCTTCTTTTGGATCAGTTGATTTTTTTTTTTTTTTTTAACGTGTTCCTCTGTAGTATGATGAGTTGCGAAATGTGGCATTTCAACCAAGGTTTTAAGTTCTGGTCGCCGTCTGTCGCGCTTTTTGATATTGTGGGAACTTTCGAACAAATCAGCGTATACGGCCACAATTGTGGTCGTGGACACTAAAAAATCCTTGAATTTGCAGCCAAAATCACGGTTGTGGACTGTTTTCTAAAACCTTGACTTCAATGTAATGTGTGGAACTTAGGAATTGAGATATTGGTTGGTTGCTTTGGATTTTGGATCACTTAGCCTTAGCGTAAAATATTGTAGATTGTTGATTGCATCTTGATATGGCGCTATCTAGACAAATATTGTTGTTGTTGCAATTGGTAGCATGTGATTTGTTTTACTATAGTAGGTTTCGCTCAGGTATAAATGTTTTTTAAACAGCGGTTCTGTCAACTGGTCTTGCACGAGGAACTGAATGCATCTCCGTCTGATGTCTATGTGGCTTCTTTTTTTTTTTTGGAATTTTTGGTTGTATGTCAATTTGGGATGGTTAATTTTTAGAGTGTGTAAATTTTCAGGTGTCCTGCAAGGAAGGTAAACTGGCGAATTGGTGCAAATGTCAAAGTCTCCCTCTCATGAACAACGGCAGTCCAATTATTCTGCCTCCCAGATTGGGTCAGTAATTTAGTTTTTTTTTTTTTCTCGTTAGTTAGGAATTTATTGTTGATGTAAGTCTGATATAAAAACTAGAAATAACATTAGTGATGAATGAATGCTAAACATTTTAGCAAGTAGTTTATGGTTGGTTATGTCTTAGCTGAGTTTGATTGTACATCCTTCGCTTGCAAATGTGAAAGTAGTAAAAATACTAACTAGTGGAAGTTAAATATATGCAGGGAGTTTAACGAGGCAACAGGAATGGATGATCCAGAATCTACAATGGCAACGGTTGCTAATTTTGTGGAGCAACTGCATGCCAACTTGTCATCACCTGTTGAGAAAGAAATTATTACAGCACACTTGCTAGGTATGGCCAGGAGAAGAAAGGATGCTAGAGCACTCATCGGTTCTCATGCCCAAGCCATGCCATTGTTCATAAGCATTCTCAGAAATGGAACCCCTCTTGCAAAAGTTAACGTTGCTTCCACTCTCAGTGTCCTGTGCAAAGATGAAGACCTGAGGTTAAAAGTACTTCTTGGTGGCTGTATCCCACCATTATTGTCACTTTTAAATTATGAATCCACCGATGCCAGGAAGGCAGCAGCTGAAGCGATATATGAAGTTTCCTCGGGTGGTCTTTCTGATGATCATGTTGGTATGAAAATTTTTGTTACAGAAGGTGTAGTTCCAACCTTATGGAATCAACTAAATCCAAAGAACAAGGAAGACAAAATTGTGGAGGGTTTTATTACTGGAGCATTAAGAAATCTTTGTGGGGACAAGGACGGCTACTGGAAAGCTACATTAGAAGCTGGAGGCGTGGATATCATAGTAGGGCTCTTGTCTTCAGATAATGCTGTTTCTCAGTCAAATGCAGCTTCTCTATTGGCACGTTTAATGCTGGCATTCAGTGATAGCATCCCCAAAGTAATAGACTCTGGAGCAGTCAAAGCTTTACTTCAGCTTGTTGGTCAGGAAAATGACATTTCTGTAAGAGCTAGTGCTGCTGATGCCCTAGAGGCCCTCTCTTCACAGTCTACCAAGGCTAAAAAGGTCATTGTTAATGCAGATGGTATTCCAATCCTTATTGCAGCTATAGTTGCTCCTTCTAATGAGTGTATGCAAGGTGATGGCGGCCAGGCTCTGCAGGAGCATGCAACTCGAGCTTTAGCCAATATCTGTGGTGGCATGTCTGCTTTAATACTATATCTTGGAGAACTTTCACGTTCTCCTCGCCCTGATTCACCAGTTGGTGATATAATTGGCGCTCTTGCTTATACACTCATGGTCTTTGAGGAAAAAGTTGATGTTGATGAGAAACATTTTGGTGCAACTCAGATAGAGGATATTCTAGTAACTCTTTTAAAGCCTTGGGACAACAATTTAATTCAAGAGCGTGTCCTCGAGGCTATGGCTAGCCTATATGGAAATGTCTGTCTCTCAAAGTGGCTCATTCAGGCAGATTCAAAGAAGGTTCTGATTGGACTTATAACCATGGCTGCCACTGATGTGCAAGAGTATCTGATACTTTCATTGACAAGCTTGTGTTGTGATAAGATTGGATTATGGGAGGCCATTAAAAAAAGGGAAGGCATCCAATTACTAATATCATTGCTTGGATTATCCAGTGAGCAGCATCAAGAGTACTCAGTTCAGTTGCTAGCAATCTTAACTGACCAGGTCGATGACAGCAAGTGGGCAATCACTGCTGCTGGAGGGATTCCACCATTGGTGCAGTTGTTGGAGACAGGATCACAGAAAGCAAGAGAGGAAGCAGCAAATGTTCTGTGGAGTTTGTGCTGTCACAGTGAAGATATTCGTGCTTGTGTTGAAAGTGCTGGAGCCATCCCAGCATTTTTGTGGCTTCTTAAGAGTGGTGGACCAAGAGGACAGGAAGCTTCTGCAATGGCACTCACAAAGCTTGTCCGAGTAGCTGATTCTGCCACAATTAATCAGCTATTAGCATTGCTCCTAGGGCATTCTCCAAGCTCAAAAACCCACATAATCCGAGTTTTAGGTCATGTTCTTACTATGGCTTCGCAGAATGATCTCCTTGAAAAGGGTTCTGCAGCTAATAAAGGCTTGAGATCTCTAGTTCAAGTCCTCAATTCATCAAATGAGGAAACCCAAGAATATGCAGCTTCAGTTCTAGCTGATTTATTTATTACAAGACAAGACATCTGTGATAGTCTTGCAACTGATGAGATTGTACTTCCTTGCGTGAAGCTTTTGACTAGCAAAACTCAAGTTGTTGCCACTCAATCAGCTCGAGCCTTAAGTGCTCTGTCTCGTCCAACAAAGAACAAGGCTGCTAATAAAATGTCTTATATTGTAGAGGGTGACGTCAAGCCACTAATCAAGTTAGCTAAAACATCCTCTGTTGATGCGGCTGAAACTGCTGTTGCTGCATTGGCCAATCTTCTCTTTGATCCTTTTATTGCTGCTGAGGCTCTAGCAGAAGATGTTGTTTCAGCTTTAACAAGAGTTCTGGCAGAAGGGACCTTGGAAGGTAAACGAAATGCATCTCGTGCACTTCATCAATTATTGAAGCATTTTCCAGTAGGTGATGTTCTCAAGGGTAATGCTCAATGCTGTTTCACTGTGCTTGCACTTGTTGATTCCTTAAGAGCTATGGATATGGACGGAACTGATGCAGCAGATGCTTTAGAAGTAATTGCACTGCTAGCCAGAACTAAACAGGGTGTCAACTTCACTTACCCTCCATGGTCAGCTCTGGCTGAAATACCATCAAGCTTAGAACTTCTTGTCTGCTTCCTGGCTGAGGGGCATTCCCTTGTCCAAGACAAGGCAATTAAAATTCTATCTAGACTTTGTGGGGATCAGCCAGTTGTTCTCGGTGAATTGTTATCTGCTAGTTCCAAATCCATTGGTTCATTGGCTAATAGAATAATGAACTCCTCCAGTCTAGAAGTAAAAATTGGAGGTTCTTCCTTATTAATTTGTGCTGCAAAGGAGAAGAAAGAGTTTTCAATGGATTCACTTGATGCTTCTGGGTATCTAAAACCATTAATATATTCTTTAGTTGAAATGATAAAGCAGAATTGTAGCTATTCTTCATTAGAAATTGAAGTTGTCACTTCTAAAGGTTTTATGGAGAGAAATTCTTTTCAAGAAGTTGATGAATTTGATATTCCTGATCCAGCCACTTCCTTGGGAAGCACTATTGCCATGTGGTTGCTTTCAGTTATTGCTTCTTTCCATATAAAGAGCAAGCTCACAATTATGGAAGCTGGTGGACTTGAAGCTCTCTTTGACAAACTTGCAAGACATACTTCAAATCCACAGGTACATTACATTTAAGCTTATTATTAAAGCTGCCTTTATCAATTCTCTTTGTCTTCTGGCTAGCCTTTTCTTTACTGTAGGTACTCACATCTATACCTGTAAGTAGCAAATACTGAAATGTGCCATCTCAGGCTGTGTGATGGCATTGCTTATGCTTTCTGGAAACTGTCTATTTGCAAATGTACAAGCAACAATAACTTGGAGGCTATATGATTTTGCAATTTAGAGTTCATTATCAGTGTATCAAATTTTGGATAGTGTGTAATAAAGAAGCAGATTTGGGAAGAAAGAGGAGAACAATGAAGAAAAATTGTTGTTTTTAATTGAACATCTTTGATGAATGGCATATTGAAGCATTAATTTAAAGTCATTCAGAAAACTTCAGTGCAAAGAAATAAATAAAGTTTTCACCAAAGAAAAAGAAAACTTAGAATTGGAGATTCACGAGCCAGTTTTTAGCAGGAAAAAGATTCCAAGCTAAGCCTAGCTTGACATGAATCAACAAAAATATGTACTGATTTTAGATTTTTTATTAATATGAATTTAAATTTTAATATAGAAGTTCCTTATCTCATATAATTTAACATTTGTGCTTTCTAAACTGTGTATTTTCTTTTAAATGCCTTTTTAGAGAATTCGTTTCCCTCCTTTTGAATTTCATTATAACTAATTTTATTTTAACTTGGACTTCAGGTCCTCTTATTTCTATTAAGCCTGAGCTAAGACTGAATTTTGAAATGACTAGTAAAGAGTGAAAAGATTAAAGGCTCAATTAATGTACGTTGTACATTCTGTTTTTTCCAAATACTAGATTTATGTCGTATGGTTGTTGATTTGTGTTGCTGATCTACATATCTGGATTGCACAGTTGCTTTTGTTTGTTTGATCATGGGATGAGTTAAGTTGATGAATTGAATAGATTTCCTGCCTACCGCTTTTGACAGGCAGAATACGAGGATACAGAAGGAATATGGATCAATGCCTTGCTCTTGGCCATTTTATTTCAAGATGAAAATGTCATTCTATCTCCTGTCACAATGCGCATAATACCTTCTATCACTCTTCTGCTAAGATCTGATGAAGTAATTGATAAATATTTTGCTGCCCAAACTATGGCTAGTCTTGTTTGTAATGGTAATAAGGGAATAGATCTTGCCATTGCGAATTCTGGTGCTGTTGCTGGATTGATAACTATTATTGGGCATGTAGAGTCAGATATGCCTAATCTCATGGCTTTATCAGAAGAATTTTCTTTGGTACAAAACCCTGATCAAGTTGTTTTGGATCACCTTTTTGAAATTGAAGATGTAAAAGTGGGGTCTACCGCCAGGAAATCTATACCCCTCTTAGTGGATCTCCTGAGACCAATACCAGAAAGGCCTAGTGCTCCACCAGTTGCTGTTAGACTCTTGTTATCCATTGCAGATGGAAGTGATAGCAATAAATTAATCCTGGCTGAAGCTGGAGCTCTGGAAGCTTTGAACAAATACCTGTCCTTGAGTCCTCAAGACTCAACTGAGGCAGCTATTTCTGAGTTATTGAGAATATTATTTTGCAATTCTGACCTTATTAAACATGAAGCATCAACTAATTCATTGAACCAACTCATAGCAGTTTTGCGTCTCGGATCAAGAAATGCTAGATATAGTGCAGCAAGAGCACTTCATGAACTTTTTGATGCTGGCAACATTAGAGACTCAGAATTAGCTAAACAGGCCATTCAACCATTGGTTGACATGCTTAACACAACATCAGGTAATGAGCAGGAGGCTGCTCTCATGGCCTTGATCAAGTTAACTTCAGGAAATTCTTCAAAAGTATCTCTTCTTACTGATGTGGAAGGAAACCCACTTAAATGTTTATACAAAATACTGTCTTCTGCTTCATCCTTGGAACTGAAGAGCCATGCTGCGCAACTCTGCTTTGCTCTTTTTGGCAATAGCAAGATCAGAGCAGATCCAGTTGCCTCAGAATGCCTAGAACCCTTTATATCACTGATGCAATCTAATTCTGAGACTGCAATAGTATCTGGGGTTTGTGCTTTTGAGAGATTATTGGAAGATGAACAACAAGTAGAGCTTGCAGCAGCCTACAATGTTGTGGATCTCCTTGTGAGCTTGGTTTCTGGTACAAACTATCAGCTTATAGAGGCCGCCATATCTACTCTTATCAAATTGGGCAAAGACAGGACTCCAATTAAACTAGACATGGTGAAAGCTGGCATTATTAATAATTGTCTCAATCTACTACAATTAGCACCTAGCTCTCTATGCTCCACAATAGCTGAGCTGTTTCGCATTTTAACTAATAGCAGTGCAATTGCGAGAAGTTCAGATGCTGCAGAAATTGTAGAACCACTTTTCCATGTTTTGCTCCGCCGAGATTTCAACTTATGGGGACAGCATAGCGCCTTACAAGCACTTGTAAATATATTGGAGAAACCGCAAAGTCTTGCAACCTTGAAGCTTACTCCAAGCCAAGTTATTGAGCCCTTGATTTCTTTTCTGGAATCCCCATCCCAAGCTATTCAACAGCTTGGCACAGAACTGTTATCTCATCTTCTTGCACAGGAACATTTTCAGCAAGATATTACAACAAAGAATGCAGTTGTGCCCCTCGTACAGCTTGCAGGAATTGGAATATTAAACTTACAGCAAACAGCAATAAAAGCATTGGAAAAAATTTCCACAAGTTGGCCAAAGGCAGTTGCTGATGCGGGAGGTATTTTTGAGCTTGCAAAGGTTATTATTCAAGATGAGCCTCAGCCACCACATGCGCTCTGGGAATCAGCTGCTTTAGTTCTCTCTAATGTATTACATTCCAATGCCGATTACTATTTTAAAGTTCCTGTAGTGGTTCTTGTGAAACTTTTGCACTCAACACTTGAGAGTACAATTAGCATAGCCCTTAATGCTTTAATAGTTCATGACAGAAGCGATGCTTCAAGTGCTGAGCAGATGATGGAAGCTGGAGTTATAGATGCTCTGTTGGAACTTTTAAGATCTCATCATTGTGAAGAAGCATCTGGTAGATTACTAGAAGCTTTATTTAACAATGTGAGAGTACGAGAGATGAAGGTGTCTAAGTATGCTATAGCACCTTTATCCCAGTATCTATTGGATCCGCAAACCAGATCACAGTCTGGCAAGCTTCTTGCTGCTTTAGCTTTGGGAGATCTTTCCCAGCATGAAGGACATGCTAGATCTAGCGCCTCTGTTTCCGCATGTCGTGCATTGATAAGTTTACTTGAAGATCAGCCAACTGAAGAAATGAAGGTGGTGGCTATATGTGCATTGCAAAACTTTGTCATGAACAGCAGGACCAATAGACGAGCTGTTGCAGAAGCTGGGGGCATATTGGTGATTCAGGAATTGCTTCTGTCTCCAAACACAGAAGTTTCTGCACAAGCTGCTTTACTGATCAAATTTTTGTTTTCTACCCATACACTGCAAGAATACGTGTCAAATGAGTTGATCAGGTCTTTGACAGGTACATCAAAATTGTCCGTATTGACAGTGTTCCCTGCTTTACACTTATGCATACTTTAGAGCAACTACTTTTGGCATGTCTCATAGCTCTAATCATGTCTGTTTTACATTCTATTAGTAGTCTTCTGTTTAACTGATTACACACAAATTCATTTAATTGCACATTTTTTAATGGATCAAGCTCATTCTTGTATGAAAGCTTCATGTTGATGTTTATTTAAAATTTACTAGGATCAGGTTTTGAGAAATAATTGTAGTTGTTAATTATGGGAAATGTTTTTTATTTTATTTTAAATGCTTCATTTAATCTTCTGTTTGAACCAATATTATTAGAATTTGAAAAGATGTCTTCAACTTGTGATTCGGCATCTGTTTCATTTTGGACTTTTCGGTAGTAGAAAGAAAAACAACCAAGTTTTGATTTGATGAGCTTTTCATTTTTCAGAGTAATTGGAAATTGTCAACGTGTACAAATAAATTAGTCTCCTTCCTGTTTTCTTTTCTCTCCTAGTATAAATCTTTAATTGAATGTATATTTCTGTTAGTTTCATTTTAGAAAAATGGAGGATGTCTAAAGATTTTCTGGTGTGTGACAGCAAGTCAAATAATTTTTTGTACCATATCAATCTTAAATTTATATTAATTAGAAAAATAATCACATATAGATTGGGGTGTAATTGTGACGCTTCTCTTTTACATCTATTAAAATTTTTTATTTCATTGAAAAATCATTTTGTTATGCAGCTGCACTGGAAAGAGAGTTATGGTCAACTGCCACAATCAATGAGGAGGTTTTGAGAACTCTACATGTGATATTCATGAACTTCCCTAAGCTCCACACATCTGAAGCAGCAACTCTTTGCATTCCTCATTTGGTAGGGGCACTTAAATCTGGTGGTGAAGCGGCTCAGGACTCTGTACTTGACACGTTTTGCTTGCTAAGACAATCTTGGTCAACTATGCCTATAGATATAGCTAAGTCTCAAGCTATGATTGCTGCAGAAGCCATCCCCATATTGCAAATGCTCATGAAAACCTGCCCGCCTAGTTTCCATGAGAGGGCAGATACTCTTCTGCACTGCTTACCAGGTTGTTTGACTGTCACCATTAAGCGTGGAAACAACCTCAAACAAACTATGGGAAGCACAAATGCGTTCTGCCGGTTAACAATAGGCAATGGTCCTCCAAAACAAACCAAGGTATTCTCATGAATAATTTTTGAAATCTGCAAAAGCACTAATATTATTTCTTCTGTTCTTTGCAGTCCTCTTTTCTTTTTATTTGAAACTATTTTTCTATTAATTAGAAGCTTCATGTTTCTACTATTCCTAGTTTTCATGTAAGTACCATACTGATTACAAATTGCATTTGATGACAACAACAACAACAACGCCTTATTCCACTAGGTGGGGTGCATTTGATGACAACCAAAATTTTAAAATCATCTTACTTAAAATATTCATAGATCAAGGAACCCTACTCTTAGCATTCCTGTCATAATTTTCAACTTCTCAAATTTCTGACAACTTAAAAAGGAGTCAGTTTTGATTATACAATTCCACTTAATTGAATATATGGGATGTAATTTAACCGTGAATCTTTCCAGTTTTACATATGAGAAAATTGCAGATGTAATTTTCATTGTCCAAAATTATTTATGAACTTATAAATTGATTTGTTTGCTATCTCTAGCGAGGATTAAATTTTCTTATACAAGATTACAGACACCGTTTATGGTTTTTGCTTCTATTAGGTAGTGAATCATAGTACTTCTCCAGAATGGAAAGAAGGATTCACTTGGGCATTTGATGTACCTCCGAAGGGCCAAAAGCTACATATCATATGCAAAAGCAAGAATACTTTTGGAAAGGTAACTGGATATTCATTCCGCAAGTGATTTACTCATTCTCTATTTTATGTGTGGTAAGTCGTGAGGGCTTACCTATTCCTTTTCTGAAAGGATGAATGATTACATTTCTTTGTATGATGGATACTAGTGTTATTTTGATGAAAACTGAAAAAGACCCCCCTGTCTATTTCTGTCAATAATAATTCTACCTTATTCTTTAATCTTATTGCCTTTGATGGTGACATACTAGTCTGTGCTCGTTTAAGTACGTGAAAATTGAGGTGGAAAATAAAATGTACTTCACTCTTTGTTAAAAAAAAAATTCACTCTCTCTCTCTTTTTTTATTCTCCTTCCCACTTACTCAATCAAGCATATGCTAAATCTGCATTGCTTTAAATACTGACTGCAAGTGTTGTGCTTTTTCTCCAGACAACACTTGGAAGAGTCACTATCCAAATTGATAAAGTTGTATCAGAGGGGGTTTATAGTGGATTATTCAGTCTTAATCATGATGGTAATAAAGATGGTTCTTCCCGAACACTTGAAATTGAGATTATATGGTCCAACAGGATTTCCAATGATGACATTTGAAAAGTATAGCAAGCTACTTTTTGGGTGGAAGCATAGAAAGGTAATCTGCAACATGCATGAGATGTTGGAAATGGTTTTGCTTGTAATTATCAGCACATTTGAATGATCCAATTTTGTAGTCTGGCAGATTAAGTTGCTCCTGTTGTAAGTGTAAATTAAATTATAAATGTCTAGAGGCAGCAAGCGTTTGAAAAGGATGCTCCCACGGTAAAGTCAAAAAATGTTTGCAATTGTACAGGTCAGTCCACAGGTATATTAGAAACTTGAATCATAGGGAAAAAATGGCATTTTAATTAAATTTGTCAAAAGTTTTTATTTTTTATTTTTTTATTTGTATTAGTCTCTGATGTTGGGATGTACACTAGCATCTGCTGTAAAGTGGCTTTGTTTTATGTTTGTAAGCCACAAGAGATGATAAACTGACAATATGTCATTGTCCCCTTGTGTCGGGAACATGCTCATTTTTCACCACCTTGGCCCCCACCCAATAAACAATTCCCTGTTTTTTCTAATTGATCCATGCAATTGTTGTAGGTCTAAATTCCATTTGAATATTTTTTCTTAGGGTTAAGCATAATTGTTTATTTTATTTTATTTTTTCATTTTCTTAAATCAATGGTTCGCATCCTCTTGCATTTCCTCTTATCATTTATCTCTCAACTTATGAGCCCCATACCCTGGCCATCATTATCTGTTGTCAAATTTTCATGCAAGACTTCAGCTACTATTATGGTTATGTGGTGTGAGGAAACGAAAAAAAAAGAATTAGTTATCTTTTCATACCGAAGGATCATAACTCTTTATAGCAGTTGTTTGATGCATACCCGTTTAATTATGATAGTATTGTTTTAAAATTGAATCAATCATTGAATTCGTCAAGACATTTATTAAAGGTCTAATGATTGAATCATAGTCAAGTTGTGGCCCGAATCGGTATGAACAAGAATTAGATAATGCATACAAGTAATATTAAAGAAACTTAATATCATAACTTTACATTACTAAAAACTATAAATAAAACACTATTATATAAGTTTTAAACATCCAAAGTACATACCTAGAAAATAATGTCTGGTAGCAATAGTAATAAGTTTATATCTAATATAATAAAAAAAATTGACAAATATTAATGGTATTTCATAAGGGTGATA
Organism: Glycine max; assembly: GCF_000004515.6. NCBI lineage: Eukaryota > Viridiplantae > Streptophyta > Magnoliopsida > Fabales > Fabaceae > Glycine > Glycine max. Next base: position 28,992,408 of record NC_038250.2, on the reverse strand, counting down.
TCACTTTTAATAAATTATTATAAAAATCAATAATATTATCATATATAATATTTATAATTAGATGATAATATAAAATTATTATATACTATCAAATGTCAAATGTAATGTATAACTTGTTTTTAATTAGAATATCATGAATATGTGAAAGTATGTTTGCAATACGCATTTTACACTATTTTATAGTGTCAATGTAAGTGGTTAAAAGAAACTGAGACATTGAAGTATTGAATCACTACGCATCAATCGAAATGACAAACTTAATTTCCAATGCAATAGCTTTGATTCACGAGTTAAATATTAGAATTAGTATATTTGAGAAACTAAAAAGCATATGAATTGTTGATTTAGATATAAAGAAGAAAATAGAACGTGAAGAAGTATTGAACCACTCTTTGACACATAAATCAAAATGTTAATGTGGCAAAAAAAATTTAACTCAATTGTGAATGTAATAGTTTTTCAGGGTATGAAATTGCACATGTCCTAAAGGCAAGAGGAAACAGCACCCGAACGGAAGAAAGAGTGGGGCAAGAGGACAGTGGCAGACGGGGGCCAAGGCATTGTAATAATAACTAGAGTCCCATATTGCAGATCTACTACCACCTAATGGGTACCTTGCAGCATGAAAATGACAAAGCATAAATAAGTAGGTAGAGGAGACACATCACTGGTCATTTTGGCGTAATCATTCACAAGGAGAAAATAAAGAACTCCTGAACGAATTCAGCATTGAAAAGACTTAAATATCATCATGCATGGGGAGCAAATCTGAATAGATCTTCTCACTTCCTGTCATTTTTTTTTTTCAATTTATGAACAGGATACAGCTACTTATATCATATGTTTATTTACACAATCAAAACAATATGAAATTCAGTATCTTAGAAAATAGGCAGGGGAAGACAAGTTTAGCCAACTTATTGATTCCTCCTTTAATGTGCACAGGGCCACAGGCACAGCCATAAATACAAGATTGTAGTTCTCATAAATAGATTAAATTTACGAGATGCTTTAATTTAAATCAATGGATAATGGTGAATATACTCTTGTTTTCTCACTTTAGAGGAGTTCAATCCATAAATATGACCCATTGCCAGCACATCAATCAATGATTTATCACTTTATGTTCTTACCTTTATTGTTTTCATCGTCTATTTGAGGATCCTTTCTCTATATTTCTAATCCACATTAAATTTCACTGCAGATGCTGCTCCAATTGCAATGTAACCTTATCCTATCAGCATATTTTTTTTAACACGATTAAAATTTATTTAAAACTACAAAATGATAAAATCATAAATGAGATTCATTAATTAAGAAGTGAAACCCATAAAGTCGTAAATGAAATTCATTAATTAAAAAGTGAAATCCGTAAAGTTATGATCTTAAGTAAATTTCAGCCCATAGTAAAAAATGTTTAAAAAAGTGTGGTAAATAATATATTACTATCATTTCTCTATCATGCATTTATAAACAGATTGAAACAAGTTCTTCCAAATCAGCCAAATTAATTTATATGAGGATGTGAAGTTGATTAAAAATTGAAACACTATGAGTCTGTGAGGACTGAACGCCAATTCGTCTCAATTATTACTACTCACAAATTCCATTCCAAAGCTTCAGCTTAAGAATATAATTATTTGTGCACACTTATTTCTTACAGTAACATGCATAATTATTTATGCATTTATCCCCAATGCAAAAAAAAAAATGTATAGATTTTTATTCCACATTTGAATATTAAATTAGTTATTAACTAGTTATTATTGTGAGAGCTTATACCCCATCATGCATATAAATAAAAAAAACATATAAAATATGAAATTTAATTAAATCAATTTTATTCAATAAAATCATATGTAAATTCACATAAGTAAAAGGTTCACATTCACTCCACTGTTATCAAATAAAACTTCTCAGAAACATCTTCGATTCAAAATAAGGTCATTCAAGTTTACAAAAGAATTCAAGTTAAACAACAAAATAAAATAAAATAACATGTTTAAAGCATCATGCAATTTAAAACAAAAACTGTGACACCCTCTACCCCTCACATATATATTAATAAAGGAATAAAAATTTAAATATTAATTAAAAGTATTTTTAAAACATTTTTAAATACAAGCCGTTCAAATGGGTAAAAGGCTCACATTCACTTTCTTCTACATCATATTCAAACTTGTCCAAATAAATAATAAAGTCATTTCAGCTCAAAGAAGGTCATCTAAGTTTCGTACAATTGATATAGAACTTATATCCTAATGTCACATCCTATCAGAGCGTGGTGTTCCCGTGTCCTCTAGCATGAGGTTCTTCATAATCATCCACCTATTCATCTGCTCCCCCGAACACAAAGTTCAAGATCATCACAGGATCCAAACACAAACAGCAAACCGGGAGTGAGTTATCACATTGCTAACTACTAGAGAGAAACAACACAACATATAGTAGTCAAATACAATTTACTTAGCATATCTCACATTATTTCATCACTTTGTCATTCATCAATCACACTTTTCATCCATCAATCACACATTTCAATCATCAATCATTATACACAGGAATCACACACTCCGATCAAGACATAATAACACATCAATTTCATAATAAACAATTAGCAAGCGTATGCGACAGTTATTGTAAGACTCAAGCCTATATGCAATGTGGTACCATGTCAGTGAAAAACCACCCTGGGGCGCTTAGGAGTACATAACAAGACACACCACACAATGGGTTTGTCAGGTCACTCTCACTAAGTAAGATCATAGGGAGACCAGTCAGGGTCACGATGTTTTGCGAGAATGCTCCAACCATATGGGATCAACATAGGCCTAAAGGAGCACTCAAACCCGGTGACCCCCAAGGCCTACACTCCGAAGAGTCCGTCAGGGCCTCTCCCTCCTGATTCAGGTCCAACCCCTAAAATTATTTTAGCACACAGACTCTATCTATGAACTGTACAAAACACACGACTCCTCAATTGTTCTTAAAATAATTTTAACTCGTCGCCCTTTAAGGGTCTTATCATTAACTCGTCGCCCTTAAATGGACTTAACATTAACTCGTCGCCCAAAAAGGGACTTAACATCAACTCGTCGCCCTAAAAGGGACTTAACATCAACTCGTCGCCCTAAAAGGGACTTAGCATTAACTCGTCGCCCTTGAAGGGACTTATGATCGTGTGATTGTACAATTCATAGTTCACAACTCAATGCACATATATATCTCAATCATATACATACTCAATTTATCACATACACTTAATCCCAATCACAATGGTATAATCTCAATTTAACATGTTATCACACCTCATGAATCATATACACTTTACCTATGAACTATGCAATACACACATCTACTCAATTATTTTCAAAATCATTTTAACTCGTCGGGTTCCCACAGTGAATCCCATCACAATACTTGTCGCCCTTAAAGGGTCTTACAATTGTGTGATTGCACAGTTCATAGTTCACAACTCAATACACATATCTCATCTCAATACACATGTATTTCATCATCCGTCACATGTTCAATTTATCACATACTCACAGTTTGAATCATCATTTCATAACCTCAACATAACAATTTATACAAAAGATTTTATCACAACATGGAATGTAAAACCTCTGAAATAGTTCCTCACAATTGTATCAAAATCATGGGTTAACACAAAGACATCAAGAGCACTCAAGTTTATCAATCAATTCTCATCAGGACATCAATTGGTACATAGAACACAATAATATTGTATTCATAATCATAAAGAAAAATTATAATTCAATAAACATCCCCAAAAAAACCCAAATTTAGTCCTCTAAGGATCCCTACACATGTTCATTCTAACCCCCAATTGCGATAAACTCATCCCTTACCTCTAAGCGGACTCACGTGTCTTCCCATAGCGATAGCGTCATCTCTAGCGGTTCCCTAAGATTTCTCCAGTTTTTCCTCCGACTGCTCCGGTAGAGTACCAAACGTCAGAGAAACGGAGAAAGGATTAAAACCTCCATTTGGACTATCTTCATGCGATTCCTTTTTCTTCCTCCACGAACATTATATCGCAAATCCCAACGGTCAAAGCGTTTGCAGTTGAATTTCGAACAACATATCCAAAATTCATGACAATCCAACGGTTAACGAAACCGGGATCATAGTTTTACCAAGACAGCTCTGGGTTTTTGCGGGAAAGAAAAATGTTACAATGCGAGGGATATTTCTCTTAGATCAGACGTGGTATCGAAATTCCCAACGGTTAACGTGCTCGGAAATGGGTTGTGAACATGCTGTTTAAATTTCACGACGATCCAACGGTGAATGAGTCCGAGATCGTGCTTTTTCTGAGACAGGTTTGGTGGCCTGCGGGAAAAAAGAGAGGGTTTTGGGAGGAGAAGGAGAAAAACGGAAATGAGGGAAAGAAGAGGCACCATCAGTGTGAAAACTGACCTAACGCTATTTATAGCTAGGTTTACTCTATTTATTTATTTATTATTTTATAAAAACAAACTTTATTTTATTTTCTATCAAACAAATAAATAAAATACCATTTTTATTTTCTCTCAAATAATTATTTTAATTAATAATTATATCTCCTTATTTATTTATTTATAAAATCTCACCATTTTTTTTAAAACTCTATTTATTTATAAATAATAATCTTTTTTAATCTAGTTTACGAAAATTGGGATATTACAAAAACTCATGTCCCAATATTCCATAATGAAAATTCACACTGTTGGAGAGTGATATGTAAGTACCAAGTAACTAACTATGAGTTATGTGGGCTAATTATATGCATCAGCATGGACTAGGAGAGTAGGAATTAGGAGTTTAAGAAAACTATAAGTCATAAAATAAACACTATATGAACAAGAGCCAAAAACATACAATCACGGCAATAAACTCAAATTATGACGAGATATGTCTATTTTTGAACCAAATATTCCGCATCAAACAAAATGGTACATCTTCCATGGACAATGAACTTTTGTCAAATGATCCATTACTGGGAAGCAATATTGTTCAAAGCATATCTAAGTAGATGTCAGAAACAGAAATGTTAGGGATTAAAGATAGAGGTCAGGTCATACATATGGCAAGATAGTGCTAAATCATTAGTTACTTAATCTTGCCTCTTACTCTTACTCTTGTAAAACATAATGTCTTGTTCAAGTTTTCTTCTAGAATTTAGCATGAAGCTGTTTCCCTAGCAAAAAAGAAAAAATAAAAAACTTCTTTCAATTAAGGTGATCATTCTGCGGATCAATAGTCCTCCTTTGTCTTTAAGGACTATTGTTGGTATACTTCCTAAATTTGCTATATATTTTTCCCAGGGGGAGCAAAAATCACCTGGAATTATCCCACTTGCAGTGAAGGATGTCTTTAGTATTATACAGGAGGTAAAAAGTTAAGTTTTCCAAACTGGACTTGAGATCCATTCATATCCTTGACAGGTTGTGTTTGTCATTTCAGACTCCTGGACGAGAATTCTTGTTACGTGTCTCATATCTTGAGATATACAATGAGGTTAGCATCACGTAGTAATGCTATGTTTTATTGAGCTCTCTCATCTTTATTTACCTATATTGGGGGGATTCATCTTTGGATAAACAAGATTGATGACCAGATTAACTCCACTGTTGTCTGAGAATAGTCCCGGCAGAATGAGGGAAACAATCTAGATTAGTTATGACATCAAAAAGGATAAAAAGATGAAGTTTGTTTAAATGCAGGAATGACATAAACTCAATATGAAAAGATTGCAAGTGACAGTGGATGGCGGCCGTTGTCATCAAACACTTTCAGTGGAACATTATGTGAGAGTGATCCCATTATACAAGTAGAAGCGTGGAAGTTTGAAAACAGATTTTTAACAGTATGAATAGTATTAGTATAGTTATTTAGTGCTTGTTTGTTTAACGGATGAAATGGAAATTACATGTTTTCCTGCACGTAAAACCTCTGTTGGAACTTGGAACCCAGTTTTCCCAAAGCAAAAAAGAAAAATAAAATAAAATAAAATTGCTTTGCACAAACTCCATTGCAAATGGAGATGCAATCCGGCTCCTTGCGGTGGACTGAAAATAGTTTTGGCTAAGATTTATCTTGGTTGCATCAGTTGTTACTTGTTAGGGAATATAAGTGTTAGAATTGGTTTTACCTTAAACAATTGTTTCTGTTTTCTCCTTGTATTTTTGGAAAGGGCTGGGAGAAGTTGTTAGGAGTTAAGTAATTCTATTACTTCTCATAACAAAATTCCCTATCTGATTAGTGGAAGTGTAGTAGCCTTTATAAGACTTGTAACTAACACCATTGACAATGAAACAATACAGAAAAAGCTTCTCTCCCAATAATTCTCTCATTTTCTCTAAACACTATTGATTAGCCTAGGTGTTCCTTTCTTTTCAATATTCTGAAGTATCTGTTTAATTCATAACAGATTGGTATCAGTGCCCTGGTTGGGTTTTCTGGGGAAGTTGTTCTAGGTAAAATCAAGAATGTGTTATGCAAAGTTTGATATTGAGAATTTTACCGGCAAGAATGATTTCGGGCTATGAAGGATGAAGATGAGGGTGTTGCTGGTTCATCATGGACTAGAGCAGGCTCTTAAAAGAGAAAAGGGGTTGCCTGCAACAATGTCAGAAAGGGAGAATAAGGAGGTTCTTGACAAGGCTCATAGTGCTTTGATCCTGTCTCTTGGAGATAAAGTATTGAGGGAAGTTTCAAAGGAGAAATCAACTGTTGTGATTTGGAACAAGTTGGAAAACCTGTACAAGACCAAATCGTTGGCCAACAAGTTATACAACAACAACAACAACAACAACGCCTTATCCCACTAGGTGGGGTTGGCTACATGGATCATTTGATAACTTCTCTTATAGTCTTTTTGGTAACCTCTCTTATAGTCTTTTTGATAACCTCTCTAATTTCGAGATCCTTTTTGATAACCTCTCTTATAGTCTTTTTGGGTCTTCCTCTGCCTCGAATTGTTTGTCTTCTCTCCATCTGGTCTACTCTCCTCACTACAGAGTCTACCGGTCTTCTCTCTACATGCCCAAATCACCTAAGTCTATTTTCCACCATCTTCTCTACAATAGGCGCTACTCCAACCCTCTCTCTAATAGCTTCGTTTCTAATTTTATCCTGTCGAGTCTTACCACACATCCACCGCAACATCCTCATCTCCGCTACACCTACTTTATTCTCATGTTGGCTCTTGACCGCCCAACATTCTGTTCCGTACAAAATCGCCGGTCTTACCGCAGTCCGATAAAACTTTCCCTTTAGCTTGATCGGTACCTTTGCATCACATAACACCCCCGATGCTTTTCTCCATTTCATCCATCCTGCTTGAATGCGATGATAATAGGGAAGCATAAATTGTACACCCTCAAGATGACAATAGGGAAGTCGCTAGAAGATCATTTGGATGACTTCAATAAAATCATTCTTGATCTGGAAAATATTGAAATCACCCTAGAAGATGAAGACCAAACACTCTTGCTCTTGAGATCATTACCGAACGAGTTTGACAACCTCTCTGATACTCTCATCTATGGCAGGGATACTCTTTCACTAGAAGAAGTATAGGCAGCTTTGTTTACAAAGTGATGCAATCCTACCCCGCAAGGGCATTGGATAGAAAACTGCAAGTAGATTGGGCCAGATATGCAAGAGAAGGCCCTAGGGTTCTTATGAGCCTTAGGGTAGATTTCGGGCCCATGGGCTAAGTACGAGCCCACTTATCTTTGTAAATATTAGATTAAGGTTTCATTATTTTTGGGCCTTGTATTTAGGGCTCCATAATGTAGGTAGGGTACCCTAGAAATATAGGATTTTTCAGCCCTTGTATTTTAGGGCACCTAGACTAGTTTTTGTATTAGGGGTAGTTTTGTAATTTCACATGCACTAAGTGGATATTTGATGTGTGTGGTTGGAAATAAATTTAATTGAATTGGTAGAAGCCCAATCCAATTAAATTTTAGAGGGGGAGGTGAGCATTTGCTTACTACACCCCATTGCCACATCATATAGTCACACTTTGTGCATGTCCTTCATGCTTTTCATGCCTCATGACACCTAAGCACACTTAGTGGAGAATCTTGGAATTGATCTTGGATTAGTGGGCTGAACCATAACTAAAATTCACTAATCATAATTAGTGAAATTTTGGCTCCAAAGTTTGGCTCCACAAATTCAATTTCAAATTCAAGTGAAATTTGAATTTCCCTCCAATTTTGTGTGACACTTAGGCTATAAATAGAGGTCATGTGTGTGCATTTTTTTTAAACTTTGATGATTTGAATATTAAACTTCAGATTTCAAAGCTCATTTAGAGCACAAAATTTCGTGCTCTTCTCTCCCTCTCCCTTCATTCATCTCCTTCTTCCTCCAAGCTCTTATCCATGGCCTCCTATGGTGGTGAGCTTCTTCTAGACTCATCTTCTCCTTGAAGTGGCGTCTCCTCTCTCTTTCCCTTTCTCCATTCCGCTGCCATTCATCTTCCAAGAAGCAAAGGAATCCATTGATGAAGAAGATCCTAGGCCTACAAGCTCCAATGGAGCTTGCATCACAAAGGAGTTGAGGAGGAAGTCAGAAAGTAAGGGTGATCAAGATGCAGAGGGATTGTTCACTAGAGGGAGGCCTGGAAAGAAAGAATTTAAGGGCAAGAAAGGTATAAGATCCAAATCGAAAGAAGGCAAGAAGAGGTGATGTTTCATCTATGGAAGTGAAGAACACTTCAAGAAAGAATGTCCTAAGTACAAGAAGAAAAAGAAATAGAGGGATCAGAACAATCACAGTGGTGATGTAGACGCTGCCCCATAAGGGTATGAAAGTGTTGATGTCTTGTGTGTTTCAGAGGCACTAGTCAAGCTAGATTGGGTTCTTGACTTGAGTTGCTCATTTCACATGTGTCCTACAATGGAACAGTTCAGTTCTTATAAGAAGATTGGTGGAGGGAAGGTTTTACTTGGCAACAATGAAACTTGCAAAGTAGTGGGAATTGGTAATGTTACTCTGAAACTTAATGGAGTAACTAGGACACTGCACGGGGTTAGGCATGTGCTAGAATTGAGGAGGAATCTGATCTCTATAGGGATGCTTGACAAGCAAGGTTTTGTGCCCAGGGTTGAGGGTGGAGTTATCAAGATCACCAAAGGTTCCATCGTGTTCATGAGGGGCAAGCTGGAAAATGGCCTGTATCTTCTGGCAGGAAATGTTCAAAAAGGGATTGTGGCAATTGTGACTGAGGAAACTGATTCACATGCAAACAAGAGGCTTGGACACATGAGTGAAGGAGGGTTGAAGGAGCTCAACAAGCAGAAGCTACTAGGAAAAAATAGTGTTGAGTCACTAGAATTTTGTGAACTCTGTATTCTTGGCAAGGCAAAGAGGTCAAAGTTTGCCACTATTGTGCATCACTCCAAAGGTACACTTGAATACATCCACAGTGATGTATGGGGTCCAACAAGAGTACCATCACACAGTGGAGCAAGGTATTTCCTTTCTATGATTGATGACTTATCTAGGAAGGTATGGATCTACATACTCAAGTAGAAGAATAAAAGCCTTTGAGAAGTTCAAGGAGTGGAAGGTACTGGTTGAAACTCAAACCAACAAAAAAGTCAAGAAACTCAAAACTGATAATGGTTTAGAGTTCTACTCAGAAGAATTCAATCAGTTTTGCAGAAAACAAGGGATTGAGAGGCACAAGACAGTAAGAGGCACTCTGTAATATCCTATTTTTCGGAAACTAATTTAAAAAATATTGTTATTTATAAATAAATAGAGTAAATAATAAGTTGTAAGTAAACCTAACTATAAATAGAGACATGTTAGGTCAGTTTTCAAATTGACGATGCCTCCTCTTCCTCTCAATTTCGTTTTCCCCTCTCCTCCTCCCAAAACCTTCTCTTTTTCCCGTATACCACCAAACCTATCTTAGAAAATCGATGATCTTCGAATTATTCACCGTTGGATCGTCGTGAAATTTGAGCAACAGGTTTGGAAATCATTTTCGAACATTCTCACCATTGGGAAATACGAAATCATGTCGGAGCAGAGAGAAATATCCTTTGCATCGTAGCTTTTTCTTTTCCCGCAGAAACCCAAAAACAATCTCAGTAAAACTACGGCGCCAAACTCTTTAACCGTTGGATTGTTGTGAAATTTTGATATTTGGTTCATGATTCAATTTCTCACACTTCCACCCTTGGGATTTGCGAAATAATATTCATGGAGAGAGAAAACTGAATCGCTCGAAGACAGTACAAAATTGAGGCTTCAATCCTTTTTCCTTCTCTCTAATGTTTGGGAACCCTATCAGAGTGGTAAGTGGAAAAACTTTGAGGAATCTGAAGAAATTTCTAGAGATGACACTATCGTTGTCGGAACACACATGAACTCACTTAGAGGTAAGTGATGGGTTATTCACAATTGGGGAGTAGTGAGAACATCTGTAGAGATCCTTAAAGTATCAACTAAAATGAGTTTTGGGATGTTTCTGCAAATTTTGATTCTACCCTTACAATTATAACTGTGAATTATATATGTTTGACAAACCAGTTGATGTCCCAATGAGAAGTTGCTATGAAATTGATGTGTTCATGTGTTGAGTGTAAACCCTTAAAAAAATTGAGTTCTTTTTATTAACACGAATTATATTCTAAATAATATTCTTTAATGACTTGTTTTATACAAATTATCATCTTGTTCTAATTTTCCCAAATGATGATCAACATGTTATTTGTATGTATGTATATATATATATATATATATATATATATATATATATATATATGTCATGTCATGTAAATATTATTTCTATGTGATGCGTATATGAGTTATGAAGCATGATAAATTATTAAATGTGATTATATTATTGTTATGAAGATTGAGTAGTGCAAAGTGAAATGTGTCAATTTGTGAGATACATGTAAACATGATATGGTTGATTGTGACATAATGAGATGTGAAATTGTGAACATGAGTTTTAGTTGTGAGTAAGTGTGTGGTTAACACTTGATGTGATATTACTTGTATTGAGAGCTGTGAATTATACAATAACCTGACCAGTGTTTAATTTGAGAAAAGTTTTGATGCGCAATATTAAAGGGAAAGTGTAGGTTTCCTATTTAGAAACCAGTGTTAAATTGTAGCACAATGTGTTAAACGTGTTTGAAATACGAGTGTGAGGTCCTGGGTATTGTATAATTCATGAGCAGTGTCTATAAATTGAATATGTGATGAATTATGGAATAACATGTTTGTAAATGTATGAATACATGAATTTTGATGATGCCAAAGAAGAATCAAACAAGGCCGCTTCAAAGGATAAACATTTGCTTCAAGATTAATTTAAGATTGCTTCAACAAACAAAGCCTTGTTTCAAGATTCACTAATGATCAAGCATTGCCTCAAAACAAAGGGTTTCAAAGTCATGCAAGGCTCTGGTAATCGATTACCAGAAGGGGAGAATGAAAAATAGTTGTTGAAAAGGGTTTTGAATTTGAATTTTGAACATGTAATCGATTACCATATGTCTGTAATTGATTACCAGCAACAAAACTCTTGAAATTCAAATTCAAAGGTCATGACCCTTCAAATTATAACTGTGTAATCGATTACATAAACATTGTAATCGATTACCAGTGGAGAGTTTTTAGAAAATCTGTCAACAGTCACATCTTTTGATTGAATTTGTGAATGACCATCAAAGGCCTATAAATAGGTGACTTGGGCACGAATTTTGAAGAGAGAGTTTTGTTTGTTCAAAATGTCTTATCCTCTCAAAAGGAAATGAGAGAGATTCCAAGAGAACTTCATTGTCAAATGCTCTCTCAAAAGAAACTCTTGGGCAAACACTTGCAAATCCATTAAGAGTTTCTCCATGGACTTCAATTGTGTTGGATCAAGTGGCCTTGGAATAATTAAGAAGGGGGGGTTGAATTAATTATTAATGTGTCTTGACTAATTAAAAACTTATCCTTCTTAATGTTACTAGATTCAATTAGGATTTACTACTAAGTTATTAGAAAGTAAAGAACAAAATCAATAACTTAGACAAAAGTAAAGCGGAAATAAAAAGTACACAACAAAAATTAAAGAGTGTAGGGAAGAAGAAGACAAACACAAGATTTATACTGGTTTGACAACAACCCGTGCCTACATTCAGTCCCCAAGCAACCACCGGTTCTTGAGATTTCCAATAACCTTGTAAAATCCTTTACAAGCAAAGATCCACAAGGGATGTACCCTCCCTTGTTCTCTTTGAACAACCAAGTGGATGTATGCTCCACTTGAACTGATCGACAAGAGATGTACCCTCTCTTGTTCTCAGTATCGCAACCCAAGTATGTTGGATCGAGTGGCCTCAGAATAATTAAGAAGGGGGGGGGGGTTGAATTAATTATTCCTAAACCTTTACTAATTAAAAAATTACTCTTCTAAGGCTTTTACTTAATTGTTAAGAGAATGAGGTGTAGAAGAGAAACTTAACAAAAAGTAAAAGTGGGAATTAAATGCACAACGGAAAGTAAAAGAGTAGGGAAGAAGGAAACAAACACACAAGATTTTTTATACTGGTTCGGCAACAACCCGTGCCTACATCCAGTTCCCAAGCGACCTGCAGCCCTTGAAATTTCTTTCAATCTTGTAAAAATCCTTTTACAAGCAAAGATCCACAAGGGATGTACCCTCCCTTGTTCTCTTTGAAACCCTAGTGGATGTACCCTCCACTAGAGCTGATCCACAAGAGATGTACCCTATCTTGTTCTCAGTCAAACCCAAGTAGATGTATCCTCTATTTGTACCACAAAGGATGTACCCTCCAATGTGTTAAGACAAAGATCTCAGACGGTTAAACCTTTGATACTTTGTGAATGGAGATACAAAAGAATTCTCAGGTGGTTAGTCCTTTGAACACTTTTGTATAAGGGAATGGGAAGAATCAAAAGAATTCTCAAACTGTGTCGTTTTGAATTCTTTGACAATGGAGAAGGGAGACACAAAAAGAATTCAGGCGGTTAGTCCTCGGCGAATTCTTTTTGGAAAAGGGAGAAGAGAATGAAAAGATGAATAGCGCAAGTTTTCAAGGTTTAAAAAACTAGAAAACTTCTGAAAGCTTTTGGTACAAAGAAGAAGAAGAAGTTCAAAGAGATTCAAGGTTTGTAAAGGATTGTATGAAATAAGTGTTCAAGATTGAATGAATGAATTAATGAAAAGAAAATCAAAGCCTTGCTTTTATAGACACTTCATGTCTGGCTAAAAGGACCATTTAGAAGAGTTACAACTTTTAGAAAAACTTAAAACCAATTTGAAAAAGTCAAAACATTTTTGAAGAGTTACATCTTTTGATTTATTCAGAAACATTCACTGGTAATCGATTACCAAATCAGTGTAATCGATTACACAAGGCTTTTATGTGAAAGGATATGACTCTTCACATTTGAATTTGAATTTCAACGTTCAAAGGGACTGGTAATCGATTACCAAAATATTGTAATCGATTACAGCTTTTTGAAATTAATTAGAACGTTGTAAATTCAATTTGGAAACTTTTTCAAAACAATTTTGCTACTGGTAATCGATTACCAATTACAACAATCTGGTAATCGATTACCAGAGAGTAAAAACTCTTTGGTAAACATGTTTTGAGAAAAATCCATGTGCTACTCAGTTTTTGAAAAATCCTTTTCATACTTACCTTGATTAAGTCTTCTCTTGATTCTTGAATCTTGAATCTTGATCTTGATCTTGATTTTTGAGATCTTGAACCTTGAATCTTGATTCTTGACTCTTAACTTTCTTCTTGAGTCTTGAATTTTTCTTGATTCTTATCTTGAACTCTTGAATTGTTCTTGATTCACTTGAGTTGTTCTTTGATTGATCTTTGAGCTTTTTGTCATCACCTTTGTCATCATCTTTTGTTATCATCAAAACACCCTTGAATCACCTTTGATTCACCATGAAGCTTTGCTTCTACAAAGTAGATGTACACTCTACTTGTACCACAAAGGATGTACGCTCCAATGTGTTAAGACAAAGAATTCTTAGGCGGTTAGTCCCTTGAATCTTTGTAAGGGAAAACAAAAGATATCTCAGACGGTTAGTCCTTTGAAATCTTTTGTAAGAAACAGAAGATATTTCAGGCAGTTAGTCCTTTGAAATCTTTTGTCAAGAGGGAGAAGGGAAGAAAAAAAGAATTCTCAGGCGGTTAGTCCTTTGAATCTTTTGACAAGAGAGAAGGAATGAAGAAGAAGAATAGCACAAGTTTTTAGACAATGAACTTTTCTTAAAAGAGAAATTATTGAACAAAAACTCTATGAAAGAAATCTATTATGCATGAAAGGAATCAGTCTTTTTAAATTCGTGCCATGGTCACATATTTATAATCATTTGATGACTCAAGTTAAAGTTTGTGACTCTTGGCAATTTCTTTAAAAATAGTCACTTTTTAAAAGTTGTGACTCTTTTGAAAACTTGTCACTTTAAAAGTTGTGACTTTTGAAAAACTCTTCAGAAACAAGTCACTTTAAGAATTATGACTTTTGGAAATTTATTTTTCGAAATAACAAGCGGCACTTAGACCATCAAGGTGTAATCGATTACACATCAACAGATGTGACTCTTCATGTTTAAATTTGAAAATCAAAACGTTTAGAAACTCTGGTAATCGATTACAAGTATTATGTAATCAATTACACAAGTTTGAAATGATTTTAAAAAGTTTTATCACAAGTTGTGACTCTTGAAATTTGAAATCTAACGTTTTAAAAACATTGGTAATCGATTACATGATTATGGTAATCGATTACAACTTTGTAAATCAGTTTTGAAAATAATACTGGCTACTGGTAATCGATTACTGCCTTCTGGTAATCGATTACCAGAGAGTAAAACTCTTTGGTAAAAGATTTTGCTTTTTGAAAAATTCTTGTGCTATTCAATGTTTTGAAAAACTCTTTTAATACTTATCTTGATTGAGTCTTCTCTTGATTCTTGAATCTTGAGTCTTGATTCTTTACTTGAATCTTGATTATTCTTGAATCTTGAATCTTGATCTTGATTCTTGAAACTTACTTGACTCTTGATTCTTTGGAACTTGCTTGACTCTTGATTCTTTGGCATCATCAAAATAATCTTGGAAGGCATTGCTTCCACAATATCCCCCTTTTTGATGATGACAATCCTGAAATCAAGAGAATAAATACAAGTTTTGTTCTATCATTCACTCATCTCTTTCTCCCCCTTTCTTTTTGAATTTATGCTTAATTTTAAAGCTTTGAAAATATAATATCTTGATTTTTAAAATACCCATTTTCTCTCCCCCTTTGGCAACATTGAAAAGGCCAAAGTTCGTAAAATAAAACATACATGAATAATTCTAAAACATACATACAACACAATACCAAATGTAATTACATACCACTAGACATATATATCATAAAACATAATTAAGTTTAACACACATAAACATAAACAACCAAAAGCAAGTAAATATAATCATCATGTTCAGTCATACTAAGCAAATATAAGAAATACTAAGTGTTCAAATGTCATAAACATATAGCCAAATACAAGACTTTAGAAACAAAGTATAATAATCTAAATCTATGAGGATGGTGGTGGAAGGTCAAAGCACTGACGAACATAACTAACATCCTCCTCAAGTTTGGTGATACGTGTGTCCATTCCTGCAAATCGTGCATCCATGGCATCAATACGACTATCCAATGAGTCAAAGCGTTCACCGACGAAGGTGTGGAGTCCATCCAACCTGTCAAGAATGTTGTGCATAAGAGATGAAGAGTCATCTCTATGAGAATGTGGTGATGGAGAGCGGTCTTCAGCGGCCTGTACTGGAGCATCCTTCTTCACCCAAGAGCCATCCCTCTCTTTGCGGTATCCGAAAGAGGAGATTACATTCGCACCAATAGAGAAGGATCTCTTGATTTGACAAAGGGCTCAGAGTCAAGAGGGACATTAAAATGTTGTAGAAACAAGGTGATCAAATGAGGATATGGAAGTGGAGCATTTGATCTCAATGCCTTATGCATGCGATATCTCACAAGATGGGCCCAATTGATTTGACGACCAGTTAAGAAAACCCACATGATTATCAAATCTTCCTCAGAAACCTGTGCAAGGTTGGAAGATCTAGGGAGTAGGATGCGCATAATTAAGTAGTGCATGATGCGGCATTCGAATGCCAATGAACCGACAAGAAGCCTTCCGGTCATATCCGTTTGGTTGGTGCAAAGCATCCGGCGGGCATCAGAAACAGAAAAATCAAAATTCCACTCATCATCAAGTGTACCCTCAAATGGTACACCGTCACTGGATAATTGAGTGAGTTCAAAGAAAAGGGACTGGTCTATGACCATCTTAATCCCATAAACTTCAAAAATCAAGGAATCTTCTTGAATTTCCAAGTTCGAATAAAAGGCTTCAACCAATTCAGGGTAAAAAGGAAGTTTCATGGAGATAAACTGAATTAAACAAGAATTTTGAAATGCTTGAAAGCAATCAAACACTTCATCATCAAAGAAAGCTAAGTCTACGAATTTAGGGTCAATAATGGAACGAGAAGAGAAAAGAGAATTGTACCGGATACGTTGTTCTTCTGAGGAAAACAACGTAGGAGATGATATGGAGGGAGGAATTTGAGATGTCTGCGATTTGGATGTTTCGTGGCTTCGAGTTCCGATGACTGCGGATGAAGTCGCAACCCCCTTTCGCTTCTTTGATGGTTCTGCCATTTGGAGGAGTTCTTGGAAGTTTTAATCGGTGGAGATGAAAAAAAAATGAAAAATGATGAATTTTGGGCTTTGTGGGACGTGATTTGGTTGAGAATTGAGAGAGAAATCGAGTTCTGAAGTTTAGGGATTTTAGAGCCGTGTTGCTGCAGAAATCGCGTTCTCGCGGTTTCTTAAATTTCGAATTTATAGATACAGACACTCTGTAATTGATTACAAGAATGTTGTAATCGATTACACTTAGCCTGACTGCCTGTAATCGATTACATGTGAAGGTAATCGATTACTAGACACTTTTTCTAAAAACTAAGGAAAAAAAATATCAACACTTACCAAGATGAATTTTTGTTTAACATAGAAAGTTTTAATATATCAAAATAATTTTATTTGAAAATAGAATATAATAGTTTTGAAAAACATGAGCAATCAATAAAATACTTTTAAACATATCATACAAGTAATCATACAAAAATTGAAAGATATAGATCATGGCATCATCAACCATTTAGATTGATTTTAATGATAAGCTTCATACTTCGAGAAAGAAAAATAACTCAATTAAACATATGAGCACAAACTCAATATAGCAATCAAACAAGGCAAACAAATAAAATTTTGTTAGTCATCATATAAACAAGTTAATTGAAAGGAAAGTTTCAACCAACTTAATTTAAAAGATAATGGTTTTGATGTTACCTTTTTCATGATTTAAGTGCTTAGATCTTTAAAGATGGAAGTCAGACTTTTGCTTTTCTTGCTTAAACTTCTTGAGAAATGTTCTCATCACTTTCATAGTCCTTGGATAGAAGATTGATCTCCTTCTCCGAACCATCGGATGAGTCATTGTCATCCCAAGCAATATACGCCTTCTTGGATCTTCTTTCTTCATGGCTTTTCTTCTCATTCTTTTCTGGCCATGATTCATTTGTGGGGCAGTGTGCCTTTATGTGACCGGGTCGATTACACTTATAGCATTTAAGTGTTGGGGAACCTTCTTGAGATCTCTTCCTATTGTCGAAGTTATGGCGTCTCTCCATTCTTCTATTTTTGACGAATTTATGAAACTTTTTCACAAAGAGTGAGAAGTCCTCTTCATCATCAGATTCTTCTTCTTCTTCTTCTTCTTCTTCTTCTTGCATTGAGGAGGAGGCTTTGAGTGATATGCTTTTTTTCCTTTTTTCGGTCTCTTCATTTTGGTTGAGATGTTGAAGTTCCATTTCATGTTCCTGCAGTTTGCCAAAAAGAGTGGCAAGAGACATAGAAGAAAGATCTTTACTTTCAGAAATGGTAGTTACCTTGGGCTGCCATTCCCTACTTAAGCATCTCAAAAATTTATTAATTAAATCTTCATTAGGAAAGGTTTTTCCTAAGGAGGCAAGGTGATTGATTATGTGTGTGAATCTTTTCTGCATGCTTTGGATGTTCTCATTAGTGTTCATCCTAAATAATTCATATTCATGTGTAAGGGTGTTGACTCTAGATCTTTTCACATCAGTGGTGCCTTCATGTGTAAGTTGGAGAGTATCCCACATCTCCTTTGCATTTGAACAGTTTGACACTCTAAAATATTTATCTATTCCTAGGGCAGAAGTAATAATGTTTTTGGCTTTAAAATTATATTGGATTCTTCTTCTATCCTCTTCAATCCATTTATATCTAGGTTTTTCTGTTGTTGTGCTTGTGCTTGCATCTACTATGGTGGGTACATAAGGTCCTATTTCTATTGCTTCCCAAATGTTTAAATCTATGGCTTCAATAAAGATTTGCATTCGAGTTTTCCAATAGTAGTAACCCTCACCATTAAAGATAGGTGGCCTACGGATGGAGTTTCCCTTGGGGAACAAAGAATTTGAGGAGGCCATGAATCTTGAAGTTGTGAAACTTTTCTCAAGAAACCTGCTCTGATACCACTTGATCCAAAAATTGTAATATCCTTCTCTTCAAGAGAGAATTCCTCTTCTTTCTTCTTATACAAAGAGATTGCTTAAGGGACCGAGGGTCTCTTAAGTTGTAAGAATTCCTGAATACAAGAGATGGGTTGTCCCTGTGTGGTTCAGACTTTGTAAAAGAGTTTTACAAAGAGAAAGGAAAATCTCAAAGGGGTTGCTTGAGTACTGGATATAGGCACGGACTTTGCCGAACCAGTATAAAACTGTGTTTGCATTCTCTCTTCCCTTATCTCATTTATTTTGTTGCAATCAATTTTGTCTTGCATGTTTAAAGAACATTATTAAATTGATTGCTACTTCTTCTGCATTCTAAGCCTATCCCTCTTAAGTTATTGAGGCCGCTGGTCCAACAATGTTGCTTTGAGATTATAATATTGTTATTGAGATTGAGTATAAGTGCAAAGTTGAACATGTGTTAATTTGTGAGATACATGTAAATATGTGATGGTGGATTGTACCGTTATGAGATGTGAAATTGTGAACATGAGTCTTAGTTGTGAATACGTGTGAGTGTTTAATACTTGATGTGACAATAATTGTGTTGTAAGTTGTGAATTATACAATAACCCGACCAGTGTTTATATTGAGAAAAATGTTTATGCGCAGTGTTAAAGAGAAAGTGTAGGTTCCTAGTTAGGAACTAGTGTTAAATTGTAGTGCAATGTATTGAACGTGTTTAAAATACGAGTATGAGGTCGTGGGTATTGTATAATTCATGAGCAGTGTCTGTATGCAAAAATTGTTTTAGGGGTTGGACCTGAATTAGGAGGGAGAGGCTCTAACGGACTATTCGGAGTGTAGGCCTTGGGGGTAAATACACCCGGTTTAAGTGCTCTTTTAAGCCTGTGCCGATCCCACATGGTTGGAGCATTCTTGCAAAACAGCGTGACCCTGACTGGTCTCCCTATGATTTTACTTAGTGAGAGTGACCTGACATACTCATTTTATGGTGTGTCTTGTTATGTACTCCTAAACGCCCCATGGTGGTTTTTTACTGACATGGTACCATATTGCATATATAGGCTTGAGTCTTAGCATAATTGTTGCATAACGCTTGCTAATTGTTTATTATGAAATTGATGTGTTATTATGTCTTGATCGGATTGTGTGATTCATGTGTAATGTGATTGATGATTGAAAAGTGAATTTTAAATGACAGTGGTGGAATTACATGAGTTATGATTAAGTTGTATCTTATTTATATGATATGTATATCTAGTTGTTTTGTTTCTCTATTAGCTAGGAATGTGATAACTCACTCCTCGTGTGCTATTTGTGTTTGGATCCTGTGATGATCTTGAACCTTGTGTTCGTGGGAGCAGATGATTAGGTGGATGACTATGAAGAACCTCATGCTAGAGGACACAGGAACACAATGCTTTGATAGGATGTGACATTTGGGGTATAGGTTTCTATATTAATTTCATGAAGTCTTGGAAGACCTTATTTTGAGCCAAGATGATTTATTATTTATTTGGACAAGTTTTATTATGATGTTAGAAAAGTGAATGTGAGCCTTTTACCCTTTTGAAAGGCTTGTAACTAAATGTGTTTTAAAAATAATTAATTAATTGTGAATTCTTGTTCCTTTTATTATTAGTACATATATGTATGGGGTAGAGGGTGTCACACACTCCCCAACAGAATGGACTGGCCAAAAGGATGAACCGAATCATTATGGAGAGGGTCAGATGCATTATATTTGATGCAAACTGTTTTGCACATTTCCGGGCTGAAGCTTTGATGACCATAGCTTACTTAATAAACAAAAGTCCATCCACTGTTATTGATAAGAAAACTCCAGAAGAAAAGTGGAGTGGTTACCCTCGAAATCTTTGACCTTTGGTTGTGTGTAAGGCAGGGAAAACTAGAACCAAGGGCTCTGAAGTGTATGTTCCTAGGATATCCTCAAGGGTTCAAGGGTTATAGGCTGTGGTGTATGGAGAAGGGCCAGCCTCAAGTTCTGATCAGTAGAGATGTTGTGTTCACGGAATCTAAGATGTATTACACAAGGAAGGCCTCAATAGATCAACAATTAGGATCAAACACTTATGATAGTGTTCTGAAGGAGGTAGAGCCAGTACAAGAAAGACTAAGACTAGAGATCAAAGTTAAGAATCAGAAGAATGAGCCTGCACAGACTCAACCTGATCTACAGAACTATAAATTGGCCAGAGATAGGGAAAAAAGAGTCATTAACCCACCAATAATGTTTGGCTATGCTGACATGGTTGCTTTTGCACTGAATGTAGCAGAAGAAATTGAGACTGATGAGCCTAGGAATTATGTTGAAGTCATCAAGAGCAATCAATCTCAAAATTGGATTACTGCTATGTATGAAGAAATCTGTTCACTTTAGAAGAATGACACTTGGGTTTTGGTGGAGAAACCGAAAGGGACTAGACTGGTCAACTGCAAGTGGATCTTTAAATTGAAGGAAGAAATTGCAAGGATTGAAAAAACAAGGTTCAAGGCAAGACTAGTTGTAAAAGGGTTCCCTCAGAGGGAAGGAGTTAACTACAATGAGGTATTTTCACCAGTTGTAAAACATTCTTCAATTAGAATGATACTTGCACTAGTAGCTCAAAACTATCTAGAATTGGAACAATTAGATGTGAGAACAACCTTTCTACATGGAGAACTGGATGAGAAGATTCATATGACTCAACTAGAGGGATTCATCAAAAAAGGTGATGAGAACAAGGTGTGTTTGTTAAAGAGGTCACTCTATGGCCTCAAACAATCTCCTAGGCAGTGGTACAAAAGGTTTGACACCTTCATTATGGAGAATGGATTCAAAAGTTATGTCATGTTGATAGTTTGCAAAAGCAAAGTGGAGATTGTAAAGGTGAAAGAAATGCTTAAGGGTGAGTTTAAAATGAAGGATATAGGGCCTGCTAATAAGATTCTAGGAATGGAGATCCTGAGGGATAGAACCAAGGATATCTTGATTGTTAATCAGAAGAGCTATATAGCCAAAGTGCTGAAGAAGTTCAATATGGAGAAGTCCAAGCCAGAATATATGAAGAATGTACCATATGCAAATGCAATAGAGAACTTGATGTATGTAATGATATGAACAAGGCCTGATCTAGCCTACTCAATAAGTCTAGTCAGTAGATACATGGGGAAACTAGGAAAACTACATTGGGAGGCTTTGAAGTGGATCCTAAGGTACTTGAAGGGATCCATTGAAGCTGGATTGCTGTATAAGAAAATGAAGAAAGTGCAGGGAATGTGACAGGATTTGTTGACCCAGATTATGCTGGACACATTGATACTAGCAAGTCATTAACAAAATATGTGTTTCAGTTCTGTGGAAACACTGTTAGCTGGAAATGCAAATTGCAAAAGGTGGTCTCATTGTCCACAACGGAAGCAGAGTTCATTGTTGTGACTGAGGCAGTGAAAGAGGCAATATGGATGAAAGGAATGACAACGAGTTTACAGGCTCAGAAAGGAGGTGCTAAGGTCTATTGCGACAACCAAAGTGGCATATATTTGGCTAAAAATCAAACATTCCATGAGAGGACTAAGCACATAGATGTCAAGTTTCACTTGTGAGAGAAATCATTGAAAGTGGGGAGGTGAACTTAGAGAAGATTAGCACCGATCATAACCCAGCAGATGCTTTGACTAAGGCTCTACCTGGACCTAAGTTTCTTCATTGTATACAGATTATGCAAATAGTGTAGATAGTTGAAGGTTTAAACCAAGGTGGAGAATTGTTAGAATTGGTTTTACCTTAAACAATTGTTTCTGTTTTCTCTCTTGTATTTTTGGGAAGGGAGAGATTGTTAGGAGTTATGTAATTTTGTTACTTCTCATAATAGAATTCCCTATGTGATTAGTGGAAGTGTAATAGCCTTTATAAGGCTTGTAACTAACGCCATTGATAATGAAACAATACATAAAAAACTTATCTCTCAATAATTCTCTCATCTTCTCTAAACACTCTTGATTAGCCTAGGTGTTCCTTTCTTTTCAATACCATTGTGTAGTATCTGTTTAATTTATAACAATAAGCATAAGAAGGCGTGCTTTAAAAAAGAAATTATTTCAAATACTACTATCTTTTGGCTCAATGTCTTCAATTTGACTTGCAAGTACGAGCCTGATTTTTGGAACTATTTATTTTATTTTTTGCTTCCCTTCCCTCAAATTTCTATGTAGATGAGGCCTACAGACATGAATCTATCATCTATCCTTGGTCATATGTATCTGTACCTATATCTTAATGAGTATCACTTTTCAATTTCATGTGCTCCATTTGTAGGTCATTAATGACTTGCTGAATCCAACTGGGCAGAATCTAAGAATCCAAGAGGATGCTCAGGTATTTATATTTATTGCTTAATATTGGAAGTCAAGAACGGGTCATACTATCATTATTTATTTTCTCTTTTTCTTGTCAGCAATAGCTTATCCAACAATCTTTTGGCTTTCCTTTCCTTTTCTTAAAGCACAGTATGTTGTTAGCTCCTTGTTCTCATTGTAAAAAACTTCACTCGGTGAATTGTACAGGATGAATTTCTCTTCAACTCTGAATGTCTGAGTGTTTGCTTGTTGGAATTATAAGGTTTAAATAAGGAAGGGGGATAAGAGAGAATTGAGACTCTAAATAGTAGGATATCATATCAGTATGGTGTATTCTAATATGATTGTGACTACCTTAGTTCTAAAAGTTGTAAGGTCCATGCACTTCTAATTCTAGAAAGAACATAATTTCCAAAGCAATCCTAATTCTTCCGAAAGAGATCTCGATTCAATTCGATATCAACATTAAACTATAATGATTGCAATACAAGACAAACCCATAGCAGGCCCAAGAGAACATCAAAGAAGCCCACTTACCTCCAGGACTTTGTGTAGCTTGCCTCTAGCAGCTAAAGAATATTCCCTCAGCAGTTGGTTATAACAACTACTGATATTTTCCCAATTCTGTTATGTTGTTGCAGAGTTCTGGTTTGCTAAATTCCTGGTGCTTGTCTTCTAGTGCAGCTGGCCTTTGAGTGACCGTGCTCATCTTGCTGCTGTTATCCTATAAATACCATTGATTATGAATAAAAGAGGCAGAGAGAAATTTCATTACAATTTTATCTTTAGTATTACAGTAGTATAGAACTTATTACCTATCAATTTGGTCTGACCTGCCTTCTCCATCATGCCCTAGCATAACACCCGCTAGACCACCATGGATCATCTTGAAGAAGCAGTGGCACGCTTGACTCAGGGCCAAAACACCCTCACCCGTACCACGCTTCTCTGTCCCGGCCTAAACTGCCATCAACAGCAAAATTGATTCCATCATAGAATGATTGACTACCCTAACCATGGCCCCACCCGCTCCGAAATCCCCTCCGTCACCGTCCCTACCTTCACCTCCACCCAGCCAGCCTCATATGAAGCTAGATGTTCCACGATTTGATGGTTAGGATCCATTGGGATGGATTTTTAAAATCAGCCAATTTTTCGATTATCAAGGTGTGCCCGACAACAAAAGGATGACCGTCGCATCCTTCTACATGGAGGGTCCCGCCCTCTGTTGGTAGCAATGGATGTCCAAAAATGGCTTCCTTACATCATGGACTGCCATGTTGCAGGTTCTCGAGTCCATATTCGCATCGTTATACTATGATGACCCTCATGGTGCTCTTTTCAAAGTGCAATAGCGAGGTTCGGTGAACGATTGCCTCACTGAGTTTGAAAGGCTTGTAAACTGAATTGTTGACCTCACTCTGACATTTCTGCTAAGCTGCTTCATCTCTGGCATAACTCCTGAGCTCTATCGTGAGGTTCAAGCCCTTCAACCCCTATCGCTTCCCTAGGTCGCTGCTTTGGCCAAGCTTTAGGAAGATAAGTTGCACAATCACCATCATGTTGGTCGTGGCTCATATTTTCCTCCGCAACCTACTCTATCTTAACCAACCCCTCCTCCGTGAGGTTCAAGCCGGCAGAGCTCGTATTGACCTCGCTCTGCCATTTCTGCTAAGTTCTTTCATCTCTGGCATAACTCCCGAGCTTCGCTGTGAGGTTCAAGCCCTTCAGCCCTTGTCGCTTCCCCAGGTTGTTGCTTTGGCCAAGCTTTAGGAAGATAAGTTGCACGATCGTCGTTGTGCCGGTCGTGGCTCGTATTTTCCTCCGCAACCTACTTCGTCTCGACCAACCCCTCCTCGTTCACCCAGAGTCCCCGTCAAATGCCTTTCATCGGAGGAAATTGCGGTTCACAGAGACAAGGGTCTCTGTTACCACTGTGATGATAAGTGGACGATGGGTCACCATTGCAAGCCTCACATTCAACTATTTATTGATAATGATGACAGTGACAATCCTTATTCGTCACCTAATTCTGAATCACCAGATGTGTTACCTACTCCAACACCACTTCCCAGAGACCCTCCTCATTTAAGCCTCAATGCCTTGTTGGGAATGTTGACACTCGAGACAGTTTGCGTATACGGGTATATCAACCACCACCGTGTCACGATTTTGGTTGACGATGGTAGTACCCATAATTTCGTGCAAACCAGGATTGCCAAATTCCTCGAACTTGCTTCCTCTCCGATAACCCCCTTTTAGATTATGGTTGGCAATGGCGAGGTCCTCGATTGCAGCTCCGTATGTCCCCAGGTGCCTATCAGAATCTAGGGCCATACCTTCATCTCTGATTTGTATGTCCTAACCTTTAGCGGCGCTAACATAGTCTTGGGCGTCCAATGGCTTAAATAGATGGGCCCGATGACTACTGACTACGCCTCCTTCATTATGTCTTTCTCCCAATTGGGCCTTCCCGTCCAGTTGCACGCTGATGTCCCTTTTAGGCCAGCGCTTGCTTCAGCCTAACAAGTTAGACACCTGTTTCATACCCAGAGCATCTCGGCCTTGTTCCATCTTTCACCCATAGCCGAACCGACCCACATCCCATCATCCCCTTCCCTTCCAGGCGATGTCCCTCTTCCTTCCTCTATTACCAACCTCGTCTCTTGTTTCACTCCCCTATTTCAAGAACCAACCAATTTACCACCATCACGTTCGATCACTCACCACATTCACCTTTTTCCCGGCTCGAACCCAGTCAATATCAGACCATACCGTTATCCTCATTGTCAGAAAACAGAGCTCAAAAACTAGGTGTCTACTATACTTGATGCTAGCTTGATCCAATTAAGCCAGAGCCCTTTCTCCTCCCCAGTCCTTCTGGTTAAGAAGAAAGACAACAACTGGAGGTTTTGTGTGTATTATCGTGCACTGAATGTGATCACAGTGAAGGACAGGTTTCCCATGCCTACAATAAATGAACTGCTGGACGAATTAGGCAAGTCCTCGTGGTTTTCCAAACTTGATCTTTGCTAGGGTTTTCACCAAATACGCATGGTGGAGGAAGACATGCATAAAATGACATTTCGCACACATTAGGGGCATTATGAGTACAAGGTAATGCCATTTGGGCTCTGTAATGTGTTGGCCACTTTCCAAGCTACCATGAATGAACTCCTCAAACCTTTCTTACAGAAATTTGTTTTGGTACTTTTTGATGACATTCTGATTTACAGTCCTTCATTGGATTCTCATTTAATCCCTTAGGAGGTAGTTTTTACCACCTTATCCTGGGAACAATTCCACTTGCAAGGTTTGAAGTGTTTGTTTTCCAGAAAGACTCTCCAATACCTCAGACACATTGTGTCAGCTTCCAGCTTTGCCCCAGACCTTGCCAAGATTACATCCATGAGGGAGTGGCCATTTCATCCACGACTACGCTCTGATTTCGGGACCATTAAATTCACTTTTGAGGAAAGACCGATTCTCTTGGTCCATGAAGGCCCAACAAGCTTAAATAGGCTATGATGATTTCGGTACTGGCATCCCCTGATTTTGATTTTCCTTTTACTCTTGAATCCGACGTGTCCGGCTCATCCATGGGAGCAGTTCTCCTCCAGCAATGACACCCCATCGTGTTCTATAGCAAACTCTTTTGTCCTCGACTGCAGCAGGCTTCCACATATGTCCGCGAATTGCATGTTATCACATCCACGACCCGCAAGTGGAGACACTACCTCTTGGGTCATCCTATTGTCGTCATCACTAACCACAAAAGCTTAAAAGAGCTCAAGTCACAAGTCATCTAGACACCGGAGCAATAGACTTATTTATCCAAGTTGTTGGGCTATGATTACTCGATCCAATACCGGCCAAGTTCTGGCAATGTCACGACCGACGCATTATCACACATTCCCAACCCTAGCAGTCAATGTTGGTCTTTATCTCTTCTGAATTTTGCTTTCTTGGACCAACTACATTGCTTACTTTGAGACAATGTTGAGTTCAGAGATTTAATACACAATGTCTAACACTAGCTCGATGCACACCCATGTTTTACAATAACAAATGAGCTAATCTTCTTTCAAGGAAAAATTCGGCTTCCCTCAAACAGCCCCTTCACTTCCATATTGTTTGGGGAATTCCATTCCACCCCTTTGGGCGGCCACATGGGAATTGCAAAAACCCTGCAACGGCTCCAACAAAATTTCTTCTGGACTGGAATGATGGATGATGTCCACCGTTATGTATCCCAATGCCTCATCTGTCAACAGAAGAAATACGAGACCAAAAAATCGGCCGGTCTCCTTCAGCCTCTTCCAATTCCCTCTACGATTTGGGAGGACCTTTCCCTCGACTTTATCACTAGTCTCCCTCAATCCCATGGTTTCAATACCATTTTAGTGGTAGTTGATAGATTCTCTAGGGGAGCCCATTTTGGTGTCTTACCACCCGAAACACACAGCGTACAAAGTTGCTATTTTATTCATTGATATAGTGTGCAAATTACATGACTTCCCTCACAGTCTCTTATCCAACAGGGACCCACTGTTTATAAGCAAGTTCTAGCAAGAGCTTTTCCGGTTGAGTGGAAGCAAACTAAAGATGAGCACCTCGTACCAATCAGAAATTGACGACCAAACCAAGGTCTTGAACAAAGTGCTTTAGCAATACCTTTGCTCTTTTGTTCAAGACAGATCTGTTGTAGTGGTCTGCCTTTCTTTCTCTAGCGGAATGGTCATATAACACCGCGATTCACTCTGCCACTGGTTTATTGCCATTTACGAAAAACCACCTCCTTCCATAGCTCAGTACCTACAAGGAACTTTCTCGGTCGAGGCGGCCGATTCTCTAATTGCATCACGAACATAGCTCCACACCACACAGCAACGCCGTTTGGCTAAGGCCCAGGACGCAATGAAGTAGGTTGCAGACTCCCACCGCCAAGATGTTTCGTATTCAGCGGGTGATTAGGTCTACGTACGCCTTTGTCCTTACCGCCAAACATCACTCCGGTCAACTTACCCTAAGTTGTCCAAGTGGTTTTATGGTCCCTTCTGGATCCTGGAATGTGTCGGCCCTGTGGCTTATCGATTCCAGCTGCCGGACTCTACCAAAATCCACTTGGTGTTTCATGTCTCCTTGCTGAACCTACATCATGGTACTCCCTGTGACTGTTGATACCATTCCCCCTACAAATTCTGACAACCACCCGGTGATTGAGCCTTTATATATCCTAGATTGGAAATGGGACAACACTACTACACCCGCATCCAAGCTGGTTTTGGTCCTGTGGCTAGGCTTACCGCTAGAGGACACAACCTGGAAATGTTGGGACATTTTGTCCACAATCCACAACCTTGAGGAAAAGGTTGTTTTCCTAGAGGAGGGTGTTGATAGCAATACAGGACAGACCCATAGCAGGACCAAGAGAACATCAAGGAAGCCCACTTAGCTCCAGGACTTCGTGTAGCCTACCTCCAGCAGTTGAAGGATATTCCCTCAAGAATATTCCCAATTCTGTTATGTTGTTGCTAAATTTCGTTTTGCTAAATTTCTTGTGCTTGTCTTCTAGTGCAACTGGCCATTGAGTGGTCGTGCTCATCTTGTTGTTGTTATCCTACAAATACCACTGATTATGAATAAAAGAGGCAGATAGAAATTTCATTACAAATTTATCTTTAGTATTACAGTAGAATAGAACTTATTACCTATCACATACTTTACCTAAAACCAAATTCTTATAGACATTACTAAAGTTGTAATAGCTTGAAGCTAGCCATATTTGGTACTCACCCAATAATGAAGAGTGTTAAATAGAGTGTGTTGCTAGCTCTTCTTTGGTATGCATAAACGTCTATTGGTTGTTATTTTTCTTATCTTAGACATTGCATAAAGAAGGCTTGATATGTATTTTAATTGAATCTTATAATGAGACTACAAGGTATATATAATGGTGATATGGTACTTATGTAGAAGGAATCAAAGAGGAAGTTGTGCTATCCCCTGCTCATGCCCTTTCTTTGATTGCTACAGGTGAAGGTATAATAAACTTTATGTTTGCCTTCCCTTTCTTCTCATTTTAAACCATTGGTAGCATTCATTTCTAAGATTTTCCTTTACAATGCTTTACATTGTGCTCCAACTGAAGCATGACCATCTTTTGTACTTAAATTTCCTGCCTACTGCAGATTTTATGACCTTCTAAGAGTTATTTATGGTTGTTACATTTTCTTTGGTCTTGATTTGTTAGATCACTTAGATGCTTATTTCTTCTAATTCATGCATTTTAATGTCTAGTTTTTGAAATAATGTAGAGCATAGACATGTCGGTTCAAATAATTTCAATCTAGTCAACAGTCGAAGCCACACTATTTTCACCTTGGTATGTCAAGATAATCTCCATATGTTTTATATTTTAATACATGCTTCTTTGTCATTTAACACTCCAAAATCCAGTTTAGTGGGATTAGATTTAAAATGTGTTCAACATTTGATGGTTTGCTAATAATATAATTTTCTATTTGTTACCAAAAGTCCTTGTTAGAAATTTAGAATATATGTCTTGATACATTAACATTGTATTCTAGCAGTAGCAACTGAACATAGGTGAATGTGGTTGGATTTATAGTCATCTTCTACCTCTTATCTATTTTGTAGCCTCTGGACTCAATGCCAACACCTGTTTTCTGAATAATTGATCAGAAGATGGTGAAATGGTGGCAATAGAGAGGAAAGCGCAGATATGGTAGTGCACATACATGAACATGAGATATTTAAAAATTCACAGGAAACAAGACATCACACAACTATGATATAACATAAAATTAATTGGATGAGTAGCTATATGTTAAACGGCATCATTAAGAATGTGTTTTCATCAATCATTACTTACTGGGTTGTACTTTTTGGTTGTTTCTATTTCTTTATATGGCTCATGCTACTTTACTGATTACATTATTTCTTTCAGACTGTTGAAAGCAATTCGCGAGGTGAGAATATAGGGGAAGAGGATGTGACATTGTCCCACTTGGTAATACTCATAAGACTGGGATTATTCATTACTATATTGCTCTAATAAATGTCTCCAGCATTTTGTTTATTACACTTCTAAAAGCTCTTCCCTGCTTTTCCAGCACTTAATTGATCTTGCAGGGTCTGAAAGTTCTAAAACCGAAACAACTGGTTTGCGGAGGAAAGAAGGTTCTTATATTAATAAAAGCTTGCTTACCCTTGGAACGGTAATATTATACTAAATTTGTGATTGTCTTAAATTTTTTTGAACTCCTTTTACTAGCTGTTATCCTAGTTTTAAATGTTAGTTTTTCTCTTCCTTTGTTTTGTGCACAATATCATTGTAGTCATTTCAAATGTTTACTCTTGAGGTTAGTTGCCTATTTAATATAACAATTTCTTTCCCTCTTCAGAAATAGCTTTGGTAATAATTTGTTCTTGAGTTTTATGTTTGATTTTCTTCATCAATCATTTCTTAGCCTTTAAAAATCTATATTTGCCCCTATACACTGTGATTGATTTAATGAGTCCCTTCATCTCTTAACAATAGTTTGGAGGGCATCACTATAAGTGCAGTAAATCTATACCATAAGGCTATAAGTGACTATGTGACACCCTCTATTCCGACATACATATAAATAAACAAAGCATATAAAAATACTGATAAATAAATTCACGTGGGTAAAAGGTTCACATTCACTTCACTATTATCAAATAAAACTTATTAAAAGCATATTCGGCTCAGAACAAGATTGTCAAAGTTTAAAAAAGAAATTTTGTTAAATTAATGAGGTAAAATAAAATAAAATAACATTATGTAATTAAAATAAAACTCATCCCCAATGTCACATCCTATTAGAGCATTGTGTTCCAGCGTCCTCTAGCACGAGATTCTCCAAAGTCATCCACCTAACCATCTGCTCACACAAACACAAAGTTCGAGATTATCACAGTACCAAACACAAATAGCACATGGGGAATGAGTTATCAAATTCCTAACTAATAGAGAGAAACCACACACACACACACACACACACACACACACACACACACACACACACACACACACATAAATGAAATACAACTTACTTAAGCACAACTCATGTCATTCCACCACTTGTCGCGTAACATCACATCTCAACACAACAGGTCTCATTCATTTTCACATCATTTACATACTCAAGGATCAAACAAAATATCACTCAACCAATCAATATCGATCAATACACAAGCGTTATGCAACAAATATATTAAAACTCAATCTTATATGCAATGTGGTACCATGTTAATGAAAAACCTTGTCGGGTGCCTAGGAATACATGACAAGATAGACCACACACTGGTAAGTCAGGTTACTCTCACTAGGTACAATCATAGGGAGAATAGTCAGGGTCACTCTATTTTGTGAGAACACTCCAACCATATGGGATCAACATAGTGTTGGACAAGTGGCCTCAGAAATTTTAAGAAGGGGGGGGGGTTTGAATCAAGATTCAAGAGAAGAAATCAAGAAGCAACAAGTCAAGAATTCACAAGGGAAGTATTGAAAAGGATTTTTCAAAAACCAAACATAACACAATTTTGTTTTACACAAGAGTTTTCTCAAATTTTCTAAGTTACCAGAGTATTTACTCTCTGGTAATCGATTACCAGTTTCCTATAATCAATTACCAGTGATAAAATTTGATTTCAAAAAGTTTTTAGCTGAATTTGCCGTAGAAGAAAGCTTCATGATGATGAATCAAGTTGATTCAAGTAGTTTTGATGATGACAAAAAGCCCAAGAGAATGATTTCAAGATTGAGTCAACAAGTTCAAGATCAAGATTAATTTCAAGTTTCATGAGAAGAAATCAAGAAGATTCAAGATTCATGAGAAGTTTGATTTCAAGATTCAAGAGAAGATGAATTCAAGATTCAAGAGAAGAAATCAAGAAGACTTCACAAGGGAAGTATTGAAAAGGATTTTTCAAAAACCAAACATAACACAATTTTGTTTTACACAAGAGTTTTCTCAAATTTTCTAAGTTACCAGAGTATTTACTCTCTGGTAATCGATTACCAGTTTCCTATAATCAATTACCAGTGATAAAATTTGATTTCAAAAAGTTTTTAGCTGAATTTGCCGTAGAAGAAAGCTTCATGATGATGAATCAAGTTGATTCAAGTAGTTTTGATGATGACAAAAAGCCCAAGAGAATGATTTCAAGATTGAGTCAACAAGTTCAAGATCAAGATTAATTTCAAGTTTCATGAGAAGAAATCAAGAAGATTCAAGATTCATGAGAAGTTTGATTTCAAGATTCAAGAGAAGATGAATTCAAGATTCAAGAGAAGAAATCAAGAAGACTTCACAAGGGAAGTATTGAAAAGGATTTTTCAAAAACCAAACATAGCACAATTTTGTTTTACACAAGAGTTTTCTCAAATTTTCTAAGTTACCAGAGTATTTACTCTTTGGTAATCGATTACCAGTTTCCTATAATCAATTACCAGTGATAAAATTTGATTTCAAAAAGTTTTTAGCTGAATTTGCTATAGAAGAAAGCTTCATGATGATGAATCAAGTTGATTCAAGTAGTTTTGATGATGACAAAAAGCCCAAGAGAATGATTTCAAGATTGAGTCAACAAGTTCAAGATCAAGATTAATTTCAAGTTTCATGAGAAGAAATCAAGAAGATTCAAGATTCATGAGAAGTTTGATTTCAAGAATCAAGAGAAGATGAATTCAAGATTCAAGAGAAGAAATCAAGAAGACTTCACAAGGGAAGATTTCCTACTCATCTTTCTTCTTCTTCCTTTGCCAAAAAGCTTTCTAAGTTTTCTGTTTTCCAAACCTTGTTCTTCTGCAAGTGAAAATTCTGCAGAAAACAAAAGTGTGTTATATTTTTTCATTCTCTTCTCCCTTTGCCAAAAAGAATTCAACAAGGACTAATCGCATGAATTCTTTTTGTGTCTCTCTTCTCCCTTTTCCAAAAGAATAGAGGGACTAACCGCCTGAATTCTTTTGTGTCTCCCTTCTACCTTTCCAAGAGAATTCAAAGGATTAACTGCCTGAGAATTCTTTTGATTCTTCCCTTTCCCTTAAACAAAAGATTTCAAAGGACTAACCGCCTGAGAATTCTTTGTCTTAACACATTGGAGGGTACATCCTTTGTGGTACAAGTTGAGGGTACATCTACTTGGGTTGTTGTAACTGAGAACAAGAGAGGATACATCTCTTGTGGATCAGTTCAAGTGGAGGGTACATCCACTTGGTTGTTCAAAGAGAACAAGGGAGGGTACATCCCTTGTGGATCTTTGCTAGTAAAGGATTTTACAGGGTTGAAATAAATCTTAAGAACCGGTGGTTGCTTGGGGACTGGATGTAGGCACGGGTTGTTGCCGAACTAGTATAAAATTCTTGTGTTTGTCTTCTTCTTCCCTACACTTTTTAATTTCCGTTGTGTACTTTACTTTTACGCTTTACTTTTGTTTAAGTTACATAACTTAGTAGTAAAGCCTAATTGAATCTAGTAACATTAAGAAGGATAAGTTTTAATTTGTCAAGGTACATTAATAATTAATTCAACCCCCCCTTCTTAATTAATCCGAGGCCACTTGATCCATCAAAGAGTTCATCGGGGTCTCTCCCTCTTGATTCAGGTCCAACCCAGAAAATATTTTAGCACACATACTCTATCTATGCACTGTACAAAACACACGACTCCTCAATTGTTCTCAATAATTTTGTCTGGTTGCGCTTGTGATTAAACTCGTCGGGTCCCCAAAGTGGTTTCCATCACAATACTCGTCACGCATTAACTCGTCACCCTTAAAAGGTCTCACAGTCGTGTGACTGTATAGTTCATAGCTAATAACTCAATGCATATAACATCTCAATACACATGTATATTCAAATTCAATACATACTCAATTTATCACATACACTCAATCTCAATCAAAATGGTATAATTCCAAAGCAACATATTATCACACGTCATGAATCATATACATGACACACACATAGACTTTACCTATAAACTATGCAAGACACACAACTACTCAATTGTTTTCAAAATCATTTTAACTCGTTGCACCTCAAAGTGATTCAACTCGCTGGGTTCCCATAGTGGATACCATCACAATACTCATCGCACAAAAACTCATCGCCTTTAAAGGGTCTTACAATTGTATGATTGCACCATTTGTAGTTCAACTCAATACATACAATATCTCAATACACGGGTATCTCACAATTTATCACATATCCAATTTATCACTTACTCATATTTTCAATCACAATTTCATGATCCCAATATAATAATTTATCATGCTAATCCAGTAAAATCTTGTCTAAAATACAAACAAATTATACAAAAATGTTTCTCACATGAGGAGTAAAACCCTTCAAACAATTTCACACAATTATATCAAAATCAATGAATCAAAATCATAGGTCAAAAACACGAAAATACTAAGAGCACTTAATTTTATCCACTAATTCGCATCAGGACATTAATTGGTCCATCAAACACAACAATATCGTATTTATAATCGTAAAGGAAAAAATATAATTAAATAAACATCACAAAATAAACCTCAATTTAATATTTTAAGGATCCCTACACATGTTCATTCTAACTCCAATTATGATAAACTCATCCCTTACCTCTAAGTGGACTCACGTGTATATTCCAGCAACGATAACGGCATCTCTAGCAGTTTCTTGAGATTTCTCAAGCTTTCCTCTAGTTGTTCTTCTAGGGTCTCCAAGCATTAGAGAGAAGGAGAAAAGATTGAAGTCTTCATTCCACTATCCCCGTGAGAGCAAAGTTTCTCTCACCACAAACATTATTTCGCAAATCCCAATGTTGGGGATGTGTGAAAATGGGTTTCAAAGATGGTGTCCAAATTTCACGACGATCCAACGGTTGACGAGTCCGGGATCGTAGTTTTACTAGGACAGGTTTTGGGTGTTTGCGGGAAAAGAGAAAGCTCAGTGCGAGGGATATTTCTTCCACCATAGACATTATCTCGGAAATCCCACCGGTAGGTGTGTGAGAAAATAAGTTCTGAACCACACTTCAAATTTCACTATGATCCAACGATTAACGAGTCCCGGATCGTCGTTTTACTGACACAGGTTTGAGTGTATGTGGGAAAAAGAGAGGATTTTGAAAAAGGAAGAAGAGAGAACGGATTTGAGAGGAAGAGAGAAAGTAGAGACATATTGTAAATATAAAGAGTGACCTATTACGTCTCTATTTATAGCTAGGGTACTATGTACCTTTTATTTACTTTATTTTTCTTTATTTATTTATTTTATAAAAATGAACTCTATTTTATTTTTTATCAAAAGAATAAATAAAATATTTTTTTCTAAAAACATATATTTATTTTATTTACCTAAAAACTATTATTTTAATCAATAAAACTATTTCTCTTATTTATTTAATTACAAAAAGCTTATTATTTTCCTAAAATTCTATTTATTTTAAATAAAATTATTTTTAATTTATTTTATGAAAAATGGGATGTTACATACTCATCTTGGTTGCATTTATATTATTATGCTATGCTGCCAGCTTGTAGTTTGCTCTACAATTAAAGAACTATTCATGGATGCACTGATGTTGTTATGGTGTGTAACATTCCCATTCTCAAATTTTGTTAAGTGAAGTAATTAAATTTCTCTATCTTATTTCTGCATTGCAGGTGATTGCTAAATTAACAGATGAAAATGCAACTCATATTCCTTATCGAGATTCAAAGCTCACTCGGTTGTTACAATCATCCCTTAGTGGCCATGGACGGATTTTTGTTAGTACAATTTCTCTTCGAATTTTGTGCTAGTTGTAATTTGTAAAAATTTGTATGGCTAACTAATGTTTGAAAATGACAATATGGTTTGGTTGTTGAAGCTCATATGCACAGTTACTCCTGCTTCTAGCAGTAGTGAAGAGACACGCAACACATTAAAATTTGCACACCGGAGTAAGCATGTTGAAATTAAAGCTTCTCAAAATAAGGTTATTATATGTGAAATAGTGTTAATGATAACCACTTGACACAGTGATTTCAAGCTATTAACTTTTAGCTGATTCCCTTGTGCTAGATTATGGATGAGAAGTCTCTGATCAAGAAGTATCAGAAGGAAATTTCTGAGTTAAAGCAAGAGCTGCAGCAGTTGAAGCATGGCATGGTTGAGAATCCCAATATGGCCACATCTTCACAAGAAGATCTGGCTAATTTGAAGCTTCAGGTTTGTGCTGATGCATATATCTTGGATCATCTAATAAGTATCACTGTACTTGGTGGGAGACTTTATAATATGCCAGAATAAAATGTTGTCTTGAATCTTAACCCAATGATATTTACTTTTCTCACTGCACATCAAAACTGGTATCTTTATTTGGTATGGTGTTTCTTCACTTCCCCATAATAAGCATTTTTTCATTAATAGCTTGAAGCTGGCCAATCCAAATTGAAGTCGAGATTGCAAGAGGAAGAACAAGCTAAAGCAGCATTGATGGGAAGAATTCAGCGACTAACCAAATTAATCTTAGTTTCTACAAAGAATGTAATGTCATCAAGCATTCCTGAAAGGCCCAGCCATAGGCGAAGGCATTCTTTTGGTGAAGATGAGGTGTGTTTTTCACAAGGGTACTCTAGTTTGTGCAGCAGCCAGTTATATGCTTTGGAATTTGATCTTTTAATGTCCTGACTTTTAATTAATGTGCTGTTTCTTGGAATGGCTAGTAAAATTGTAAATACTATGTGATAATGACAAATGCTTGTCTTTCTCTGAATGCAGCTAGCATATTTACCAGATAGAAAACGTGAGACCTGGATTAATGATGACGCAGGGAGCCACGCTTCAGTTCTTTCACCGGAAGAAAAGGATGACATTACCAATTTAGATGAATTGGGGAAGGATTATAGAAGAAGCAAAAGGCGTGGAATGCTCGGTTGGTTGAAGCTGAGAGTAAGTTGGTTTCCTTTTCTATTTGAACTATATTCTATATTATGTTAAAATAATTGACTAACTAATTGATAAGTACAGAAGTTAATATTAATGCATATAATAATAATAATACAAAAACCCCAATGCATAAATAAAAGGCCACTAAAGATTGGGGACTTTCTGGAAAGCTGAGTTTTGTGTGGATTAGGATTTGACGATTGGTATTGCACTATCTAAAATTTATGTGAAAATTAACTCCAAATGGGTCACCTGCATCTGCTTCAAAATTAACTCCAAACAGAGTTATGGTTTACGACATGAAAGATTCACGCCGGAATTCAGTCAGCAGAAAGGATAATGCTTCAGCTCTCAATTCTTTTCCAGGAAGAACTCAAGCTGGTGACTTGTTGAGTGTAACTGTTGGAGGTCGTCAACTTCCTCCGGTGAGATCTCAAATACTAGTGATCCATATTGCTGGAAAGACACATGATACATGTATCTTGTAACCGGGGAATCTTATGGATGTGAACCATAACTGTGCGGAATGACTATCTTGCAGACTGGAACTACTGTTACAGATCAAATGGATCTTCTGCGTGAACAAGTTAAAATGTTGGCCGGAGAGACTGTCTGAACAGGCAGCTAACAAGCCTGAAGATCCAACTACAAGTGAGCTTTTCATTTATAATTGACAAACGGAGAACAATTTTAATATTTCATAATAAAACTGGGCGGGTTATTTTGGTGATAATGACAGGAGGACATGCATAAGTTGAAGGGTGAAATTAGCCAAAAGAAGAATCAAATCCGTATCCTAGAGCAACGGATGATTGGATCAATAGGACCTGCACCACGTAACTGCGAAATGTCTCAGGTAACTGAAACTAAAATCTACTTTGAGCCACCTCTAATAAATACGGCTATATTTGGTCAAAGAGAATTGAAAGAATTCTATCTCTAAACTTGTAACTTCTTGCTGTTCTTTCATGCTATATAAATTTTCATTGTGATAAGAAGTTTAATACCACCAAATATCATTATAGGTGTAATTGTTAAAATTCCAGAGTATATATTTCATATTATCATGCATCATGATGGACAAAAACAGAATTATCTCTAATGCAGTGTGCTACAACCCATGGGGAACAGGTATATATAATTCAAGAACGGCAATAAAGAAACACCAAAAAAAATTGACCAGATCATTTATCTTATTTAAGCTTCTTCATGGATTTTTTCTTTCCACCACATTCTCATTTCATCCTTGCTTTCTCACATCCATTATTAGGTTTTTTGGCCCTCAATCTCCTCTTTGTACTGACTTGTCCCCTTTTTTTACCACATCTCTTGCTCTGGAGTCAAGTCTTTGAACTTGTTTTTCCTTTTTAACACTTCACTTCAGACTTGTTTATTTATTATTTCAGTATTTTTTTTTGAATAAATTGTTATATTGCGGCTTAACAGTACATAATCTTAAACATCAGTTTAAAGTTGAACAGGAAGAAATATTGGGGAGTTCAGATTCGACTTTCCAACACTCCCCTGCTCCGTGGATGCCTATTGAACTGGGCAATACACAGTGGAAGTGGTGGAGATTTCCTCACAAACCACAGAAACAATAAAAATGGCCTTTATGCCATGTTATATCATATTCCATCTTAAAAACCAATTTGGAATTAAATAAAGTTGCCCAACAAATATTGACATCATGTTGAGATTATGGGTTTTAGGGATAAAGGGAGAAAGAAGAGTGGCACTCTAAATCCTTATTTTATCTTGGATAGCGGTACATAACAACTGACCCCAAAAATGCTACAGCGGTCTAGCGCATAGCAGAATGGCCACTATTTTGGAAATTTTTATACAGTTTATATAATTCATATTAAATACATCTAAATGCTCAATTTTTTTATAAAAATACTAAAGAAATCTTGGCATGTTGTTCATAATTAACAATAAAAAGTTATAGGTAAGGCTCTTAAGCAAACATACAAATTTATAATAGTAAAAAAGGATACCACGTCTAATCAAAGAGATGGAGAAAAAAGGAGTGAATGAGTTTGTGGCTTTAGGAAATAGATGACCAAAATTACCTCCTTAAAATGCCCCTCTAACTGTACTCAGGATTTTGGACACCGTCAGCATAGCGATGATATAATAATGCCAATAAATGCCACTATTGTGACCCTAACCCTTATTTATATTAATCACAATCCTAGCTAAGCTAATTGGGGAAACAAATCATGATAAGGGAATGTGACCAATTCTAAGAAATAAAGAGGAAATAGGGAAATTAATCCTTGAGCATAATCTAAGATATTTTCATATATTCTAACAGATTGCACCCTGGTAATTGAGGTGGGCAATGGGGACTTTCCAACAGAGAGGGTGTTACTGGACTATCATTAACCCAATGGGTACTACTTCTGCTGTTTGATTTGGGTATTTACAGGGTTCTATACTTGACAAATGAGAACCTAACCTATCATTTGATTTTGTCTTCTCCCTTGTTGAGAGATTCTTCCCCACTTTTTCTTTTGGGTGAAAAATAAAACCTATTGGACCCAAGGTTTTAGTAGAATTTTCAGACTTTCAGTAATTTGGGATGACTCTTCTTTTCGAATGGTTCTTAATGATAGCTTATATTGCAAATTTGCTATGTATTGACGAACTTCCTTTGTTTTATCTAAAATAAATAAAAATTGGGGTATATTTTATGGGTAAACATCAACTAACACATTACTTAATCTCTAATGTAGGCTCTATCCAAGCTTACCACTGAGCTCAATGAGAAAATTTTTGAACTTGAGGTTGGTTGTCTTGTCTTGTCCTCTTGATAGTTTCAGTATGGTTTAAATTGCATTTAGCTAGCATAAATCTGAGTATTATACTAAGGTGTTCTCTCATATTGATTGAGCATTCAAGATCAAGTCTGCAGATAACAGGATACTTCAAGAGCAACTGCAGTTGAAGGTATATTACACAATTGTATGACCTTTTAAGGGAACATGTTGGAATTCCTGACATTTGCTAAAATTCTACAGAATTCAGAGAACATTGAGATGCAAGAGACAATTATTTCACTAACGAAACAGATAAATTTGTTGCTGGATAAAACCTCAACTAATCATCAGCATGTTGCTGATAATGAGACTAACTGTTCTAGAGACATATTGGGAAAGAATGATGAAGCACAATCAGTCAAAAACTTGAATGCATTAGTTTCTCAATCGCACCCCAAACAAGGAAGTAATGATTCAATTACAAATTCTCAAATTCTTGTGCAGGTTATCTCTCTCCCTCTGGCACCTTCAGCAGAAGGAAACTTAAACTATAATTGGCATAATAAATAAATTTGAGAATTGATTCCTGAATTTTTGTTTCTTTGTGTTTCAGTAGGAATGATTTCTTTTTTACTGTTAAATTCAATTGTGCAGGCAGCTGAAATAGAGAATTTAAGGCAAGAAAATGTGAGATTAGTGGAAAAGAAAGGTGGGCTTGAAATTCAAAGCCAGAAACTTGCAGAGGAAGCTTCATATGCAAAAGAGTTAGCAGCAGCTGCAGCAGTTGAACTCCGAAACCACGCTGAAGAAGTGACTAAACTTACTTATGAAAATGCAGAACTAAGTGGTGATCTGGCAGCTGCAAAGGAAGCCTCCTGCAAATCAAACTTTTGTCCAGCATCTTATGATTGCAAGCAAAATATTATTAATAGTTTTCAACGAGATGGGAAATCAAAAAAGCTGGGGAATGAAGTTTCTTATTGAGGAGTTGCAGAAGGACCTTAATGCTAGACTCCAAAGGGAAGCTGCATTAGAAGCAGCTCTATCTGTGAAAGTTGAAATAGAGGCTGACCTAAGAAGTACACTTGATGAAATAAAACACCAAAAACAAGATTTGGAATATGAGCTTACAAACATGCGGATGCTGGTGTCAAAGATGAAAAAATCTGGCATTAATGTTGAGGACAAGTCAACTGTTTATGTTCCTAATGATGTACAAACCAAGGCTAAAAATGGACATCCAACATCTAATGGTTACTCTCATAGAAAACAATACCAAGAGGGTGAAATTGTAGGAAGCATGGATATGATTGCATTAGAAGAACTGAGGGCTAATTATCAAAGAGAAAGAAGATGCAAAGAACTAGAAAGTCATATTTCTATATTAAAAGTATCTCATTCTCATGATCACATTTCATATTTCATCTATGTTCCATGATAACATGAATCATGCTCATAACTGCATTGATTGAAGTTCCTCATGACTTAACTAAGGTCAAGGGTGAGAAAATGAGTTTAGGTGACTGTTTTTTAGAAGAGGGATGGTGAAGAAAGAGAAAATTGTGATAAGGTAGACTGGAAATGGAAGATCAATGAGATGGACTCTGATGATATGATTAACTAAATAGCAAGTTCTATAAGACTATAATTAATACAAATAGTATTTTTTTTAAAAGAAATATAACTAGTAAAAAAAACATGGATAAACCTTTCAACAAGGATAGATCAGACTTCAAGCACAACATATGGGTCTGAAAGAATTGACCTCAAAGTCAATACTGGCTTAAGGATTCTTCTTCTTTTTTTTTTTTTGCTGAATACTGTCTTAAGGATTCTACATATTTTTATTTTTATTTTGTAATTTAGACATTGAATTAGGGAAAGCAGGAATTTAAAAAGTGCAAAACATAATTGTTTAAATATCTGAAATCTAATAGCTATAGACAGGTAGAAAGATCAACTTCTGAGAAGACTTGAAAAAGGAAATTCATAATACCGTTCCACTGTGTAGAAAGATCAAATTCCATAGAGAATAGTTATAGACAGGTGATAGTTACTTGGTTTTTCGAACCTGATCTCCCTGGTTGCGATCTTCTATCTGCACTCAATAGATTTGCATTTTGGAGAGTAGAAATCATAAATGGCACAGAAGGGTTATCGTAGGTGGTCATTTATCTTGCATCACATAAGCCTAGACTTGTTTTTCTGATTTCTCAACGTGAAGACAAAGAATTGCAAATGATAGCACCTTTAACTATGTAATAGGGTGAAGATATCGCTGGTTTGGATGTTATGTCCCTTGAAGAACTTCAAAACCTTAATATTGAGGCTATAACTAAGATTTGCCATGCAAAGGTGACATTTCTCACTTGCCTGCCTTTCAACAATAATTCTCCATTGTCAAGTACTAATGAAAGGGGTCATTTTTTATGTTCATTTATATCCTGGAAATGTAAACATTAACTCCGTCTTAGATGCTGTTTCTGATGAGTTATTACCTGCTTGATGCTAGATATGTTTTAAAATTGGCTTTCTAACTTTATATCAGAAATCACGTTTCTTGTACAAGGGTTAAGTTCCATTTAACTCCTGTATGCCAGGACATTTTCTTAACACTGGTTACTGAATTTGCAAATCTAGATGAATGTCAATATTAATTTTCAATGTGATAAGAGGCTGTATATGCCAAGACAAGTCCTATCAGAAGTTAAATTCCAAATTGTAGATTTTTATTTACCAGTTAATGAAAAAGGAAGTGGTACTTCTGGAGGAAGTAAAACGAGCAACATGCTATCCTTTTTTCTTATTCAACTTTGAGCAGCATACTTACGTGTCTGTTATCTTCTGCCTAATATTATAATCTCTTGCGAACAAACTGTCATGACTGATTAATGTTATTATACAACTTGCAGTATGCAAATCAAAACTTGTAGCATCATGCTGTTGGCTGCTGCGAGTGTTGTAAACAGGGTTTCCGAAGTTGGTATCAATTCCTGAAATACAGAGTCATGGAATTATGTTCCTAATTCAAGGTGTTTTAATTTAATATGTACAATTATTGCAGGTACATTATACTTTGTAACTTAACAAAATACTGACAATCATCTCTCAATCATCCTTGTGCTGGTGCAGGAAAGCAGTGAAAGCCTATCAGCTAGTTTAGGTGAATAACAACTTTCTACTGATGGGAATCGAGGCTCCTCAACTTCATGAATTTTTCTCTAGCAG
This sequence comes from Glycine max, assembly GCF_000004515.6. Classification (NCBI taxonomy): domain Eukaryota; kingdom Viridiplantae; phylum Streptophyta; class Magnoliopsida; order Fabales; family Fabaceae; genus Glycine; species Glycine max. The sequence continues at coordinate 28,949,416 of NC_038250.2, read as the reverse complement.
GGATCAGTAACTGTAGCATGTATCGTTTGGAAATTTACAAATTCACAAAATGTAGCTTATGAAGCATAAAATATTGTAAGGTGACAAAAGATCTGTGTATATATATGTTTGTACTGTATGGAATTGTAGATGCTATCTAATGTACATCCAAGCATCCTCCTTCCCAACAATTCATTCAGTCTGTTTCTTCATAAGATGCAGGACAACGGTCCCCAAAGATACCCAAATTCGTTGCATACGGGTGTGGAAAATCACCTTCCAAATCACGATCCACACTGTTGATGAACATGGAAATATTTACTTGTAAGACTTATTGACGTTCCCAATTATATAAGAAATGATAAGAGAAATTTGTTACTTGGGAAGCCTATCACAATTTGAAGAAACCCATCCAATCTGCTGTTTCTCGTTGTCATAAATCACCATTTTATCTTGTAAAGAGATGTCTGAGAGCAATAAAAGGTGTATTACCATCAAAATAATCAAATAAGAAAAGAGAAACAAGCATGGAATTTTTTATACTCTGTTGACATTTGGCATGCCTTACCTCCTATTATGTTCAGATTTTCTAGTCCTACTTCAGTGCCATCTAGAATCCCCAAGCAGACATTGCCATGTTTCTGGAAAAGGTCAGCACGTTAGACAATTTCATTTGTTTCCTTAACTAGAGGCAGAGTTGTTCAGTCATAAAAGGTACTCACAGTGATAATAAGATAAGCTTCTGGTGGTAGGTGCATCTGCAAAATCTTGGTTTTTGTGAAGCTCAATGCTAGGGGCTTGAAGTATTTCTTGACATCACTTAACGATTTGAAAGACTTTGCACCCTTCCAACAAATTGGAAGTGATGGATCATCAGTAGCTCTTTTCAACTGTTTTCCCTTTAAATCTTGAGTTACCTGAATTATGGATCAAGGAATTATTAACTTAAGATGGCTGATTAAATATCTTAGGCCATATAAGACAATGAAATTGATGATGAAAATTGAGGCTCTCTCTAGTTTCCATCTTACTAAATCAACAACAGCTTGATAGGCTTGTGAGTTGAAGTATGTGTAAGAGCTCCCACTATCGAAGATAAGTTCAAGACCCTTAACAACAGTAGCCTTTCCATTGAAAACCAGTTCTGCTGGTCCTGAGCTGTAGTGTTTTCTGAAGCAATGATTGTTGGCAAGTTTTCATGAGTGGCAACAGATGATGCATGTGTGAAACAAAAACATCTCAGAAGGAACAAATGACATCAATTTTAAAACTTACTCTGAAGAACTCGGCAACATGGATGTCCAAACAATTCCTGAAGAGGGAATAAAATCATCTCCAAAGAATAAAAACCCTCCTCCTCGTGCACTTAAGCAGTGGCCAACCACATTGTGGATCAGACCCAAAGAATGAAGCTGAGATAAGATGCTTGCTCTTCCATTTCCAAGGCCAAGAACTCCTGATGTAGCAGGTGGGGAGTTAGAACCAGAATACTTTTGATCATATCCACACCTAGCCATGCATCAGACAAAGAAACTCAATTATTCTCAAAGGTGAACGGAAAACTTTAGCTCCAAGTTGAAGCCATGGTAACCTTTTTCCTATGAGTAGATCAATTCTGTCCTGTTGCCCTATTTACTGAAGCATAATTTCACCATCTTTTTTTTTTCTTTTGACATCACAACTTCAATACAAATTATATAATTAAGTCCAATTTGAATAAACTTCACCATAAACACTTGTAAAAGAAGAAAATAAGAAGATAAAATGAATTGAGCTTCTCTCAAGCTAAAATCAACTTATGCAGTGTTAGATGAGAGAGCTTATATTAAAGTTAAGTGCATAAGTTTGTTTTAGCTTATGGGAAAAATTTAATTTGTTTTACCAGTTTACCTTCTTATTTGCTTCTCCTATTAATACTGATGGGTATGTTTATCCAAAACAGGCCTTGGTAGTTGATACCACCAATGTCACTCATGAGGATAAAAATGGGAAACAAAACACTCACCCAAAGGCTACCCTAGGGCGCACCACAGAGCCATTGGTGAATTGAAAAGGAATGTAGTCCCGGACTAGCACACCAAGAGATGATCCATGATCTGCATACTCAACCTCATAGTCACATTGGTCATCTGGGGAAGCACAAGTATATTCCATTGATAATTGCACTTCAGAACACAACTGGTCCACACATTGCACAAGGTTGTGATTGGGTTTATAAAGTTGATCGCGAGGCTGCAAAGATTGACACCAGGTAAATAACAGGATAAAATGATTTATGGTTCATACTTCAGAAAAAGGCCTAATATAAGTTTAAGCATACCTTGGTGCAACCTTTACATGGTGCATCACACTGAACCCAAGTGAGGTCACTACCCGAGTCAATGTCAAGGTCATAAAGCTTGGGGGGATAGCCAATGTTGAGAGACACTGTGTAATGCCTGCATAAAGAGGAATACAGATATTTTTCATGGAACCAGTATAATCTAAACTTAATAAAAACCAATTCACTATAGAAATTCAACTACCATATTTCCTTTTCTTCCAAAACATCAGCAAAAAGTAACTTTTGGTGGGATGGGGTCCAATCCCCCCAAATAAAAAAAAAAAACAAACGAGAAGAAAAAAGTTACGAGCCTCAGTCAAACCTAACTTTTATTCTTTCTCTAAATAAATTAGATATTAATGGAAGGTAAAACTCAATGAAACTGCAGATATACTTGATAATAAGCGATATGAACAATCTCAAAACTAGATCAGGAACCAAATCTATAAGAACTGATCAAAAAACAAAATTCCATTTTACGAAGTATAGGAGACAGATGAAGAATGTTTCAAAAACTTGCTATAGCTCAACTCAGAAGACTAATATAATTACCAGAACAAAGTTATCCCAAAAAAGAAACATTCAATTGCACAAAACAAGAACTGAGAGAAAAAAAATGAACAATAAGCAAGATGATACTATTACTACTTGATGATGAAGTTTGAACAAAACAATTCATTATAGAATCACAACATACCCAAGAGGGTAAACATTTCCCTGAACTTTGAAAACAGCTGAGGAGGAAAGGCGATGATGATTATCAGAAGATAGCTTCTTGGCGTTGCGGGGTTGAGCTGAGAAAGAGAGTGGGAAAATGGCAGAAAACAGAAGAAATTGCAAAAGCGTGTGCAATGCTGTTATTCCCTTCATTTTAACATCCATAGTTGGAAAACAAGAAAGAAATTTATTTATGAGAGAGGGGCAAAAAGGGTGCAATGATCCAAAGAAAGGTTTATAAGTGATGAAATGGAAAGGAAATGAAAAAAAGGGTAGGAGTTTCGGACACTGAAATAGAGCATTCTCTGCCGTGTCTATTTTCTGGCTTTTGTTTTAGTCGAGGGGCAGTTGGCAGATACCAACGTTATTTAATGCTTTATTTAAAAATGGCTAAGGCTACGTCGGACAAGTTATTATGGTTAATTTTTAATTTTTTTATTAGTTGAAAAATTTGTTTTACGTTGATTCGGTAAATAAATTTTTTTTATTGACTTTTAGTATTTTTTGAAATATTTGAAATATCATTTCTTAACATGTTGACTTTTAATTTTTAATTTTTTATATTGGACAAATGATCTTATTTAGTTTCTTATATTAATTTTTTTTATTTAATTTAATCCTTTATCTTTTAGAAAGTTCATTTTGGTCCAGTGTTTTAAAAAATGACCAAAATGGTCTTTTTGTGTGTGTTTTTTATACATGAGAAAATAAAAAAATAAAAGAGGAAAGAAGAGCTAATGTTCGATGTATTGCACCCATATACTATTAGCCAAAACCAGCTGAGCTATGAAGGGGGGAGGGGGGCAGTCATCAAACAATTGGAGATTACATTGCAAGGAGGAATCTCTTTTAGCAAGTTCATCTGCACACATGTTTCCTTTGCAAAAGGTATAATTAAAGTGAAGGTCCCAATCGAGGAGCTTAAAGTCTTGAATCTTCTGTATGATCGAAGCATAAGCATGAAGTGAATTCCTTCCCTCTGAAATTAATTGTAAAACCAATCTTTTTGTTTGTTTTGACCTAACACTGTTAGTTATTTTAAAAAATTGGTAGCTAAAGATTGTTGCAAAATGTATGTTTTTTTCCTTCATCTTCCTCCTCTTATTCTCCTTTCTACTTCCTCTTCCCAGTTCTTCACTAGACAACACACAATCGAGAAAGGAGTGAGTGTTCGAGAAAGGATTAAATCTCCTACGGTCAAGACTTGAAAGACGTCTTGAGCGAACACGAGAAACAATGGTGGAAAACAAAAACCCTAATTTTCTTAATTAGGATTCAATCTAATTTCATATTTGAACTTATTGTGATGGGTGTGCTTCAATTTTCTCAACTAGGATTTAATCTAATTTTAGAAGTTGAGGACGATGCGCTAGAGCACTATGATGGAGAAGGACTGTGAGCAACAAGGAAGTTAAAGACAATTGACTCAAATTCGATGCACAGAAGGTTCTAGAACCTATGTCAGTGGTATAGGGAAAAAGCAACAATAGGATGAGGGTTTTGCTTTGCTGCCTTCGCCACCGGTTCTCGCGACCCTCGCCACTGTGGGTGTGCCAATTTGGCTGGCCATGATGGTAGCTCGGGAGTATCATAATTGGGTTGTCTCTGATGATGAGAGATCTAATCATGGGTTCTTGTTGGGTATAGAAAACCACTAACTCCTCAACCATAAGTTTAGTCACAAACACAAGTACAGTCACAAACACATGAAGTAAATAAAATGACATAAGAAGGGGGGTTGAATTGTCTTAAATAATTTTTTATTACTTTTGAAAATGTTTCTTTACTCAGAAAGAGATTGTTCAAAATAAAGAGACTTTCTAAGGTTAGAAGGAAACTTCATTCATTTTTGGAAAAAAAGTTAGTTCATAATGAAACTTCAAATCTTTTGGTTAAAGACGCAAGTCTTTCTTTGAAATCTTCCTTGCAAGATTTTCTCAAATAGTTCTTTTGCTTAACTTATAAAAACATTGTTTAGTAACTGATAAGAAAATAAATATGAGTGTGAAGGAGGAAGAAGATAACACAATAGATTTATATTGGTTCATCCCAAATCATAGGGCTACATCTAGTCCTCACTCAAACTAGTGTGAGATATCACTATCACAACTCCAATTAAACTGGCACACAATACCACAACACCTTAACTCAAGGTGTCAACAACTCAGAACTTCACTCAAGTCCTAGAACAACATCTTAGACCTTAATCAGTGACAGTCCACTGACTTAAGACATACATAGTTTCTCTTGTAACGCCCTGGAAGAATCACATTGGAATGAGAGGAATCCAGGGGTTGTGTAGGTATGTGATGCATAGTTGAGGATGACTTAAATGAATTAATTGGTACTAACTATACCAATAAGATGCATCTACTTTTAAGTAACCTATCACTTATGAACTTTATAGTTAAGCGTGTTTGACTTGGAGTAGTTGTGGGATAGGTGACCTTTTAGAAAGTTTACCAGAAAACGTGTGAATGAGGACAAAGTACGCTAAAAAGTCTCATGTTGGTTTGTGAGGACAATCATTGATCCTAAAAAAGCAACTGAAACAAATTATTAAGGTCTTGGAAAGGATTACCTACGGAGTTTTTAATCTAAATTATTTATATATTTTACCTAAATTACAAAATACTTAATATTTATGTACAAAACATTTTGTGGAAGCAATGTCTTCCAAGATTATTTTGATGATGCCAAAGAATCAAGAGTTAAGCAAGTCCCAAAGAATCAGGAGTAAAAAAGCTTCAAGAATCAAGTTTCAAAGAATCAAGATTCAAGAATAATCAAGTTTCAAGATTCAATCAAGTTTTAAGAATCAAGATCAAGATTCAAGACTCAAGATTCAAGAATCAAGAGAAGACTCAATCAAGATAAGTACTAAAAAAGTTTTTCAAAACATTGAGTAGCACAAGAATTTTTCACAAAATCTTTTACCAAAGAGTTTTACTCTCTGGTAATCGATTACCAGAATGTAGTAATCGATTACCAGTAGCCAGCATTATTTTCAAAACTGATTTACAAGACTGTAATCGATTACCATGAGCATGTAATCGATTACCAATGTTTTAAAACGTTAGATTTCAGATTTCAAGAGTCACAACTAGTGATAAAACATTTTCAAATCATTTTAAACTTGTGTAATCGATTACACAATACTTGTAATCGATTACCAGTGTTTCTAAACGTTTTGATTTTCAAAATTTAAACATGAAGAGTCACATCTGTTGATGTGTAATCGATTACACCTTGATGGTAATCGATTACCAGTGACTGATTTCGAAAAATAAATTTCCAAAATTCACAATTCTTAAAGTGACTTGTTTCTGAAGATTTTTTCAAAAGTCACAACTTTTTAAGTGACTAGTTTTCAAAAGAGTTACAATTTTTAAAAGGTGACTAGTTTTAAATAAATTGCCAAGAGTCACAAACTTTAACTTGAGTCATCAAATGATTATTAATATGTGACCATGGCATGAATTTCATAACAAGTTCTTTACAGAAATTTTTTATTCATTTCTTAACTTCTTTCTAAGAATTTTTGTTCAATACTTTCTCTTCCAAGAAAAGTTCATTGTTGAAAAACTTGTGTTATTCTTCTTCTTCATTCACTTCTCCCTTTGCCAAAAGAATAGAAGGACTAATCGCCTAAATTCTTTTGTGTCTCTCTTCTCTCTTTCCAAGAGAATTCAAAGGACTAACCGCCTGAGAATTCTTTTGATTCTTCCCTTCCCTTAAGCAAAAGATTTCAAAGGACTAACCGCCTGAGATATCTTTTGTTTTCCCTTACAAAGATTCAAAGGACTAACCGCCTGAGAATTCTTTGTCCTAACACATTGGCGGGTACATCCTTTGTGGTACAAATAGAGGGTACATCTACTTGGGTTGTTATACTGAGAACAAGAGAGGGTACATCTCTTGTGGATCAGTTCAAGTGGAGGGTACATCCACTTGGTTGTTCAAAGAGAACAAGGGAGGGTACATCCCTTGTGGATCTTTGGCTTGTAAAGGATTTTACAAGGTTGAAAGAAATCTTAAGAACCATTGGTTGCTTGGGGACTGGATGTAGGCACGGGTTTTTGCCGAACCAGTATAAATCTTGTGTTTGTCTTCTTCTTCCCTACACTCTTTAATTTCCGCTGTGTACTTTTTATTTCCGCTTTACTTTTGTCTAAGTTATTGTTTTTGTTCTTTACTTTCTAATAACTTAGTAGTAAAGCCTAATTGAATCTAGTAACATTAAGAAGGATAAGTTTTTAATTAGTCAAGGCTCATTAATAATTAATTCAACCCCCCCTTCTTAATTATTCCGAGGTCACTTGATCCAACACATTTATATACTACTTTCTCCATTCCAAAATTATAAATGTGTTTAAGATTAGTCCATATCTATTAAAAAATTATTGATTTTTATTTTCTAGACTAAAATACTCTTTTTTAATGATGATGTTGGAACCTTCATAAGCCATCATTTGAATAGTGGAAAGTTTATAAACTGTGTAATATGGACCCTTTTCATTCATTAGTAGTTAGCTATTGGCTTTAAGGGTAAGCACCAACCCGCGGACTAATCCAAAATCGTCAAAGCCGAGATGATTTTAACTCACACAAGTGGGTTTAATCGGATTATGGGTTTTTAAAGATTGAAAATCAGCTTAAATGATTACGGTAGGGTGGGTTCGGGTAATTGAAATTGCATCAGTCGAAAATTGAACCTGCCCATACATATGACAAAGACTATGGCCTAACGTTTGTGTTGTTTTCCTGTAATCGACCTCACCTCACAACCTCACTTCCTTGTTGTGAAGACTGAAAACCCTAGTTCTAAGTCTCTATTGTTTCGCTCCTCTTTTCCCTTTTATAACATCCCATTTTTTGTAAATAAATAAAAAATGTTTTTTTTAGTAAAAAAAATAGATTTTTAGAAAATGGTGAGATTTTATAATTAAAAAAATAAAGAGAAATAAATGTATTAAAATAATGATTTGAAGGAAAATAAAAATTATATTTTATTTATTCATTTGATAGGAAATAAAATAAAATATTTTTTTATAAAATAATAAACAAAGAAAAAATAGAGTAAATAATAGGCTGTGAGTACCCTAGCTATAAATAGAGGCATCTTAGGTCAGTTTTCAGACTGACGATACTCTCTACGCCTCCTCTTCCTCCCAAAACCCTTTTTTTTCCCGCATACCACCAAACTTGTCTCATAAAACCAAAGATCTCAGACTCATTCACCATTGGATCATCGTAAAATTTGATCACTAGTTTAGGAACTCATTTATGAACATTCTCAACGTTGGGAATTACAAAAACATGTTGGAGCTGAGAGAAATACCTTTTGCATTATAGCTTTTTCTTTTCCCGTAGAAACTCAAAACCGTCTCAGTAAAACTACAATTCCATACTCGTTAACTGGTTGATTGTCGTGAAATTTTGATATGTGGTTCGTGATTCATTTATGCACACATTCATTGTTGGGATTTGCAAAATAATGTCTGTGGAGGGAGAAATACGCATTGCACGTAGATAGTGGAATGGAGGCTTCAATCCATTCTCCTCTCTCTAACGCTTGGAAACCATATCAGAACAATCAGAGTAAAAGCTTGAGGAGTCTCAGGAAAATGTTAGAGATGTCGCTATCACTGCCAGAATACACACGTGAGCCCAGTTAGAGGTAAGAGACGAGTTTATCGCAATTGGGGTTAGAATGAACATGTGTAGGGGTTCTTAAATGATCAAATTGGGGTTTACTTTGGGATGTTTATTGTATTGAAATTCTTCTTGTATAATTATGTGAAATTATTTGAGGGGTTTTACTCCCCGTGGATTGAGAAATATTTATGTACAATTTGTTTGTGTTTTGAATAAGATTAGCGTAATAAATAGTTATATTGGGATTATGAAATTATGATTGAAATTGTATATAAGTGATAAATTGAATATATGATGAATTGTAGAATAATATATTACTTTGAGATTATACTATTGTTATGGAGATTGAGTATGAGTGCAAAGTTAAATGTGTTAAATTGTGAGATACACGCAAACATAAGATGGTTGATTGTGACATAATGAGATGTGAAGTCGTGAACATGAGTTTTAGTTGTGAATAAGTGTGTGGTTAACACTTGATGTGACATTACTTGTATTGTGAGCTGTGAATTATACAATAATCCGACCAATATTTATCTTGAGAAAAAAATGTTGATGCGCAGTGTTAAAGGGAAAATGTAGGTTTCCTAGTTAGGAACCAATGTTAAATTGTAGCACAATGTGTTAAACGTGTTTGAAACACGAGTGTGAGGTCGTGGGTATTGTATAATTCATGAGCAGTGCCTGCTTATAATATTATTGTTGAAATCGAGTATAAGTACAAAGTTGAACATGTGTTAATTTGTGAGATACATGTAAACTTGTGATGGTGGATTGTGACATTATGAGATGTTAAATTGCGGGCATGATATTTGGTTGTGAATAAGTGTGTGTGTTTAACACTTGATGTGACAATAATTGTGTTGTGAGCTATGAACTATACAATAATTCGATCAGTGTTTATATTGAGAAAAGTGTTTATGTGCAGTGTTAAAGACAAAGTGTAGGTTCCTAGTTAGGAACCAGTGTTAAATTGTAGCGCAATGTGTTAAATATGTTTGAAACACAAGTGTGAGGTCATGGGTATTGTATAATTTATGAGAAGTGTCTGCTTGCAAAGAAATTTTTAGGGGTTGGACCTGAATCAGGAAGGTGAGGCCATAACGGATTCTTCAAAGTCTAGGCCTTGGGGGTAAAGACACTCAGTTTGAGTGCTCCTTTAAGTCTATGTTGATCCCATATGGTTGGAGCATTCTTGCAAAACAGAGTGGCCCTGACTGGTTACCTTATAATTTTACTTAGTGAGAGTGACCTGACATACTCATTGTATGGTATGTCTTGTTATGTACTCCTAAGCGTCCCAGGGTGATTTTTCACTGACATGGTACCACATTGCATGTAGGCTTGAGTCTTAGTATAATTGTGTTGGATCAAGTGGCCTCGGAATAATTAAGAAGGGGGGGTTGAATTAATTATTAATGAACCTTTACTAATTAAAATTTACCCTTCTTAGGCTTTTACTATGTTGTTAAGAATGTAAAGAACATAAATATAAACTTAACCAAAAGTAAAAGTGGTAATTAAAGTGCACAGCGGAAATTAAAAGAGTAGGGAAGAAGAAGACAAACACACAAGAGTTTTATACTGGTTCGGCAACAACCCGTGCCTACATCCAGTCCCCAAGCGACCTGCGGTCCTTGAGATTTCTTTTCAACCTTGTAAATTCCTTTACAAGAAAAGATCCACAAGGGATGTACCCTCCCTTATTCTCTTTGAACAACCTAGTGGATGTACCCACTAGAACTGATCCACAAGAGATGTACCCTCTCTTGTTCTCAGTCACAACAACCCAAGTAGATGTACCCTCTACTTGTACCACAAAGGATGTACCCTCCAATGTGTTAAGACAAAGTTCTCAGGCGGTTAGTCCTTTGAAACTTTGTGAATGGGGAAACAAAAGAATTCTCAGGCGGTTAGTCCTTTGAAATCTTTTGTTTATGGGAAAGGGAAGAATCAAAAGAATTCTCAGACTGTGTCGTTTTGAATTCTTTGACAAGGGAGAAGGGAGACACAAAAGAATTTAGGTGGTTAGTCCTTCTTTCTTTTGGAAAAGGGAGAAGAGAGACACAAAAAGAATTCAGGCGGTTAGTCCTTGGCAAATTCTTTTTGGCAAAGGGAGAATGGAATGAAAAAGATGAATAGCACACTTTTGTTTTCAAGGTTTGGAAAACTAGAAAACTTTAGAAAGCTTTTGGCAAAGGAAGAAGAAGAAGAAATTCAAGAGGATGTTTAAAGAGATTAAAAGGATGTAAAAGATTGTAATCAATGTCTGTAAAATGCAAGTTAAGGTCTTGCTTTTATAGACTCTTGAAGTCTGGTCAAGAAAACCATTAGAAGAGTTATAACCTTTAGAAAAACTTGAAAACCATTGGAAGAGTTACATCTTTTGATTTTTGTTTAAAACTTATCACTGGTAATCGATTACCAATTCATTGTAATAGATTACACAAAGCATTTTTGTGAAAGGATGTGACTCTTCACATTTGAATTTGAATTTCAACGTTCAAACATACTGGTAATCGATTACCAATATATTGTAATCGATTACACCATTTTGAAATTGATTGGAACGTTGTAAATTCAGTTGAAAGCTTTTTGAAAACAAAACTTGTCACTGGTAATCGATTACAGTAAACTGGTAATCGATTACCAGAGAGTAAAAACTCTTTGGTAAAAGTTTTTGTGAAAACTTCATGTGCTACTCAATGTTTTGAAAAACGTTTTTTGTACTTATCTTGATTGAGCCTTTTCTTGATTCTTGAATCTTGATCTTGATTATTCATGATTCTTGATTCTTGAAAACTTGAAACTTGAAACTTCTCTTGAATCTTTCTCTTGATTCTTGAATTGTTCTTGACTCAATCTTGAAATCATTCTCATGGGCTTTTTGTCATCATCTTTGTTATCATCAAAACACCTTGAATCAATCTTGATTCATCATCATGAAGCAATGAAGCTTGCTTCTACAAATTGTTGCATAATGCTTGCTAATTGTTTATTATGAAATTGATGAGTGTTATTGTGTCTTGACTCGAGTGTGTGATTCATGTGTAATGTGATTAGTGATTGAAAAATTAATTTTAAAGATAAAGTGGTGAAGTGATGTGGATTGTATTAAGTTGAGTTACGTTATAAATATTTTCATAATTTATTTTGATTATGTCTTGTTTATTTGTTTTGTTTTTGTGTGTGTGTGTGTGTGTGATAACTCACTCCCTGTGTGCTATTTGTGTTTGGATCCTATGATGATCTTGAACCTTGTATTCGTGGGAGCAGATAACTAGGTGGATGACTTTAAAGAACCTTGTGCTAGAGGGCGTTGGAACACAATGCTCTGATAGGATGTGACATTGGGGATGAGTTCTTATTTTAATTTCATGATGTCATTTTATTTCATTTTACCTCACTGACTTAACAAAACATTTTTTGTAAACTTTGATGGCCTTGTTTTGAGCCGAATATGTTTTTAATAAGTCTTATTTGGTAATAGTGAAGTGAATGTGAACCTTTTACTCACGTGAATTTGTTGATCAATATTTTTATATGTTTTATTTATTTATATGTATGTCGGGGTAGAGGGTGTCACACCTTTCATCACCTTGCTTGTTTCTTTGAACCCTAGCGTCGTCCTTCATCTCTCGCCGCTTTCTGCCTTGGCAACTCTGAGATCTCACAATCTTTTCTTTTTCTCTTCTCCTAATCCATAAACATTTTTTTCTTCAATTATGTGATTTTGTAAATGCAAATTTGAATGTGTAACTGTGTTGTTTAGGGCTAGGATTGAATTGCGATGTGCTTGTGTGTCTGATGGTTATGCATGTCACAACATGTTCATCCTCAAAGATCCAATTATAGAAAAAAGGAATATGATGGTGTCATGTGGTGCATTGGTGATGGCTTGTAGTGGTCGTGCTTGGCTAGTGGCTTGCAGTGATGGGCCAACGGAGTGACTGAAACAGACAAGGAAAAGACATTTTAGACAAAGCCATTTCAAACCACCTAACCCAATCTTTAGGGTTTAACCTACTGCCATGGTTTCCACCTAAGTTTCCTTCTATAATTCTGGTGTATTGGTTTCTTCTTTAAGTACATCCCCAACCCCTAAAAGATATGTGGAACATGTGCCAAATTCGTTTAATAAGACAAATGCAATAGGAAGAAATCAACAAGAACAAGATTCACACAAAGGAAATTGGAATTACTTCATTAAATAATTATAGGGGTAGTTCCCAATCCCAGAAGAAAAAGAAGACTTCTCACAGGTAGCCATGAAAGAAATACAAACAAACGAAAAGAGAAAGCTTAACCAAAAGAGGGATAATGATCAAGAACCCCAATCCATTCTCCTAAAAGTCATCTCAAAACAAAGTTTGGAACCCTAAAATAGTGTCTAAAAGGTTTTTCAAAGAAGTGGCTCAAAAAAGTTCAAGCCCAAAGAAGTAAAAAAAATGCAAATGCAAGTTTTGTCACAAAGTTTGTTGCACGATCATGCAATTTATCTGCACAGTCGTGCATATTGTCGTCCACCAAAAATCAGCATATAAGAAATTTGGCGCGGTCATGGAATCCCTTCAAGGCTTCCAATGAGCTACTTTTTGAGACCTACAAAGCTCTAAACTTCAATCCACATGATCTGTAATCCATCAAATCACTCTTAGGGCACAGCTAATCATGTCAAAATACTCTTATGAAACACAAGAACACAAAAACCATAACAAGTTAGAGAAAAAGGTGAGAAAGACATATAAGCATGCAAAGACTAAGTCCTAAGACAAACAAAGAAGAAGATCCCATCTAAAACAAAACCTAATAATGACCTAAAATGCAAAGCATCACCTCCACATATCTTTCTAAAATCCCTCCACCAAATTGAAGAGTTTGAAATAATGTCCTCTCCAATAAGATTTCTCCATCCGCCATACTTGGACTCCAACACCTCACACCATAGAGAACCCCTTTGGTGGAACATACTACATCTCCACTTAGTGATGAACACCTCATTGAATGTGATAATATCTCTAATACCTAACTGGAATAACTTTTTGGGCAACACATCTTCTCCCAACTTATCCACGATATCTTCTTAGCACCCTCCACACTACCCCACAAAAATTTTGTTTGGATACTTATTTGTTGAAGCAAAACCTTATCTGAGCTAAATATTTTAATGACAACAAACTTTTCTCAAAAGAAAATTCTAAGTCCTTTAGACATTTGCTTCTAATGGCTTTCCTTGAGTGCTTTCTAAGAAATATAACTTATTGAGAAGTATAAAAAAAGGTATGAACCATTGGCTTATGAAAAAGGTTTCTTAAATATGAAGCATGTCCAACTTCAAAAGCAAGAAATCAACTACAAACAGTCGAAGAAAGAAGGGAATCACACACGACAATTTTTTTTTTAGAAGGAAAAAAAAGGGAGAAGAAGGTGTATAAATATTTCTCAGACACGTGGCAGAGCAAAGCCACATAGACAAATAAGATAGGTGAGTGTGAGAATTTAAAATCCAGATCATCATTAACCGCTTCATTCCCAACAATAAATGTGAGGCAGTTAAAAGATGGAAGGACACCATTAATTTGACACGTTTAAACGGGGCAAAAGACATTAACCAAAACCAAGATGAGATAATAGTAGCATAATCTACCAAGTTATTATATAAGCCAATTCTTTGAAACCATGGAACAAGGGGCATGTAGAGCTAAATCGACAAGATTCGGCCTTGGCTATACGCCTAACCTAGAGCATAGTATTTGATTATTATAAAGCCAACTACTTCTATAAAGAAGTCATTGACTTGGGAGAAATTGTTTTGAAGTAACATGTCGATATCACTTGGATCACAATATCTTCTAAAGTTTGGTCTACGTTGACCAAATTCCCGACCTATGAAGATGGGTCATCTTTGCTTTTTCACATTGACAAGAGGGCGCGTGTAAAATGCATGATCCTCCCCTAATTCAGTATTCAAGAGAAACTCCTCAATATATTCCAGACCAAGAAACTTAAGGTCAATTCAAGCCAATCAAGTAGTTATCCTCCAACATTGGACCGACAAGGTGCACATGCTAAACATGTGACTAGAACCTTAGTCATGTAATCCGCATGATCCAATTGTATTAAGCATTTTCCTACCTAAATACTGATATATAAGTTTGATTCCGGTATGTTTCTTCTCTAACTCTAATTGATAACTCTCTTGCTCACTCATGACTAACTTGAGGGTCGGAGTCTTTGTAGGCAACCTAATACACCATGGTTGAGTCATTGCCACCTCGTGCTCCTCTATTTGATTCATTCTTTCAATCTAGATCATAGAACCACCTTTGAATTGGATCCAACTATTCTCCACTGAATAGCTAATGATAATTTACTCATGTTCTATCACAAGAAAATGTTTTTTACTTTTTGTAATAAAAAATATTTTTCTTTTTTGGTGTGTAAAGAAAAAAAATAAAACACCAAAACTTAAGTCGAACAAAGTAGACTCCCATCAGATTTTCCCGAAGCACCTCAAGAAAAAATTGAGGGGGTTGTTAGGTCAAAAGACATTTATGTCTTAAGACGAATCGAAACCCTTAAATATTTTGATTAGATATAAACAAATACACAGGTTAAAAGTTGTGTCTTATGTGCTCGCTATCAGAATATGTTTTGCTAAGTGTGCATCTGATGTTTTAAATGGTAGCAAGATAAAATCATGATCTGGTACGATAGTATATATGACATTTAAGCCTTCATTTATTACTCTATGTCTGAGATCTATATTGCAAAGATATTCCCCTAGGATCTATCGAATCCTATGAAGATTAAATGAGGTCAAGTTCTAAAATTCCTCAATCGCAATCAAAAGAAAAGCTTTATTGCACAGACCTACTCTAACATAAAAGGAAGTCGTTTCATGATGTAGTGTTCAACATGCTAGCTACGAAGAGTGATTTCTAAGCATGAAGAAGTACATGCTTTTAATGTATGCATTTAATTCCCCAATGACCATTTTATTCAGACACAAGCTTAAGAGAGGAAATATGTCTGTTTAGAAACCACAAATACTTGATTGAAGAAGACCTATATATACCAGAAGTTTTGTAAATATGAAGTATGAACTAAAGTGCTCATTATTCAGATTCTTTCAGTAAAAAGCTCTCTATGTAAATTCTTGTAAAGTTTAGAAAAGCTCTTAAAACCTTTTATTCATCTTGAGAGAAAAGACTAAGTGTTGAAATTGCTTATTCGTCTATAAGACGATAGAGTGTTTGTCATTATGTAAACAAACCAACAAATCTTTTGACTTGTGTTAGAGCCTGTAGTGGCTTGGCAGATTAAAGAATACTGGTTGTAACAAGCTTGGTGTAAAGCTTGAGTTAAGGAGCCAAAAGTGATAGTGATAAATGTTTGTAACTTGTTGAAGTTAGTTGAACTAGTATAAATTCTTTGTGTCTTATTTTGTTTATTCTTTCTTCCGTTATTTGAACTAACCTAGGGTTTGAATTTGATCTTTGCTTTTGAAAAAACTTTGTTTGTTTTACAAAGATATAAAACTATTGTCTGATCTATCGTACAAAAATTTATTATCTATTTTTCTTAAGTCTCATTTCATCAAACTTCATTGTTTTAGAAAAAGGTTTGAAATTTAGTAAAAATCACAATTCAATCTCCGTTCTTGTGATATTTTCCTTTACAAGAGCGAACTTAGAAGTTTCATTTTTGTAACCATCGTAATTAGGGCATTTGACTCTTAATGGGACCCCAAGGTATCTCCACGAGTTTCGGTCCTTTGGGCTTCCTATGAGACTAATGATTGGTCTGGGGCTTAGTTGCACTTAAGGTACTTGCTATATCCATTCCCTTTTTTCTAAGAACACTCCCCTTCTTTTTTAAAATCAAATTACTTGAATATCCTTCTTATTTCAAACATTCTTTTTCTCACACAATCGCACACTCCCTCAACAATACACTTTTTCTATGGCAATGAAACACTCCCCCATTTTTTTCATCAGAATTCTTACTCTCTTTCAGTCCCTTTATTAGTCTAGTTTGATATCTTGCTTTGATCTTTGTTTCTTCCTCACTTTTCATAGTTTTACTCATCTAGTTTTATTTTCTTGCCACAAATTAGAAAAAGTGCTTACAATATTCAGTTCTGCATACATGGTTTGCACATGTTGTGTAATTTGTTGAAGGTTCAAAAGATGAGGTATAGACACATAAGAATATTTTCTTTGTGTGCCACTTTTTTGAGATGTTTTTTTTCAAACAAATGAAAAAGTTTTTTTTATTAAATTTTGGAAAGTGCTTTCCAAAATATTGTCTAGATTTTTTTCTTTTGGAAAGTACTTTTCAAAATCCAAAGTTTTAAATAGTATGCCAAAAAGTACATGGAACTTATTGTGTTTCAGAAAGTACTATTTGGAACACAAAATTTAAACATCATTCCATAAAGTAATTTTCTAAATAATGATGCAAGGGTGTTTTGGGTTTAGAGAGTATTTATGATAGTAAAAATTAAAAAAAAAAAAAAAAAACAAAAGGAGGATGTACTTAGGAAAAAGGGAGTGGATATAGTAAAAACCAACACTTAAAAGTTAATAACAAACTAAGTCATTTTTTCACAAACCCACCTTGAGTTTATAACTTACAGGGTTTTTTTTTTTTTACCATCTTATTAATATGAACTATTTGACCGAGTCTAATATCTATTTGACCAATGACTTTGAAGTTAGAACTTGCATAACAAAATCACATATTTCTAGTGCATTGAGAGCTGATTTGACTCACAATAAATCTGCTAGTGGAATTTAACCCTCTGATATGTATTCACAAAAAAAAACTATATTTTTTTTATATAAATTATCAATTATTAACTAATAGTTTTGCAATTATAAAAAAACTAATATTTCTGCAAATAAATTTCCTACTTTCCTATTAATTTAGATATTACTATATGTGATTAATGTTCGTACTGTGTCATTGTAAAAGGGCTTTCCACGGACAATCGATTCTCTTTATTTTGCCACCTCACTTAAGTGTTTTATTAAAAAATAAAAATAAATAAAACGTAGAGATTGACACGTTCTGAGGTCAGCATCCTTTCAACTAATCGCTACCTTCACTGTGTCGATTCACGCTGCCTCCACCATTCAGATTCACACAACTTCCTTTTCATTCCAGCTACTAGCACCTGTTGCTTTGCTGCTTTATTGGTTGCTATTTTTTCTTATCCGTTGCTAGCCTCCAATTGTATGTTCTCCTTTTTATGGGTTTGTTTTGAACATTAAAATAGGTTCCCATTGTGTTGAGGAAGGAGCCCAATGACAAACCCGTATGTAATTTATCTTCGTTTTGAAAGTTTCTACTTTTGACTGGAATTAATCTGTCTTCAAATACAAATTATCGACCATTGTCCATTGTCTATCGAGGAAGGAGCTCAATTTACTTTTTAAAAAGTGCAGGGCATAAACTGCAATTACACCCTATTATTGGTGAAAGGAAGGATTACGATTCAATATGTTGAATAATAGAGATTGGTGAAAGGCAGGGTCAATTGGCACTGTGGAGGCAGCAGTGTTAGTGGAGAGGATGTAGGGATCACAATGAATAGAGTCTGGATAGCTACCATAGTATTGTTTACGCTGGAATTTGGTAAACAACCGCTAGTCTAAGTTAATTGCTTGCGAGATCAACTAGTGAATCTCAGGAGCATGTCATTTGTGTGTTTACTTTAAATGTAAAACCGTTAATGTTCATCATTGCAATAAACATTTACTGGTTCGAAATTTGCAGAAAGCAGAATTGTTTAACAGAAATCGAAATGCTGAAAGTAACTTGACAAGGGAAGATAAATTGCAGAATTTAAAGGAGCAGTGAGTTCATTCGATCGAATGAACCATTTAAAAGGCAGAAATTATAAAGTGAAACGTAAATTGCATTCGAAATTTAAAGTTTACAGGAACTTAAAATGGTTCACAAACATACATTCTCCTTGCGTACTCGTTTCTCTCTGTGCTGGGTACTTTGAGTGTATAAGGATTTGTGTAAATGATTTGCGACCCTGAAATCTAACTAAAAACTGCTATATATAGACATTCGAAAATAAACTGCCCTAACGGTCGAACGCTATCCTAATGCCAAGTGTCCTGCTACGTACACCTTGCATGCACACATAACCGCTCCCTAGAACGGTTATCCACATTACTCGAAATCGAACTGATTTGGTGAAGATTTGTTCAGAAATTACGCTAAGTCCAGAACTCTTGCTGCCTCGACTTCGACTCGTCCATACACCAGTTCGAATTGCCCAATAGCTCGAAGTCCTCTTTCTTGTCTTAGCTTTGTACTTCGTAAATACTTCTTTGAACCTGGGAATTCCTTCTTAGAGACTCTTCTCTCTTTTCGATTCGAGCAAGTCCTGACCAGACTCTTGCTCTGTAATATGCTTCGAAACTCGAGACGACATCTAATGCATACTTAGAGCATATTTTAGCTCGTCGAAAATATGGGCTAACAAATTGCCCCCAAAAAATGTCCGCTTCGATTCGAGATCGAAGGAAGATGAGAAGTTGACATTTTTTTCTCTTCTACCAGCTTTCCTGAAACGGCGACACGATGGCACGTTTAATGGTAACCGTCGCCTCGATCTCCCACTACCCATCATTAATTCCACCTTTCTAGGCAGAGTGGGACACGTGTCACGCTGGGGAGTCAAAAGGGAAATCTGATGTGATTGATTTCTGACCCTTGATTCTTATTATATTATTTTTCCCCTTTTAAAAGCATAACTCCATAAATAGCGCCAAAAACCTCAGAGAAACCCCTTCAGCTTCTTTGCTTCCGAAACCCCGAAACCTTTCTTCTTCTTTGCTTCTGAAACCCTTCTTCTTCTTTGCTTCTGAAACCCTTCTTCTTCTTTGCTTCATATTTCCGGCGAAACCATCTTGCTTTCAGATCTTCCTATTAACCTGTTACTCCTTTCATCATCAACCTCACCGTATCTCTGAGCTCTGCCGCTGTTCTTTCGTGAATCCAAGCCTTTCACTGGTTCCATCAGCTATCAAAACCCTTCACGAGAAAATCGCCCCTTCTCAGATTTCTTATAATGTCGCAAGAATCAGTTCCGTTTGCTGGGAAATGGCACCGTTTTACAGTCAGGCCTGATGGAGAAAAGGTGGTTCCAGAACCACATGGTGACGCCGAATACACAGAAACCTGGGAATCGGAGGTGATGATCCCCTTCGCAGTAGAAAGGACAGTTTATGCTTTCGGTGGACCTCTGCCAGACCAAGAGTCACTTTCGAGTTCAATGAACAAGGTATTTCCCTGCTACCCAACTTGCGAACCCAGGATTTTTGATAGTGAGCCTTACAACTTTAATTGTTTAAGCAAACCCAACAAACTCTTTCAATCCGCCCCGTCAATAGCCCATAGGGATTACCTGCCTTGGCTTGATAGAGTCGAACAAGCATATGAGGATTTTTGGAAGACATATGGCATCTTCGATTTGATACAATTCTCTCGATCTGGCCCTGAATATCGACCAGAAATGCTGATAGCAGCTATGCACTTTTTCGAGTCTTCTACCAACACTTTTCAATTTAAATGTGGTATGATGACCCCCACTCTCTTAGACGTAGCCGCCCTCACAGGCCTTAGGCCTAGCGGAGAAACTTATGATCCCACTAAATCTAGTGATAATATCAAGCTAGTATATAAGGAGAACACCTTTTCCAAATATATAGCTGAACACAAAGGATCGGTCGAAGAGGAAGTCTCGGATGAAGAGCATGTAGCCTTCTTGACCCTATGGCTATCTCACTATGTCTTTTGCACAAAATCCTTGCAAGTAGCCAAAAGATTTATTCCAATGGCAATACAAATTCATGAAGGTCAGAACTTTGGATTTGGACGCCTCTTGTTAGCAGTGCTATACGAATCGCTTGGTGAGGCATGTGATGATCTGAAGAAATCAAAGGATGGGTCTTCCTTCTTAGTATCTGGGCCTATGTGGCTTCTCCAGTTGTGGCTTAATGCCACCTTCGAACAAGAAATGGGATTAATAATCCCACAAGATTATGCTGAAGAAGTTGCCAATCGCTCGATCGAAGGCCAGAGAGCACTTCGATTAACACCCAAGACCTTCGATCAAAACCCACAAAAGCTGTTCCTAAAGTACATGAAGATTTTTCTGAGTTTTGACAAGTTTCTTCCCCAACATGCTCCATTCATTAGTCGAGAGGTTGGCCCGGCCTGGTTCACTGACTATTTTCCTGCTGTCGATCCAGACAATGAAGAAGAAGTGAACGAAATATGGTCATTTTACTTGAATCCACAGATCCTGTCTTGTCGTACAGGTGTTCAATCGAACTATTTAGGCCTGGTTGGATACCAGCCTAATTTGGTTTCGAGACAATTTGGCCTCTCGCAAATCCGTCCTAAAAGCTTGTTCGAAGATCCTCGAGACGTCATACGAGGAGCCAATCTTTCAGAAAAAACTTTCAAGAAGTTTTTGAAGATTTCTCTAGATGAAAACTATAACCTGCATCCTTTTGAGTTCAACCATTCCCACTTCTGCACCATAGGGTTTGTTACCTGGTGGGAGAAATATTATTCGGGCCGTTCAGTTGGAGACACTACTATCATGATCTCCAGACTTGAGAGTGGTTTTACACAACCAACGGTCGAGAATATCCGCTCAAACCTTCAAGCTCGAGGTACTAACTTTTGATTTTCTAAATTGATATGTATTTTTGCCTTTTCTAATATTCTTACTTTCAGGCAAAACAATCATGTCAAAGAAAATTGCTGAAACGTCTCGAGCTGATGTGAGACCCAAGAAACCCACTGGGGTGAAGATCCAAGAAGGGAAACAAGAAGAGAAGGTAACTCTTCTGAACTTATCTTTTACTCTTAACGTCTTTGCCTCATATTTCTTTATTTTTTCAGAGTCAAAAGAAAGATGATAGCACTGAGACTACCACGACCTCAAAACGCTCGAAGCGTGTGGTCATCGAATTCGACGAAGAAAAAGATGCAAGTTTTATTTCTAATGTCAATATTATAACTCTCTTTCAAGTCTATATTCTGACATTTCTTTACCCTCATAACACAGGAAGAAGAGGAAAGACCTCTTATAAGAAAAAGAAAATCACCTGAGACTTCGACCAAATCTGCTGACCAAACAGAGGCAGGCAATTCCCAGGCTCAAATGCCTAAGAAGAAAAAGAAAGTGAAGCAGGTCGAGCTTGAACCTTCTGTGACTGTCGAGGGTGGCGAGCCAGCCAGGAAGAAAAAGAAAAAGACCAAGTCTTCAAAAGAACAAGGTGAGAGTCAATCTGTTGACGTCCAACCACCTTCGACTGATGTTGTCGGCACTGAAGCAGAAACTACTCCCTCTATTGCTGAGATGGGCAACCCTGTCGAGCAACCGGACTTACCACAAGAACAACCTACTGTCGAGGTATTATTCTTAATGTAATTTTAATCATAGCTTATACGAAACTATTTGTTAACCTTTTTCATGACAATTCGAATCAGGTACAACAAAATGTTTCTGTAGAAGAAATACCCTCATGTGCTCGAACCTCTCCTGCTCCTGAGACGGATGCAGTGAATGTTGAGGAACAGGGTAAAGGTCAAGGTATTCGATCCAGCAGTCCTCATGGATCGAGTCAGAAAAGTTCATCTGAAGAAAACTTCTCCGATGAAGAGGCCATACAAGAGGCTGAAGCTGGAGGTTCGGACATTTACCCGGCGTCTTCAACCTCTAAGCTTTCCGCCAGCGTAGGGATCGCAGAAGAAACGTTCATTAAAATGCAAGACGAAGACCCAGCTGCAGCCCTTCGACTCCTGCTAAACACCAGTCAAGCCAACACCTCAAGTGAAAAGATTCCTGGTGCTTCGTCCTCATCTGATGCTGACATAACCTCTTCAGTACGCCAAGATTGCCTGCTTTTGAAGTTATCAATGGAATACGCACGGGCAGACGTACTTAAATCCATTGAAGAGAACCCCTCTGCTGCTTTTGGGCACTTGAACTTTTTGAAGAGATTGCACAACCCTCTTACTTCTAACAAGATTCTAGGCAAAGTTATTCAAATCGAGGCCATCATCGACCAGTTTGCAAGTGCCGTGCAGAAAAAACGCGAAAATGACGCCAGACTGGATGCCCAGAAACAGGCACATATCCTTCTGCTCGAGAAAGCCCGAGCTGCTCAACAAGAAGTCGAACGTCTCACCAAAGAGGCAAAAGAAAGGTCTTCTGACGTCAAAGCCTGTGATGATAACATTTCCTCCTGGGAGGCAACTATTACGAATTTACTGTCTCAGGTCGATGATCTTAGGCAGAAAATTGTAACAGAGCAGGCCAAACGCAAGGAACTCCAGGAGAAGGACGCTAACTCGATTCAGAAACTGGTTGCTGAAAAAGGGAGGGAAGGCCTGAAGGCCTTTAGTGCATCTCAAGCGGTAGCAGATGAGGCGAGAGCTATGGAGAGTGCTGACCAGGTCTTGAGCAAAGAGATGGCCACCCTGAAGAAACTATATGAGGACTTAGTCATGCATTAGTAGAACTTATGATTTTTTATTTCGAATTCTGTATTTCGATTCTACTCTTGATGTAATATTGACACATGCCCTTTCGTGGCAATTTTACTGTTATCGCCATTTTTATGTTCCCCATATTCCTCTTATTCTATGCTTATTTTAACTTCGAGCAGTGTTGGTTTATATTTTTTTCAAATACTTACCATTTATGCTCAAAGTACGTTTGTGAGGGGTTAGCTCCTCTAACTCATAAGCACCATTCGAATAAATCTGAATTATTTTAAACGGTCCTTCCCAATTTGGGGACCATTTGCCCAAGGCTCGATCCTTACTATCCCTGGGCAGGATAACCTTCCAAACTAAATCTCCAACATTAAAAGTTTTTGACTTCACTTTCTTATTATAAGCTTTAGCAACTCTTTCTTTTTGTTTAGTCAAAACTTCTAATGCTCTTAATCTCTCCTCGTCTAAATCAACTAACTCATCTGACATCATTTTCCAATAATGGTCGATTGGAATGTCCATTTGTTTTTGTACCCTGGCTGATTGCAAATGTATTTCGACCGGAAGTACAGCATCGTGCCCATAAGTCAGTCGAAATGGGGTAGTATTAGTTGATTCCTTAGGAGAATTTCTACATGCCCATAAAACTTGATCTAACGTTTTATTCCAATTTCTTGGCTTTTGGGCAATGTGTTTTTTAATCAAGTTAATTACAATCTTATTGGCTGCTTCGACCTGACCATTTGCTTGCGCGTAATATGGTGTTGAGGTTAATAATCGAAAGCCAATTTTTTGGGCAAATTCTTTCATTTTTCGTCCCGTAAAAACTGAACCTTGATCAGTGGTAATTGTTTCGGGAATACCAAACCTATAAATAATATAATTTTGAATGAAACTAATTACTGCTTCCTGATCAACATTTGGCAAAGGGACTGCTTCGATCCATTTTGTAAAGTAATCGATACCAACTATAATATAACGCTGGTTCTTAGAAGAGGCAGGCTTGATTTCACCAATTAAGTCCAAAGCCCATCCTCTGAAAGGCCAAGGTTTGATTATGGAGTGTAACTCACTAGCAGGTACATGCTGTATTCCTGCATGCTTTTGGCATTCCTGACAGCCCTTAGCAAATTCTATACAGTCTTTTAACATCGAAGGCCAATACAAACCTTGTCGAAATAAAAGCCACTTCATTTTATGGCCTGCTTGATGTGATCCACAAGCCCCACTGTGAACATGGGAAACTGCCAAGTATGCTTCTGATTCACTTAGACATTTTAGCAACACTCCTTCTGCAGTCTTTTTAAACAAATCATTTCCCACAATCACGTAATTTAAAGCCCTATATTTAATCTTTCGAGCCACATTACCTATTGGATTTTCCAAGTATTCAATAATGGACTTTCTCCAATCATTATCTAATATATTGTCAATGACCAAAATTTGAATTTTTCCTGGAGATCATTCATGCTTTCATCTTCATTATTTTGTGGTGTATTTGCCCCCACAAGTTTTGGCATTGGCAATTTAGTGCTTAATGGCTCTAGTAATTCCAGTTTATCTTTTATTTCGATCAACTGAGTTAACTTCTCCTTCGACATTTTGTACCCTGAAGCTATTTGGGCTAAATCATTTGCTTCTCGGTTTTCTTGTCGAGGTACATGCTCAATGTTAATATAATCGAAATGATTCAGAAGAGAACTTGCTATAACAAAATATTTTGCTAAGTGTTCATTAACACATTTGTATTCTTGTGTTAATTGCCTCAACACTAATTCTGAATCACCTCTTATATTAACATTTCTTGCCCCCAGGCTAATTAAAATTTCAAGGCCTGTAATTAGAGCTTCATACTCAGCCTCATTATTAGAACAAAGCCCTTTGATTTTATATTTGAACTTAGTTGGAACTTTATTGGGGGATATTATTAAAACTTCAATTCCAGTTCCATGTTTGTGTTTCGATCCATCGAAATACAAAATCCAAGGCTCTGTATCGACATAATCTTGCGGCATCTCGATCAATGAATGATCTACAATAAAATCAGCCACAATCTGACCCTTAACAGATTTCAAAGGCTTGTACGTTAAAGAATATTCTGTTAATGCTAAAGCCCATTTTCCAATTCTACTATGTAAAATCGGTTTTGACAACATGTGCTTAATAATATCATAATGAGAATACACATAAACATCAACAGGCTTTATATATTGCTTAAGTTTTGCACAAGAGAAATACAGACAAAGACAAAGTTTTTCTATGGCAGTATATCTAGTTTCTGCATCATTTAGTACACGACTAAGATAATAAATTGCATGTTCTATGCCATCATCATCTTCCTGAGCCAACATGCTACCAATGGTCTTGTCAGACGCAGCAATATACAACTTCATAGACTTGTTTCGACTAGGAGGCATTAACACAGGAGGCTTGATCAGATATTCTTTAATTTCATCGAAAGCCTTTTGATGCTCTTCATTCCATTTGAATGGTTCATCTTTCTTGAGTCGAAGTAATGGCGAAAAAATCTGAGCTTTGCCACTTAGATTCGAAATGAATCGCCTCAAGAAGTTGATTTTTCCTAGCAAAGACTGAAGCTGTTTTTTGGTCGAAGGAGGCTTCGTCTCAAGAATAGCCTTTGTCTTATTTTGATTTATCTCAATGCCTTTTTTATGCACCACAAAACCAAGGAAATCTCCTGCACGCACACAAAAAGCACACTTTAATGGATTCATTTTTAATCCATGTTTCCTCATTCGTTCGAAAGATTGCCTAAGGTAATCCAAATGGCTATCTTCTGAGGAGGATTTGATGATTATATCATCAATATAAATTTGCATAAATGTGTCAATAAAATCATGAAACATGGAATTCATGGCCCTTTGATAAGTGGCCCCAGCATTTTTCAACCCAAAGGGCATAACCACCCATTCATAAGTGCCTAAAGCACCAGGGCATCGAAATGCTGTTTTCGACACATCACTTTCAGCAATAAATATTTGGTTATAACCAGAATAACCATCTAACATGCTTAAAAATTCGAAACCAGCTGCCGAATCGACCAACATTTCCGCTACTGGCATAGCATATTCATCTTTAGGTGTAGCATTATTTAAATCCCTAAAATCTATGCATACTCTAAGAGTTCCATTCTTTTTAATGACAGGGACTATATTTGCTAACCATTCGACATACCTGGCAGCCCTGATGAATTTACACCTCAGCAGCCTTTCGATCTCTTCCTTAATCTTGGACATGATTTCTGGTGCGAATCTTCTTGGTAGTTGTTTTACTGGTCTTTTTCCCTCCTTAATAGGTAACTTCATTTCGACCATTTCTCTGCTTAACCCAGGCATTTCGTGGTAATCCCAAGCAAAACAGTCTTTAAACTCTCTAAGAAGAGGCACCAGCTTTTCTTTTAAACTTGAGGTGATATTGGCACTGATATAAGTTGGCCTATTAATCGAGCCATCTCCAATATCGACCTCTTCCAAAGGATCTTGAGCCTGCATCTTTGGCGCCTCACTTATGGGATTTTTCTCAAAACCCAGCGGCTCATCATCATAAATACAATCCAGTCTTCGATCCTCTGTTTCTTTGTTTTCATGATCTTCGATCTTGGCTTCAACTGCCATATTTTGTTGAGATTCAGCCTCAAAGGCCGTATTTAGTCTATTTTCGGCCATATAAGCCGTAATTCTGGCCCATGCAGTGGCCTCAGTCATATTAATCTTCATATGTATTCCACCCAGTTGGTGGAATGACTCCATCTTCAGAGGGAACAGCATCAATTTCCTCCCTCTCCCATATAAACCCATAGGTAGGATGGAGTTTGACAGAGTGGACAACATTGTCACTCGATTCGACAACAGCCTCCTTGTCACCACAAGGTGCTATGTTAGCCAACTTTTTGTCAAAGGTTTGTGCAGTAACATTATCGACCTCTGACTTATAGAAGCTTTGATCCGCCTCTATATTTTCCACAATCCCATCCTCCCTCCAGATAATGAGCTTCTGGTGAAGGGTAGATGGCACAGCCCCAACTCCATGAATCCACTCCCTTCCTAATAGCAAGTTAAAATTAGCCTTAGACTGTATCACCAGGAAAAGAGTTGGTCGAACTATACTGCCTACAACAACATCTACTTGAATGGCTCCCAAAGAATAGCCAGTTTTACCCTCATAATTCGAAAGCACAATGTTGTGGGCAGATAGATCAGTGTCATGTTTCCCGATCTTGTAGAGCATAGATCGAGGCATTAAGTTGACAGCCGCTCCTCCATCAATGAGCACTTTGTTGATTCCAACATTCTCAACTTTTGCCCTGATGAAAAGAGGTTTGAGATGACTTTTCATCTGAAAATCTGGCTTTTCGAAATAAGCTAATTGCTCTTCCACACAACCATTATTCATAACATAGTAACATACTGGCTTTGGGTCAGCCATATCAAAATGATCGAACTCACTTTCGATCTCAGTAACTTCAGATTGGACATCATATTCAGATGGCAAGATGGATACCACACAGATGACATCGAAATCTGGCTCAGAATCCAGTAGATCCTCATCCTCCATCTTGTCTTCATCCACTGGAGGCAGGAGTCTCTCCTTTACCGGCCTCCTAGATACTTCTTTATACTGGCCCGTTTGTAGATTCTGTTGGGCCAATTTCTTCTGACGCTGGAACCTGCGCCATTGGGTCCTCGTCATAGGATTCTTTCCTTTGTAATTGTTCCTATAAGAGTACCTATTGGCCTCCTGTGGGCCAATTTGCTTCGTTCCACTCGAACCACCTACTTCCATAATCCCTTTGTTGAACCTTATAAGTCCCTGGTGCATCCATTTTTCGACCGGAACTGAACCAGGAGGAGCGAAAGTATTCCTTCGACCAGATTTCTGATTAGTATTCGACTGCACCATAACTCTTTTACCTTTATCGAAACGTTGGTTCTGCTTTGCCCCCTTGTTAACAACTTGGTATTTCTTGAGGCCCTCAGTAGCCTCCTTATCACATACTGCACTGCAGCGAGGGCAGAGCATCACAATCTTGTTTTCGAGTTTGCATCTATTCAAGAAATCAATTAACTCCTCCTCAGCCTGAGGATACACAACCTTCATTTGTTCGTTGTAATCCTCTTCAGATACGTCCTGAACTTGCACATGGGACACCTCCATTGTTTCGACCATCATTATTTCTTGGGGCTCCGCATAGAGAGTTTCAGCAGCTTTGGATGTTTCAGCATTTGTCTGAACAACCTTTGGTTTCTCACCAAATTTTAGCCTCCCTTCGTCAAGAGCCTTTTGAACCAAATCCCTGAAAAGAACACAACGTGAGGTTTTATGGCCAAGGAAATTATGAAATTTACAATAACCCCTTTTCTTCTGTTGTTCGATTGGGGGTACTTTCAAGCCCTTAGGAACAACAATCTGGCCATCTGTGACTAATAAATCAAATATTTCATCACATTTAGTTATGTCAAATGTATAAGTTTTAGACACAAATTTATCATTTTTAGGTTCAACGGGGTTTTTTCCATTGGAAGGTCTAAGGAGTTTACAAACATAAGGAGGTCCAGGTTTTAATTCTGCTAAATCAACCTCACTGTCTTCGATATCTTCATAAATAATATCGAACTCCTGGTCACTGTCATTGGTTTCGACATATGCAACCTTTTCCTTCTTGTGGAATTTAGAATTTCTAGCCTTTTCGGCCTTCAATCGTTCGAGTTGTCGAACTCTATCAGCCAATTGAGCCATATCCCTTAAATATTGGGTATCTAATTTCTTTCTAATCGAATAGTCTAGGCCACCAGCAGCCATTTCGACTAATTCATGTTCAGGGACTTGGGTGAAACACCTTGCCTTTAAGAGTCTGAATCTGTTCAAATAATCATCAATTGATTCAGGTGCCTTGCGTCGTACGCTGGCTAACTCTTTAAGGCTGATCTTAGACTGTCCCATATAAAATTGCTCATGGAAAATCCTTTCCAATTGGTTCCAATTATGAATGGAATGAGGCGGAAGGGTTGTAAACCATGTAAAAGCATTTTTAGTCAAGGAACTAGGGAAAAATTTCATTCTTAAATTTTCATTATTAGCCAAATCCCCTGCCTCGACCCAATATCTAGCAATGTGTTCGACAGTGGACTCATTTGTCTCTCCTGCAAACTTAGTAAACTTAGGGATTTTCACACCCCTTGGTAATTCTGTCTGTAACACATACTCAGATAATGGAGACACAAAATTAGGCCTGTGTAAGCCTAAGTTCAAACCATTCTGCACCAAAATCGTTTCGACCATTTGGGCAAGGTTATTCTGCCTATCGAAACGGTTTTGTTGAATATTCCCTATTACTTCATCAGCATTTTGGTTTCTATTTACCAATACTATACCAGGGTTTGGTTCGACCTGTTGGACTGGTGGCTCTATGCGTGCCGCTGGTTGTGGTGCTTGAGCCATTTGTATCCCTAGGTTATTAGGCATCTGTATCTCTTGGACAGGCGCCTGTATTTGGATCTGTCGAATTGGTGGTTGCTGTATGGGTGGTGCCCCAAAAAAGTCAGCAATTCGACTTATTTGATTTGTTAATATTTGGTAACTGTCATTTGTATTTTGAATTAAGGGGTTAATAACAGTTCCTATTTGTTGTGTTAACATATTAACCATATCATGGTTACTTTCATCCATTTGTTGTCTGAGTGACAAAACGGATGTATTGGTTAAATGTTGAGGAATTACCCTACCTTGATTGCCCGCTACAGATCCTGATGGAGAGGACATATTAAGATTCTCTATATTTGGTTGAGAGTTTTGCAACCCTGCCATCAAAGATGTAGGCATGCCATATAGAGGGTTTTGAGGCGGTCGAAAGGGACTTCCACTGGGATTCCCTAGACTAGGGTTATTCCATGG
Source organism: Glycine max (assembly GCF_000004515.6). NCBI lineage: Eukaryota > Viridiplantae > Streptophyta > Magnoliopsida > Fabales > Fabaceae > Glycine > Glycine max. Next base: position 28,919,286 of record NC_038250.2, on the reverse strand, counting down.
GGCAAAAGCAGACGCTGACGTGGTCGAACTTGCCAACGTCATGTTGGTCATGGGAGAAGTTACCCCTGTCGGATTCATAACCATCGAAGCGGTCGAACTTATCGTGCCAACAGTTTGGTCAGGAATTGCTCCTATGCCAGAATTTATATTGGCATTACTGACAGATGTCTGCGTTGGTTGTCCCTCCATATTTGGAAGGTCATTGTTTCGATTACTTGGGGGTGGTCTAGTCATCCTTGTACGAGTTTTGAATTCTGTTAAGTGTGGAACAGATTTCCCACTTCTTAAATGCATACAAGATCAAAACAATTAAGAATGCAATAAACCAACTGTTCTAAACAAAGCTTTTTTAAAAATAATTTTAAGCAAAACACAATTGACCGGTCCCACCGGGCGTGCCAATTTGTTTACGCTGGAATTTGGTAAACAACCGCTAGTCTAAGTTAATTGCTTGCGAGATCAACTAGTGAATCTCAGGAGCATGTCATTTGTGTGTTTACTTTAAATGTAAAACCGTTAATGTTCATCATTGCAATAAACATTTACTGGTTCGAAATTTGCAGAAAGCATAATTGTTTAACAGAAATCGAAATGCTGAAAGTAACTTGACAAGGGAAGATAAATTGCAGAATTTAAAGGAGCAGTGAGTTCATTCGATCGAATGAACCATTTAAAAGGCAGAAATTATAAAGTGAAACGTAAATTGCATTCGAAATTTAAAGTTTACAGGAACTTAAAATGGTTCACAAACATACATTCTCCTTGCGTACTCGTTTCTCTCTGCGCTGGGTACTTTGAGTGTATAAGGATTTGTGTAAATGATTTGCGACCCTGAAATCTAACTAAAAACTGCTATATATAGACATTCGAAAATAAACTGCCCTAACGGTCGAACGCTATCCTAATGCCAAGTGTCCTGCTACGTACACCTTGCATGCACACATAACCGCTCCCTAGAACGGTTATCCACATTACTCGAAATCGAACTGATTTGGTGAAGATTTGTTCAGAAATTACGCTAAGTCCAGAACTCTTGCTGCCTCGACTTCGACTCGTCCATACACCAGTTCGAATTGCCCAATAGCTCGAAGTCCTCTTTCTTGTCTTAGCTTTGTACTTCGTAAATACTTCTTTGAACCTGAAAATTCCTTCTTAGAGACTCTTCTCTCTTTTCGATTCGAGCAAGTCCTGACCAGACTCTTGCTCTGTAATATGCTTCGAAACTCGAGACGACATCTAATGCATACTTAGAGCATATTTTAGCTCGTCGAAAATATGGGCTAACAAGTATCCATCCCTATATCAATGTTTGGAAAAAATACTTGTATCTAATTTTATATCCCTAAGGATAATAACTTTAATCTTCTTTTTAGTCATTGAATACCTATATACTCATACTTGTATTCATTACCCATAATTTAGTTACACATAAAGTCAGTAAATCAATAACAAATTATTAATTAAAAAAAACTATTAGGACATCTCTAATGATAGGAGTTTAAGATTCTCACTTTGGGTATCTTAGATAATATTAAATTAATTTTGGTGGTCCATACAAATATCATATCAGTTCTAAGATATTCATATACTAATTTGTTCCAATGATTAAAAAGGTTAAAAAAAACTCACTTTTATAATTTTTTTTCCCTCGTTCTCAATGTGGCTTGGTCGTTGATGTTGGTTTACGAAGGAAATAACTTTTTATTCACAATCACAAGCACCAGTATCTTGTAGACAATGATGCGCTTCTTATTTTTTAAGAAACTTTCAATGCCACGTCGATTGTCTCCAATGGGAAAAAATTTCTAGATAGGATATCTTCACTCTAAGCAACTCCTAAGTTCCCACCGTTGGAGATGACCTTACAACTAAGTTGAAAATTTACTTTTCAATCATCCAAAACATACCTATAAAAGCATTCAAATACTAGTATAACCTATGTCATTCAAACATAAGTCATAAAAAACAATATTATAAACATAACTAGCTTAGTGTCTGGTACCTGCACGGATATTAATTTTATAATTTATAATTTTTTATATATTATAACTCTTTAATGTATTTATCTATTATATTTTAATTAATAAAAAATATATTAATAAAAATACACAATAGTTAACGATATTAATATATAACAAAATGTTAAATATTATAAATAAAAATCACACCAAAATTTTGTATGATGTATACTATATTTTCACATACATACATCAAGTTTGTGTTTTTAAAAAATTTTATACTTCCTAAAAAATGTATCAATTTTATTTTATATTTAATATATTTTCTATATTTGTATATTGTTAATCTAAGAAATAGAAACATTAATCAAATAAGTTAATTTAAAATATAAAAATCTTCTATAATTGAATAAATAAGAAAAAAAAAATCATTTGAATTAAGAACTTATTTCTAATGGGTGAATGTTATTATTGAAACTTCTATTTTTCTTTAATATTTAAACATATTCTTATCAATTAAAATATGGTTCACGAATTTAATATTTCATTCATATAATTTTTAATTACATGATGCAAAACTATATATATATATATATATATATATATATATCCTAAAAAGAGATATATTATTAACTAAAATATACTAAAAATAAACGAAATAAACTGATCAATCGTTTTTCATAGTACATCATTAAAAAAATATTAAAATTGTTATTAAAAAAAATGCTAAAAGAGGAATGAAATAATTGGTTGAGAAAAAAAGTTTAGAGAATAGAAAAAATCTGTTATTAAGAATAAAAATTATAAAAATATAATTGTTTGCATATAATAGAATACTAATTGAATATAGCTCTAATAGAATGACAAATAAAATTTAATCTATTTACATAATACAATAACATTGATTTGAATTAATAATTCAATTAAATTATATCATGCAATATTTTTGGAGGAAATGAATGAGATTGTCACGTGGATTATCCCATAGAATCAAACCTTCTTTATTTATATATATATATATATATATATATATATATATATATATATATATATATATATATATATATATATATATATATTAGATTATCCAACAAATCATTTTTACATGTAATGTTTTAATCATTTAACATAATTATTAGAAACTTTGACATCATATAATGATATTCTTTAAGACTTGAAAAAAAAAAGAAACTAATTAACTTATAAATATATATTCTACCTCATGGTATTATATATGAACAATTTTATAGTTAGTTCAAAATAAAAAGAACCAAGTATATTGGAACGAGGAACTTGGTTTAATGAGACCTAGACGAGTGGGGTAATATATATATGGGTCCATTTATTGTTTGAAATGACTTATACTAAATTTTATGTACATAGTTGTATTTAAATTTTATATATTACTTTTTTTATAATGAATTGTGTTTTATATACATGATTTGGCTATATTAAAAAATCAAAAAAGTTATGATGACTAATTAATTAAGATTAATTTTCAACTACACATTTACTCACTAATAACGAAATAAGAAATATTAATCAAATGAAATATGATTTATCTTGATTTTATATTTGAAGAAATAAAAAAATGTCTTACGAATAAATTTACATGATATTTCATGCATTTCCAAAACCAAATCCCACTCAATCTACCATGCTTTCCAATTGTATTGATCCATAATTCACGAAAAGGCATGACAAATTTATATGTACATCAATAAAAGCCCAGAGGTTTCCTATCAATTATCATCAAATTAATATTTAATAATATATATACGATATTTTAATTAAACTAAATATATATAAGAGGTGCAGGATGAGAAGAGTGGGTACTATAATACCTGGACCCACACCCATCCCATTAAATTTTTCTGGGTAATACCTTTCCAGACCCATCCCTAATAATCTAGTATTTAACTTACTCATTTGCGGATATTTTTATGGATACTAATAGGGTTTGGGTATATTTTTTCATTCCAAAGAGGGGCAAACCTAGAACATGCAATGAAAGTGATGCAATTTTTACATTTTTTTATTTAATTAAGACATTTTTCTGTGGTGGCAAAATAAAGAGATATAATTGGTTGTGTATGTAAAGCCCTTTTACACTAATACTGTATAGGGATTTTTCTCTTTATCTATATGTTAGTAGTAAAAGAACGATCACATCCTCCATGTGTCACTGTTTTCTATTTTTTCCACCTTTCCTTGTTCGCGCTCCACATGTCAGCGCGTCCCTCACCTCCCTCACATCCTCATCGCGTTGTGCTTCTCTGCTTCTTTGTTCCACCATTTTTCAATTTTGAAATTTCAAATTCAAATTCATAATCGCAGGCTATGTTTCTCTAGGTTACAACCTATGCTGATTATGTACTCTGAGTTGATTGTGTCCTATTGTCGACCTATTCCACAAACACCAGCCTATCAAAACACAATTCGTAGCTTTCGATTTCATACAAATGTGAGTAGCTTTCGATTGTTTTTCATTTCTTGTGTTTCCATTTTAACCATGTGACTAGCTTCCGATTGCTTTTGTTCCAACCTCAACTCTGCATTCTAGTTGCATGTTTCGCGATCCTGCATTTTCATTTGGTTCTGATTATGTTTCCTCCTTCTTTTTTCAATATTTATACATCATCTTTCTTTCTCTATTGCAGATTAGATCCAAGTCAGTCAAGCCTAAAAAAACTGGACCACACAATCGAATCTCTCTCAAAAGAAGAACAATTAAGTGAACCATGATGTCAAAAAATGATGGAGGAAAATACATCTCCAACTGACAAAGGACAATGGCAGCCTCATATTCCAAATCATCCAATTGTCGAGGGTCAATGACTTTGCTACAGATAGCATTAAAAAGAAAACACGAATAGGATATGGAAACCCTAACTTTGTCAGGCAAGATCCCGTGAATCACAACAGGCAATAGTTGTTGCATTAAGATATGGCAATCATGAGACTTCAAACCAACCAACTTCAGAATATTGAGGGCTACAAGGCTCTTGATATTTGAAAAGTATCCTTGTCAGACTTTTACATTCCGCAGACATTGACAAAAACTTCTCTTCTCTGCTGTTGACATTGTGTGGCATGCTAGGGGCAGATATGTTCGCCGACCTTGTGATATCGGATGCAACTGCTCTCATATTCCCATGTCAACCAAGTCTTGACAACATTTCAAACCATCCTTTGTCTTGCCTTTAATGTTAAGAAGGGTACCAATTAAACAATCACAAACATTTTTCTCAACGTGCATAACGTCTAGACAGTGACACACATGTAGATCAGACCAGTATGGAAGATCAAAGAATATTGACCTTTTCTTCCACATGTTTGTGTCAGATGATGTCTTCTTTTAGGTATTCCCAAATATAGTTACAATGTCCTTTACCCGATCATAAACTTCGTTTCCAACTAATGGTTGCGACGGGCATTCATTCTCCTGACTTCCATTAAAAGCTTTTTTCAATTGCCAATATGGGTGAAAAAGTTTTAGAAATATTCAATGTCTGGTATATACTGTCTTCTTTCCATGTTTCAGCTTAATGAAGCTTGTGTTTCTCTCATAGATAGGACATGCATGATGTCCTTTGACACTGTATCTACTTAAATTTTCATATGCTGAAAAGTCATTAACAGTACAAAATAACACTGATAATAACCTAAAGGTTTACTGTAAAGTTGGGGTGTTAAATAGTTTTCTGGTGTATATGCGTTGATGTTTTTTTCTAACCAGTGCAATGAAGACTTTAAATACTACCATGGATGGTAAAACTGATCAAGCTGCACCTCAACGGATTGAAGCAAAGGTTAGTCATTTAATGCATTCTTATTTTAGGCTAGTGGTGTTTTCTAAGTTCGTAATTCTCACATCGTATTATTTTTCATAATAAATGTAGAGTCATGTTCAAAGTGGAGGTTACGAGTGTAGCTATTATGTCATGCATTGGATGTGGAACATAGTAAGTGGAGGTTTGAAGAATGATTGGGCCATGGTATATTTACTTTCACAAGTTGAACTTATTACTTGACTATCACTTTTTATTCATTTTACATGTATGTGACTAATTTGTGTATTTCATATTTTGTAGTGGTTTAGTGATGGCACACCATTAGACAATGAGACCATAACAACAATTTGCAACAAATGGACAACTTATTTTGTAAAAGTTAAAGTCAACTGATTTAGATGATATAAGGCAAATCACTATGGTGTATTTCATGATTACTATAAAGATATTTTCCAATTTCATTACAATTGTTGACAATTATTTGAGATGAAATATACATATTTCATTATGTCATTTTGTGTGGACCAAAGCCTTTGGATAATGCATTGTATTCATAGTAGATAGTTGCGTCGATAGGATAAATGTATTTTGTGCGACCAAGCCTTACATTTTACAGGTCATTCTGAAGCTAAGGATTTGGATTGTAATGATTTTGCAGGTCAACAAATTTGAGGTTCGACAACTACACTCATTTTTCTATTTTATTTATAAACAATGCAAAAAGTTAGTAACACTATTTATTATGTCTTAACATGTAAATGCTGCCTCAAATTTACAAATGTCAATGGGAGGAGCTGATGTGGAGCCATGTTTGAGCGCCTGTAAGTTTAAAAACTGGTTTTGGAGACAAACTGGTATGGATTTCTGTAAGTTTTTTTCCTTTGTGGTGGTGGAGTGGATTTTGTAACATTGGTTTGAGCTTTTTTTCTCTAAAATTATCATAAGTTCAATGATATGGTGGTTCAAGACCTTGAGCATATGTTAGATCCATAATCATCACCATGGGTTGCTTAAACTAATATATTTCAGATGTTTATCTTTGAAAGCACTGTCTCTTGATAGCATATTCCTAATCCTAACAACATGTGTCAACAAATATACTCTCCATTTCAAAATATTAGCCTTTTTTAAATAAAAAAAAATGTTTCAATTTATTTGTCATTTTAGAAAATTAAAGTTTGAATTTTTTTGTCCCAACTATATCTTTGTCTCTCTTATCTCTACCAAGTGGAATAAGAGATAGCAATGGCATTAGTGGAGTTAGGAATGCCAATATTTTGATAAAAAGGAAATAAATTATATTTTATGATAATTGAGACTAATTAGTGGCTTTCTTAATCTTTGTGCAATTATCTTCAATGACATATTCTGAATCGGATCAAGTATTATAAAAGTGGTTTGAGTGTAGACTGCAATTAATCATTATTCATTATGTTGCAAATGTTCCTTTTCTCTACATTTCATTACTTTCATTTGGAAGATACATTCATTCAAGCTTCTAATCTCAATAATTTTCCATGCTTCTAATCTACTTGTGGCTCTAATTTTTTAGTTGCTTTATTGTTTATTACAAGTTTCAATATACTTATATGATTTATTGTTATTTTTCTATTTATCCTAGATTGATAAAATATGAATTGGAAAATGTGTGTTTGGAAAATAAGTAATTAGTGAGATGGACATGGTTGTTAGTGAGAGGCTAGCTCTGTTAAGTAGTTAGGCAGGTTAATAAGTAGAGGAAGGTTGTGCAGAGAAGTCACTTGGTGAGATTGTTTTGCAAAAGTAGGTCTTGGAACCCAGTTGAGAAGGGTTGACCCTTGTGAAGGATTATTTTCCTTTTTCATTCATTCTCCAATAACAGATACTTCATTATGTCCTCTTCTATATTCTATTCATATTGCATTTTGCTACCTATTGGCATTTTTCTAAGATGTAGAAGCAGAGCATTTTTCTCTAGTGATGTTTACTTCTTTTCTTATGTCAGCTCTATATCTTTTCCTCATTTCATTTTGGTCATAGTGCTCCATATTTCTTCATCGCTATATTTTGAAATATACATGCATTCATAGTTTAATCTCAATGGTCTCATATGTAGTTTTTAGTATCATTTGAAATATATCAAGTGGTTTAGTGTTTACTTCGACTTTCTAAGACTCATTGTTTATGATTGTTCAGCCTTTAGTGATGTTTAATATTTCTATATTAGCTCTCTACATTATTCAACATACACAAATAACAACTTTATCTCTTATATATTGAGTATATAATATATCATAGACTCAGTTGAATACTGTAAGTTAATGACCTCTCATTGTGTAAGTTTCTTGTTTTTATGTGTCATGTCAGATATTCACTCTATCAGCAGTACCACTGGAAAAGGATGCCAAAGTCCGTCAAGGAATGCTTTATTGTGTTAAAGTCAGGAGGCATGGTTTTTTTTTCGGCCCTATGGTAATAAACAAACTAGCCAACTTATTATGTCCAGATCTTTTGGGAAAATAAAATTTTAGCTTTATGTCATAATTTTTCTTTAGAAACCTAAGGTGCTGGCAATGACTGAACCCTATGTAACAGGAATCTATGATATGACCATGCTTTGATTTGAGCTAGACAAGCGAATGGGATTCAGGGAGTACATGCGATCAGATGGAACATGATCATATTTCTTTTGTTTGGATACTGTCTGGAGCCTACTTTTGGGTGCAGGCTTCACCGAGGTACTTTTCTTTTTTGATTGGAAGACAAGCTTTTGGGGTTGGTATAATTTGACTTGTGCTCCTACATGAAGTTTAATACTTGTTTGTTGGTTCTCATGTATGAATTGGGGTTAGAATCTGTTTACTGTTACAGTGTTTGTTCACATAACCTCCCATTTGTCAACCTTCCTATCAAATTTTGGGTGTCTCCAATGTCTGTGGAGTGTTTCTGACGCATTTGCTTTAAGCTGAATTTATGTGCCTACAGTGACTGCTTGTACCTTTAATATATATATATATATATATATATATATATATATATATATATACACACACATATATATTATCTTCTTTTTTAAATACTTTATTACTCATATTTTCACCTGACTTTGAACAGAAACTGGGAATACACTATAAGTAAAAAATTCTTATACTCTACAAGTTAGTAGTTCTCTATGCTTTCTAATTAGTAATTACACGAATGACATGTTGTTTTGATATATGCAGCCCAAGCTTTAACATAAAATAAACAAAGCCGGCAGCATGTTTCCATATGAATCTGGCCAACTTCAAATCCGAACTGGTATTAATAATCTAGGGTTTCTTCACATTCTACAGCCAACATGTTGTTGTGCTGAAAGTTGATAGTAACTAATAGGAGAGAGTGTACTAAGGAGAGCATGTTATTGTTGCTAACACTCTTCCCTTTATAGTTAAATAAGTGTTAGTAACACTTTTGTTTTAACACACACTATAATATTAATTAAAATTTATTAAAAATTACAAAATTAATAGATAAATTTATTAAATAAGATATGAGATTTACAAAAAGGGGTGATTTTATTAAATTTTAATTAATAATAAAGAAAATATATTACATTGTTAAGATATAAGTGTAAAGATGAAATCTAACTATATAAAAATGAGTTAATGTTTATGTGGTATCTAACTGTATAAGATGAAAGGCTTGTGCAAGACATTTGAGTAGCCGCTCGATACAGTTACTGACAAAAATACCAAACTGCCATCAGTGGCTATCAGTAGCACAAGGAATTTAGAAGCCCTGACCCGAGTTAGTGGCACCATTTGGGCTGCCAAAGATGAATTTTCAACTTGAGAGTGATGGATGGCTACATTTATAGAAATAAGATATTGTATATTCATATTCTTATGTTCTTAGAATGTGAGTTTAGGCCTACCTCAATCCAAAAAGCTAACTTAAGGGATGAGAGTTGTCCCTCACTTATATACTCTTGTACGACTTTATCTTTATGGATGTGAGACTTGAATTTTTCCAATACACATTGTGAATTTCTGGTTAAGGAATAAAAAAGTGAATATTTTTATAATATATAATATTACTAATGAAACCTTCTGCTTATTATTTATTCTTTAACTAGTGTTCTTAGATACTCTTTAGCAGGATTAATATGTAAACAAAGCTTAATTATTTACTTTCAGAACTGCATTCATGTAATTTTAAAACTATCGAGAGACAAAATTCAGTATGCCCCATGCTTCTTGTCTTCTTTACTATTACTTACATTTTATTAAAGTTGAGATTATAATTTAGTATTCATTTTCTTTTTGAATTTAGCAATTAGCAGTTTAGCACCTTATATAGTGTGTAGGTATCAGTATTTAGCATCCTTTGGCATAATATTCATTTTTGAGATTGAAACCAAATGAAATTATTTGGTTTAGTAATGTTACTTACTTGTTGGGTTGGTCATTTGAACATGTTCATTCATTTACGAATGTTAGTAATAAAACAAGGATGGATGCATAAATAACAAGTCTTAAGAACTCAAATTTGAGACCCTTGTTACACTACAACAACCATCTATGTGCTCTATGGTTACCATAGGTTATTTGTGTATAATTTTTCTTAGCCATAATCTAATTTTATTTTTTTCCATCATCCTGGCAAGCCAGATACAATTGATTTCTAAAAACAATTTGTATCTCCACTACATACACACACATAAATATATATTCTTAAAACATGACAAGGGTTTAAACTTGTTAATCTAGCATTAACATACGTGTAATATATATATGTTGGAATAACAAAATATGGGGCCAAAAAAGAAAATGGCAATTATGGGAAGAACATGGGAGGCTTGTCGACTACCCACTAATATGATTTCTCGTTATTCTGTTTCGGCTCTTTTTAGAACAGTTTTATGCAGACTCCATATTCTCAAAGGAAGGCCAATGCTATGACTTATTTGTCGTTTCCTACTCCGAAAAACTTTTAAAAATTTGGAAACGTGAAGATGAAACTTTAGCAGACCATCCACTATGATTTGTTATTATATATAGTAACATAAGCTTTTTCAATTCTGCATGCACTCCAAAGGCCAAACTCGGTTAAACTTATTGCAACTTGTGTTATAGTGCTCATAGTGGTCACTACTTTCTTTCTACTTCCCAAAACTCGGGGTCTAATTAGTCAACAATGAGAAAGTACTGATTATATTCTCTTAGTTGTTGGTAGTGACTAAACCAATTGGTCTCAGGTTTTCTAACTTTTAGATAGTAGACAGTAGTAATAGATTTCTTGTCTTTCTTAGTCTCTTTTGCTTAACTAGTTTTTCTTTCCTTTCTTTTCTTTTTCAATCCCTGCTAGAAAAATTTTTAGAATGAAGCATTCTCACATTTTACCACTAGCATCTTGTATCTTTTTCCTTGCTTTAGTTATTCTCATCCAAGCTAGGCATCATTCTCACCATGCAAAACACAAGCACTCATGTTCTCATAAATCTTCTAAAACTCCAAAGCCTGCACCACCTCCTAGCCCTCCACATAATTAGAACTATAACAATGCCTCTGGCATTTTCGATGTACGAAAATTTGGAGCAACAGGAGAAGGAGAAATAGATTATACAAAGTCATTCAAGATGGCATGGGACAGTGCTTGCCAAAGTGAATCAGCAGTTAATGTTATCATTGTACCCCAAGATTTCTCCTTTCTTGTTCAGTCCACTATCTTCACTGGTCCTTGTCAAGGTGTCTTGGAGTTGAAGGTAATGCATACATATTTTGCATCTTTTGGTTCTTAATTAATTTGTTACTTGTTTTAAGGGGTAAATTTTACTAATGGGCTTTTTTTTTTGGCTAAAATATAAGGTTGATGGAACTCTTATGCCACCTGATGGACCTGAATCTTGGCCTAAGAACAATAGTAGGCACCAATGGCTGGTCTTTTACAGAATCAATGGAATGTCACTGGAAGGAAGTAGTTTAATAGATGGGAGAGGAGAAAAATGGTGGGACCTTCCTTGTAAGCCTCATAAGGTATTGATCAAATTCAATTGTAAGATTATTTTAATGGTAAAATGTGTTCTAGATAGGTCCCACAAATTTGTTAAAATTTGTCTTAATTTCTATACTTAATGATGAGTTTGGTTCTCATATTTTTTATAATTAATGAGTTGGGTCCCTCTTTTTTGTAATTGGTGATTTTCATCTCTCATCTAGTATTCTAAGTTTCATAAAAAAAAAGGAACGAAATTCACCTATTATGAAAAATACAAGACCAAAATTATCGTTTTTAAAATATAGGAAATAAAACAACCAAAAATTGAGGACGTAAAACACATTTTATCATTTTTTTTAAAAAAAAATTAGGTGCTTCAAACAGCCACTGACACCAAGTTCCCTACAATAAATGCCTCAGGGACCTCATGGGACAACACTCCTAGGATTATCCCTTTTTAAAAAATAAAATAGGTGCTTCAAATAGCCACTGACACCAAGTACCCTACAATAAATGCCTCAGGGACCTCATGGGACAACACTCCCAGGAGCTTGTGATAGCCCAATTGTGAGCTTTCAAAGCCCTTCTTCTATTTACATCTTCAATTTGTATAATTGCATTGTGATTGAGCATAATTCTACATGATGCAGGCCATAAGATTTTTCATGAGTTCCAACTTGACTGTGCAAGGACTTGGGATAAAGAACAGTCCCTGGTTCCATTTCAAATTTGATGGCTGCAAAAACGTCCATATAGAATCAATCTACATAACAACTCCAAAACTAAGCCCCAACACTGATGGAATTCACATAGAAAATACCAATGACGTGAAAATATACAGTTCTGTTATTTCTAATGGTAAGGCAGAAGAAACTCTTATAACTCTCCACACCTATTTCATCAAAAGCAATTATTAATGTTTGTTTTGCTGAGTTATTTATCTTTTGTAGGTGATGACTGTGTATCCATTGGATCCGGTTGCAATGATGCCGATATTAAGAACATTACATGTGGACCTGGTCATGGAATTAGGCAACCTATTATTATTTGCTTTCAAGAAAAGCTTTATTCTCCTCATCTATTGCATCAAAAGGCATTGATGGCGGACATGTATCAATGGTGTTGTCAAACCTAGAAGGTATAATGATTTTCTGTTATTTTACATTATTTATTGAGTAAACTATCAATTTGATCCTTGAAATACTACTCTCTCCTAAATGATCAATAAAGCAAGAAAAACTAAGAAGTCTTTAAAGGGATAGAAATCCTGTCAAGTAATCTCTTAAATGTTGAAAGATTTTTCAAATTAATCCTTAAACTTTATTGAAATGCATCAACTTAAGAACTAATTAAACTGATGAATATCCTATTCTTCAAGGATTGCTTAAACAATTTTATTACTTTAGGGACAATTGAGGTAAGGATAATAGTTTGAGAACAAAATTGGTGGTTTATTCAATTTCTAAGTTCTTTTTTCCTAATTACACACGATAGGAAATAAGGATACACAATGTAATTGTTTTTTAAATAATTAAGGGACTTAGTATAATGTATAAGGAGTATAGTGAAATGTATTTCAAACAATTATGAGAGTTAGCATAGAGACAAAAAGAAAGTATATTAATCTGGAAAAAAATCTAGATATGTGAATGTAGTTTACTCAAATTTAGCCAAACATTTGAAACGGGCTAGTGAACTGAATCAATTAATTATTTAATATTTAATGTGTAATGTTATAATAGAATTTTTTTATAGGTAAATTCCAGAGTTTCATATATGTTTATATTGTAAAGAATATCAAGCTTGATGTGATGTGTTGTTGTGTAGGATGGCGTTGCTGTTAGGATCTCCAGGATCGGGCAAAACTACCTTAATTTTGGCTCGTGCAGGAAAGCTTGAAAGCAACCTCAAGGTAGTACAAATTCTATGCAGGATTAATATTCTCTACAGTCCAAAAGAACTAATGATTAACATTAATTTAATTATGACTAATAAATAGTGTATGCACTTATTAGGTAAAGGATTTTTACATTGTTATTAAGTTACAAATTGTCATATACAATAAGTTAGTTGATATTTACAATAACTACTTTAAAATTCATAATTGATTGACAATGTAAATTTTGGAGTTCATGGAAATTAAACTCTATAATCAGTTTACAGCTGTCTGTATCTAGAAAAGGCTGAATGGACTCGTATTATCTATAGTTTGTTTATATCAGTCTTTTATACTTAATGAAACACATTCTAAAACGGTTCTTATGTAAGAACCATCTTAGAAGAGGTGCATTCTAAGACGGTTCTTATGTACAGGCGCATTCAAAGACGATTATTATGTAAGAGTCATCTTAGAAGAGGCGCACTCTAAGATGGTTCTTACATAAGAGCAGTCTTAGACGAGACGCATTCTAAGATGGTTCTTATGTAAGAACTGTCTTAGTAGAGGCGCATTCTAAAATGGTCCTTACATAATAGCCATTTTAGAAGAGGGGCATTCTAAGACGGTTCTTACATAAGAATCGTCTTAGAAGAGATATATTTTTTAAGACAATTTTTTCCATAACCGTCATAGTACGTGAATTACTTTAACGTCATTTGCTTCAAAGATAATTTCACAACCGTCTTTAAATGTACATTAGAATCGTCGTTAAAAAACCATTTTCTAGTAGTGAATAGTAACCTATTATAAACATAAAGATAATCCAATGATTTACCAAAATAAAACATTAAGGTGCAAAATGCAAAATTAACATTAAAAAATAATCATTATAGTAATTTTTATTAATTTATTGTTAAAAATATATTAAATAAAGTAATTTTTGGAATGTCTTAAAATCAAAATTTTAAATTCTTGTACTTTAATATTTTTATTTACTATCATTATCATTAAAATAAATTTATGTAAATCAAATTAATTTTCCACCATATTTTTTAATATAAATGTATTCATTTTACTAATATTTTTTTAAAAAAATTATCAAACAACTTTTAGCTTAAAACTAAAAAAAAAATGACAAACAACTAGACTTATCACTTTAACTTAAAGTAACTTTTAAGTCAAATAAATTGGACCAAACACACCCATCATATTGGTGCTCGAAGATGTTGAGATCAGGTATATCTATTTAATGTTTGGCAAGAGATAGTTATTTTGAATTGATGCTTAGAAAACTTGGGACCAAAGATATTCCTGTAGTTGAAATAAAGATCTTGGAAAAGTACTGCTGCTCAGAGATGTTGAAATCACACTAAGAGTTTATTAGTGCTCAAGGATGAGGCGACCAGATGAAATCTCTACTCAGGAATGTTATGCGAGGGACATGCAATGGCAGGGCACCTTGAACAAGGAGTCACAGGTTGATAGAGTAAGGAAGGGGCTCACTAACATAAATATTGAGGGTAGGTATCACTACAAAAAAAAAGGATTTTTTCGATGGCAAAAATCCGACGGTAACAATAAAAATTCATTGTTAATTGGAAATTTTCAGGTCGTAGGAAATTTAAATCGACAGATTTTTTCTGTCCGTCGAAACTTTCCGGTGGGAAATTTCTGATAGACAATTTTCGTAGAAAATTTCCCAAGGATTCTTTCAGACGAAAATTCCGTCGGAAATTTCCCATGGCTTATTTCATCTCACGGATCATTTCCAACGAAATTTTAATCAAAAATCTCCCATGGATCATTTTTGATGGATTTGTTGGTCGCAAATTTCTCATGGATCATTTCAGGATTGTTTTGTCATAAATTTCTGTCGAAATTTTTTTTTTATAAATAATCTATTATTTCTATTGTTTTTTTTATCATTAATAATTTAGCAATTATTTTATGCATTTATATTATTTACCATGAATATTTGAATTAATACATACTTATAATTGAGGAAATAGTGATATTTATAAATCCAAAACATAGAGCAAAATAAATCATTAAGTTAAATTGAAAACAAGTGTAAAAAAACATAATGTAAAATGTCAATGCTGATTGTCAATAATAATTTGGTGTTGCTAAGTCAGTAGTCAAAATAGTCATCATGAGAGTGCCTCCGTTGGTCATTTGTATGCTGGTCATCTGCTTGGTCCTGATGCTGCTGGTGAGCGTGTTGTTATTGATGAATAATGTTCCGCGCCTCTAGAGGTAGGAACTGAAGGACTACTAACTGAAAAACGTGTATATCCTTTTTTGATTGACGCAGCTCCTTGTTAGTCGATGAATACAATTAACTTTTGTGTATAAAACCTATGTAAATTGCATCAAACTCCTCCAAATTATGGTTATTCTGTAGTGTTGTAATTACTTTTTATTAAAGATAGGTAATAAATACTTAGTACTCCCATTTTTGTGTTTAATAATCATTTCCTCTCAATTTCAGGTTAATTAGGCAAGTTTGTAAAGTGTTGATTTTCATCCTCTCGCTAAGCCAATCTTCTGGCTTAGCGAGCCATCCGTTGAGCACAACACTCCTTTGACTGAGCGCGAGGAAGAATCTAGAAGAAGGATCAGCTGTGCATGTTCACTGAGCGAGGACTAATCCCGCTAAGTGCACCGCTTGAGTCCATTCGCTGAGCGAAAAGACGCGCACTAAGCCGAAATTCACTAATGCGCGCTAAGCGAGCCAGAGTTGTGCTAAGCGTGCAAGCACCAACAAGGCCACCTATTTAAGCCTGAAATCAGAAATGTAGAGGAAGTTTGGGCAATTCTTGAAGCTTTTGCATGTTTAGAGATTTCTAGAGAGAGAAAGGTCTAAGTTCCAGAGAGTTTTGAGAGCTTTTGCTATGAGAAGACTGGCAGAGAACTGAGTGAGAAGAGGAAGTCATCCTGAGAGCATGAGATGAGTCTGTGAGTGATTGTGAGGTTCTAGAGGTGGAGGAGACATCCCCACTACTTGTATTTCTTCAATCCTTCATTTTTCTCTTCTCTTTGTTGTAAAGGAAGCTTCCCAGATATGGAGAGCTAAATCCTCTGTTGGTTCTTCCTTGTAGGTACTTGATGTAAATACTTGTATATCTATTTAATGATGTTTTATGTGTTCTCTGTGCTATCAGTACATCATTTTAGTGTGCTTTTGCCTTGATCAAGTAGATGCATGCTTTGTTAGGATCATTCAACAGTGAAAACTGGTCTGATTCTTAGAACTTGATAGGATGGGGCTAGCTTATCGTATTTTCATGATACATCGGGGTACGATAACTTAGTTTTCGGTATGTTATGTCTTAATGCGGTTCTGGTTAAGTTTAGTCCAACAAGAGACATCTGAGGACGACGCTTAATTAGGATTAGGCTAAACATGCGCGAGACATCGGGGTTTAGTAGTCCAGGAGACAACATAAAACACAAAAACATTGTTAGGTAGAGAATATCCTTTTAACATCAGGCACCTAACAAGAAGACCAACGTGTTGTCTACTTGTCTTTACACATTATTACTCACATAATTTTCCTTTTAATAGTTAGTTTACATACCTATGCATAGTTGGCACATCTCTTTTCATACTAGACACCTATTCACTGAATATAACTTTACCAAGTAACACAAGTTCCCCGAGAGTTCGATATTCAGTTCTTACCGTTTTATACTACTTGCGCGATCCAGTACACTTGTCGGGTTCGAACACTCCTCCCTCATGCGGTTAACCTCTGCAGCATCTTCAGCGCGATTGGAAGATTCTTGCATATGCTGCATGTTCTGTATTTGTAAGTATGAGCAAGGTCTCCAATACCATAAAGGCGTCCCTTACGCTTTGGTCCTACAATTGTAACCCAACATCGAATCTTAAGTTTTTGTTCTTCAATAGGGTCTAAGGGAGTGAGTTGGGATTCACCAACACTTGATGCAACATCAGACCTAGCTTGAGATAGTCTAGCCTCAAATTCTTTCTGTAATTCATAAACAAATATTATTCCATAAATATAATAAACATTTTAAAGAATAAAAAAAAATATGCAAGATAATGGTCTCGCATGTGTCCGTCTAGATCTATCATTGACAAATCGACCAGTATCCTTTCGTAAATGATTTTTTTGAAAGGCCTCATCTACATATACAAATCGACCAAGCTCCTCCGACTATTAACAAACATTAAAAAATAAACATTAAGTGGCAAATTAAACAAGTATAAACAACTATGTATTATAATTTTAATGTACATATCAAGCGATTTGCATGATCCTACAAGCTGATAGAACCACATGTGTGCATACACCTACCCTTTTCAGATGCCCAATTTTTTTTGGCATGTGCACACTTGGAACAATACTCAGGTGCATTCCAATGTGATAACAGATCGTTCCAAACACGATCTCCAATCCAATATGACATTTTATTTTCATTTTGAGCATCCCTAAACATCTTAGAAAGTCTATGAGAAGCTTTCGAGTTAAAAACTTTTTTTTATTTCATTCTCTTCCTCGGGTCTCCAGACCAATTTTCTCTAAAGTATATCAAAGTAATGAAATTGTACACAATTAGAAAAATACTAATTTTACAATTTCAGTTAAAATAAAAAATAACATTATTATCCATTTCAACCTTTGAACTAATTCATTAACAAAAGAATAATTTACCTTAAAACACTGGGGAAAAAATTTCTAATGATCTTTTGGAATCACTCCCCATGTAGGCCAAGGCTGACCAAATTGTTGCCTAATGGACAAAGTGACAGCCTTTGCCACCACCTTAGATGGATGAAACCTAAATATAAAAAATGGTTAATCAAAATAGTAAAATATCATGTGATGTATCATATATAATGATAATTATATAAATTTTGTAATACTTACGCTCCATTAATTAGCGTAACCATAGGACGATCATTAAGGGGGGGTCTTCCATCGCCAAATTTGTAGCATCTTCATTTGTAGGCATGTTGCCCGTAGGCGGGGATGGGGAAGTTGTGGATGTAGGTACTGGGGACGGTCCACGTGCATCAATGGAGGATGGAGATGGTGTGGATGCAGATACCGAAGATGGTCCACGTGTATTAACATGAGATGAAGATGGCCTAGCTTCAGTCGGAGGTGGAGGTGGAGATGGTGTATGTGCAACATCAGGAGGCCTAACTAGGATAGACATAGAAGACGAGGATGGGGTAAATGATGTCAGACTATCTCGAGATGGTAATAGTCTAACTATGTATCGTCTTTTCTTCGCAGTTGTCCCTTTCCCACTGGAGTCATGCGACGGGGGTCGAGGAGGGTCAGTGCCACCTGATGACATATCTATATATAGAAAAATAATATTATAACATAAATACTCTAATAAAATATAGGGATGGATGGAAATTAGATAACTAACAAACTTCCATATGACAACAAAAATAAAATACACAAACAAAGTTTTGAAGTATTACAAGAAAACAAACATGTCACTAATAACAAACATTATAACTGACTAACAAAGATCAACGTCTAATTCTCTTCAGAATTGTAAACTTCAAAGTCATCTTCTAATTCCCCTTCATTGTCTTGTTCAATATTGTTTGATTCTCCATTCAAATTAGTTGATTCTTCTTCATTTGTCAACAAATTAGCAGGGTTTACTTCTTCAACACCACCTCTTAAATCTTACAATCCAGAAATACTTTCAACTTCAATGACTTCGTTGACATGTGACATTTCCTCAACTTGGTAAGGCACATCATCTTGTACATGATCGGATTCTATGTAACCCCTTGACTTTGTTTTAATTGCTACACACCAACCACGCTTGTCCCTTCTTGTTGCTGGATATGGCACATAATACACTTGTCTTACATTATGTGCACTGATGAATGGGTCAAACAAATTATAGCTTTTATCCATTCGAATTTTCACTGTACCATATTTAGAATCTACCCTTGTTCCTCTACTCATTGGATCAAACTAGTGACAATAAAATAATACTACTCGCTATGATAGGTTGTAGTATTATACTCTAGCTCATATATGTGTTGAATGACCCCATAAAAATCATCTGCACCTCCTTCTATAAGGCCCTTTATGTGAACCCCACTATTTATCATTCTCAGGTTTGTAGGTTCATTTATAACCTACGAATATAAAGAGTATGAATAGTTATATTTTTTTTTACCATAAAGTAGCAAAATAAAAAATACAATAACATACTTTTTGCTGGAACCAAGTAGGAAAATCCGCATGCAGATTATGAGTAAAGGAATTTAAATGGGGTTGCAAGAATGAATTGTCCAAATATAATGTTGCATGAGTCAATCAGGGGGGAATAATGTGAAGATATAACCATAATTATTGAATCTCAAATGACATACATTGTGAAACTTACTCGAGATATGGTTTAACTTTACCACAATTAATCAACACATGAACATGACTGAGTCTTTCTCATCGTCAGTTAACCAGTGAATTAACTCTTTCCCAGAAGGACGACCTTGCTGTTCAAACACTGATAACATCGGTGGACGCCTTTCAGCTTCAATTGCAATTTGATTCCTAACATTATGCGGCGACAACATAAAGTTGTTGAAATAATGAGAACAAAAATAAATTGTTTCACAATGCATGTAAGACGCACAAATGGATCCTTCCACCCGAGCCTTATTTTTCACTGCTCGTTTAGAATCGCCCATGAATCTACAAATTTTAAAGAAAACCAAGTCATCATTCATAAGCATTAAAAAATAAATTTTAAAGAAAATACAATTATCAGTTTAGTACTTTTCAAATGGATACATCTACCTGTATTGGACTGGTCCACCAAGTCTAACTTCATATGCTAAATGAATAGATAGATGTTCCATTGAATAAAAAAAACTCACGAAAAATACTCTCCAACTTGCACAAAATTAATAAAATATTCTCTCCACTAATGGAATATATCAAGTGATAAAGTACCTTCAGATCAAGAAAATTTTGTCTGCAAATTATTACAATTAGTATTTTGAAATAGATATTACTAGCAATTCACTCATCCTACTACTAGTAGGGGAAGTTAATTCCCACACGTCTCGTGATCATGAATTATTTTGCAATCAATAAGTGGCAACACTAATTTTGTGAAGTGTTGCAGACCCAAATGATTACTATGTTGTGCCATAGTATACAAAAAGTTGCTTAGATGATGATAATGAAGAATTATAATTGATTGTGAAACACGGATATTGGAAAGGATAGTGTGAAGATTGTGAATAAGATGGAGAATAGTACCCAAGCTGACACTTAGGATAAGCAATCTGACATACTGACTCAATAGTCCTCCTACGTTGCCTAAGTCCATGACCCTTTACACAATGTAAAGGATTATGAAATGTTCCCTTTGATGCAAAAGGTTGAGTTAATGTCGCAGACTCACCTACTCGATTTTCCTCCTCAGCTATAGCAATGATTTTTCGTTCCTTCTCTTTGTTCGAAACATGTTAAGACACAAGTTTATGTTGCATCTACAACACGTCACCTTCTATTTGTTAAAACATCAATACTTTTAGTTCGGAGAGAGTATATGTTAAAACGTATATATTAAATCAATTTTAAAATGAAGTATTAACTAAATTTATATTAATATAAACTTCCGTAATACAATCTGCAATATAGAGTTGAATGACTATTCACAATTAATATAAAAAAATTATATAATCAATTAATTATAAATCAATATTTATATGGCCGCTAAGATTATTATTATTATTATTATTATTATTATTATTATTATTATTATTATTATAGGAATTGAAATGAATATCAAAGATTTATAACAAATTCAGCCAACTGAATTAGATTTTTTTAGTTAAGATTTTTTTTTTTATGAATGAACCCGTGTAATTAAGATAATTACTATTAGATTTTTTAGTTAAGATTTTTTTTATGAATGAACCTGTTTAATTAAGATAATTACTATAAAAAAATCAACGTGTTACACATGCTATTACTACCACTCCACGCACACACAAAGAGGCCCCAATTAATATTATACTTCAATTTTAATTACTTACTCTGTCCCATAAGTGTCATTATAAATTAATGAAAGTACCAATTTTACAAAATTAACATTGTCATAATTCATTTATAATTTATGCTACTAATCATTATTAGGGATGTAAAAGAAAAATGTCACTAATGATTCATTGAAAAACTAAAATAATATTTGAAGACTTATTTTTTCTTATCATACAACATTTATGGGAACTAGGGGTAAAACACTCTTCTCAAAAGACACGTTATTGAACATGGTAACAAGAGAGGTCAAACACAACCAATCAAAACCAGGATTTGCAATTGTGTTACTCAATGAGTCATATTTCCTTAAATGGCATGCTAGAAACATGCCAACACACAACACATGTAATATCCGTATTAGCACGGCATCTGATAGGACAGAACAAACACAGGTCCACCGGGCATCTTAAAACAATCATATGACAAAAGAAACGAATATCAATACATGATTATTTACTATCATCCAAAAGTCAAGGTTGATGAGTATTACATAAAAAAATTAACTGGAGATTAAAATACAAGGAAGCCAGATTAAAAGCCGTCTATAGCATCAAGATTCCAATTCCAATATAATTAAAATTAAAGCCTATCACCAACCAAACAGGGCGCGAATAATACCAAGTATGCCACCACCTATGAGAGCTTTCAGCAATCTCATCTTTGTATTTGTGTATGGTGGGTACCTTACTGGTGCATCACCAATAAATCTGCGATATAGAACTGCTTTTTTGTGGCTAAAAGCTTCAAATGTGAATTTCCCATGGTATGCACCCACTCCACTCTCACCAACTCCCCCAAATGGTAAAGTATGAACTGCAAGCTGCACCAGGCAAAAAGGCCAAATCGAAAACAAAAAACACAGTGATGAATAGTGTTCAGATAGAAATTATTTCAAAACAATACATAAATTGTGAGCATCTATTAGAAAAACCACATTAAAGAAACTCGTTTAAATATGAACAAATAAAAACAAATGCATGGCGAGCAAACAACACATTTTATTCAATAAATGCCCCTTACTATATAGAAAAGAAACCTGAAAAAACAATAAGAAATTATTTTCACGTTATTTTCTTTAATTTTAATCTTGTACAATAATCCAATTTATCACATGGCCTTTAGTCAAATTTAATTTTAGTCTTGAAGCAGATTTTAGTGATCACCTATACTGCTGTTATGTTTACATATAAGAATTAGAGGCACACACAACACAAGCTCACAGATTCAAGAATAGACTGTAAAAATAATATAGAAATTACATGTAAAGTAGTGTCATTAACAACCAAACCGCCAGCTGAAATAGTCATAACAAATTGCTCCTTAAGCTTCTTGGTATTTGTAAATATATATGCAGCGAGAGGCTTTGATCCTGAATTGATTACGTCAAAGCTTTCTTCTATTTTATCAACCTGTTTCAAGCAAATGAAAAAAAGATAAAAATAAAAATAAAACATTTTGATTGAACGGCTGTGGCTTTAATTTATCGATAAACATTTTACAATTTACTATCACCAGTAAGGTTGATTTAACAATTGGGCTTCATGTTCTTCAAATGTATACAAAATATTACCAGCTATTTATTTTGATGATTTTTGGACGTGACATAATTGAAATTCTCCCCCCAGGGCCTTACCATAAAAGGTATATATATCTTGTAGACTTGTAGTTATTTTACATTAAATGTGAAAATTGATAAGTTGGCACCTATTCCACATAGAGAACATATCAATCGTTCTTGAACCATTTGAAAAACTATGTGCACACTTACTTTCATTATACTACTAATTACTGTAACAGCAAGCAACCAATGAGATTTTGAAGAAAATCTCACAAAAAACAGTTACTGTGGTGTAATGGTGTCTTAACTCCTACCGTGAGGATGGGAAGTAAAGGACCAAATATCTCCTCATTCATAATCAAAGAGTCCCGTGGGACATCCAATAGAACAGTGGGGCTAATCTTCCTGCAAATGAGAAAAAAGAAATACTAGGGTCAAGATCTCATTGTATTTCACTAAATCCAGATTTCATCAATAAAGTACGCCAAAAAGCATATACAGAACTTACAATTTGCTTTATTTCATTAAATTCAGATTTCATCAATAAAGTACACCAAAAAGCATATACAGAACTTACAATTTGCTTTCATCCTTTTCGCCTCCATAAACAATCTTACCAGAAACCTTATCATCGTCCAAGAGCTTTGTCAAGCGATTAAAGTGGTTGGAGTTCACAATACGGGACAAATCTTTTGATTCCAATGGGTTCTTTCCATAAAATTTCTCCAATTCAGTCTTTAGGGCATCCACCTAGAAATAGAAGGAACCAAACACTAAACAAACCAACAAATTTAGGATTCTAACAACACTTGGAAAAAACTTATTACCAACTTGGGAGCATAGTCTTTAGTTGTTATAATATAATCTGGAGAAATGCAGGCTTGTCCATTATTAGAACCCCACTTTCCTGCAATTATTCGTCTTGTTGCTACCTTGCCAATTCAAATTCAAATTAATTTAAGGTCAAAAGTGAGATGCAAAGAGGTCAGTGATGGCAAGTAATTGATAAAAATAAAGTGGGACAAAGGTATACCTTTAAATTGATATTTGAATCAACAACAACTGGAGATTTTCCTCCAAGCTCCAGCACAACTGGTGTAAGGTGTTTTGAAGCAGCAGCCATCACAATGCGTGCCACTCGTCCATTACCTAAAAATCCAACCGTTACTTAGGTAAAGAATATTATCAGACCTGAGTATCATTGTAATAAAACAAACATTCGAGAAAATCCAGCATCAGATCCTTGTATATTATAACAAACTAGATTTCTTATATAAGACTGACACTAAGAGTCTTAACAATATGGAACAGATACAAGCACAGTCAATGCAACTGAAAGTCCAAAACAAGTACAAGGGCATTTGGTCACAACTCAACCATTGAACATGGATTAAGACAATAACCTTATTCCTTGTCTTCCTTAAACCATAAAAGTACAATAATTCTCAAGAGTCAAGAGACTCAAGACTAACATATCTCTAATCATCAATTATCCTACAGCATATATTGTTTGGAGCACTGTCAAGTGCCATACTACCTATATGCAACAATCTCATACAAATTTCCTGTCATGTATCAATTAGATACAGCTTTTCAAAAGCTTCATACTTAAATTTATCTTATCATCCACTGAGACACCTACGTTGCTCAACAAATTCCTATCCTGTTTTCCCCAGTAAATATCATACCTGAACCTGAGCTATATGGCTATATGCCTCAAAAGATACTTCACGAGTAAGAGATACTGCTCAAAATTGTACTCTGCATTAAGTCATTAACTATTTCCATGACCAATAACAGTACCATCCCAGATGTATTGAAGCTGTATTACAATCGTTAATCCATACCATGCCAATCATTATTTAGAATGAAGTATTTTCTATTCCAAATAGTAGAAAAGAAAGAAGCATTCCAAGAAACAGCCTTCTAAAAGTATATAGATTAGATGCCTATGAAGCCTACAAAGTACAAACATAATCTGCACAATTCTATATTAATGATTAAAAAAATAAATGCTTCCCTTGTTATCGGGTGAAATCCATGGGGGACCTGCATCATTTAGTGGGACTCACATAGATTTCACCAAATAATAAAGACTGTTAAAAATGTATGTCACACAGTGTACTGCTAACATGCCTCTATACCTAAAAGAAGACTAATCATAAGGAAAGTTTTGTGAATGAGAAACAAAATCATTTCAGGATTCTAAACCTCAAGAAAACAGAAGAGTGACAAACAAGAACCTGTATAGAAAATTTTGTCCCACTTTTGCTGCAGTAATGCAGATGTTTCATCAACTGCTCCCTCAACAACTTTAATACATGAGTTATCCAAGTAGTCTCCGAGCAGTTTTGCCAGCAGTGATGATGTGGCAGGAGCAATTTCTGATGGTTTTAAAACAACAGCATTACCAGCTGCAATAGCTCCAATGACTGGATCAAGTGACAACACTGCAAAGATAGATAGAGAATGTAATATTATCATCTTTATAGATTTTGCAGAGCTCGGAGGAAAGAAAAAGGTGAGATGTCAGCTCAAAAGCATGTGAGACAATGCTGACTAAATATTAACATACAGAATGGGTAGTTCCATGCAGAGATGACTAACACAACCCCCAGTGGTTCAGATACTATTTCAGCTGAAGAAGGAAAAGTTGCGATTGAAGTTTTGACCTGCAATAAAGGTAAATTCATGTGATAAATCAAAAGAGTTATGCCAAACAATGTCAGCAACAAATTCACATAATGTGTACCTTTTCAGGAGTCATCCAATGTTTCAATTCCTTGAGTGCGATTCTACATGAGTTTTTCAACATAGCAATCTGCAATACAAACTACCCAAGTTACAAGAAGATGGAAAATATCATACTTAAAATCATTGTGTTGACTGTTGATTATTATACCAACCTTTCAAAAAGCACTAGTCAGGAAAATGGGTTTTCATTCCACATTTTCAGATTCATGTCCTTATTAAAGGCTTCAAAATGTTTGTTTAGCAGCAAATATTATGTCTTACGTTAATCTGTAATGAAATTTTCAGTATCTTGGATAAAATAGATTTAGTGTCTTTTCCTATCCAAGGGGTATTATAACTGAGTGCACAGGACCACTGATTGCACATCATCAGAAATCTCCGATCCATACAGAAATTTCAACATAACAAAATCTTATAAACTTCAACAACATTCTACCTCAAGTGGAGAAGTTTGGAGAAACAAGTAAGGCAGGACTGAGCAGCCTAACATACCAAAATCTGAATATTTGAAATTAGAAATAACCAATTCAACATGCTTAAACGTAATGAAAATTATTTTTGCAATTTTGAGAGTTGCAATTATGAATTGCCTGCCATACATTTGGCATTACTAAAAAACATAACAGAGTAAACAGCAAGAACCCTGGATCTTCTCCAAACGCAAAGATTTTCATTTTTTGGTACCAAACAGTTGTGGGAGGTGAGGGTGCACTATTTTACGATCAAGGCATGCCACAAGTCTCAGTAGACAGCTTACATAGGTACTTGAACCATTTGCATTTTTACATTTCAATCCTACCAGTTTAGCTAACCCTGATTGGCACATATTTTCCTGTTTAAACAGGCACACAACGTGTGAATGGAATTGTCCTTGAAAAGTACCAAATTAGGTGGGCATGTGTCATTTAGTAACTTGTGTTATATACTATAATAGCCAATGGCCTCTCACAGCCAAACTGAAATCATATTTGTCAACCTCGTAGAATGAATAGAAGTGCTTCTGCTAAACTAAAAAGGCAAATCCCACACCAACACCTAAACAAGAGTTATTATACTCATACTTTCAACTTCTCTTATAACCCACTTTCACCCATTTTTCTTCTTCTCAAGTCTCTCTTCATTTCTTTTTCTCAAAAAAAATCTCTTCATTTCTCATTTCTATCAGGTTCTCTTTCTTTTTTTCCTTGATTTTTTTTCTGTCTATCTCTCTCTTCCTTCCATACATACACCCAAAAAAAATATTGGTACCTTTTAACATTTTTCAAACAACACACCCCACAAACACCAAAATTTAATTTAAAAAACAAAAATCAGAAACTAAAATCCAGACAAGGACGAAGTGTTGCAGAATCGAATCTTCCCGCCAACAAAAAACTAACAAACTAACAATATTAACATTTGTTGATAAAAAAAAAGGACGAAGTGTGCTGCACATCTCAGCCAGTGAGAGTAGTTTAAGTCAATACTTCCACAGCTCTACATTTTGTGACACTGGCAACAAATTCAGTTATGAACAATTGTTAATAAACATGTAATCATCCAATCACAAGTAGACATGATAAATTTGTTAATTTTTATTATAATTTGTTTAAAAGTCATAATAAAAATAATTGTTGATTAATTCACTGCATATTAAACTCAACACTTACTAAAACTTCGCTATACTGGATCTCTAACGTAATAACTACTTTCTTACTCAATCCATTTTTATTTCCATAAGTGATATTAACAAAATCCATGAATTAAAGCCACATATCATAGATTCAAAGGCAAATTTAGAGGCCCACAACATTGGCCCACCCTAAAATTGGGACGCAAAGAGCGCGCCATTAATGCTCACACCAAACGGCAACGTGTCCTCCACCGTAGGCAAAGAGAAACTCGAACCGCAATCCACGCAGACAAATCACCAACCAATCTAATTAAACAGAAATTCCCCTTCCAACAAAAATTAAAATTAAAATTAATAATGACAGTATCCAAAAAAAGAATAAGGAAAACCTAACATCAACACTGGGCACACACAAACACATAGCATATAACATAAGCATTGCTATTTTGCACAGAAAGAATTTCTGAGGCCATGACACACTCTGTTACCATAATAAATGAACCGCAGAAAATCTCTATCACAAAATCCACCTGTTTTCAATTTTTTGGAATATTCCTTTTCCACTACCATAGTCAAACCAACTATATATATATATAAACAAAACGCAAACGAGTAACAGTGTAAACGACGAGACCTCGTATGCGACGGTTTCGAGTGGCGGCTTGCCGAGGTCGTTTCGGAGCGCGTCGACGATCTCCTGCTCGTGATCGACGACGAGTTTCGCAATCGCGTTGAGCTGCAACAATCTCCACTCATAACTACGCGTTTTGCCCGAAGCGAAGTTTCCCCTGAGCTCCGTCACGAGCCGCGACGCCGCTAACGCGTCGAACGCGCTCTTCTTCGACGACGTCGTCGTTTTGTCTGAGTCCGGCGTCGACGACGACATTATCGCGGACAAAACGACGCGAAGCAGAGAAAAAAATAAATAAATAAAAGAGGATTTTGCGGTGCAGAGTTGAGTGATGCGATGGATTGTGGCGTGTTGTTATTCCTCTTGAGATTAGAGATATTTCCTATTTTATAGTTTGCCAAATACAAACAAACAAACTGAGAAGTGAGAACAAGTTAGCAAGCTAACGTGATTTGAGATTTTTCTTTTATGATTAGTTTGGATTTCCATTTCGGAAGCCAAAAGGACAATTATTAATTAATTATCATGATTAATAAAATAAATTTTTTGTGCATTGACAAAACACTATAAAATTAAGTTTAATTCGTATGTTTGTCTTAATATTAAAGGATAATAAAAGTATTTATATGTTTGTTAAACTGGATTGCTTTTCTTTATTCTAAAGCAATGAAGGATTCAACGATATGCTTTGTTGTTTTATTGCTTTGTTGTTTTATTGCTGTGATTATTTTATTGATTAACTAAATAATGACAACAATATATTTTTGGTTTAATGCGTGAAACTAAAAAAGACGTTTTAAAATACTTTTTCTTAAAAAAAAAAAAAGACTTATTGCTTTTGATTCATAGTAACATCAATACATGTTATCCTATCAAAGATATGTGAGCTAGGATAAGGACGTGACAAATCATTAAATGTTTTAAAATACAATTATTATTATTTAATCTCTTAATTAAGATAGATTTCAAGAGTATAAGGCAATAATAATTATGAATAATAATAGTATATTTTATTTTAGTTTTTATATATTTCTAAATATTGACTACATGCTCAGGTCTGAAACCATATGAATACAGATCAATATTTTTAAATTACGTTCAGTCGTTATGTCAACAATTATTATATTCAAATATACTTAATGATCTTCTAGACAGTTATTAAATTTTATTTAGGTCATTTAATATATATTTATTTTAATGAGATGTATTCAATGTGCTTAATATGAATTTTAATTATAAAAAATATTTATCAGATATAATAAATAGAATAAAATACTACTCATAAAAATATCAAGCTGATATGCTATGAGAGGAGGGTGTTGGTCACACGATGATGGAAGCGCGTGGCGGGACAAGAAAGTTGCTTGTAATTATGGCCCAAAGTTGCTTGTTCAATGTTCATTCTTCCTATTTTGGGGAGTTTGGAAAGGAATAGTTTGGTGCTCCAACAGTCCTACCCCGGTTGCTTGTAGGTTTTTCTTTTATTTTTTTTCTTAAATATCTTTTTAAACTTTATAATTTAATATTTTTATTTTTTGTATTGAAAAATAATTTTTTATTTTTAGTTCTGATAAATTATGTGTATTTTTTTTATCTTTATAGTAATTTAGATAATATTTGTTTTATTATTCAAAGTGTTATTTAAAATATTTTAAGAATTAAAAATTAAATAAACATAATTTATAATAACTAAAATCAGAAAAGTATTTTTGAAAGGATGTAAAGTATAAAAAAAAAACTCTAAATTACAAAGATGGAAAAGGTTTTAAACCTTTAATTTTTTATAGTTATTAATATGATAATGCTACCTAGGGATGACCACATATCCAAATCAATTTAATAATCTAATCATCCTCAACCGATCCAAATAAAAAAATTCATGTTGGTTTGAATCAAATTAAAAAATTGAAAAATCCAATAATTCTTATCCATATTGGATTTCACTTTTGAAACTTCAATTTAATTTAATCCACTTTATTACTTAGTATATTTTACGTTTTTTTTAGAAATTTTTAAATTTTTAAAGTTTGAGCTTTCCAACCTAGCCCAATTTTATTGTATTTTTGTCATTTTAAGGCTACTGATCAATTATTATTATTATTATTATTATTATTATTATTATTATTATTATTATTATTATTATTATTATTATAAATGAAACAAGTTTCATATTACACTATCAGTTAAAAATAATTTTTGAGTCAAATATATTAAAATGCATACTCTTAGAATTACTTTTCTATTTTTAAATTTTTTTTATTTTAATAATAAATCCAATGATCAAATCCAATTTGATTATAATCAAATTAGTTTGAATTGAATCATAAACTTAAATTAGAAAAATTTTTAATCCAAACTGAACTTATTAAAATTGATCGAATTGTATATAAAATCTTTTATAAATTCCATGTAATCTTACCTATACTCATCCCTAATGATAGCAATGCACTCTTTTTAAAATATAGTGATATTATTAATTAAAATCATAATGTGAGTTTCACTTTTTGTTTAATGAATATCTCTCATGATTTTATAAATTTTAATCATAATAAAATATATGTTAGAAACAATGTATTGCTACGTGTGTTGTGTTGTTAAGTGTTAGCACTCTTCTTTTAGTTATTTAAGTTTTTTTTTTTTTACTTTCAGCATTTTATGTTTTATTTTTAAAATATAACAAACCATATAAATCAAGCCTTTGTTCTTAATTAATCTCGTAAGAATATTTCTTCTATATTATTTTTTATATGTAATTTTATCATTATTTAATTTTTTCTTTTTTCTTTTTTATTTTAAAATGATCTTTGTTGGTTACAATTTTCTTTACTTACTTACCTACCTAAAACCTCTAATTTATTAGTTTTCGTAAACATGCTTTATAATCTTTTAATACATCAAATAATACTTGAACCTCATATTTAAAAAAAATTAACCAACCTTGTCACGATATATATAGTGTTTTCTCAAAAATTAAGAAAAACAATTCAAATGTTTTAAAATTTTAATACTAATTAATACATACATGCACACACGCGTGTATCTATATTAAAATGAAAAGGAGAAAATTTTAAAAGAAAAGGTTGAAGAAGGCAATAAGCTTCCATGAGAAGTCATCTACATAAGTCATTCCTAACATATTCAATTGTAAAATATGTGTTAACAACTATCTTTATAACCTTTCTGTTTCTCTTCTTGGTGAACGACTTGTCTCTTCTAGAATTTAAAAGCACAATGTCACATATATTAATTATGGTTTTGAAACTCCATCGGACATGATTGGCGGGTGCGATCGGAAATCGGTCACCTAATATTTCTTAAAATTGATATATCCTTAAACTAGTTCAAAAATTATTAAATCGGTTGAAAATCGATAAAACTTGGTTAATCGATTTTATCAGTTTTGGTTAAAACTATTAATTTTTGTTTAAAAAATTATTTAATATATGTGAATTTAGATATTATGTTGGATTAGATTTATTATATGTTATGATTTATGATATTTTTAAGTGAAATTTACTTTTTATTATTATTAATTTATGTGTATTATGTTTTTTTAAATATTATTAATATATTATATTAAAATATTTTATTAAAATCGATTCGATGTCAGTTATTAACCTAGAATTAATATTTTCATGGGTTTGATGACTGATTCACTTACGAGAACATTGATATTAATTAATGATGTGATGTTACATAATTTAATAATTTTTATATTTATATAATCATATGTGTTATTTGATGGTTCATAGATGTTTACAATTACGGATATACTACCTCACAGTGTAACGTTGGATGTTATTTTAAACAATGGAGGGAGCAATTAGATTTAGAAGTCTTGTGGTTTGGATCTGTATTCCAAACTTTGCTGGTATGTGTTTGACCTCGGTTCAATGAAGATTTAAATATCTTAAAATAAAAATATGGATCTCGTTAAGCAAGGTCTTTAAAACACTAATTTAGGAATTAAAAAGAAGAAAATATTTAGTGTATTAATCATATATATGAAAGTTTTTAAAAAATCATAAATAATCTAATTTTTTGCATCCTAATCTTTCTAATTTAAATTTTTTAATTAATATCTCAAAGGTGCCGGTTAACATTTGGCTAAATTAAAAATTAATGGTCAGACAATATAAAATATTTTTGCACCGCCGTGTAATTATAATTGTCATTAATATAATTTTAAACTAATTATTATAAAAATTAATAAATTTATTATATATGATGAATTATAATTAAATAATAGTATAAATTTTTTGACATTTTCTGTCTATAATCCTTTTTCTTTTATTGAAAAGATTGATGAATTATTTGATTAGTGTAACTTAATGCAGTTTCATCTTTACTAAATTTGACTTACATAGAGGCATAGAGCAAATGACACTACCGCCAATATGTAAATCCTTCATATGGAGCTAGTCATGGTAAAAGAAAGACTCATCTTGCTAGCACCTCTCCAATATTGTGTTTGCCTAAGAATAAGGACATGGGTGGCCTGGGGCGTTTCAAAATCTGAGTCAAACCTTCACATGCTGAAGATTGGTTGGAGTATCATTTAAAATCACGATCATTTATAGGTACAAATTGTGAGGTGAAAATGAGTGTGCAAATGACATTCTCCTTGTTGTACTTAAAACATGTAGGGATAAATTAAATTTGTAGGAAGGAATATATAATAATACTTGGGAGACTATACATAATAATATTAATATAATTTGAAGAGTTAGAGATGGTTCTAACATTCAAATTTTTGTATACCCATTTTGAGTTCTACGTGTAGTTTTCTTTCATGCCAATCAAAATTGAATATGTGGTACTTTCCGATTCTATCTTGAGTTTTCCAAGAAAAATTTGCTTTGATTGGAGTTGGGATCGACTTTTCTCAGATTTGGGAAAGCGAGGCTAGGTATGTCACTCTCCATCCCGTCTCCGCCATTATATCCACCCGCAGCAGATACTTTTATAATTATTAATAATGTAATTACATATTTATATATAATTCTATCTATATTATATGTAATCGTTCCTTGTATAATTATGTGATTATTTCATATTTTATATTATTAAAAATATAGAATAGTTATTTTAATAGTTAAATAAATAATATTATAATTATAATACTACTTATAACAAAATTAAAAATTATACATTTAATTAAAAAATATAAAATTAAATATTTTTATATTTTTTATTCTTTATTAAATTATATATATATATATTAATTAAATTAAAACGAATGATTTATTTATAATATATGAATAAATAAGTTTTTTAAAAAATGTGAGATGAATTTTTCGCGGATTTTCCCAAATTCAATAAAATCTTATGGAATGAGATTTTATTCTATTTTTGAAACTCAAACTTGTCCTACCTTTTGTGGGAACATGAATGGGATAAGAAAAAACTCGTCCGTGACCCATCCCGATGTTATCCCAAGGTTTTTTGCATTGGTCTCCAAGCATATAAATGATATTTCCATAAAGTTGAAAGTATTTGACTATGATTAATAGGTATTGAAATACTAATTTGCTTCAATTTTGCGTGTTTGTGATGTTATTGTGGTTCATTCTCCTACTTTATAGGGGGTAACTCAATTCCTTAAAACCTTCTTTTAATGTATTTCACTTTAAAATTGGCTTGTATTGGTAGAAGTTCTAATCCAACTTAACTTCAAACTTTTTAATCTAGTATAGGAGTGAAATGGTGCTAACAAGATAAGCATATTTCATTGGATGTTTGAAAAAAAATCTTGTTTTTTTAGTGAAAATCGAGCTCATAGATAAATGACTCAAGATGATAGTTTTACTATTTGTAATACTTAGAGTCATAAAGTCTTATAGCATTAAAGATTTTTTTTTTTTGTTGGTTGGTTATTAACTGGAGTGTGTAAATTCTAAGAAGGTTTATGAAGAAAGAATACTTGGTTTTTTAGGCTAAAAGGACTCTTGCATAAAACGTGAATGTAAAGTTGTTACCTTTGTATTCAATTTGTGTGATTAGTTAAAATCGTGATCAATCCAGTAGGGACAACCTAGTGGAGGGGAGACTTCAGTAGTATACATGACCTTTTTGTCCAAGACTAAATGCAACTATCGTTTTGAACACTTTGAATGCATTGTATGCTCTTTTGAACTCTTTTTTCTTTCATTTTATTTTTATCTCTTTAACTAACTTAGGGTTGTATTGTAATTTTTTAACAAGGGTTTTTAATTTAAAATTGTAACTAGAGTTTGAGTTTAGATATTGTCTAAAAGTTTCAAAAAATTGTTCTATAAAACCACAATCTTATTGTTAGCTTTTATCAATTGTTCTTATCACTATGATCTGGAAAATAAAAAATGTCAAAGATTTAAGAAACACAGTGCAATTGTTTTCTTTGTTTTTGTATGTTTCCAATGTGATCAGGGATCACAACAATATTTCTACTGAAAGTCTTGTATAGGCACAAACTTATGCATCACATTTAATTTAGACGCAACTAATTAAAAAGTTACACATAATTTAAAATAAAATAAAA
The DNA here is from genome assembly GCF_000004515.6 of Glycine max. NCBI lineage: Eukaryota > Viridiplantae > Streptophyta > Magnoliopsida > Fabales > Fabaceae > Glycine > Glycine max. Next base: position 28,884,559 of record NC_038250.2, on the reverse strand, counting down.
TAAAAGTATTTTATCTCTCCAATTGATCATTTCTCTTTTGCTTTCCCTCTCTCTCTCACTCTCGTGCCTCTTACTTCTGCCGTTAAAGCATCGAAAGTTACAAAAGCAGACCCAACACCCTCAAACATCATATAAAAAGTATCAAATTTAAATCACTCATTGGTTCAACATTAAATAATCCCTTACGTGGTACCCTTTTATTAATACAATATTTGTGGGTACTCCTATACAATTTTGTTAACACAATCTTTGATTTGATGATCCAAAAAAAAAATCCTTTAGGTACAATGCCCTAACAACATCCACCATTGTTTAAAAAATCAAACACAACTAGTTGAGCCACAAACAAGAAAAGTTATCTACTTTCATCAACAGAGGTGAATTTGAACACCATGATTGGGATGTCAATTGGTTTTGATTAAGATAATACCAAAATTTAATTTGGGAATTGTAGTGCTACTGCAAACACTAAACACATTCTGTTTCTGTTGTGTGGAGTTTCAATGTGTGGGAGAGAGAATGAACAAAAGAGTTGGAATGAATTAGAGAGAAAAATATTTTTTATTTTATTTTAACTTATGTGTAATTTTTCAATTGGTTGTGTCTAAATGTGATGTTAGGTTTGTGTTTATACACGACTTTCTTACATAGGTAGAATGGTTTAAATGAAGAAATATATAATGAGTTATTGTGATTGCAAAATACTTTTTAAACTCAATCACAAATTTTATCACACTATTTACACTCAACAAGACTCTAAAAAATGTAACTAATGATTCAAATAGAGCTTCATGGATTATTTTGTGATTATAAAATACTTTTTAAAATAAATTTTATCATATTATTTATACTCAACAATAATCTATGAATAAAATATGACTAATGATTCAAATAGAGAAAGAAATCATAAGTTATTTTGTGAATATATAATACTTTCTAAACTCAATAATAAATTTCATCATAATATTTACACTCAACAATACTCTATTAAAAAAATGTGACTAAGTAACAGTAGCAATAAGGACGTACGTGTGGTCACAAAAAAATAACATACATAAGTAGTTGAGACAGTATTGTAATTAAATAGCGTTCATTTATCTGGAGTTATTAACGATGCTAGCTTATTGAGACAGAATTTTTCTATAAAATATCTGATTATATAATTTTTTAAAACAACAATAGTTATAAATCAATATCTAGACAATTAATCCAAGCATATAAAAGTCAAAATACTTTTCGTACACGCATTCAACGAATTAGACTGGACATTAGGGATTAATAAAAAGAAAAGGGACTGGAGATTAGGGGGCCGTTAGCATATTTTGATTCGAATTAATAATTGATTTAGATCTATTAAGTTCTTTTTTTTTTTAAAAAAAAAAAGCTTAAACCGAACCTTCTCAACTATATCTCTATTATATGGGTTAGTTTAGATTACATAATCAGGTTTATTATTAAAATAATAAAAAATGAAAAAAAAAATCGAAAACGGATGTTGAACTGATGCAACTATTGGTATTTTTTTTCCTCAATCATGATGATGTGTTTAGACCTTGTAGGTTTTTTATCATACTAAACTAGTATCATTAAATCAATCATCATGATATCGAAAAACCAAAAACAAATATAAAATTATAATATAGTTTCATGATTCTTATCTTTTTAATTCTTAAAGTTTGAAAGTGATTTTTTAATCTCTATAACTTAGATTTTAATTCTCTTTTAGTCCCTATAATTTAAAAGTGTTTTTTAAATCTTTATAGTTTATATTTTAATTTTTTTTAGTTTCTATAGTTTGAAAATGATATTTTTAGTCTTTATAATTTGTATTTTAATTACCTTTTAGTCCTTATTACAAAAAAACATAAAAAAAATAATTAACTACAGATTAGTTATAAATTATCAACTATTTTTATTATAAATTATCTTGTGATAAATTAGTTACGAATTATTTGCTTATTTTTGTACTTAATTATAATTGATAATATTACTCATATTTTGATGGTAAGTACTAAAACAGAATTAAAATATAAATTATAGAATCTAAAAAAATCACAAACTATAAGAACTAAAAGAGAATTAAGATGTAAAATATAAGGATTAGAAAAACCACTTTCAAACTATAAGAACTAAAAAAATAAGATATATGAACCAAATAATTTAACCAAAATTATAAATCCACACTCATTAATACAAACACTACGCAGACCATAAAAATCCATACCAGCATAAAATTTAGGGGCTTAATAAAAAAGATATCATTTCATCACGCGAATCAAATTCTATTTGGGTTCTTAAAAGAGAAAAAAAAGTTATGCATAAATAGTTTAAATTTTTTTACATAGTCATAAAATCATAACCTATCATATATAATAAATTTATTAACTTTTAAAATAATTATCTTAAAATAATTTAAATGATGATTTGTTATTAGATGACATTATAAATTTTTTATAAAGTCAATCCATAGACATTAAACTCTTCTTAAAATCAAAACTTAAGACATTAATTAAACTTATTGGATTTACAATTTTTCAATTCGAATTAAATAAATAACTCAAAGAATTCAAATTTTTCTCTTTAAGTTCGTTCAAATCTATCATATTATTGAGTTGATCTTAGACCCGAAGTCATCCTTAATAGACATATATCTCTTGTTAATTGTTATCAATTCTAAATTTTTTTAGTCTCAATTTGTTTTTTGAATTGTGGGAATTGAAAATGATGTAAAAAGATTTACAACAACTCACATATTTTTATTCAACCAATCAAGTTAGATCCTCTTGACCTAATCTCAATGTTTGAATCATCAAATTATGATAATTTTATTTTTTGAGTTTAAGAACCTCTTCCCTTATACTATGGAAATGTGGTTATTATAGTTTTAATTTTGTTAAAGGATTATAATTTTAAAATGACTTGAGATAGCATTTTTTACTTCTTAGTTATTTCTTTTTATTGCATCATCGTCTATTTTATTTTACACTCCTCTTTCGTGTGTTTACAAAAGTTTGGAGATATTACACAAATACAATTTTTAATTTCTAAATGCATATATAGTTGAAATATGATAGATTAATGATATATAATCACTCCTATACATCAAATATCTCAATAATATCTTGCTAAGTTCAAGTCAAAAGAACAAAAGGACACAACCTAATCCGAAGTCTAAAATGGAACAAGCAAAACGTATAAAACATAGATTGAGCAAAAGAAAAGAAAAAGAAAAACATAAAGCATATATATTTCAACTAAAACTTCTAGTTTGGAGAGTGAGAAAAACAGTACCTCTTGCACAAAGGCTTCGGTTTCACACTTAGATAAATCGGAGTGAAGAGCTTGATAAATCTGTTGCTCGTTTTCTTCAGTTAACTTGATAATCGCCTTCAACTGGGAAATTCTCCATTCATAGCTCCGAGTCTTACCACAATCAAACGTTACTCTCAGTTCCTTAACCATCATCAAAGCTTCTTCTGAATCAAACAGTGCTTTGCTCTTGGTGTTAGACGCCATCTATCTTGATGCACGATGATGAATTTGGAGCACAGAGAAGAACTAGAGAAGTCTTCTATTTGTTTCGCAAACATATGTGCATCTAGACATATATGCAATGACATATTATTAGTTATTATAATTGTCTTTTGTATACTTAGCAATTCAGGTCTTATAATTGTAATGTTGTCTTATTAATATTCAATTATAATATAGTGTGGTCCGACGGAGGGAGTTGTGCCTATTGTCTTGTGCTTTTCGCCGTTCAGATTCCTTCTTGGAATTGTCTATATGATCTATATTCTATATATTGAAGTAATTATTGGGTACATCGGAATTATTACTTAAGGAAAATAAGCACTTCGTGTGTCTTTTCATATTTTTTATTTAAAAACAATAAAAGATAGTGGATGATTTCGTACGTGTAAAGATAGTTATAAAAATAAAATAAATATAAAAATATGTATATCATAACACTCATGTTCCCTTTATATATAATTATAGATTATTATTAATAAATTTTAATTTTCACTCTTCAAGTTGAGGACTCTTTCAACTTATTCTTCCTCTTAATATATATTAGCTACATAACTTTTTTGACATTATATATATATATATATATATATATATATATATATATATATATATATATATATATATATATATAAATATAAATTATAGTACTTATATTTAATTAATTTCAAGTTATTTTATTTTTAACAATAAAATTAAAATAGTCTTCCATTTTATTAATCTTTACCTAAATAGCAATAATATAGTGATTTTTTTATTTATAGGAACAATACAAATTAATAAACATTACAAAAAACAATCGTATGACTTATGTAAATGAATCTATCAAAATGAAATATATAAATACAAAATTACATTAGACGATGTTAATTAATTCTCCTTCATCATGATCATTACGATTAGTATGAATGTCATCAGCTTCTTCTTCTCTGATAACATTTGGAGTGATTTGTGTGGACAAAAGACTAACATAGGTGTCCATGTATGAATCATCATCTTCTATAATAACACCAATTGTTTTGCCCTGTAGAACCACGCACCACCTTTCATCACAAGGGTTTTGCATGTAAAATACTTGTCTAGCTTGTTCTACCATGATGAAAGGGTCATTGTGGTAACCAAGTTTCTTTAGGTCTACTAACGTAAATCCTATATCATTGATGCGCACACCGGTGTTGCTGTCAACCCATTTACATTTGAAAACACAAATAGTAAATTCCAAATAGTTAAGCTCCCAAATTTCATTAATGAACCCAAAGTAAGGGATGGAAGCTACACAGGGATTGACATTATGCACACTTGCGAAGTGTTGAGATTCAGCCCTTAGGGTGACCCCGTTGTTTTGCATTGTACTTTTTTCGTCTTGTGCTTTTGTGTAAAATGAATACTAATTTATGTCGTATCCTTGCCAAGTTATAACATTTCTTTTAGGCCCATCTGCTAGCTTTCTTAAATTTTCTGAAGCATTTTCATCTGCAAAGATTGTATCTTTAAACCAATCACATAAAGTCTTGTTATGCTTTTTCAAAACCCAATTCTATGACATTTTTGGATTATTTTGTTTGACATAAGCTTCATGCTTAAGTATGTATGGCAAAACTTCATTACTGTTGTTCAAGACATACAAGTGAGCTTGAAACAAATCTTCTAGACTTGGAGTGATCACATGCAGTTCTCTTGAACCCTTACCACCCACTCTGTCATCATGCCGAGACTCAAGAAGCCCAACAGGTTTAGCCTTCTCAATGTATTCTGAGCAAAATTCAATGACTTTTTCTGTAATGTACCTCTCAACAATAGATGCTTCTAGACGATATAGATTCTTTGTATACCCTTTTAAGATCTTCATGTATCGCTCAACCGGGTACATCCACCGCAAATAAACAGGACCACAACATTTGATTTCTTTGACCAGATGCACAATCAAGTGAATCATGATGTCAAAGAAAGCAGGGGGAAAATACATCTCCAACTGACACAGTTAATTGTGGCCTCATTTTGTAGCTCATCAAACTTGATAGGATCAATGACTTTGCTACATATGGCATGGAAAAAAAAACACAGGCGAGTTATGGCTAACCTAACTTTATTTGGCAAGATGTCTAGTATAGCCACGGTTAACAATTGTTGCATCAACACGTGATAATCGTGAGACTTTAACCCTACAGGCTTAAGCTTCTTCAACTGCACAAGGCTCTTAATATTTGAATAGTATCCTTGTGGAACCTTCACCCGACGAAGACACTGACAAAAACTTATCTTCTCTTTTTTGGACAAAGTATGACAAGCTGGGGGCAAGTAAATTTTCTTCCCATCAGACCTTGGATGCAACTGTGATCGTATCCCCATCTCAGCTAGATCTTGACGGGTACAAAAGCCATCCTTCGTCTTGCCTTGAATGTTAAGAAGCGTCCCAATCACACTATCACATACATTTTTCTCCACATGCATAACATCAATACAATGTCTAACGTCTAGATCAGACCAGTACGGAAGATCAAAGAAAATGGACTTCTTCTTCCATATGCAAGTCTTACTTTTATCCTTCTTTTGGGTCTTTCCAAATACAGTATTCAGCTGTTGAACCCGCCAGTATACCTGCTCACCAGTCAACGATATTGGCGCAATATCATGCTCTTGACTTCCATTAAAAGCTTTTTTAGTTGTCTGTAAGGATGATTGGGTGTTAGAAAATGGCGATGGCTACTGTAGACTGTTTTTCTTCCATGTTTTAGTTGTATGTAGTTTGTGTTTTCTTCACAGATGGGGCATGCATGATGACCCTTAACATTGTAACTGCTGAGATTCCCATATGCTAGAAAGTTATTAATGGTACAAAAAAGCATTGCACGCATTTCAAACGTCTCCTTGCGAAACGCATCAAACATTAAAACCCCCTTGTCCCAAAACTTTCTCAGGTCTTCAACCAACGGACTTAGATAAACATCAATGTCATTTCCTGGCTGTCTTGGGCCCGATATCATCATAGACAACATCATGTATTTTTGCTTCATGCACAACCAAGGAGGAAAATTGTAAATTACTAGCAGAACTGGCCATGAACTGTGTTGAGTGCTTAAGGTGCCATATGGATTCATTCCATCACTGGCTAGTCCAAGTCGAAGATTTCTTGGCTCTTTCCCGAAATCCGGATACAAACCATCAATCTTCTTCCACTGCGAGCAATCAGCCGGATGACGGACCATTCCATCAGAAATCCTTCCATTTGCATGCCATGTAAGGTCTTTTGTGTCGTCCTCATTAGCAAAAAGACGCTTAAACCTTGGAATGATGGGAAGATACCACAAAACCTTTACTGGAGGGACCTTGTTTAAGTTTTCATCAGAATTGCTTCCCCCTTCATCCTTCACTTTGTACCGTGAAGTCCCACAGATAGAGCATTTGGACATTTCTTGGAATTCATGCATGTACAGTATGCAATCATTGGGGCAAGCATGAATCTTATGATACTTCATACCCATCGGACATAGTATCTTTTTCGCCTTATAGTAAGTTTTAGGCAGCGTGTTGTCCTCTGGAAGTAGATTATGCACTACCTCAAGTAGTGAGGTGAAACTTTTGTCACTCCACCCATACCTGGCCTTCACATTAACCAGACTTAACACCATAGACAACAGGGTTAAGGAATTCTTGCACCCCGTATACAAAGGCTTCTTTGAATCACTTTGCAATCCTTCATACATAGGGGTGTGTGCTTGCTGGAAAGACTCTTGTCCAAGGTCACGAATCATGTCCTCCAAGCGATCTCCCATTTCTACATCAAATGGTTCAGATTGGGACCCACTTTGCATGTCTGTCACTTCACCATGCCATATCCACATCGTGTAATTCTTCTTAATCCCATCACACAATAGATGGTCTCGTATGTCGTCCAATAGTTGTCATCTTCCATTCAAATAGTTGATGCAAGGACAATAATATTTTCCTTCTTTATTCGGTCGACCTCTTTCTGAAGAAAATTGCAAGAACTTCTCGATGCCATCCTCATATTCTGGGCTCATGCAACTTTCATTCATCCAACTTCGATCCATCTAAGCAATTCCATGCAAGAAAATCTCATTTTTTTTATTTATAGGTGTGGCCCTATCCCATTTAGGAAGACTGTCTTTTATGTTAGCTTCAAACGTCAGGGTTAGCATTATTTTGAAAAATTTGACTAAATTTCGGCAGCATTTCGCATTGGTCTCCAAGTATACGACATGACATCGGTGAAATGAATTTCCTGATAATCAAGTATGCACTCAGAGAACAACATGAAATGCATTGTACATAAATTTCATCAAATTAATCAAAATAATAATAACCTTAACGAATGAATCTAACATAAAAATACCTTAACGAATTGGACCTCATGTGCCAGCAAAGGTGACTAAACTCTGGCTCTTAATTGTTAGATGATTGTTAGAGTTATTTTGTCAATGACAAAGGTAGTTAGTTAATTAGGTTAGTTGGCCTGTGACAGTTTAGACTCTGAATAAATAAGGCATGTTTGCATTTATATATATAGAAGAGAGATTGGGAGAGAGGAACATTTTGTCATTTATAACAAAATTAGTGTGTCATCAGGTGTGTGTGTGTGTGTGTGTGTGTGTGTGTGTGTGTGTGTATGTGTGTGTGTGCGTGTGTGTGTGTGTATCACGAGGGTATGTGTGTGTGTGTGTGATGAGGGTGTGTGTGTGTGTGTCTCAGGAGGGTGTGTGTGTGTATCATCAGGGTGTGTGTGTGTGTGTGTCTTAGGAGGGTGTGTGTGTGTATCATCAGGGTGTGTGTCATGAGGGTGTGTGTGTGTGTCTTTGTGTGTGATGAGGGTGTGTGTGTGTGTATCATGACGGGGTGTGTGTGATGAGGGTGCCTGTGTGTGTGTGTCATGAGTGTGTGTGTGTGTGATGAGGGTGTGTGTGTATATCATCAAGGTGTGTGTGTGTGTCATGAGGGTGTGCGTCTGTGTGTCTTTGTGTGTGATGAGGGTGTGTGTGTGTTTGTCATGAGGGTGTCTGTGTGTGTGTGTCATGAGGGTGTGTGTGTGTGTCAACTTAACTAGAGATTAATTAAATATAAAACAAGGGATAAATTTTATAGAGGCTGACAATATGGTTTATAAATATGATTGCCTTCATCGAGAACTGAGAAGTAATCAATCACACTCATATTCATAGCCGTATTTGGTTATTCTTCCTTTGAGTCAGTCAATATTCACTACTATAGGTTTTTAAATTTCCATATGATATGTGACACTAAGAGATTTTAATTGCCATGACTATATGCAGTTGGGCAATTATTGCCACCATACAACTTTATTTGTGGCTAAGAGATTTTAATCGTTGAATTTTGACTCTTGCACCATACAACTTTATTGTGGTTGTTATATTCATGAAGTAATCTTTCTATTCCTTACCTAGTTTTTGACTGGGTTTTTGGTTTTCATATAAAATCACCGAATCAATTTCACCATATGACAATTGCAATTCTCACCAACAAAATCATCAGCAGAGCAAAGCATACAAAGCATAGATATGAATCATAGGCCAAAAAGGGTAGCAAACAAACCTCAGTATCTGCAAGATTACGTCAAGGAAGTCCAGCCAAGACAATGATGACGTGGCAAGAGGATATTGGCTCTAGAAGATTATCCTATATGCTATTTTGTAATTTTGTTAGAATCAAATCCAAGGGCAATCAGTTAATTTATTAACTACCTATAGATTAACTTCATTTTGGATTCATGTTACACAGTTAATTTATCAATTAATATGAAGAAGGGAGGACTGTAGACCATATTATATGAAGAAGGGAGGACTGCAGACCATATTATATGAAGTATGTAAGAAATTACAGTGGCCAGTGCCTACATTTGATTCAACAGAATATAAAGATAGGTGAGTCCATCAACTAATTTGTACTTTCAATTGCTTAAGCAACTTGAATTTGAAAACAACTTTTGTTATGCAGTACTACATGAAGGATTTGTGTGTGTAATATGTGGAGAACAAAATTGATCCCTAAACTTTAGGGATTGAAATAAGCTAACATAGGAAACAATCAACTAGCTAGAGAAACTGAATGAAAGAGTATTACAAAATCAAACAATATAGATCATGTTGGACAAGTGGCCTCAGATATCTTATGAAGGGGGGGGGGGGGTTGAATTAAGATATCACAACTTATTTCCCCAATTAAAAATTCTATTTCTCTTTCTATTCCAGTTATAAATTCCCTTAATAATGAATTTCTTAAATATTGATTCAAATAGAACAGATTGAATATGAATATAAAACAATAATAAATAAAGGAGTTTAAGAGAAGAGAAAATGCAAACTCAGATTTATACTGGTTCGGCCACACCCTTGTGCCTACGTCCAGTCCCCAAGCAACCCGCTTGAGAGTTCCACTATCTTGTAAATTCCTTTTACAAGTTCTAAACACACAAGGACAACCCTTCCTTTGTGTTTAGAATTCTTTCACAACAAGAGACCCTCGGTCTCTTAATCCCTTTTTAGAATGAAGAAGAAGAAAAGAAGAAATCTCTCTTGAAAGAGATAGATTTAACAATTTGAGCACTCAAATAATTCCTTATTGAATCACAAGTAATTTGGCCAAGGAATTTTTAAGAGGATAAAACGATTTTGCTTTTTAAGAGAATAAGACCTTTTTGTTCTGGAAAACTCTTAGCAAATTCGTGTCTCAAGTCACATATATATAGGCCTATGATAGCCATTCAAGAACCACACAAAAAGATGTGACTGTTGAGAATGTTTTCTGAAAAACTCATCTGGTAATCGATTACAATATGTGTGTAATCGATTACACGCTTTAAAATTTGAATTAAAACGTTCAGAAACTACTGGTAATCGATTACCATATATGTGTAATCGATTACACAGTGCAAATTTTGAATTCAAATTTTAATAGCTGTTGTAAATCAGTTTTGGCCACTGGTAATCGATTACATCCTATGGTAATCGATTACCAGAGAGTAAATTTGTGGAAAAAGACTTTTTAACTTAAAATTCTTGGCCAAACCTTTTGCTACTTCAATTGGAATTCCCTTCCTATTTAATATACCCTTTCTAAGACTCTATAGACTGTCTTGATCATCCATCTTGAGTATCTTTAATTGCTTTGTCTTGAGTAAATCTTTGAGAAGCATATGATTCATGTAATCCTTTGGCATCATCAAAACATTTAGCTTGATCCTTTGTCTACAGATCATACTCAAAACCGTCATTTCTCATACTTATTCTTACAATCCAATGTATTTGAAGCATGTGGTTTCTTTTTTTAGGGAATTGCTTGCACCACCTTACATCATGCATTTCTAAAATTGGTTTGATATGGGAAAAAACAGATTTTAAATGATATTATTGTTTATATATGATGTGCAGATAAGAATATTTTGTTCTAGAATTGGTAGTGCTGTGACATGTGAATCTGACAAGTTTTTATTTTGTCACAGATCTCTATTTGAATCCTGTGAGGGGATGTAAGGAAGCAAGGGACAGAACTGCTTTGTGTAAAAAATTACCTTGTGCATACCTAATTATGGTAATATAGAAAGCAAAGGGGAAGCTAGAAGTGATAAGAAGACCTCCTTTGACTCTACTGCAGTTCAAATGCTTCTTGAGGTGCAAAGACTGGGAAAAGTTGAAATTGATCCTCTCCCTTCTAGTTAGGGGAAGAGAAAGGAAAGAAAAGGGAAGGGAAGGAAAAGAAAAGGGAGAGAATATAAGAGAAGGGATAGTACCCCAATTTTGTGCCCCCAAGAAACATGAACTATTGTTGTGCCATTGATATGCCAAATTCTCTCAGATTAATGGTAGAGGACCATTGGGGTTGCAAATTTGTGGTACTAGTATTATGACCAAGAAGAGAAAATGATTGGAAAAAAAAAGATTAAAAAAAATGAGGTGGTGTTTGAGAAGATTCAAGTGAGAATAAATAAAAGTCCTTTTCCTTTCCTTTCCTTTCCCCAGGGAAGGAAAAGAAAACTCAAACAGCAAAGGTTGATCAATTTTATTCATAGATCTAGCAATTTCATTGTACAAAAGAACCATGAGGACCAAAGATTTGTATCCATTGGACATGGATGTTATTCTGAAGGAGAAACTCAGCTTAGGAACATGGGTATGCTACTACAAAGAAGAGGGATGACTCAACTTGCGGAGCAAAGTAAATAATGAAGATCTTATTAATAACAATGAAACCTCAAGATCATGGGGGTCATATTTAGCATATGGAACATTTGTGAAGCTTATAAGCTTCAAGTTAGAAACTGTCAACTACTAAGGTTTCTTCTTACAACCTTAAATTATGCAAGAGAGAAAGTTTTCCGTTGTCTCAAAATATGGGTGAGTAGTAGTGACTCACTTTGTACACCTTTTGGGTTTCTCTTCATTTATGGAATCTATGGAGAGGGAGTGAACCTTGGACAACTCATGGAATCCATGTGGAGATTCACATGTGACTTTACTGTAAGGGCCTTCTTTATTTATTTTCTTTAATAAAATAATATTAAAATCTAGCTACAAATCAAATACACCTAAAATTGTTGTGTATCTTAAATATATATTATGTATTGTAAATAGAAATATTACAAGGGTATGTGTCTGTGTGTGTGTGTCTTTGTATGTATGTGTGTGTGTGTGTGTGTGTGAAGAGCACAAGGTGGATTTCAAGGATAATCAAAGAGAAAAATCTCATTGTTTCCCACTCTGTCATGAGTTGAAAGCTCTAACCTCTGCTACAAATCACAAATGAAGCAAACCTTACATCAACACATTGAAAGTGGTTCACTTTCATCAGAAATCAATAGCAGTGCTTCTCAAGTGGATTCACCCCAAGCTATTATTACTAGTTCCTGGTAATGCTAATGCAGTAGCTGCTGCTGCTCTAGAAAATAAGGATCTACCATTCCTAGTCGCTGAACTTGGTTCAAATTCACACCAAAGCAACAACAACAACAATAGTGATGGTGATGATAGGCAATTTTATCCTCTCCTACCTTTCAATCACTCCAGCCTAAAAGACAAAAGTTGGACAATAAAGAAAATGAATAGAGAAATGGGTGCATCTGTGTGAGCAACGCGTATCAGAGACAATATTCAGATTTCATTTAGGAAAGTAGCAGAAAATATGTCGCTGCCTTCATGTGCTTATATTGCAAGCAGGCTAGGAAAAGGTGATTAGTGAACTGGAATATACAATATGGAAAGGGAAAAAAAATCTGCCTAACGTTCTCTAATGAAAAGAGGCTTATAAACAGTGCTTGCTTGCTTGATAGCAAGCTTTCACCATTCTTTCCTGGGGAAGGATAAGACTATAAATGTAATGTAATTTAGTTCTCAAGATTGTAATAAAAGGCCACATTTGTGTATATTTGAATCTTGATGATTTATGCTAGATCATATATTTGTTTCTCTAACAATATAACACGATTTACTTGATATGCTCCATAAATTTGGTTAGTGGTTAGTGGTGTTTGCAAGACCACACAAAACACCAAAGATACCAGTATCCACAAAAGCAAGACTAGTATGCCGGGACAAAGTTCTAAAATATATTTGCAAGTTCAAAGGCAAATATACATATATTTAAGCTCACCAGGATCGTCAAAATTTACTCTTTCTCCAGTAGCGAATAGGCAATAGAAAATAGCAGCAAGAAAATAAAGGAGCGATCACTGCAACAGAAATCTTGGGAAGGAACCAACTAGCTTAACAAAAAACCCAGCTCCTACTGTTCCAATTATAGCAGCCAATGTTCCAGCCATATTTGATATTCCTAGAACAAGAAATCAAGAGGTCTTCATTATAAGGGATGTTATTGTAAAGTACATATCAATTGAAATAATATTGCAAGAATATCATTAGTTGCTTCTAGGAGGCTTCATCCAACAACTGCTTCTATATATGAAGAGCACAAATACCATTCTTTTTTCCTTCTATTTATTCATATTATATAAGATACTATTCTCTTCATTCTTTTATCTAAAGCATGAAATCTTATTGGACAACACTCCTCAACAATGAGATTACCATATGAACAACATTACATATCCAACATGTTAATTATAAACATAAAACCGACATTTACCCAACATGATAAAGCTACTTTCAAAAAAATAAATAAAATTTAACTTAATAAGACATACCAATAAATCATCTCAAGCTCAATGTTATTGAATTGGTTATTTCGTGTAAACTATGGATTCCTGATTAAGAAAATAGCTAGAGCCAGGGGTGTTGAACAAATATTTTAGTATAAAAGGTAAACTAGGTATAATGGTGATGTCACTTTTACTTTCCTTAAAATATTGAAAGAATGATTCACTGTTATTTGAACAAATACGCAATCTCAATAGCCCCATCCTTTTCACTTTCTCGCTGAAAAATGAGAAGTGGGAAAAAAAAGAAAAAAAACATAGAACATGAAACAGACTACAGAGAGAAGAAAATGAAGGCACTCATATTCTCACAGAAGTTAGATTCGAATATGGAAAATACAGTTATATATCAGTTTAGCAGATACGTAATGTCAGAGTGAAAATCAATCAGAAATCATTCTTGGCATTGCTTTTTCATCAATACATACATTCAATCAGAAATGTTTGATATAGTCCAACAAGCTTCTTTCTTAATGCTTTTTTTTTTTATGATTATTTGTCAACAGGTTCAAAAGGCAGGGGAGTACACCATGATTGATAATACACTAATGGAAGAAAATAAAAAGTTCACCAGAATTAGGATATTCTTAGGATAATGATGCATATGCACAGAACAGAAGGATAGACGAAAAGAAAACACAATGAAGCAGACAATCTGAATTCCTATTGTAGAGGCAAGGACTATTATACTAACTTTTCAACAAACTTAAGTTCAATAAGAAAATATATGGAACAACTGGGACAAAAAATGAGGATATCCTCCTTCTAAGATGGAATCCTGATAATTAACTCACTCATATATAAGACAATTATTTCAATTAAATTTCACTTTTCGTATAAGCTGATATCTCATCAATTTGTAATATTATAAAAATATCATTTGAACTCTGATTCTCACCCAAATTTACAGGGACACTCCTTAATAGGTAAATTCCTTCATAAATTTTACCACTCAAAAATTCATTAATAGATTTTTTTTTTAAAATTAAAAATAGTTGCAGTGAAGTTACTAAAACAATTTAACATACCATATATATTTTTCTAGAGGCTCAAAACTAAAACAATTTTTCTAATAAATAAACATCTCAGTTGCCAGAAAATCAGATTTTCGAAATTTTTGAAAAATACTAGACGAATTTTCTAAAAATCAAGAAAAGTACTAGACACTCTTCAAGGTCCAAAGAACAACATAACTTTTACCAAACTTGTGTGTGTGTGTGTGTGGTGCCCAAGACTAGGTACTTTTGGTGTAGTGGTGCTTGAGATTGTAAGTGGACTTAAGGCTGTGGATTTTAGGCAACCTGAGGTGCTATTGGTAAACAAGGTTGATGAATTTGAGGTGAGAAAAAGGCCACTTGAGCATTAGCAGACCATTTGGACCCCAATAAATTAACAATTGATGGCGGCCAATATATTGATGGCCACATAGGGCTAAAAACTCTTCACTATATAATATCAAAGTGTGTAATCCCCTACACGAGTCATGTTTGAACAAGAAACAGTCTTTTTGTCATTTAATATTTGAGCCAAAATCACCCAACACCTCACATGGCTTACATAGACTGACATTATATGCAGAGGTGTTTACACATGTCAATAAGAAGATGAAAAATTTAAACCTTGGGGCTATCATAGTTTAAGCAATATTAGCCAATGGATCTCTCTTATTGTATATGAGATGCATGTCCTTATAAGGACTGCATTATGCATCAAAGCAAAAACCTTGTGTGTGTGTGTGTGTGTGATCAAACATGAAGTTTTTCAGACAACATCAATTTTACTAGACAATAGTGACATATCATGCTTCCATACAAGTATGTTCTATATATATATATATAACAAAAATCAGCTATAGTTAAAATCAATTCTCATTTGTCAAGTATACACAAATTAAAATATATACATCATTGATATTGGAGAAATGATCATCACCTGATACAAAAAAAGAAGATGCCTTATATGAATCACAACCAATTTATCAGCGTATGAATCACTGATGAGAAAGAAGTCAGTGGAAGAATAGTGATGGTCACCTAAAAATTCAGTGGAAGAATAGTGATGGTCACCTAAAAATTCAGTGCAACAGATTACACAAATAGCAAGACAGATGGTAACAAAGTTTGGTATGTCAGAGATTGGACCATGGGCATTGACTGATCCTGCAGTGGAAGGTCATCATGTGGTACTAAGGATGCTGGCTAGGAACTAAATGTCAGAGAAACTAACTGGGGACATTGATAACTGTTAATGCACTGAAATTTCTGATGTGCATTTGTTATTATGCTTTATGCAGTGTAGTAAGTGTGGTGTGACTAGTACTTGTTGGAGTGTGTTATTAGACTTTGTATTTATGATGGGTAGATGACTTATTAAGTTGTTTGGTAGAAGTAACTATATGTTTTGTTCTTTACAGTGGATTCTGGATTACAATGAATCATTGAATTGGAAGGAAATTAATCTTTTTTTAATGGGGAACTTAGTTGTGCTACAAGCATTATACCAAGCTGATTATCTTTGACCTTGATAGGTTGAAAGAATCCTATAGTGTTGTAGTGAGGATTTAAATGTATATTTTTGTTTGGGTTTAATTTTGTTTTGTTCTGACAGGATTTAAAGGTATAAATCCATAACCAGTCTCGTCCTCTAGCATTTCCTTTTGTTTGTCTGTCCAACATTCTTGAAGGCATAAGTTCTTATAGACATCAAATTGACTGTTAAGATAGAGGAGTGAACATGCTTAAGCATGAATAATAGGTATGATACACATCAATCATATGTCAAAACAATGGCCTTTGCCAAAATTATTTCATCACGGGGAAAAAATTACTAAAAAGGAGAAAAGACTACAAAGCACGAAGAAAGTGAATCCTCTTAAATCATTTAAGCTAGATCCGTTATGCTCTCAGTGTGATACAAATTAGCTTAACCAAACAATAACAAGCACATCAAAATCTATCCTAACAGAACCCAAGAAATCAATAACAAATGTAAGAAAAAGATAAAATAGACCAAACACACATCCAGACAGCAGCAAATCCAAACAAATGATATGTTGGAGAAGATTCAAATGGCACAGGGAATAGATTAAACAAGAAAAGGACCAAAGAGTTAGAGCATTCTGAAAGTAACACAAAAAGAAGATACATGATATACCTGATTAAAAACATTTCCATAACCATATAACAAAAAGAAGGTGGAAAAAACAAATTAGAGGCTAGCAATTTTTTGCCTAGATAATAATTATTGAGGACCAAATAATCAGTGTGGTTCTTTTTCAATTCAATTTTTTTTAAATAAATAACCATACTCTGTGCCTAAGTGATCCTAACCTAATAGATAAATGCCTACAACAGCTAGTTGCTCACTCACTTGCTCCCTTAGGAATTAGAACTATTCCTCCAAGTCCCAAATGGCTATCAACTTCTCATGGATGTATTGAAGCGCATTTAATAGACAACAGGTATGATTTCTGTATTGACATTGAAGTTTTCAGATTATGGTTTATGTTGGCTTGCTTTCAGGGGGCTTCTAATCTATATTCTGCTTCCTTTCAGAAGAATGACATAACTGAAATTGAAACAATTGGTTGTAGTGAACCAGTAGGATTCATCATCACAAAAATAGATGAATTCTGGCAACTTAAGCAGGTATATCGTGGTAATGCTTGGCAGCTTTAATTTCAAGTATTAAGCAACTGCCCAACAACTTAAAGCCACTGAAGTTACAAATGAAGGTATTGAGCTTGTTGAGAAGTATTTTGCCATTATATTTGGAAGAGATAGAACAATAGGTATGTGTGTGGAATACTCACAAAGATATTTCTTAACTGCAATAACTTACTTTTAGAAGGCTTATTTTAGCAAATTATACTTTTTGGTGTGTTTAAAAAAATTAAGGTTATAATTTGCTAATTGCTATACTATTTCAAAAAAAAAAACACGTATATATAAACAAATTCACACACACATATAAAAGAATACAAGAGGAACCAAGGTTACTTAGGTCAGCAATGGTGAAGTACATAAAAGAACAATGGAAGTACAAGGATGAGCCAATCATGGTAGCTCTAGATTAAAAAGGGAAAGTCACAAATTACAATGCTCTTGATATGATCAACATTTGGGGTGCATAAGCATACCCCTTTTCGGCTTCAAAAGAGGAAGAGCTATGGAAAGACTAGAATTTGACATTGCAACTTTTGCAATCACTCATACTTTGTTTCCTCTAGAGAAAATGAAAGACCAAGTGAATGAATTGTAATGTGTCAAGAGTGCAAGCGACCCATGAAGAATTTTGTGGTGTACCAACCATGAATAGGACAGACACAATAGTTGAGTTGAACTATTTTTGTTACCATTACCACCAACTTTGTCTCTTATTTTGAGTGTCAATCATTTAAATCCTAGTCCTAACTTAGAAAGATTGAAGGAATTTCCTATAATCATTTTGTGATATAAAGATATAAAGAAACTTGTGTTTAGTACAGTAAAATCAACTATATTTACTCACTTGCTTTCCCTTATACAAGTAGAATTTAAAACAATTTTCATATGGACTCAAACTGAGAAGGTGGGATGGCAAAATTTTGTTAAATAAAGAGGTAGAAGCCTCTTGTATAAGCAAGAAAGAAGCAACACTCTTAAGAGGGAAAAAGTAAAACAATGCTCATGCTTATTACAAATTAGAATGAATCAAAACTGCTACAGCTCTTGAACCAAATTGATTCAAAACAAAAAGGCAATATAAATTATGTCACAAGAACTAGAGATTAAGTCCAAACAACTTGAAGATGTACAAAGGCACAGGGATAAACAGGATCAGGCAATATCGAAGGAAATTCAATTGCTCAGAATTTAAATTAGAAAGCTTATGGCAGAGGAGCATCATTTTTCTAAAACTGACCAAAAATAGAAGATGACTACGATGTTAATGCAACAGAACATCACCAAAACCACTCCCTTACAAGTACACTACATAGTAAATGAACCTACATCCTTCTCTTTTTGTTTATGCTTTTCTTAACTAAACCCTATTAGCTTCTAGAGTTATAGAAAATTACTAACATTGTGAAAGTGTAAGTTTCTATGTCTAGGTGATAACACATTAATGTATTCAACCAAATACATTATCAAACTCAAGCATCCCACTAAAAATATAACGGGATTAGACACCCCAATACAAGTAAAAACATAATAACAAGTACAAACAAAATACTAACGGAAGTTAAAATAATGGCAACCAAAAGCAAAACTTACCAAGACACAGTAGACACAAGAAGAGGAGCAAAAAGTGCTTTGGTGCCAATGGCTGCAAGGAAAGCAATGTCAACAGACACAACAGACACAGTAGACACAAAGCAAGAAAACTTACCTGAGCATAGTGAAGAGGGTGGCTTTGAGACCAGAGCACGACCAGGGTGGCTTTGTGAGACTCTGCGTGGTGGGTCAAGGACAATGACAGTGCAGAGGGTGGCTTTGCAAGGTAGGTCAGGAGAAATGGCAGTGATGAGGGTAAGTTTGCGAGAATGAGTGCGGCCAGTGGCGAGGGTAAGTTTGCGAGAATGAGCGCAGGCAGTGAAAAGGGTCTGTAGTTTAATTTTAGTAAAAACACAACATCGATTTTCTAAAAAAATACCGATGTCACCTACCTCATGTTTGCATCGGTTTTTTGAAAAACCGATGTTAACATATTCTCGTTAACATTGGTTTTGTCAAAACCGATGTTAACATCAACCACGTAACATCAGTTTTGAAAAAACTGATGTTAACATGACCTAGGTAACATTGATTTTGATAAAAAATTGATGTTAACGAGACTATGTTAACATTGGTTTTGACAAAACTGATGTTAATAAACTCGTCTTATTTACAAGTATGCCACCACATTTGTGTTAACATCGATTTTGTCCAAAACCGATGTTAACCTGTCGATGTTAAATGTACATTTTTTACTAGTGATATAATAAACCCTTATTCGCATGCACGCTAACTTCTTCCAAAACATCAATATATTAAATGACTTGAACTATAAAAAAATTATAAATTTATCTAATTTGTTCAACTACTAGAAATGGTACTCATTTAAATATCAATCGAGTTAGAAGTCTCTGCTTTTTGTCAGTTGCTTCACGAAACACAAAAATGTTAGCATCTCTAATTGACATCTGCAGCAAAAATGTTTTATATATTAAATATTCTACCAATAATATTTTTGTTTTCTATAGAATAATGTTGAAAAAGACCTACCTCAATTATAGTTTTCAGTACATCTTCATCTATTAGCTCATCTTTTATAACCACTCAATCAGATTTGTGCAGGTCATTGCACTCCAGTAGATAGGCCACCTTCCTTCATCACGACCCTCCACATGTTGCACTCTAAGGCACAACATGAGGTCTCTACTAACCCTCAAATAATATTGATACCTTATCATCTTTCCTTGATGCTTAGAAGCATCATCTACTCATTCTCTATTAATCTTTTCATACTTTCTCTAGACCTATACGTTTAAGCCACATGAAAACATCTTCATTCACTAAATTATGTTTAGTGTCAACATTATGATGCATAGTTAAAACAGTTTCAACATACGAATCATCTAATTTTAATTTATATAAACCATCACAAAGAACACCAACCAATGAGTATGCCTATTACCAAAATTAAAAGAGTATCCGCTAATACCAAGTTTAGATAATGAAATTAAATTCCTAGATAAACTAGGTACATAAAAAGTTTTCAGTAAATCTAAATGACGTCCAGTGTCAAGTTTTAAACGATAAATCTTGATTGCTTCCACCAGAGCTTTGACTCTATTTCCCAAACGAACTTCTTATTTGGGCATATGGCTTGAATGGTAAGGAATCCCATGTATAGTATTAGAAACATGAGTCGTACATTCAGAATCATTTCACCATGTATTATGGGAAACTTCAGTTAAATTTAATTTAAAATATACATGAGCATTAAGCTCACCTTTCTTTTCGAACCAAGCCATACGCTTTGGACAATCTTTTTGGAAGTGTCCAGATTTCTCACATAAATGATAATTATTGCTCTTTGATGCCATCTCATGGATTTGCATAGACATTGATCTTTAATTATCATTTTCCTTTATCATGTTTTTTCACAAATTTCTTTCTAGCTCCTTGATTTCCTTTGGTGGCTTACATAATGGACTAAGTGACTCCCTTGATTCTTAAACCTAGTTTATTTTTGAACTAACATTGTGCAATTCATGCACTTCCCATTTATCTTTCATGATATTATAACTCATTTGGAATGAGCCATACTCAGATGGTAATGAGTTCAGAATAAATTGAACAAGGAAGTTTTCATTCACAGTCATTTCCAAAGTCTTAACTCTTGCTGCAATGTTTGTTATCTCAATGACATGGTCATGCATAGTATACGAACCATCAAACTTTATAGTGATCAATGTACTCATCAATGTCCCAACAAGAGACTTATCAATTGTTTGAGAGTGCTCTCCCACTAACCCCATAACAGTCTCATGGTATGCAACAGTCATTCTCATGAATATTAAGCTGAATCTGTTAGATCTTTCTCAAGTTTTATAATGAGTTTTCTCTTCATTGCTACTAGCATCCGTAATAATAGTAAGCTTCTGTTCCAGTATAGCAACGTAAAGATCCAAAACATCAAGATGAAATTGGACTTGCTCATTCTAGTCAGAGAAGTTAATCTCATTAAAAATTGACACAAATGATACATGAAAATTGAGTGAATTGGGAACAAATACTGCATAATAAAATTCACATAAACGTTTTGAGACATAAAACACATGTCATACATTTAATTCATTCAAATAAAATTCAATATATATTGATGTTTTTCTTTGGGTGATACACCAAACACACACAACATACAAACATGACAATGTTAATAAAACTCCTAACATAATTTGAAATTAAATATGTACCAATTAGTAGTACCTACTACCTTTGGGTATATAAATAAACTAATGGTACACACAAATTAACTATAATTATATTCATTGATTATAAGAACAACTAATCAATCTTTGGGTGATTCATAAATGTCTTATAACAATGAATTTCAATATATCCATAAATCAATAATCATATAATTTAGCATTCATTATTCTATGAGCAATTAAAATAATCATTAATTTAAAAATAAATAATTTTATATAATTATGGTTCATACATAATTAGAAGAAAATAAATCATTCTTGAAAAATCATAAATTTCATAACACTTACTTTGATACCATAGGTAAATCTTAAGATTCCTGAGATTAACAATTATAGGAAACCAATATGATTTTGAAATCTATCATTCTCACAAATTATAAATCATGTGTGCTTTGATTCCTTGAAAGAAGAAAGAAACAAAATTTCACTCCATTGACTATTCTTTACTATACAAAGGGGGGGGGGGTGTTCAGTTATAATCCAAAAATGATTCGTATATATAATTTATAGAAACGTGAAATTAAAGTAAGAGATAAAGTGGGAGATAAAGTGGTTGGAAAACATGAAAATAAAGATATCGTTTCAAAAATTTTGTCTATAGACAGGATATGCCTTATTTGAAAGATGGAAGACCCGTTGATATGGTCTTCAATCCACTAGGGGTACCTTCACGAATGAATGTGGGACAAATATTTAAATGCTAGCTCGGGTTACCAGGCGGTATGCTAGAAAGACATTATCGAATAACACCTTTTGATGAGAGATACAAACAAGAAGCTTCGAGAAAACTAGTATTTTATGAATTATATGAAGCCAATAAACAAACATATAATCTATGGATATTTGAACCTGAGTATCCAGGGAAAAAGAAAAATATTTGATGGAAGAACAGAGAATTCTTTTAAACAACTTGCTATAATGGGAAAACCTTATATCTTAAAACTAATTCATCAAGTTGATGATAAATTACATGGACGTTCCAATGGACATTATGCACTTGTTACACAACAACCACTTAGAGGAAGGGAGGGGTTTTGAGAGAATACTTTTATGTTACGAAGGAAACGTTATTTTATGTTAATGGATATTAATCCCTTTATAATCACTAGTCTTATCAAATAATAATTATCTCTAGAAACTCCAATTTAACTCAATTACACTTTAATTCTTAATTATTTATTTATTAATTCCTACATAAGTCAAATGTCTCTCACATGAGACATTACTTCTTATGTGTATGGCATTGGCTCTCTTGGAATTTTTAAATATTCTTGGGATCTATCCTTGACTAGAAATCTCATTGATTTTGTTCTGCAATCTTAGTAAACAGGCTATGAATGTGATGCTCTCAGCCATTGTTAACATGGTATGGTTTCTCTGGTGTAGCCGAGATCATTCCAAATTTTAGTCAGGTAGTTGGAGCTTTATTCATATGCGTGATTATTTTTCATCAGTAGTTCTATCTGGTAATTGGTTCTTGGGCACCATGCACTCAACGATAGAGGAGTTCGTTATGTTTCAATCTTTTCGTGTCGTTGGTCACCCTAGCAAGGCTCCCAGCACCAATAAAAATTGAATTTTTTTTAAAAGAACCTCTTGTAGGTTGGGTAAAATGCAACACTGATGGTGCTGCAGGAGGGGCCCCGGTGTTGCTGCGGGAGGAGGAATTTTTCAAGATTATAAGGGCATCTCTTTGGGTTGTTTTTCAACTCATTTAGGAGTTACAATGGCTTCTTGTGTTGAACTTTAAGTTGCAATGGAGGCAATAGAGATTGCTCATAGAAGAGGTTAGAATCGTTTATGGCTCGAATGTAACTCCTCTTCATTGGTTCATGCATATGTTTCTCATGAGTTGGTTCCTTGGTGGCTTAGGACTCGCATCTTTTGTGAAGACAACAAGTTTGCAATTGTCTTGCAAATTATGGTGTCACGTCCTATGATATTTTAGTGTATTTGGTTGTGTAAAAGAAAAAAATAAAAGAAAATTAAAAAGAAATATTTTGAATTATAGTAAAGAGAAAAAAGTGTAAAATCCACCGTATTTTTTTTTCTTGAATAGTAATTTCTTCCTTCCAAATATACTATCCATTACTGATGGATGGGGTACGTGGAAGAACGCACTGCCGTTTTCGGTTGGTGAAAATGATACAAAAATATCAATATTTCTTTAACTAAAAATATCAATAATTTAGCTTTATCTTTTAATCATTCATATATTACGATTTACTTTTTTTTTTTATCTTTATCTCTAATTAGATGTCAACATTTCTTTAATTAAAAATATCAATAATTTAGCTTGTCAATTAATTTTTTTTTACTAGAGGTTAGTGAAAAAAATATATTATTTTTCTTTTTAGAATAACTTTTTAAGAATATTTTAAATTATATATATATATATATATATATATTAATTTTAAGATAAAAAAGAATTAATTAAATTAAAAACTACCCAATCTAACTAAAAAAATTATTCATTATAATTTAAAATACTTACTTTTTGAAATTTTAATTTTATAAAAACAAAATTTCCTATTCACAATTCCCGTGATAAAATACTAGTACTAATTTTTCAAAATCAATTCACCCAACTTATCAACACCATTCTTCAAACGTAACTGAAAAAAAAATAAAATACTAACAGCAAAATGAAGCACGAATTAGTTAAGTAATTTAATTTTTTTTAGAAGGAAAATCTTTATCGGTTGTTTTTTGTTTGACAAATAACTTATAAATAAGAAAGCCGAGAAACAAAAACCCGAGTTGGATCAGTCACATGTTGCAGCGTTTGATTTAAACCATCGGCATCTGAGAAATAAAAGTGTTGTGAGCGCGCTTCTTTGAGAGTATTAATATCAATGGCGCATCATAACAATAATAGGGTTTCGATTTGGTTCCTCTTCGTCTCATCACTTCTTTCTCTCTTCGCTCAGATCTCCTCCGCAGAGAAGGAGTTCGTTCTCACTTTAGATCGCTCCAACTTCTCTGACATTGTTACCAAACACAACTTCGTCGTGGTCGAGTTCTACGCGCCTTGGTAATATGTTGTTAATGTTCTTTTCGGATTCCTCATCTCCTGCATTAGCGTTTCGCAACATTGCAGCTCTCATTTTTTGTTGTTGTTTTTTATTATTATAATAATTCCTTAAATTTAATCTGGGGATGCATGAGTATGGAAAAAATAAATATGCTTTGGTGGACCCCACCCGACTATACCTATTGGGGGCACTCTGGGAAATGTGCCCAAGATTATTTGGATTTTCTAGTGAGAAAGAATAATCTTAAATCCTTTTACAAGTATATTTCTACTAATAAGAAATTATTAGAAAGAATAATTTTTAATAATTTAATAAATTTGAACCGATCACAGAAAGAGTGTCGACAGGCTTCTCTTGGACTAATTCTTCTATGGGATAAGTATTGAATGGGTTTTACATTTTCAACACATTAAAATGTATTTATTTTTTATTTAATTTTTTTTTATAAAGTGATAGTAAGAAGATTTGTAGGAAGATTACTCAATGAAAAATGCTATTTAGCATTCTTTTTATTATTGGCACTGAAACTTATGAGGAACTATAATTTTTTTTTACTTACTCCTTATTTAACAAGTCTTACTCATGGTTTTGTATTTTTTTTTTAATAAAGTTGCACTCATGTCTAATATATATTTTTAATGCTTGAAATTCTTTATCTGCCTGAGCTGCGATTGACTATGAGGTCACAGTCATTGAACTCATTATTCTGGGCAGTTTATTCACTGATACTGTATTTTAACAATTTTCTTTCTCTTAATATATAATTCATTTTTGTTTAATTCACTTTCTAGGTGTGGCCACTGTATGAAGCTTGCTCCAGAGGTATTACTTTTCAGCTTTTATTTTTGGATTTTGGTTAAGTTGGCCTGGTAAGATTATGTGAATTCTGATTTTCTATAATGTTTTGTTCCTGCAGTATGAGAAAGCTGCTTCTATCTTGAGTAGCAATGATCCTCCGGTTATTTTGGCTAAAGTTGATGCCAATGAGGAAAAGAATAGAGAACTTGCAAGACAATTTCAGGTTCAGGGATTTCCAACGATTAAGATTCTAAGAAACGGGGGCAAGGTTGTTCAAGATTACAAAGGTCCCCGTGAAGCAGATGATATTGTTGACTATTTGAAGAAGCAAAGTGGTCCCGCAACAGCTGAAATTAAATCTGCAGATGATGCTAGTGCTTTGATTGGCAAAAATAAAGTTGTTATTGTAAGTGATCTTCCATCATGTTTTTATGTTTGCTTTGATTTGTATTCACATGTAATCTTGTTCTACAATATTATCAGGTTGGGGTCTTCCCAAAATTTTCTGGGGAGGAGTATGAGAACTTCAATGCATTGGCAGAGAAATTGCGTTCTGAATATGATTTCGGTCACACCTTGGATGCCAAATACCTTCCACGTGGAGAATCATCGGTGACTGGGCCTGTAGTTAGATTATTCAAGCCATTTGATGAACTTTTTGTTGACTCCCATGTGAGTGTTGATTTCTGTAGATAAATTTCTTTTATGAAGTTTAATGTGTTTATCTCATTTGATTGAGTATAACTGTTTCATGCTTGTAGGATTTCCATATGGAAGCCTTAGAGAAATTTGTTGCAGAATCTAGTGTCCCTGTTGTGACTGTTTTTAACAATGACCCAAGCAATCACCCTTTTGTTGTCAAATTCTTTGACAATCCAAACGTAAAGGTAATATGCTATCTTAAAATATTTTATTCGTTCAATATTAAGCCAGAGGATTCGTCTTAATCATATATTGGAGCAGTGTTTTATATTGTTACTGAATTCCCCTTTCTATTATTATCATCTCCATGGGGGTTACCTTCTACTTTTCCATTATTTGCTTGTTTTCATGACATTTTCTTATTTCTAAATATTTTTTATTATTCTCTTTTACTTTTGTTCCCTCACCCCTATTTTATATCCATATCATATTGGATTGCCAAAATATTATAATTAAATAAAATCCAAATTTTCATGGGCAAATATTTCTCTCATTATCTATGTCAGGTATAATAATATGTAGGGTTAAACCATCTCTCCTGAAAAATAAGATTGGTTTTAGTTTACTCTGCCATCCCACCTAATGAGTCATTAAAATTTGTTTTTAATAAAATCTTTGGTATGAATAGGGTCTGTCGTACTGTTCCCATTGCTTCTCTATTAATAGTTAGGTATGAATTCTGCAATAAAATCTCTCATAAGATTTTATTTTTGCTAAAATCTTCCCAGTTTTTATAAGCTTGAGGCTTTATTTGTTTGTTTATTAGGAATATATTCATCTATATATGGATATACTAATATTGTTTTTTATTACACTACCTTTTTTGAGTGACCCATTGGCCTCTACATGCTAGAATTTTATATCATTGATATACTTCTCTCTTTCACTGTTTTAGTTTTTCGTATATACATATACATATTGTTTTACAATTCATAATCAGATTCATTTTTTCTTTTTTTGTTAATGCATCATTTCAGTTGCTATAATTTTATTGCTGATATATCATATATTTATTTAGATATTCTACTTTGACTACTTTAAATGCAGATAACTTTAACTAGTTATTTAGTTCTCTAGTGTTCTAGAATTCTAAACTCGTAATTTGAAATTGTTAGGCAATGATGTTTGTCAACTTCACTGCTGACAATGCTGATTCTCTCAAATTAAAATTCCGTGAATCTGCCGAGCAGTATAGACAACAGGGCGTAAGCTTTCTAGTGGGAGACCTTGAGGCTAGTCAAGGTGCATTCCAGGTTTGCATCAAAAGAGTTTGCACTCTGATTCTATATTTATCATTGCATAATCTCAATATTTGACATCGTGAATTTGGCTTGTCTGGCAGTATTTTGGCCTTAAGGAAAACCAAGTGCCTCTAATGATCATTCAACATAATGATGGGAAAAAGTTTTTGAAAACTAATGTGGAACCAGATCACATTGCAACTTGGTTGAAGGCATACAAGGTGATGCTCATTTCAATTAGTAACATATATCTTTTGCTTGCTTTAATTTGGTTGGGTCTTTATATTTAGTAGTTACTAGTTAGGAAGTTTAGTAATATAGTTAGTTTCAAAATTTTAAAATAACTGCATTCTTGCTGTTATTTGTCTTTCAGTTTGTTTGTTTTTATTAAATCAAACTAAATCTCTGTATAATTTCAGGATGGAAGTGTTGAACCATTCAAGAAGTCTGAACCTATTCCTGAAGTTAACAATGAACCTGTTAAAGTGGTAGTTGCAGACAATCTTCAGGACATTGTTTTCAACTCAGGGAAAAATGGTATGACATTTTGCTTCTATTTGGTTTAATTAATTCCATCAGTTATCTGATGGATTTTGGCTTTTGCTGTCACCCAATTAAATATCTTGTTTCTTGTGTGAAGTAATAATCTTTTTTCAACTCATTTTTTCTAGTTATGCTATAAACATAAAAGAAAGGACTCCGGTTATTGAAATAAAAAGTTTAATATAAACTGATTTGAGTATTCCTTATTAAAACTAAAGATTTTGGCATAATAGAATGGTTAATATTACTAGAATTATATAATGGTTGATTTGACTATTAATCTAGAGGATTTACATTATTAGTACTGTGGCATCTTTTGTTATGCTTGGATCTCTTGTGGATTCAATATTTGTGTTAACCGATGCTAACTTCTATTTACTTGTGATTAAAAGTTTTCATCTAAAACTGGAAGTCTTCTTGACTGTCTGAAGCTGGATTTCATTGTGGATGGCTTACAATATTCCTGTTTATGTAATCCTATAGGTTTCTATAGTTCTTGAATCGATAATTTAAATTGCTTGGCCTCTTTTTTTGCAGTTTTCGTTTGGTAAACACATCTATCTAATACCAATTATGTATATTGTGGTTGTGTATAAATTCTACATCTAAATTATTGTCCCTCATTCTTGTGTGTTAAACCATTGAGAATGAATTTATTAACTATTAAAACAAAAATAACTTGCAGTTTTGCTAGAGATTTATGCTCCTTGGTGTGGTCACTGCAAAAAGTTGGCTCCGATATTGGAGGAAGTTGCTGTTTCATATCAAAGTAATCCTGATGTTATTATTGCAAAACTGGTAAGAAATGTATATTTATAAGTTGAGGATTGTGCATGTGCCTATATTTTAATCAATTTGCACTATGGTGTAAGCAGCTTGAAAACAGATTTGATACACTAATAGTTACCAAAGAAGGACTAATTTTGTATTTTACAGAAATAAATTTTGATGAAATTAATTTTCTTTTAAAAATAATTTCTGCTAAAAAAATTTATACGCCTCTTTTCCAGGATGCAACTGCCAACGATATACCACGCGAGACTTTTGAGGTACAAGGTTATCCAACTGTGTACTTCAGGTCAGCAAGTGGAAAGATATCACAGTATGATGGAAGTAGGACAAAGGAAGACATCATAGATTTCATTGAAAAGAACCGGGATAAAGCGGATCAGCAAGAATCAGTCAAAGATGAGCTTTGAATAAGGTAAATACGTGTATATCATTAGTTCATCTTCCCTTTCTCTAATTTAATTGCCTCGTAACCAACCATAAATATGTCTTCCAGAGTTTCTCATTCACATTTTGATTTTGTTGTTTTCCCTTTGCAGGGATGCAGCTGTTCCTTTCAGAGGATATAGACACAGTTATATGTAGGATCTACATATCTTCTTTGTTGGTTCAAATTATCTTAGTTTCTTTGCATATTATCATTTTAGTTTTTTCTTCATTTACACGTTTTTTGTGTCAATAAAATGGTAGTTTTTTTTTCCCCTTGGCGTAGTGTAGTTTGATAATAAAAAATTGTGGCTGTAAAGTCCTTCGATCCTAGTTAAATTAGTAGATGCGTTTAGGTCACCAATGAATTTTCCATATCTCTTGGCATCCTTGTGAATTCTACTTGTTCTCCATATATCTATCTCCAGTTCTCAAAGGATGCATGAATATGATTCTCAAACTGCGCTTAGTTGGTCACTATTTCCTTGCTTCTGCTCCATATATCCTAGTTAAATTGGCCGTGTTTAGCAAAGCTTTAGTGCTGTGATTTAATTTTGTTTCATTGTTATGTAACCTTTGGCTATGATAACAAGTTGAGAGGTCAAATTCTTTATTGAAGTTGGTGTCGGATGATAATAGCAAGGTTAAAAAAAAATTTAAATTAATATATTGGATAAATACTTGATTTGATTCTTGAAAATTAAAATTTTATTTCTAAATTTATAAAAAGTGGGACAAATTCTTTTGTGGTTTCTTCTCCGTTAACTCAAATCGAAGTCCCTAGGTGGTACCTTTTGACTTATTTGTCATTAGAAAGAATGCCTACCTGTGGTGATGGCTTGATGTGATTAAATTGTCACTAGTAAATTTTGTTTTTTACTATTTTTTTAAAAGATTTTCTTTCTCTCTACTGTGTGGCAAATTGACCAAACTAGGTTCCTTTTAGAAACTTATTCTTAAAAGGGGGCTGTTTTGAAACTTTTTCCTGGGGGGTCTGTTTCTGGAGGGGACTCGCCAATGGAGATGGCGAGTTGGACACGTGGCGGCACCTGGTGGACTCGCCAGTGGAGTTGGCGAGTTGCTGTCCACGTGGCGGGTCCCGCCATTCGTACTGACGAAATGCTTTTTTACGGAATTTTTTTTTTTTAACTTCAAACGGGTATAACTTTTGATAGGAATGTCCGTTTGAGGCCCATAATATGTCAAAATGCTTGAAATTGAATGAAGAGTCCCTTGGCAAATTCCCGAAGGGGATTTGGTCAATTCATGTTTGCAAAAAATGGATTTAAGATTCAACCACCCATTTTTTTAATCTTAAATCCTATTTTTGAGCTACTTAGAGGTGTTTTTTTTGGAAAAATGAGTTGACCAAATCCTTTGTTCTTTGGTTGCCTCTTCAGTCTTCAAGGTACATTTTCGATTGATCATGTCTTCGTTCCTTCTTGATTCTGCCATCAGCATGGGTGTCAGTGATTTCGGGGGGTTTTATTCAACAACCCCTAATGGACCGAGAGTTCATTTCCATTGGCGGTTCCTCCTTAGAGGATACTCGCCATGGAGCCTCCCACAACGATTCTTTCTTCTCAGAGAGGGTAAGTGCTTCGTGTCGTACTAGTGGAAGTGCTTCTCACCTTCGCGGGAGGGCGCGACCTTTCATTTTTTCCAGAGAGCCTGTCCCAATTAATATGATCCTTCCCCTTTTCGCTTCTAGGGGAGTAAGGAGAGGTAGTGGTGGTGGATATGTCAAGGCGTCTCCCCGCGTGCGACATAGTCATGGCGCTGGGTTACCATCATCCCCACCTATCGTTACTAGCTATGAGTGGGTGAAGGACAATGTTCTAAAGTATAAGTCCTCTTTCACCTTTGCGGCGAGCGTCACTACTCTTCAACGAGGTGAATTTGGCTAACCCTAAGGACTCCTGCAAGGTAGTCGTCCAGGCTTGCGGGAGTGATGACTTCCCTTTCTTGAGAGTGGCATTGGGCTGTCTGTTCACAGCTCAATACGCACTACTGTGAAATCTTATCAGCAAGTGTACTGAGTCACAAGTAATATAAAACGGTAAGAACCAAGTATCGAACCACAGGGAGTTTGTTTCATTCAGAAAAGCGTTCATTCAATGAGTAGACATTTGTATAAAATCATGAAATGGAAATAAACACAGGATATAATTGCACTTCTAAAGGTAACTACAAAATTTACTATGTAAATGCGGGAGATAAACAAATGATTAAAACGCTGGGTCCTTCTGCTGAGTAACTTGATGCAACTAAAAGTTTTTCTCTATCTAATGTTGTTCTGTGTTCTATACTAAGGACAATTATCCCAAACCACGATGTCTCGCATGAATGGGCTAATCCTAATTAAAATTTGTTCTCGAATCCCTCGTCGAACTTAGCCTAACCGAACAACATTAAGATCATAGCATAATAAAAACTAGAATCCCTACACTCCATGTCCAAACATACAGTTATCTAGTCCTGCTCTATCCAGTTCTAAGGATTCAAAACATTTTCCAATGCTAAAAATCCTAACTTTACACACACATGGGTGATTAGTCCACAAGCATGCAATAATTTAGTGCAGATAGAAGCAATGAACACTTCAAAACAACATGAAATAGATAGTAAAGAAGATTTACATCAAGACTCAGCAAACTTTCCCAACAAAAGCTTTAGCCTTCCATGGCAAGGTACCACCTTTCAGCTACAATAGGGGGTTTTGGAAGCAAAATACAGATTACACAGTGGTGGGGATGTCTCATCCACCTCTAGGAACCTACAAATCACTCTAAAACCTAGAATCCTCTTGAAAGCTGAGGTTTTTGGTGCTCCCTTGCCCTATTTTCCTTTGCTGCGCATCTCTATTGCATAGGCTCTCAAGCATC
This sequence comes from Glycine max, assembly GCF_000004515.6. Classification (NCBI taxonomy): domain Eukaryota; kingdom Viridiplantae; phylum Streptophyta; class Magnoliopsida; order Fabales; family Fabaceae; genus Glycine; species Glycine max. Next base: position 28,852,475 of record NC_038250.2, on the reverse strand, counting down.
TTTTTTTTTTCGCCAACTTCAGCTTTTAAGGGCTTTCTATCCTCGAAGGCTCGCTTAACGCCATTTTCACGCTAAGCCCGAGTTAGTGACATTTGGCTTAGCGAGTCAGGCGCGCTGAGCGCCAGAAGAGACAAATGACTCGCTGGGTGAGCTGATGGTGCGCTGAGCGCGTGCATGCGCGGTAGATTCTCCTAACTCGCTAAGCGAGTTGATGTCTCGCTTAGCAAATGTTGCTCACTAAGTGCATATGCCTCGCTTAGCGAGACACCAGCTACTACAACCCTCTTATTCTTCATCTTTTCACCTGAAACTGAAGTTGAAAACACATTAATTCACAATGAAGGGAATATCTACTGCATAAAAATTAAACTAAACAAAAAAATATGTACAAACCTACAAAAAGAACTATAAATTAGGGAAAAGACATAAATTTCATAATACTTTTCAATACAAAAGTTAGTCATAAATGACAACTAACAACTCTCCCAAATTTACAGTTTTGCTTGTCCTCAAGCAAAGAAAGAACAGTTCACTTGTCCTCAAGTGATAAGCTCACAGTGGTTATTCAAAATTGTGTTTGGTCCAAAGAATTCAATCACATGAACACAAGTGGCAAGAAATGCTTTCAACCAACAGCTTCTCATAGAGATATGCAGAATTTCAAAGATAGGAACATGGTTATTAAGACACACAAGTGAAATAAGCTAGCAAGCAAGACATATATCAAGGAAGGTTCATCAAGCCAATTCCTCACAGTCACTATTTCATTCAAGCACAAGTTTTTAGGCAATTTCTCAATCAACAACCAACATAAGTCCCAACTTTTGAATTTCATCTCATGATATACAATTACAAACACACAATTTAAATTCGAAGGACTTTCTAGGCTTGTAATGAGGCTGGGCTGCAAACAATTCATGGTTTTTCTAGGATGCAAAAGCTTAAGTTCTAGGAGAGCATTCATCCTTAGATCAACTCTTTTTCTTTTTATTCCAACTTCAATTACTTTCCTTTTACATTTAAGGCACTTAGCTTCAAATAACAGCCCACACAACTTTTATTCTTGCAACCTCTTCTTCTTCTTCTTCTTCTTTTTTAGCAGCTTGTATTTACTACTTCTTGACAAATTTTTGTGTGGCTATTATTTGTCTTACCACTCTTGTCATCACCCAATAATCTCCCCCAAATTTGGGACAAATTTGCTTTGAACCATAATGTTCTCCTACAACCTAAAAAAAGGTAGATGGAGATTATAACTTTACAGGCTCAAGGTTCAGCTCAATCAATAAAAAAAAGCTTAACATGGGTGCAAGGGATTCATCATTCATGATCAGGGCAAGATTTTTGGCTAAGTGTCTGTTTCAATCAATCATGGCCTTCATCATTTCCAAAATTCATGCATTCATTCAATATTTAGAGATTCATACAAAAATCGGTAACCAATGCTAGTCGTTCTCTCAAAATTAAGATCACACAACTCACCGGATTGTGGCTAATGATTACCTTCACAATTTATCTATCAAACCAACTAACATTTTTAGTCATATCCCTAATTCATGTTCTTTCTCTTCTAATTACTGCATACTTATTCAAAGCAAGTGATCTATGCATCACAATTCACTCAATCCACGCAATCGATCAATTCAAATCATTCACAAACATAAAATTTTCATATCAAAGCAAACCACTGCAATAACAATCAAAACTGTAACTTGTTCAACAAGCTGTAAAGTTTACTAAATAATTAAATAACTATACTAAAGATGAAATTAAAAACTGAATATAAATGACAGAAATAAAAATAAAGCCTTGTCTTCAGTCATCCTGGGATGGTGTCTGCTCGCCATGAGGTGAAGAAGGAGTGTCCTGGGCTGGCTGAGGTGTCTCCTGTGCAGCTGTAGGCCAGGGATCCCAGGTACTCTGTGCCGCCTCTAGATCTGTTGTGTAGTCTGTGTCCTTGGCGCCTTCTACATCCTCAGAGACCTCCACAACAGGTGTGGTAGCAGGTGAAACCTGTGGAGTCGTCTCTGGTGTGGCCTCCGACTGTGGTTGAGGCTCTGGCTGAGGCTCCTGGGCTACAGAAGCCTCACCTCCCCCCAAAGAAGAAGGTTGGACTCTTGTCCAGGCCACCTAAGTTGAAAACTCCTCCATGCTCATGATGGGTCAATGCTGAGCCAAATCATGGATACTCTGCATCACCAGGCATAAGCCATGGTGGAGGCTCTACAACATTGGCACTAGAACATCTGAGCTTTTCATGGAGGTGCCAGAGGGTGCTGGAACTGATGCTGATGGTGGTGGAGTTGGAGTAGAAGCAGGAGCAGAAGAAGATGGGCCTTCAGATCCTCGAGCCTAAACCTTGCGGGTCACTGAAAATGTGATTGAAGGATTATCCAGGTTCTAGCAGTTCTTCTTTATGTATGCCAAATTAATGGCAGGGATGAGGGACTTGAAAGTCAGAGAATCTGAGACCACTCCTCTAGATATGCAGAGTGCAGTGATCAGGGCTGGAAAACCAAGCCTGGAGGAGTTGGACTGGGACATATGAGAAATCTGGCCTGATATGAGTGAGCCCACGTCCATGTCCATCCTCATAATTAGCCCGTAAACTAACCTCGCCTTGTCCATGTTAAGATCGGACGTGTGAGAGGTGGGGGCGAGTTTAGAGTATGAAAACACACTCCATGTCTGAGCCAGTGTAGTCAAGTCCTTCCTCAAGAGCTTCCAGGGCGCCCGTTTAGCATTCAACACGAATCCGCACCCTAGAATGCAGAGCTTGGAAGCAAGCTCCTGAGGATTTGGGTGCGATCTGCAAAAAATGGAGTATGATGTGTACTGCTCCCCTGGCTGAAGAACTGGTGGTGTCTCCAAGAAAGCATTCAGCGATGCAACATCATACTTTATCAGCTTCCCTCTAACTCGAACCTGTTTTGGCAATTTATCTTCTGGATCATACAGGTTTAAGTAGAACTCCTTGACCAGGGCCACATCAATGTGCCCATCCATATGCTGGGTCAAGGCCTTGTGCCAGTTCCTCCTGATCAGCTCTTGGCGGAATTCATCATATTCTGTGATAAATAAGTTAACATTTCTCTCCGGAAGGACATTCTGAGAGTGAATGTTCTGAGAATAACGTTCCCAGTCCCCCTCATAAGTGAATCTCGTGGTATCATAGGGCTCTTGGGGCCGGGATGTTGTGGCTTTCCTTTTCCTTGAGGCCATCTGCATCAAAAATAGTCATAGGATTCAAGTTAGACAAATTTTTATTTCAACTGAAAGCAGAAAATAAAACAGAAAAAAGACTGGGCACTTAGTGAGACTGGCTCGCTTAGCACGCCTTATGAAAATAACAGTACTCACTTAGCACGCATGTCACGCTTAGTGTGACGACAGAAAAACAAAGACTCTGGCTAAGTGAGACATACTCGCTTAGCTGAAACAACACAATGGCTAAGCGAGCATGGCTCGCTAAGCCTTATTCTGTGACAGAGAGCTAATTGCGTTTAGCGTGACACACTACACAGGCTTAGTGCTAGGATGCGCTTAGCCCAAATAGACCACTGGAACTTAATTGGCTTAGCGAGCATGCTCGCTAAGCCCAATTCCAAAACAGAGAAGAAATAGCGCTTAGCGACACCCACTCGCTTAGCGCTTGAACAAAAACTCAAAAAACTAAAATGCTTTAGGCTTAGCGAGACTGACTCGCTTAGCCCAGGCTTATTCACTAAAAGAGGCTGGGTGGCTTAGCGAGACTGACTCGCTTAGCCACTAACAGAAGACCAACAACCTCTTGGAATTTGACCCAAGCAACACAACTTGCTAAGCACGGCATGTCGGCTTAGCGAGTTCATACGAACACACAAACAAAATATGGAAATTTAAACACTCGCTATGCCAAAGTGTAGTGGCTTAGCGAGTTCATATAGACATTCAATTATTCAAACAAAAAATGATGAACGCACTTAGCGGGACAGGGCCGACTTAGCAAGTTCATCTGGAAACCCAAAAATTCAACAAAAATTGATGAACTCGCTTAGCGCACAGGCGCGCTTAATGATCACATCAAATTTTCCAGAAAAAGTTGGGGCTTTTAAGCACCTACCATAAGCCCTTATTAGGCCTCAAATCCTAATCAAATGAAAACAGCAAAGCATACATTATGTGTGAAAATAAACCCCTAACAACATACTATCTAGCAACTAACCAAACAACAGCAGAATCAATCACAAAATTGAAACTTTAAAACACTAAAGCAAGTCTTCTACCCTACGGTTCTGAACAAAAATTAAAATGCAAAGTTAGAGGAACTTACTTGGATTGTAGTTATGAGAAGCAAAGATGCATATTGAACACAAGGAAGCACAATGCAGAGAGTGCAAAAAATGCTTAAGTGGAATGAGTACTGTTGCACAAAAGTAACTGCTTAAGGCAATTAAGCCTTATTTTTGGCAGTTTTGACTACCTCGCTTAGCGCGGCTCACTCCCTAAGCGAGCACTCAATGATGTTTGAGTTTTCAGATTTCAAACTCACGCGCTTAGTGGCCATACTCGCTCAGCCCAATTCAAAAATTAGAAAACCCGAGAAGGATTTAGGCTTAGCGCGAAAGGTATGCGCTTAGCGAGTTCTGCAGCTCTGATTGGTCTACAACTCTCGCTTAGCGGGCCATGGGCCGGCTTAGCGAATTAAATGCTTCCTGATGTAGTAGTGGGGCTTGCTTAGCAAGAGACTCTCGCTTAGTGCAATTCTAAACTTGAGAGAGATTTGGGCTTAGCGGGCTGACCTGCTGGGCCCAATTCACATTAAGGTCCAGACAAAGAGGAAATTGCGATTAGCGCACAGGGGCGCTTAGCGAGATGACTCACTTAGTCCAATTCCAAAAGATGAAATTCCAGAGAGGTTTTTGGGCTTAGCTCACAGGGATCACTTAGCGAGGCCCCGTCAGCCAATGAGTAGGGGTTGATGCGCTTAGCGCGAGAGATGACTCGCTCAGCACATGAACAATGATTCGCTTAGCGCACAGGGCGCGCTGAGCGAGTGGATGGCTGAAAATTTTTCTAAGTTATTTTTCCATCCACAACTTTAGAAAAGCTTAATCAACCCCAAATGAAATGCAAAACATGTTGATGATTCATTGATGCAATCACAAACAAGTAATCCTAGCTAGATGCAATGACATGAAATTAAAAAGGGCTGGGTTGCCTCCCAGTAAGCGCTCTTTAACGTCATTAGCTTGATGCATCTTACTTCATGGATCTGGATCAAATTTGGTTCCAACCTTCAAAACCATCTCCTTCCACCCTTCATCTACTTTGAACAGACATTTTGGTCGAGCAAATACTTTTCTTCATCAAACAAATCAAAGTTGATCTTCTGATCAGCTATGCCCATTTCCAGCTTTTTCTTTCCCATATCAACCACGCAACTAGCTGTTAGCATGAAGGGACGTCCCATGATCAAGGGAATTTCAGTGTCCTCTTCAATATCCATCACTATAAAATCAGCGGGGAAAGTAAAATGCTTTACTCTAACCAAAACATCTTCAACTATGTCATAAGGTCTGGTAATAAAATGATCTGCTAGTTGTAGTTTCATCTTTGTTGGCATAATCTCCAACTCTCCAAGTCTCATGCACATGGAGAATGGCATCAAATTTATACTGGCCCCCAAATCAATGAGAGCTTTTCCAACAAACACAGAACCAATAGAGCAGGGAATTGTAACACTCCCAGGATCTTTGTTCTTCGGTGGAAGGATTCGTTGAATCACTGCACTGCAACTTCCTTCCACAACAATATTATCACTATGAATGTACTTGCTCTTCCTGGTCAACAGATCTTTCAAAATTTTTTAATAGAGTGGCATATGTTGCAGGGCTTCTCCAAAGGGAATTGTTATCTCCAATTTCTTGAAGATGTCAAGGAACCGAGCTAATTGTCGCTCCTTGTCTTTCTTTGATGGTACCAAAGGATATGGCACTTCTTTCCATGTACATGGAGTATCCTCTTTCTTCTTTTCACGTACAAGCTCACTCTTTGTCTTTCTTACTCCCTCTTTCTCTCTATTTTTTTTTTTCATTTTTTCCTTTTCTTTTTCATTTTTTTATTTTTCATTTTCATTTTCTTCTCCTTTTATTTCTTTATCATTCTCAATTATTTTGTTCTCCCTCATCTGGTTTCTTTCTTTTTCCTTCTCCTCTTCTTCTTCTTCTTCTTCTTCTTCTTCTTCTCCTACTAGCTCCTGCTGGTCGTCAACTGTCCTCTCCTCATCCTCAATCATGATTTCCTTTCTGCCTCTGGTCATAACAGCTTTGCATTCTTCTTTTGGATTTTTCTTAGTGTTCGCTCCAAAAATGCTAGAAGAATTTTCTGCTAACTGTTTTGCCAACTGACCTACTTGGATTTCTAGGTTTTTGATTGTAGACTCTATGCTCTTGTGGTTGGACATTGTGACCTGCATAAACTGAGCTAGGGTCTCCTCCAGCTTAGTGGTTCTGTCATATAGGCTAGGCCCTTGTTGCTGAGCTCTATTTGATGGTCCACCTTGGTCCTTGTTGAATTGATTTCCTGGATGGGACCTCCATTGCCCTTGTTGCTGGTTATAATTAGAACCATGTTGAAAACCTGAATATCTACCTGCATTAAAATTGGGTCTGGGCTGATTCCCCATGTAATTTACCTCTTGAGCTGTGTCATCTATGGGAATATAGCATCCGGACTCATGGGCTCTCCCATATATGCTGCAACCTCCAACCTGCAAACAACTGAATGTGAAAGTTGATTAACATGAAATTGATTTGGCAACTTACTTAATGTTTTAGTTAATGTCTCAAGCTGCTTGGACACCAACTTGTTTTGTGCCAATAATGCATCCTGAGATGAGAGCTCCAACAGGCTTCTTTTGGTGGGAATGTGCGTCCGATCATGCAAGACTGCATGATCACTTGCAGCTATATTTTCAATTAGTTCCATGGCTTCTTCCAGGGTCTTCAATTTAATTTTGCCCCCATTAGAAGCATCCAAAAGCTGCTTGGACTACATCCTTAACCCGTCAATAAATAAATTCAACTAAATTGGCTCTGAAAATCCATGAGTCGGAGTTTTCGGCAGCAAGCTACGGAATCTTTCTAGAGCTTCACTCAAGGACTCATCTGGGAATTGGTGAAATGAGGAGATGACTGCCTTTCCTTTTGCTGTCTTGGACTCAGGGAAATATTTTTTCAAAAAATTTTCTACCACTTCATCCCAAGTCTTAAGACTGTTCCCTTTAAACAAATGTAATCATCTCTTCGCTTCTACAGACAATGAAAAGGAGAACAAACTCAGCCGCACAGCATCCTCCGACACACCTGCAATCTTGACTGTATTGCATATTTCATTGTAAGTTGCCAGGTGTGCATACAGGTCTTCATTCGGCAGGCCATGAAATAGATTGCCCAGTATTAGCTGTATTAAAGAAGGAGGATAAGTAATACTATGTGCTTTGACCTCTGGTCGTGCTATACTAGTGAAGAATTGCGGCATAGTAGAACTAGAGTAGTCTTCAAGGGTAACTCTCCTAGGTTGACCTTCGGCCATTATGTTAGCCTCAAGTGCCCCTGTTTCAGATTCCCTTGTCTCTGGAAAGATAGAAGACGACTCAGATGATTGAGGTTCCTCAAGAATTGGTGATGTTGTCCTGTCCTGCAGTATTTTTCTTATTCGCTCTGCGTTGTTCCTTCTACAAGTGGCTTCATTTTCCAAATCCAATGGAACTAAATCACTTGCAGAAGATTTACCTCGTATACAAAGCACTAGCAAGAGCAGCGGTTAACCAATCCAAGAGAAAAATAAATTTTGAACTAACTATTCACACAAAAATTAATAAAAGAATAAACAATCAATGCCTACAAACTGAACTAAACTTTCCTAAATGGAAAGAAACTCCCCAGCAACGGTCATAGCTCAATACGCACTACAGTGAAATCTTATCAGCAAGTGTACTGAGTCACAAGTAATATAAAACGGTAAGCACCGAGTATCGAATCACAGGGAGTTTGTTTCATTCAGAAAAGCATTCATTCAATGAATAGATGTTGGACTTCCCCTCCAGTTACTTTTTGGTCCAATTTTCCTTTATACAAATATGTTCAAGGGAAATCTGATTCATCGGAAAGTGCACCAGGTCGTCAAGTATTTAAAATTAAAACGGAGTGATCCGAGTACCAAACTCAGGGAACTTGCTTATTAGGCAGTTTTATTAAAAAAATAAGGCATTGTTGGAATAGCATTGATAATGGATGGTTAAAACAGAAATAAACTACTTCTATGGTAATAAAAAGAAACAGTAAATGCAAGTAAATAAAAGTTGACAACAATAGGTAAAAAGCGTTGGGTCTTTCTAACAAACAAGCTGATGCATATGAAGATATTTCTCTAATAAATCATGCTTTTGTGTTCTATGTTGTAGCCTAAAATAATAAACATCGATCCCTCGTAAGTTTAGACTAATTTAACCTAAGCTTCATCTGTAGATCCTTCTTGTAAGACTAGGCTTAAATTAAATAGCATTATCGTAACAGCATATTCAGAAAACGAAAACCCCAACAATCCATCCCTGGTAATGTGGTTATTCAGTCCTGCTTCTATCAAGTTCTAAGGCAACAATACATTTCCCAATGCTAAAGTCACCTAACCGTACACACAAATGGGTGATCAAACTAAGAGCATGCAGAAATTAAGCATTGAAAGAAGCATTGAACACATAAAACACAATTAATTAGATATTAAAGTAATTACATCAGTTGTTCCTTAGAAATCCCCAAGAAAGGTGTTTAGCCAGCCATTACAGAAAAACCTTAACACAAATGAGATTGAGCGTACAGAATAATTGTTCGTTACACAAGAAGGGGGATCCCTCTTCCTCTTCTCAGCACCTCACAATCACTCTACAGCTCACTAATCTCTCTCCAATTGAAGAACTCTAGGCTTCTTTGCAAAGTTGCTCCTCTTGCTGCCTCCAGAGCCTCTATCTCGAAATTAGCACTGCGGTGTCCTTGCTTTGGAATTCTAAAAAATTGGGTCCCCTAATTCTACACAAGATAGGCTTTAAATAGGCTCTGAATCCATGATGTTGCGCTTAGCGAGAGTTAGTGGATTTAAGCTTAGTGCCAGTCATGTGCTGAGCCTGGCTAAAGACAACCATTTCACTTAGCAAGTGGATCTCGCGCTTAGCGCGTGGCCTTGATATTTATGCTCTTCCAGATTCTTTTATCGCGCTAAGCACTTTGAAGCTGCACTTAGTGATGGATGCACGTTGAGCCCAAATGGTGAGCTGAGCGCAACTGCTCCCATTAGCACCTTAAGATTTTAGCCTCTTTTGACCTGAAATTGTGCAAATTTTGTCATTAAATCACATGGGAGATACTCTAGAGACAACTATAACAATAAAAAAAGATTTATTTACAAATCCTTACAAAATAACTATAAATTGGTGAAACTATACAAGTTTTAGAAAATGTTTTCTATACAAAAGTTAGTCGTATAAGACGATTAAGAAACTCCCCCAAATTTAGAGTTTTGCTTGTCCTCAAGCAAAGAATGAACAGTTCACTTGTCCTCAAGTGACAGAATACAGTGGTAAATCAAAATGGTGTTTGTTTCATAGAAAAATTCAATCATATGAAATGAATATCATTGAATGTTTCAATCAATTGCCCTTCACAAACATGCAGCTTTTCAAAGATAGGAACATATTTATTAGGCTCACAACTGAAATAAGCTTGTAAGAATGATAGATATCAAGGAAGGATCATCAACCAAAGCCTCACAGTCATTGTTTCACTCAAGCTCAAGTGTTTAGGCTCATTCCATTATAAACAACTAACACAAGTCCTAACCTTTGCATTTCATCTCATACCATACAGAAATAAAAACACAAAATGAATCCGAAGGACTTTCTAGGCTTGTAATGAGGTTAGGCTGCCAACAAATCATGGTTTTTCTAGGATTCAAAAGCTTAGGTTCTAGGAGAGCATCCATCCATAGATAAAACTTTACTTTTTCATTCATTCCTACCCCAATACTTGCTTCTTTTTAGGCACTTAGCTTCCATTGATTTGATTTGCAGCACACACACTTTTATACATTTTTATTTATACTTACAGTTTTTTTTAACATATATATAGAAATAGTATGTGTATATACAGTAATGGTGTGTGTATGCTATTTACTTTGACCATTTCAATTCTTACCCAGTATCTTCCCCAAATTTGGAACAAATTTTCTTTGAACCAAGCTTCATGTGGATGATGTTCTCCTACAACCTAAGACATGGTAGCAGGAGATAACACTGTATAGACTCAAGGTTCAATCAATCAATAATTCATTCAGCTCAAACTGGGTGCAAGGGATAAATCATTCAATCACATGGTCAGCTTTTTGGCTAAGTAGCTATCACAATCAAACATGGCCTTCATCATCCTCAATTTCATGCATTCAGTCCATACTTCAGAGATTCATGCAAAAATCAGTACTAAATGATAGTCGTTTCTCTCAAAATTTAAGGATCACACTCTCACCAGGATACGATCAATGCATTCCTTCACAATCAATCTGACAAATTGACTAACATTTTCAGTCAAAGTTCTAATCACATGTTCTTTCTCTTCTAGTGGATGCAAGCTTGATCAAAACAAAGTCTATACATTCCAGTCCACTCAATTCATACAACTCTCATTCAAGTCATTCACAAACACTCATCTCATATCAAACAAACCACTGAAACATGAGTCAATCATTTCACTGTTCAAACAAGCTTTTTTGTACAAGCAATCAACTTTAAAACAACATAAATTTAAAAGACAAATAAAGCATAAACTAAATAACTGACATGAACTAAATAATTGAGGAAATAAATTGTCCATGATTTGCAAAATTTTAAAAACTATGCAGAATTTAAAACTCCTGATCATCCCGCTGCTGATCTTCTGCATGCTCGTTCAGATCCAGCACCGAAGTAGTTGGTGGATCTTGAACAATAGGCTGCTCTGGCTTCGATGCTGGTGTAGATGGTTGGGAATCCTCAGGGATGGGTGCTAGAGAGATATGAACTAGATAAGTAGGATCTTGAGCTGCTGCTTCCTCCTGAGTGACTGGATCAGTCTCAAAGATAAATGGCTTAGGAGGAACAAGCTCATCCTCTGCATCTGGAAGAGGCTCCTCTGCTGGCACAGGTTCATGGTCTGTAGAGGTCCCACCCCCTCCAGAAGGAGAAGGCTGGACTCCTAGTGATGGAAGCTTGCTTGTGGGGCTTCTATGGAGGCTGGATCTTTGAGCTTCAATGAGGTCCTTTAATGGTGATTTTCCACCATGGAGATGCAGCAAAAGACAAAGGAGAAGGGGTGAGAGGAGGTGCCATCCACTAGGGAATAAGCCATGAAAGAAAGAGCTTCACTACCAAGATGAGCCTTGGATAAGAAGCTTGGAGAGGATGCTTCAATGGAGGAAAAGAAAGAGGGAGAGAAAGAGAGAGGGGGGAACATGAAATTGAAGGAAGAAAAAGGGAGAGAAGTTGAACTTTGAGTTGTGTCTCACAAGACTCTTATTCATCAAAGTTACAACAAGTGTTACACATGCTTCTATTTATAGACTAGGTAGCTTCCTTGAGAAGCTTTCTTAAGAAAAATTCCTTGAGAAGCTTCTTTGAGAAAACTTCCTTGAGAAGCTAGAGCTTAGCTACACACACCCATCTAAAAACTAAGCTCACTTCCTTGAGAAGCTTCCTTGAGAAGCTAGAGCTTAGCTACAGACACCCATCTAAAAACTAAGCTCACCTCCTTGACAAAATACATGAAAATACAAAAAAAAAGTCCCTACTACAAAGACTACTCAAAATGCCCTGAAATACAAGGCTAAAACCCTATACTATTAGAATGGCCAAAATACAAGGCCCAAAAGAAGGAAAAACCTATTCTAATATTTACAAAGAAGAGTGGATCCAACCTTGACCCATTGGCTCAAAAATCTACCCTAAGGTTCATGAGAACCCTAGGGCCTTCTTTAGTAGCTCTAGCCCAAGCCTCTTGGAGTCTTCTATCCAATACCCTTGGGGGTAGGATTGCATCACCTGGCAAAGCCACCTGTTCAAGGAACTCCTCCACGCTCATAGCTGGCTGCTGGCCAAAGCACTACAACCTCTGCATGAGGATGATCTAGCCTCTGTGCAGGCTCTGTAGCATAGCAAATAATGTCTTAGAGGTGAATGAGGAGGGTCCTGTAGGAGGAGCTGGAATTGATGGAGCTGGTAAGGGAGTTGCAGTAGCTGGAGTAGAAGAAGAAGGTGTTGCTGTAGTAGGATCTGGTAAAGTAGATGAAGAAGGAGCAAGAGCATCTGGTGCTACTAAAGTAGGGGGAGCCTCAGATCTCTTACCCCTAGCCTTCCTTGGCCCTCTGAATGTCACTGTTGGATCATCTAGATTCCAATAGTTCTTCTTTATATATGCCAAGTTAATGGCAGGGCTAAGGCTCTCCAAGGATCTGGAATTTGATGTGACCCCTTTAGCTTTACACAAAGTTGTGATTAAGGTTGGAAATCCAAGCCTAAAGGAGTCATGCTGGGCAATGATAGAAACCTGGTGGGAGATGAGGTAGCCCAGATTCATGTCCATCTTCATAATAATTACATAAATCAACTTGGCCCAGTCCAATGTGATGTCAGAAGTGTGGGAGGTGGGGATCAAGTTGGAGTAAGAAAGAACACTCCATGTTTGAGCGAGTGTGGTCATGTTCTTCTTGAGGATCTTCATAGGCTGACCATCAGCATTAAGCTCGAATCCCCTCCCTGGGATGAAGAGCTTAGCAGCCAACTCTTGAGGATCAGGCCTCAAGAGTGCAAATCTAGAGTAAGCTAGTAATGTCTCCCCCTCCTCAATGATCACAGGGGTCTTCAGGAATGTGTTGAGGGCGTCTTCATCAAATTTTATCAAATGACCTCTGACCCTCACCTGCTTTGGTGATTTGTCCTCTAGATCATAGAGGTTAGCATAGAATTCTTTTACTATGGCAACATTAATGTTGCCTTCCTCAAAGCTGGTCAATTCTTCATCCCATCTTTTTTTCTCCAATTCTTCCTTGAATTCATCAAATTTAGTGTGGTAGATTACCACATTTCTCTATGGCAGCAGCTTCCTAGGAACAATAATGTCACTGTACCTTTCCCAGGCCTTAGGAGAAGTGAACCTAGATCGGTCATATCGGACCTGGGAAGGTGTGGCAGGTGCCTTTCTCTTCTTTGAGGCCATCTAAAAATATAAGATCAAACAAGAAGATTAGTCAAGGTTATTTCCAACAAAACAGAAAAAATAAAACTAAAAACTGAACTGGGCGCTTAGCACAGCAGGCTGGGCTTAGCGAGCCTTATAAAATTTTACTCATGGGCTAAGCGCAGCAACTCACGCTTAGCCTAAAGACAAAAAATATTTTTCTGCAGATTAGGCTTAGCGCAGCATACTGGGCTTAGCCTAAGTCTACAATTTTCAAAACAGAAGAGGGTTTGGGCTTAGCGCAGCATGGCGCACTTAGCTCAGCCTCACCAAAATGACCCTTAGGCTTAGCGCACAGGGCGCACTTAGCCTAACTACAAAAACTCAAAAACAGTGAGAGAGTTGAGCTTAGCGCAGCAGGGCGCGCTTAGCTCAACCTCCTCGACACACAACAAGAGCTTAGCGTAGCAACTATGCTTAGCCTTATTCAAAGGACTGGCTAGCATAAGCATATTGGTGCTTAGCCTGATAAGTCAGGCTTAGCGCTGAACAAAAATTTCAAAAATCCTAATGTCTGAAAAACTAGTCCCGCTTAGCGCACAGATGCACTTAGCGGGCTCATCGATATTGTTCATCAGTAGGGATGAATGCGCTTAGTGCGACATGGTCCGCTTAGCGTGTTCATCTAGAAATCCAAAAATTAACACTTGCGATGAGCAGGCTAAGCGCAGCAAGCGTGCTTAGCGCGTTCATCGCAATTTCCAAATAGAAACACATGGGTCTTCACCCCTTTCAGCCACATTGCCCCTAATGGGCTTCTAAGTTACCTAAAATCCTAAAATGACTAACCCTAAAACTAAAAACCCCAAACTAAACACCAATGCAAGCTAACAAAGCAAGAAATCGTCTATCCTAAGGTTCAAAGTATGAAAATGAAAATGGAAATGAAGCACTACTTATTTGGATTGTGATGGAATGCAATAAGAAACAAGGAAGATGCAGAAAATACTTGAGGCACAACAGCAAAATGCACACACGCAGAAGGTAAGCACACAAGAAGGAAGCTAGAGTTTTTGTGTAGAGGTAACTGCCTAAGGCAGTTCTATTTTATTTTGGCATTTTCGATTGGCGTGCTTAGCACGTAGCTGCACTTAGCGTGCCCATATGACGTTTGAATTTGAAGCTCAAGCGATTAGCCTAACCTCGCACTAAGCCCAACTTGAAGTTTCAAATTCCAGTGAGCATCTGGGGCTTAGCGCAGTAGGTGGCGCGTAGCGCTTTCTGCAACACAAAAATTTTTGCACTATGCGCTTAGCCTAAGATGTTAGGCTTAGTGCGCAATCAAGCTTCAACTTACAGAGAGTAGTTCAGGCTTAGCGCAACAAGCGTGCTAAGCGCACTTCCAATAATTCAAAAATAGTAAGAGATTGGCGCTTATTGCATCATGCCTCGCTAAGCCCAAGTCATGGAGTTCAATTACATAGTGGATTTGGGGCTTAGCTCAAGATAGCGCGCTTAGCGCTGCTACAATAAATTTTTCCAAAAGAAGAAGTGGCGCTTAGCGCATCATCTCTGCTAAGCCCACTGCTTGAAGTTCACTTCTAGTGAAGATGTTGGGCTTAGCGAGATAATGTGCACTTAGCTAAACTATTCAGCCAACTAGTCAGGGGTCTAAGCGCTTAGCGTGAGCAAGCTCAGGCTTAGCGCGTGAGGACATGGCGCTTAGCGCAAGGGTTTTGCTTAGTGGATGGACAACTGAAAATTTTTTTCTGAGTCTTTTCTGTCCATCTCTTCACCTAGGCTTAAAAACCCCCTTGTTCACTACTAAACAAGCTGAAAAATTAATCACAATCACAAGTAATTATCGTAACTACATGCAAGAGATAAGAATGAAAAAGAGAAAAGAGAAAGAAAAGTTGGGTTGCCTCCCAGTAAGCGCTCTTTTAATGTCACTAGCTTGACGCATTATCCTGTTATCCTGGTTCCAACAAGGTTCCAACTTCCTGAACCTTCTTCTCTGGTCTCTTTTCCTCCATCACATTCACCTTCAAACAAACATTTTGGTCAGGCAAAGCTTTCTCTTCATGAAACATATCAAAACTGATTTGTTGGTCTTCTATGGCCATTTGTAGTTTCTTCTTCCCCATGTCTACCACACAGCTTGCGGTGGACATAAAAGGTCTTCCAAGAATTAGGGGAATGTCAGCATCTTCTTCAATGTCTATCACTAGGAAATCATCTAGAAAGATCAAATGTTTGACCCTAACCAAAACGTCTTCGATCACTCCATATGGTCTCGTGATGGAGCGATCAGCCAACTAGAGGGTCATATGTGTGGGCATTATCTCTATCTCTCCAAGTCGCTGGCACATGGAGAGAGACATTAAATTGATACTAGCTCCCAAGTCTATGAGAGCTCTACCCACAGTAACCTCGCCGATGGAACACGGTATCGTGACACTTCCGGGATCTTTGTGCTTCGGGGAAGGATGCGTTGAATGACAGCACTACAATTTCCTTCCATAACTATTGTGTCACTGTGTATGTACCGGTTCTTCTTTGTCAACATGTCTTTTAAAAATCTGGCATAGAGTGGCATCTATTGGAGAGCTTCTCCAAAAGGCAAAGTGATCTCCAACTTCTTGAAGATGTCAAGAAATCTGGCTAAGTGTCGCTCTTTATCCTTCTTGGAAGGTACCAATGGATAAGGTACTTCCTTGCCTTTAGCTAAAGTAATCTCTCTCTTTTTCTCTCTTGAAACCTCAATCTTGCTCTTCTTTTTCTCCTCATCAACCTTCTCTTTTTCTTTTTCATTTTTCTGATTTTTTTCTTTTTCTTCTTTTTCTTTTTCTTTTTCTTGTTTTTCCTTCATCTTTATTCCTATTTCACTCTCTTTTATTGGTGTCTCTCTCTCTCCTTTTGGTCATCTTCATCTTCCACAACCTCTTCAAGTTCAATAAGATCAGAAACTGGTTCCAGTGCCGGCTCAGCTGCCAGCTGTTGTTTATATCCCTCCACCTTCTCTTTAGCTCTACTTCCATCAGCCCTAATTGCCATTCTGCTCCTTGTCATTACAACTTTACATTATTCCTTCGGATTTTTCTCAGTGTTAGCACTAAAGCTACTTGACGGCCTATCCGCCAACTGTTTTGCCAGCTGTCCCACTTGGATTTCCAAATTTTTTATGGCAGACTCCGTGCTCTTCTGGTTAGACATAGAAACCTGTATAAATTGAGCTAGAGTCTCTTCCAGCTTCGTTGTTCGATCATAGAGACTACGCCCTTGCTGTTGTGGCCTTGTAGATGGACCACCCTGGTCTTTGTTGAATTGGTTACCAAGGTGATTTTGCCATTGTCTCTGCTGTGAATTATATGGCTGGCCAGGCTGAAATCCGAAATATCCACCTGCATTGAAATTTTGTCTTGGCTGGTTCCCCATATAATTGACTTCATGAGTTGGTTCTTCATTGGGGATATAACAGCCAAAATTGTGAGCTCCACTACAGATGGCACACCCTGCAACTTGCAAAACAGTAGATGGTAAAGATTGCGTAGAATGTATTTGAGTTGGAAACTTACTTAGTGTTTCGATGAATGCTTCCAGTTGCTTGGACAACAACTTGTTCTGTGCCAACCATGCATCTTGTGATGTAAGTTCCATAAGACTTTTCTTTGTTGGTATATGAGCTCTATCTCTAAGAATAGCAACGTCACTTGCAGCCATATTTTCAATAAGGTCCATGGCTTCTTCAGGAGTCTTCAACTTTATCTTTCCCCTAGCAAAAGCGTCTCATAGCTGCTTGGACTGTGGCCTTAACCCATCAATAAAAATGTTGAGCTGAATCGGTTCTGAGAATCCATGAGTGGGTGTCTTTCTGAATAGACCACGGAACCTTTCTAAGGCCTCACTCAGGGATTCATCTGGAAATTGGTGAAAAGAAGAGATGGTTGTTTTTCCTTTTGTAGTCTTAGACTCCGGGAAATACTTCTTCAGAAATTTCTCAACTACTTCATCCCAAGTCTTGAGACTATTGCCTTTGAACAAGTGAAGCCACCTCTTAGCTTCTCTAGACAATGAGAATGAAAACAAGCTCAATCGAATTGCATATTTCAATGTAAATGGTCAGGTGTGTGTATGGGTCATCATTTGGTAGACCATGAATCAAATTATTTTGAATCAGCTGTATCAAAGAAGGAGAATATGTGATTGTTTGTGCCTAAACCTCTGGTTATGCAATGTTGCTGAAAAATTGTGACACACTTGAACTTGAGTAATCTTCTAAGGTCACTCTCCTTGGCTCTTCAGCCATGATAACTTCTTCAATTAAATCTGTATGAGATTGCCCTGGAATAGGAAAGCTAGAAGATGCCTCGAAAGATCGAGGTTCTTCTTCTAGAGTTGCCACTGCTTCTAAGTCCTGCAAAAATTTTCTAATTCTCTCTGCGTTGAGCCTCCTGCAAGTAGCGTTAATCTCCAAATCGATAGGGATCAAATCACCTACACTAGATCTTCTTTGCATTCAAGAGAAATAGAACATCAATTATCCAGTTCAAAAGAACAATAAAATGTGCAATAACTAAAATATAAACAAAAAGAATCAATGAATAAAAGAGAAAAATACAAAGCAATGTCGTAAAACTGAACTGAACTCTTCTAATGAATAAAGATTCCTCAGCAACGGTGCCATAAATACTTTGTTGGACTTCCCTTGCAGTTACTTTTTGGTCCAATTTTCCTTTATACAAATATGTTCAAGGGAAATCCAATTCGCCGGAAAGCGCACTGGGTCGTCAAGTATTTAAAATTAAAACGGAGTGATCTGAGTATCGAAGTCATGGAACTTGCTTATTAGACAGAGTTTTATTAACAAATAAGGAATTGTTGGAATAGCATTGATAATGGATGGTTAAAATAGAAATAAGCTACTTCTATGGTAAAGAAACAGTAAATGCAAGTAAATAAAAGTTGACAACAATAGGTAAAAAACATTGGGTCTTTCTAACAAACAAGCAGATGCATATAAAGATATTTCTCTAATCAATCATGCTTTTGTGTTCTATGTTGTAGCCTAAAATACTAAACATTGATCCCTCATAAGTTTAGACTAATTTAACCTAAGCTTCATCCACAGATCCCTTTTGTAAGACCAGACTTAAATTAAACAGCATTATCGTAACAACATATTTAGAAAACCAAAACCCCAACAATCCATCCCTGGTAATGTGGTTATTCAGTCCTGCTTCTATCAAGTTCTAAGGCAACAACACATTTCCCAATGCTAAAGTCACCTAACTGTACACACAAATGGGTGATCAGACCAAGAGCATGCAGAAATTAAGCATTGAAAGAAGCATTGATAGGTTGTCTTGGCCTATGTAGTTTCTCCTCTGATGGTTATGAGGAACACATTTAGCTTGCCCCTGGTTGAAGGTCTTGCCAACCAGTCTGGGGGTATGTCGTCTTGACCTGTGGAGCCTTGACCTTGGACTTTGGTCGTTGTAGTTGCTGTGAGTGAGCTGACCTTGGGTTTTATAGGCATTCTTACCAAGGATGAACCTTGGGTTTTGTAAGAGTGTGTACCACGGGCAAACCTTGAGTTTTTGATAAACTTGTATTCTTGCACAAATAAAAGTTAGGAATAGAAATGATGGTTAAGGATAGACCTTGTGTACCTTACATTCTCGTAGGGATGGAACTTACCAAGGATGAACCTTAGGTTTATCGAGCCTTAGACCGAGGACGCATTAGCCCTGGGTTTTGAAAAACCTATATAGCTGCGTCGAGGCTTACCAAGGACGGACCTTGGGTTTGATGAACCATTGAGACTCACCAAGCACATAGCTTGGGTTTGACAAGCCTTGTATGTGTCACGCGTGTGTCGTGCTTTTGCATACATGTCGTTCAGGGAGTGGCATATGCTGGAGTCATAGTGTTGTGCTCTTGCATATGCGTCACTCATAGAGTGGTACGTACTGAAGACATAGTGTTGTGCTCTTGCATACGTGTCACTCACTGTGGGTAGCACATACTGGAGACTTAGCGGCATGCTCTTACGTAGATGTCACTCGCTGTGGGTGACATGTACTGGAGATTTAGTGGCGTGCTCTTGCATAGATGGTTTCTCGACTTCAACGGGATCATGGCGTCTATGCCATATGTGAGTCGGTAAGAAGTCTTGTTGGTTGCTGTCTAAGGTAAGCAGTGGTAGGCCTAGAGTATTCTGGGGAACTTCTCTTTCCATAGACCTTTAGACTTGTCGAGTCTAGTATGTATGGCCCTAAGGATGACTCTGTTAGCTGCCTCTACCTGACCGTTGGTTTGAAGATGTTCGGCAGAGGTGACAAGGTGCTTAATGCCTAGCCTTGTTAGGAAGTCTTCATTGTTGTCTGTGACAATGGCGTATGAGAGGTCGTACCTACATATGAGGTGTTTCCAGGTGAACTTCTCCACCTCGCTAATCATAATTTCCCGCAATGGTCTTGCTTCTATCCACTTGGTGAAGTAGTTGATGGCAACTAGTAAGTATTTACTGCTCCTGGGGCCTTTGGCAGTGGTTCTAGTATGTCCATTCTCCACATGGCAAAGGGCTAAGTGCAGCTTAGACAATGGAGATTGTTAGGAGGGGTGCATGGGATGTCTGCAAACTTTTGGCATCGTTTGCATCTCTTACTGAAGTCAAGGGCATCTACCTTAAGTGTTGGTCAGTAGTAGCCAGCACGCACCACCTTTATTGCAAGGGAGTGTCCTCGTGTATGGATATCGCTAATTCCTATAGAGGGTCATCCAGTCTAGTTTCTCCTCTTCTCTGGCCATAACTTCTTCAGTGTCTATGGTGGGAGTTTTGAGCGTCTCTTGGATGATAGTGTTGAGGTGCCCGATCTTTTTGGTGCTAGCTAGCTTGGAGAGAAAGTCTGCTCTGGTGTTGCTCTCCTTGGGTATGTAGTACATTTTGAAGCATTCAAAATTGTTGATGAGAGTTTTGGCAATGTGGTAGTACTTGAGAACCACTATTTCCTTGGTCTGGTATTTGTTGGCAACCTATCCCTGGACAAGCTGCGAGTTTCTATAGTATCGTAGCTTCTTGGCCCCGACTTATGTTGCTAGTTTCAAACTTGCAATGAGTGCCTCATACTCTGCCTGGTTGTTTGAGGCTTTGTAGTTGAGCTTGAGGGCTTGCTCCAAAGGGACATTGTCAAGACCTTCGATGATGATTCCTGCCATGTTTCCCTTTACATTGGACGCACCGTCTATGTAGAGGTTCAACCAGTCTGGGGTGGTTTTTTCATTTCCAGCGAATTTTTTCAAAAAGCTAGCCATGGATTGTGTCTTTATGGGGCCACGAGGTTCGTAATAAAGGTCGAATTCTAAAAGTTCAATGGATCATGCCACCACCATTCCTGTGAGTTTAGGTTTTCGCAAAACCTGTTTGATGGGATAGATCATCTTGACTACCACCTGATGACTCTAGAAGTATGGCCAAAGGTGTCAAGTCGAAGTAATGAATGCTAGCACCACCTTTTCTGTCATTTGTTTTGATAGGGGTAATTAACCATGAATGTTGTTATTAACCTTGTTTTTGAAATCTATACTAAATCTCCTTCAATTTGGTATATAGAACCTTGCGTTTGGAAATGTCATTGAGATGAGATGATGTTGATGTTGAGAATGATATTGAGATGAGATAATGTTGATGTTGAGAATGACATTGAGATGAGGCAATGTTGATGTTGATAATGACATTGAGAGGAGATGTTGTTGATGTTGCAAATGTCATTCTGATGATGTGTGATATGTATGTACATGCGGGGTGCAATGACCATGTTGGATATCCCTGGTGGAGGAAATAGAGTGGTTAAAGAGTTTTGAGCATCTTTGGAGGGGGATGACTTAGAATTTTTAATTATCCACAGTTAGTGCATTGATGGTGCCCATGTTTCATACTTCATATTGCATGGAAATAGTATAAACTTTGTCAGTAAATACTTGTTACTCATGAGGGGGAATACTTGTACTTAAGGGCATGTCACTCGATTTGGAACTTCCTTGAGACTCAGGTTGATCACCATGGGGGGGGAGTTGGTTGTGCACGACAAGGTGACCTTAACACTTGTTGCCTAGTTTTCCTAAGTGAGAGTGTCGTGTGGACACGCTTAGGCTATTTCCTTGATGGATGGTACCACATTGCATTTGAGAGTTGACGTCAAGTGCACGTATTATACTAAGCATGATTGATTGGAATTATGGATGGATGATGACTACTTGTTGAGTGTATGTTGGACTAATGGATGTTTGTGTATGCTTATGGTATTTGTTAATGTTTTCTTACTAATTATGGTTATTTGATTTTTGTATTAATTTCTTTCATAATAAACTCACCCTTGCAATTTTGTACCGTGTGGTTGGTACCTATGATGATTGTGAATCTTTGTTCGTGGGAGCAGAAAGACAAAAGTAGTGTACGTGAAGTGAGATTCTTTTATGGAGTCGCCAAGCCAGCGTGATGACGTTGGGATTATTTTCTTAAATCACAAACTTAATTATATGTATAAGCTAATTTACTTTCCATTATGTGGACAATGTGTACTGAGCTACTATATATATATATATATATATATATATATATATATATATATATATATATATATATCCATTTAAGTAATTGTGCGTTGTTTGGTGAATGTATATCGTGAAAAATTTACTTTCTTTTTTTTCATAAGCAAATTAACGGAGTTTTCATTTAAAAAATGAAATTTTCGCGGTTTATAGTGGTGATATCATAGTGACAAGGTGGTTCATTACACATGAAACTGATGAACTTGCTTCCGTCTACCCCGAAAGTAAATTTTTCAGGGTTGAGGCGCATGTTAAATTTGCGGAGATCTCTGAAGACTTCTTCTAGGTCTGCCACATGTTGGGCTATGCTTTGAGACTTCACGACTATGTCATCCACATATACCTCGACGTTTCATTCGATCTGTTGTTTAAAGACTCAGTCAATCAGTTGTTGGTATGTAGCGCTAGCGTTTTTAAGGCCGAAGGGCATGACCTTGTAACAAAAATTGGCATCTTCAATGATAAATGTTGTTTTCTCCTCGTCTGGAGTGTGCATCTTGATTTGGTTGTATCTTGATTAAGCATCTAGGAAGCTTAGCACCTGGAATCAGACGATCCATCGACTAGCCTATCAATGTTGGGCAGAGGGTATGCATCTTTAGGACACACCCTATTCAAGTCATTATAGTCAGTGCATATTCGCCATTTGTCGTTGGTTTTCTTAACCATGACGTCATTGGTGAGCCAGGTGGAATACCTTACTTCTCTGATGAAGTTAGCATTGAGGAGTTTGTCTTGACAGCTTTGGGTTGTTCTTCTCCTAACTTCCTTTTTTCTGTGATATCGGTTTGGCCTAGGGACAGATGAAATGTTTGTGCCAGATAATGCTGGGATGGATTCCAGGCATGTGAGATGGCTGCCAAACAAAAAAAATCCATGTTTATGTGTAGCACGTTGGCAATGTGCCGATGCTCATGGCTAGTGAGGTCCCTACTAGGCTACATACACTGCCTGGGTTTAGGTATTAGCTAAAGCTTGACAAGCTCTTCGATGGATTTTGGGCCTCTGCCAGAAGTATCTTCCCGCGGATCTATATCAAATTCATCGTCTAGGCTTGCTTGGTGGACGGTCAAGGCTCGGATTGGAGACCCTTCGTCCATGCTCATGACTTGAGTACCTTCAATTGTTGTGCGGTGAGGCTTGGCAGACTTCCTGGTGGGAGGATAAGGTGCTACCTTCAGGCTGTTTGCATAGCATTGTCATGCTTGCTTTTGGCCTGCCTTGACGATTACAATCTCCTTGGTTAGGGTAAGGAATTTCATTTTCAAATGCAGTGTGGAGACTACGACTGATGCAATCCTCCCTAGGAAAGGACCAGTCACCAGAGCCTTGAGCAAAAGGCTCCAAGAGGATTGGACTAGAGCTGCTGAAGAAGGCCCTAGGGTTCTTATGAACCTCAGGGTAGATTTCTGAGCCTATTTGCCAAGGTAGGGTCCACTTTTCATTATAAATATTATAATAGGTTTTCCTTCTTTTGGGCCTTGTATTTTGGCCATTTATTAATGGCACCCTACACTACAAGATAAGGGTACCCTAGTAGTATAGGGTTTTAGCCTTGTATTTCAGGGCATTTGGAGTAGTCTTTGTAGTAGGGACTTTCTTGTATTTTCATGTATTTTGGCATGAGGGTGAGCTTAGCTATTGAAGGGGTGTGTTGGCATAAGGGTGAGTTTAGCTATTCGAGGGGGGGTGTGTTCCCCCCCTCTAGCTTCTCAAGGAAGCTTTCTTCCTTGCTTCCCAAGGAAGCTACCCTCTAGCTTCTTAAGGAAGCTTTCTTCCTAGCTTCCCAAGGAAGCTACCCTCCTAGCTTCCCAAGGAAGCTACCCTCCTTGCTTCTCAAGGAAGCTTCCATGTGCTAGTGACCTAGGCTATAAATAGAAACATGTATAACACTTGTCACTACTTTAATAAATGAAAAACTTATGAAACACACTTCAAAGTTCAACTTCTCTCCCTATTCTCCTTCAATTTCCACGCCCCTTCTCTCTCTCGCTCTCATTCTCTTTTCTCATTAAAGCTTCCTCTCTAAGCTTCTTATCCAAGGCACTCTCTTGGTGGTGAAGCCTTTCCTTCCATGGCTTATTCTCTAGTGGATGACACATCTTCTCACCTCTTCTCCTTTATCTTCTGTTGCAACTCCATGGCTGAAAATCACCATTGAAGGACCTTAGTGAGGCTCAAAGATCCAGCCTCCATAGAAGCTTCTCAAGCAAGCTTCCATCAATGGCTCCAAGCTCGTTAAGTGTCTTCCTACCAATCAAACCAAAATATGATGTATCCACATCAACAAGCAAAAATCTTATTGTGAGGCTCCTAGAGAGTTGGCGTTGACCGAAAGTGGTCATTAGGTCCACATAGTCTCTGGTCTTTACTATTTTGCCTACAAAGCCAAGGAGTGGACCAGCGTGAGGGTGGACAATATCCGGGGAGACCTCAAGCCTATGAAAAGTTCTCCAATACAAGATGTCGGTGGAGTTGCCCTGGTCGATGAGGACTTTGGACACCATAAAGTTTGTGATGATGATGGAGACCACCATGGGATTGATACCCTTGAAGTCCCTATCTGTGAAAGTGATAAGAGGGAGACTTCACTATAATGGTGCGTTGACAAAGTTGATGTCCCGAATGGCATGAAGATGGCATTTTCGAGACTAACTGGACTGTCCTCCATAAGAAAATCTACTCACAATGGTGTTGATTACACCTCTGATTTGCTGGGTGGGTTCCTATTCTTGTGAAAGTTGTCGCTCACGTCGTTGCTGCTACTGGATCTTGCTCCTATTTGGTGGTTGTCTAGCCTTTTCACAAACTAGGCTAAGTACTTAGCCTATATAAGCTCTTCTATCTTGTCCTTTAGGGCCCAACAATCTTCTGTGTTATGACCAATACCACATCTAACCCCAGCCTGGGAGGTTTCGTTGGGGGTAGCCTGATGAGTACCTCCAAGTTGAAAGCTTCCTCCAAAATTGTAGTGTGATTGGATGTGAGGAGTGTGTAACGCTCATACCATAGCCCTTTTGGAAGAGGTTGGTGCTTGTCTAGCTTGTGCCTCTTGTCTGACTTGTGTAAGTCAATCTTGGTGCTTTCTTCTCGCTTGTCGCGCTTCTGTCCGGCTTGTCTGACTTTATTTCTGAATTTGGATACTTCTTCCATTTGAATGTAGCCCTTGGCTCATTCACGCAACTCGTCCATGCTACTGGGGTTTTTTTTGCACAGACTATCTGCAAATTTGTCGGGCTGTAGGGCGAGAAGCATGGAATGCAACGCTACCTCTGGGTTAAGATTTCAAATCTGGACGACGGTGTGCCCAAATCTATCCATGAATTTTCTAAGAGACTCGTCGTCTGCTTGTCGCAGACTGGCAAATGTCATGGGGTGAGATCTACTGGTTGTGTACTGCGCACTAAAGCGTTCGACGAGGATGTCGAAGCTATATATGGATCTTGGTGGGAGTCCATGATAAGTGCCATAAATTAGTTATTTTTGGGATTAAAATGCTTTTGATTGTAATAGTTTTCTTATAAACTTTATTTCTTTGTAGTTGCTTTATATATTGTACATTTACTAATGCTTTTATTTAAATATGGAAGATTCATCCATGATTCTGTAGGTTTTGATGGTTATTTGATTGATCCAGAAACCAAGTCAAAAAGAAGGGGAAAATGGTCAATTTTCCAAGAATTTAGACATCAATTTGCCCAGGCTGGCAACTTGCTTGGGCTAATTAAGTTACTTTAGGCATAAGTAATCAACTCGCCTGGGCGAGCTACAGCTCTCCTGGGTGAGTGCAACAACATTGGTATGCTTGCCAAAATTTTAATAGTCCACCGTACTAGGTCAATGTTGCTCCTTTGAGGGACGTTGGGAAGACACGACATAGGGTCACATCGTCATTGGTATATAGATTCGCCTGAGTCAGAAAGGCATCTAGATGCTCATTTGGATCTGTGGTCCCATCATACCGCTCCAGGTTGAGTGGTTTCCACCCCAAGGGTATGTCAGCTTCCATAATGCAGTCGAAGAAGGGATGCTAACAAGTAGTCTGCCTTGCTGGACAGTGCATGTGGGAGAGACTTAAGTCACATGGAGTGTTGACTGTGCGTCGAGGGTGTGATTCCCCTTGGGTGCGCTCAGGCAATGTGTGATCGGAGAGCTCGTTGTCCTATGGACGTCTGACACGAGCCTCCAGTTGATCATGGTCAACCTTTAGCTTTCTCAACTTTTCTCCTCATGGCGTCGCTCCATCTCCGTAATGTGGTTGTGAAGTTACTGAAGAGTATCTATGTCTATCATAGCTATTGGTGGAGGGTTGGCATATGTCTCGCAGTGTCATATAGGGCGCCACATATATTTTGGAAACCCTGGATAGTACATTAACCATTGCACGAAGATGTTTGACTACATGCCGGCCAAACATAAAAATTTACACCTTAATTTCCTTCCATGAATCTCACTTAAAATTTTCAATATTTAATCTGTCTTAATTTGCTTCTTTAGACATTCACATGAATCTTGCAAAGTATCAAGACCTTTTTTTCAAAGCCATGCACACGCAAATTGCCCTGGTGTTAGTGCTTGCATTGGTAAATGTAGCAATTATTGTAAGTGACATTACCCTGAATGGCTGCATGGACAATTGTGGAAACGTGTCAATTCCATATCCATTTGGTGTAGGCACTTCTAAAGAAACAAGTGAGAATTGTTTCTTGGAAGACAAAATGAATCTAACATGCCAAAACAACAATTTATATTTAGGTGTTAATTTGCTAGTTTTAGAACATGTTATGGATGTGTTGTTTTATGTCTCCAAAATTTGCAACACCCCCAACAGAGTGGCCAATGACCTCTTTCTTAGAACTCCTAGTAATTTCACCATTTCCAGCAAAGAAAACAATTTCATAAGTGTTGGTTGTGAGACTTATGGCTACCTCAATAGCTTTAACAATGGTGTGCAATACTCGACCGAGTGCTTAACCAGATGCTCCAAGTTCCCTAATGATGTTGTAACCAATGGAGATTGTTCAGGGATAGGGTGTTATGAAGTGGATATTCCTCCTAACATGAAGAATATCACTATAGAAGCATATAGATTCGATGTGTCTTCCAATTACTTCCAAAGCTGTGGTCATTCCTTTGCTGCCAAACGTGGCTCCTACAGCTTTGACATTAGTCATTTGGAGAATTTGCAATTTGACACCATCCCTATGGTTGTTGATTGGAGTGTTGGAGATGAGCTGGGATGTGAGGATTTCAGGAAAGGATTTCGAAAAGGTGCTTGCATGAACAATAGCTATTGTCATGACATTGACATTAGTTATGGATACCAATGCAAATGTGAAGAAGGTTATGATGGAAATCCTTATCATCCCAATGGTTTCCAAGGTAATGAATCTTATCCAACATTAATCTATCTATTTATTTTGAATTTGAAGTTTTAATGATCACATACTATTGGTTCCTTTCTATCTAAAAAGTTGTTCTAAAGATTTTTGTTAACGAAGTTTTACCATAACATTCCTTTAGCTTGGATCCAGTATGTAATTGATATAATATGCATGTATTATTGTTATTTTGACCCTCTTTTTATTTTATTTTTAGTTTCTATCATTATTTTAGTTACTAGCCTCATTAATTACTTCAATACATTCAAAATTTTAAACTCCTGGTATAGGTTTTGTATAAAAGTTTAATGGTCATGCGGATGGTGTAAAGTAATTTTATATTCTTCTCCAATTACAAATTACCGTTGAAATAACATTTAAAGTGATTACCATAAAAGTCAATAATATTATCATATATAACGATTTTTTATTGGATAATGGTATAAAATTGTTTTACACTATTAGTGTATATTTTTTTCCTCTTTGTATTATCCCTTTAACACTTTTATTTTGCCGAATATTTCATTTCTTTTTCCAATGATCAAAGAACAAGATTTTAAAAAATATTAACACGACAAGTGTTTTTATTATTGTTTTATTTTGCAGTAAATAATTATATGATGCCAGGTAATGGTGGTAAAGATCATTACGCCATTGAAATAGAACAATTGGTGACTTGACATTCATAGTTAGTAAACTACTCCAAAGCAATGTTTCATTCATTAATTGTAATACTCAAGGAATGGGTTACTTTTTGAGAGAGAAAAATGGTATGAACTATAAAATTTGCATTATTATTTAATCATAAATTATTTTGTATGATAAATTTATCGATTTTTTAATAATTATTATAAAAATTATACTATGTAAGTATGATAACTATTATTGTTATTACTATTCATTTTATCTTGTCTATATTTGTTTATGATTGTCGTCGAGTATATGGATGATGATGGAGATGATTAACAAATAATATACAATCTTGTGGTGCTCCATTCATGTTTATCTTAGTTATCATTTATACATTTTTTTATGAAATAATTATATATAAGCATAAGATTAAATACTTTTTTAATTTTTATTTTTTGGGTTTAGTTTTGTTTTCTAAATTTTAAAAAAATACTTTGATTTGTTTTCATGATTTAATTCTCAAGCTGATGCTCCAACTTAGTATAACATTTTTTTTTCAATATATTTATCATGAATGCATTTTAATATGTTAGCCGTTTTAGAATTTTACTTCATAGTTTAGTCTTTTGTAAATAATATACTAATAACATATCTAATAACAATAATTTCAATAAAATTAAATATGAATTTCATTGTTTATAAAATTTTAAAATATGAATAACAATTGATATCATCGGAGCATGATATTTTATAAAATATATTATATATTTCAATCATATTAGTTTTGGTTCTAATTAAATAAGTTATGCACGGTTACAATTATACTATTTAAGTATCTATGATAACTATTATTGTTATTAATATTCATTTTCTCTCTTATATATTTGTTTATTATCGTCATCGAGTACATGGACGGAGATGAAGACGATTAATGAATAAGATACAATCTTGTGGTGCTCCATTCATGTTTATCTTAACCATCATTTATATATCTTTTTACAAAATAACTATATATAACATAAGATTAAATATTTTTTAAATTTTTTTGTTTAATTTTGTTTTCTAAATTTTTAAAAAATACTTTGATTTGGTCTCATGTTTTAATTTCAAGCTGATACTCCAAATTAGTCTAACAATTGTTTTTCAATATATTTATCATTAATTTATTTCAATATGTTGACGGTTTTAGATTCTTACTTCATACTGTAGTCTTTTGTAAATAATATATTGACAACATATCTAACAACAATGACCTTAATAAAATTAAATAGGTATTTCATTGTTTATAAAATTTTAAAACATTAATAACCATGGATATGATCAAAGCTAAATAGACAGTGTTATTTTATAAAATATATTATATATTTCAATCATATTAATTTTGGTTCTTATTTAATAAGTTTTATACGATTACAATTAAATTTATACAATTAGAAACGGTTCACTCATTTGGTTTTCGAAGATGCTGTGGAATGCCGCATATTTATAATGATGGGAGAAAGACGACAAAAATAGACTCTAAATGGAGTGCTTTTTTTGAATCACAAAATTTGCAGTCTGGCATAGAAATTATCTTTGAGTTTCCTAATCCAACAGTTAATTATGTTTTATTTTGGTTATGTTTATAAATTGAGTACAATGTAATTGTGTCATATGCCAATTTTTGTAAATAGACAACTTCTATTGTGGTCAGAATTTTCCTACAAACAATTTTTATAAATTTAAATACTTTGTTAATTGATAGTTTATTATATAATATTTGTTTTATTTTACTTGACCTTCAAATTTGTTTCAACGTGTTGATCATAATTTTTTTAGCTTATATTCATTTTTTTTTCTCAATTTGTTAGTTTTCAATCGAATACATGATAATGTTGTCTAATGTTATAACTTTGTGCCTATAACTATACTGTAAATATAATTTTTCGGCGAACCCGTGCATATGCACGAGCACTTAACTAGGTACTAAGTTATTTTGTTTTCTTTTCTTTGAAGCTTAGGTATGCAACTATTATCAATGCACTTTTGATTATATATTATAACGTTGTAAACAATAAAGTATAATAATAACTATACTTAAATTACATATTTGCGTTCAAATTATTGTTATTCTTACATCCATTAAAACTTTAATACACCCCAACTAAGGTCTAATTTACTTTGTATTATTAATTTTGATTATTAATTTATCTCAAATTCTCATTTTTCAAACATTAAAAAAATTAAATTTTTAATCTAAATACAATTTCAATACCAAAACAAAAAAAAAATATAGCGGAGCGACGTGTGCGTACACACGGGTCACCAACTAGTTGTAATACTCAAGGAATGGGTTACTTTTTGAGAGAAAAAAATGGTATGAACTAACAATGAAAATTTACATTATTATTTAATCATAAATTATTATGTATGATAAGTTGTCAATTTTTTAATAATTATTTTAAAAATTAAGTTAATGATGATTTGTAATTGAATGAGGGTGTGAAAAAAAATGCTATTAGTGTATGACCATTAAATTATTTTTTGTACTTTTATGACCAATTAATATGAAGATATTGATGAATGTAAGACAAAAAGTCATACGTTCATAACTGAGAATCATTGTCGAAACACCGATGGCTCTTATGAATGCTTTTGTCCTCGTGGGCAAGTTGGAGATGGAAAATTCAACAAAGGATGCAGGCCAATCCAGCGGAAAAATATTCTAACCAAGTATGTTATTGATAAGGTCTAAGAATTCCTTTACCCAGTGTTTGGATGGATACTTTCAACAGAGTAATTCATTATAAATGATATATTGAATATCTGTCATTTTTAATTTAGTGTTTGGATAATAATTTAAAGGGAAATTGAATATTTAGGATTTTAATAGGGAGTTTTAATTAACAAAAAATGAATAATATGAAATTCTCTTAAAAACTAAAAAATTTCAATTTCTCCCCGTACCAGTACCACTCCTCTCTCTACAAACTCACTCCTCTCTTTCGGTCTTTCCTCAAAGGTTTTGAGAACTCCAATTTCGACCCACACTCTCGTTATGCCACGGTGGTTCACACAAGGTTCTTTCGTTTTTCCCAAAACTCTCATGGTGGTTCATACATTGCAGAAGGGTTTCATTTTTTTCATTAATTTGTGATTTGTTTTTTATTTAGTTGTTTGATTTCATTGGTTTTGTTTTTTACTTGATTGGGTTTTATTGATTTCTTGCTCATTGCTCATTGTGCTTTGTTGTTGTTGGATTTTTCCCACAACGCCAATTCCATCATAAAGAGGCCTCGAGTAGCATACGACCGTAGGTGCTTGTGTTTATTCTTGAATGATGTTTTCTGGTACAACATGAATCAGGGTGTATTGCAAATTCTTAGGAATAGACCCTTTGGCTTTCTTGTGAAATTATGAGATGAACATAACTGTAGTTGTTCAACTTGATTTCTATAGATTAGGAACAAACCTTGCACTATACTGTAGGTGCTTGTGAAGAATAAACACAAGTTTATTCTTCTAGACCCAATTTGTACTGTGGGCATTTTTGCAAATTTGTTAGGAACAGACCCTGCACTGTAGGTGCTTGTGTTTATTCTTTTATAGAGATTTTTCCACAAGCAAAAATGCCCACAGATGAAGTTCTAGCAATCGGGGGCTGAAATATTTTCTCTGAGTACATCTTATGATGCTCCTTGAGTCCATTCACCACTTGTTTTTTTATTTCCCTTTTGCTAATTACCTTTGGAGTTGGCTGATTGGCAAGTTAAAAAGCACTCTCAGCCTTATCTCCCTCAAGTTGTTTTGATAGCTTCTTGAATAAGAAACTGCAAGATGTTATTTAGCCAATAAGTATGTGTGACTCTGTAGGAATCACTTATCAGTACATAAATACTACATGTGTATGCACTATTGCAGAAAAAGGTGTGAAGAAAACAGAAAATTATTCAGCCTTTAAACTACATTCTTGTTTTGTTTTTCTGCATGATGTTGTAGGCTCTGTAGCCCAACATATGCTATATTTTCTTGTGTTAGAGACTTTTATACCACCTCTAAAATACCGCCAGCATATAGTAATAGCAGCTATATGTTTAAGGACACCCTCCCAAAGATTAATAGTAGCTATATGTTTAGAGACTTTAAGCAAAGGATTTCATAAAATGAAAGATAGCTAGCTTAAGTACAAGGACAATTCTCAATACAAATAATGTTAGTAGACTGTGCATTCAGAAGGTTCATTATTGTTTCTTCACCATGCTGCTCAATGAGTTCTACCTGTTCCCACAACACACCAAATCAGATGCTAAGTTAGTACTTAATTAGTAACAACTATCTTAAAAAAACTAAATTACAACAAAGCAAGGGAAGTATATAATTTATTAGTTGGATAAAATTTGTTCATAGTTAGTTGGATTTATCCAAATTGCTTCAAAGAAAAATGTAACATGGGAAACATTCATTTTTATAAGGGAATCTATGTACTTAAGCCTGTAAACTTAAAAAGTCCAAGCATGCACAAAATGATCAATGAAGGAAACTAAAGAATAAATGTGTTCTTTTGATTAACGTAGTTAGCCATGCAGGAAACACAGTCCTAAATGTTATACTGCTACTAATGATGGTATGGGGGCATGAATTAATACATAGAAGTCAGAACACATAATGAATAGCAAGTGGCCCTCTAGACTCGGTAATTGAATAGTGCACTACCATGCATTGATATGGTGGGGCAACTTTAATTTTTTTCCTTTTGTAAATAACACAGGCATATATGTTGGGTAGGAGGGGTGCATACATTTTGGTAATTCAAATGTTGGGTAACACTTGGTTAGTTTTATTTGGGGTGGTGTGTGCTCTAAATAGAATGTAACCAAGTTTGTAACAGGGCAACTACCTTTGATGTTGCTTCTGTGATTAATACATAACTTAATTTGCTTATAAAAAAAGTCCAAAGTATAAATTATGACATAAAATGTTTGATCAAACATTACCCTGTAGATATTTCTGGTTAACTTCGGACTGATATATAAAAAGACATGTCCATCAACTGTTACCTTTTGATGGAAATTAATATTGTTACCATGCTGGGATCTTTGGTAATTTGAAGCATTAACAGGACTCTGTCTATACTTTAAATTGCACTAGTATCTAAAGTGATTGTATAATTTTAACATAAAAAACTAACTTTCCCATGATTCACCAGAAAAAAGTTAGTACGATTTTTTTGGCATTTATCATGCAAGACAATATATGCTAAACATCACAAATTGAATTTCACGAATGCATATCTTAAAAATATTGAAAGGGTGTAACTAATTTGAGTAGCTGACATTTATAACCGATTTACCTACCTCTATCATTTACCGAAGGGGTTACACTTGTAACCATTTGTATAAATCCTTACGTTAAGCAAACCACAAACTTGAATTCAAAATTATCTCTAACTTTTTTCTCTTGGATTCTTTGGAGTGGTCTTCATGCTACTCCAGATTTCAATTTACTTATGCTCTTTTGCACTACTTTATGGTGTTTAAAGGTATATGTTTAAGGAAAAACATTCATTTCTGAATGCATATATGTTTAAGGAAACCCTCCCAAGACCCACTAAACATTGATGTCAGACAAATGTAGGTTGAAGTAGTATCTTGTAGTTTTGTGGAATTGCGTCCCTAGGATTAGACCTCTCCAGAGGAGCATTCCGAAACAATTATTGGTCTAGAAAAGGTACTATGTAGTAATTATTTTTTAAAAAATTTCCTTTCAATTGAAGTAGAAATAAATCATATCTTGACTGTCTAATTTAGGTGACAAAATTGATACGAGTAGGTTTTCTAACTTTTCTTTTCTTATAAACTCATTGATAATTTAGTTTGTTTAACCACAATCTTCCATGCATAAGCATATGAACCCTGATCTTAGATATTTCCTCGGAATTTGAATAGTTTAAGGAAATGTTATGGCTCCCCACTAACTTCAACCTAAGATATATTATTATCCAAAAGACTATTTTTAATTTTTTCTCAAATTAAAAAACTCAAATATATGTTATATAAAGATAAAGATTGATATATAATAATTGGGACTTCACATATTGATTTCAAACTTTAGATTGCATGACCTGTGGCGTGGCATTCTTACTACCTACATTAGTTATTTGATTTGTCACTTAAATCATTGTTTTACATCTTTTAACTAGATATTTGTTTTAAATCTCAAAATAGTATATGCACATATTATCTTATATCATTATCATGCAGTTTGAATTTAGAAGAAATGGATCCTAGCATAGTTGACACTACAATTACTTCAAGAAAACGTAAAATAGAAGAGTATAAGATAATCTTATTTGTTGTTGCTTGTGTTGTTCATATGATCATTGGTGTAGTGACAAGGTATCATAATAATTATTTTGTTAAGGAACCAACCCGTAATTGGGAACTAGAATGTCACAGCTTCCTTAATTGTCTTTATAGAGGGACAAAGAAAGATTGCATTGAACAACTGAGGCTTAGTAAAAATGCATTTTTTAACCTTTGTAGAATTTTACAAGAAAAAGGTGGATTAGTAAGAACAAGAAATGTTCCAACAACTGAAGCAATAGCAATGTTTATACATATCCTTGCTCCCAACCTAAAGTATAGGGTAGTGCAATTTAGTTATTGTAGATCTAAAGAAACCATAAGTAGGCAATTCAACGATGTCTTGAGAGCGGTAATGAAATTGAGCAAAGACTATTTGAATTTTCAACCCTGTACATTAGAAGGTGCGGAAGCAAATAAGTGGAGATGCTTTGAGGTAAGTTTATCAATTGTTAGGAGAGATTAGTTAATTATAAAATTTTCTTAGAATATAAAAAAATTGTCTTGTTTGTAGAGATGTATTGGAGCACTTGATGGGACTCATATTCCGGTTATAGTTTCTCCTAATGAGAAACCTAGATATCGTAATAAAAAAGGTGATGTCTCTACAAATGTGTTAGCCGCTTGTGATCCAGATTTAAGGTTTATTTATGTGTTACCTGAATGAGAAGGGTCTGTAGGAGACTCTCGAGTATTACGATATGAATTACATCATCAAAACAAACTTGAAATTCCAACTAGTAATATTTCTTGGAAATAATTTTTTTCTTTTTCTTTTGTCTAGTTTAAGCTTATGATTTTTATTTTAAACATTGTAGGTAAGTACTTTCTTATGGATGCGGGATATACCAATGGTCCGAGATTTTTAACACCATATCGAGGGACTAGATATCATCTCAATGAGTGGATTGGAAATGCCCCTCAAAGTTACAAGGAGTTATTTAATCTTCGTCATGCAAGTGCCCAAAATGCAATAGAAAAGGTCATTTGGCATCTTGAAAAAAAGATGGAGTATATTAAGAACTCCTTCATTTTTTGATATAAAGACACAAATAAGAATTATCAATGCTTGTTTTGTGTTACACAATTTCATAAGAGACGGACAACAAACTGACCAACTTTTAGAAGTTCAAGACTCAGAATTGTTATCTGTTGTTGATGAAGAGTTAGTCCATCAATCAAGGGAAGGAGTTCAAAATAATGTCATAGATGATATCACAACTATTCAAGCTACTGGGGAATGGACAAGATTTCGAGATACATTAGCTATGAATATGTTTGCTAACTATCAAGTTAGAAGAAACTTTGCTTAGGGATAGTTCTTTTTTAAATGTAATTTGCTATTGCAGACAAAGAACTTTGTGTGCTTTGTTACTATTGTACTTTACGATTGAAGATAGACTTTTATGTACTTTTCTATTGCATAAAAACTTTGCTTGAAATATTTTCTATGATTGTCCAGTGGACTAATCAAATGAATAAAGTAGGTTGTATCTAATATTTGTTATGTGCAGGTTAAATAAGTGACATTAATTTCAATGGAGTCATCTAATGAAAAAATGACGGGCAAAAGAAAAGTTTTAGGAAAAAATAAGTTATTTTACATGGAATTTGGAGATGGAACGTGTATTGGTTGATGTACTGAGAGATCAAAGGAATATGGGCTATAAGGGTGACAGAGGTTGGAAAAAAGGTCAGCATTGAATGTTGCAGCCGCAATGTTGTCTACAGGCTTCAATGTTAATGTCACATCAGATTATGTCAAAAACCGTATCAAATTATGAAGATCATGGTATGGTATTGTAAGTGACATTCTTGGCCAGAGTGGGTTTAATTGGGATGGCACTAAGCACATGATCACAGTTGAGAATGAAAATGCTTGGAATGAATATTGCACTGCAAGTATCATTTAATATATTTTTATTTGTTATTCAAAGTAGATTGGATTTGACTTTTTCTTTTTTTTCCAGTCGCATAAATCGACTACACCGTTTTGATCCAAGGTGCTTTAGAACTTGGATGATATAGTGGATTTGTGTGCTAAAGATAGAGCCACTGGTCATGGAGCTTAAACTGCTATGGATGTTGATGAAGGGATGAGTAGAAAAACAAATGAAGTGGAATTCATGGGTTTAGGTGTTACTGCTGCTATAGACTTAGAAGAACCAAGCTCTAATACAAAAGAAAAAAGACAAGGTTCAACTTCTTTTGGCACACATTCTCACAAGAGAAAGATTGGAGAAAAAGAAGGAATAGTAGCTTCTTTGGATAAAATGACGAACTCTTTTGATCGAATGGTAGAAAAAATGGATGGTGAGGTCGATGATGAAGATATTCAAGAAGTGTTACGAGAGGCAGCTTTGATACCAGATCTTAATAGACAACAATGGGCTAAAGCTATTAAATGGTTAGCTGATGATCCAAAGCAGTTATAGCTATTGTGAAAGTCCTTCCAATTCACGTAAAGACAGATTATGTTTTAACACATCTTGCAAAATGAACTTGCTGAGTAACCTTTTGTCTACATTTTCAATTTCAACTTTCAAATTATAAAATTGTCTTTTTTATGCCTAGTTGATGTGATGTTTTCACTATAGTTATTTGTCGTTCCTGTTGTGACTTATGTTATTTTGTTTCTTCTATGTCTAAATTGTTTGATTATGTTGTTTGTTTTGAACCCTCTAATTTGCAAAATAATTCGTGAATGATTGAGTATTATAAGTGAAGTGACGGCAAATTTACTGTAGGGGGGTTGTTTTAAAAACAATTTACCAAATAGGGTCTGTTTTAAAACAAATTGCAAGGGGGGTCTGTTATTTACGTGGGTGCCGCCATTGTTACTGGCGTGAAGCTTGTAACGCCACTGGCAATGGCAGGAATGGCGATGCCGCCATTGGCAGCAGTGGGACGAGGTCTGATAAAGGCAGGGAGAGAGGAGAGAGACCCGCCATTGGCACTGGCAGGACATGCCAACGTGGGCAGTCCCGCCAATGGGTCCTGCGGCACATTTCAGTGGAATAATTTCAAGGAATGGAATGCAGTTGGGCAACGTTTAAGTTAAATAATTTCTCTATCTAGAAGTTTTTGAGTTTTATTTGTCTTTAGCTTAGCAGCTTCCTCTATTAGCATTTTTTAATTCCTATTTCCGTACTCGGATTATATATAGGAGAAAACAAACATGCGGGCAGATATTTTTATTTTGGCATCCCAAATTCTCAATGGCCATCTTTTCAACCTCTCTGGCCTCACAATACTAGATTTTTTAATCTGAACACTGGGAATAATAAGTAAATTAAAGGAATACAATACTAAAAAAAACTTTTAAAGAGACACATAATTGTGCATGACATCAAGTCCTACGACAGCTTCCAAGCCGACAGACTGGAAGGGAGCAAACCTACATTAAAAAAAAACATCATTTATGATATTTTAAAATGGGGGATCCTTCCAAACGAGATAAAGTTGAAATACTAAACAAAATGGGGCATGTTCCTCTGGGTTTGGAAGATCTCAGGAAGGATCTCCTTAGCTTAGAAAACATTTTAAGAGATAATTAAATTATATAATATTAGCAAGCTTTCGTTTACTATACGGATATTTTTAAACTAATAAAATTTTAAAATTATAAATAAATAAAAATTTCAGTGTTATAAAATAACATTGAAATTAAACATCTAATTGAGGAAGTATAAAATATAATAGGAAATATATTTATTTTTAATATTATTTTATTTTACTAGATTAAATAAATTACAGATATAATTTTTTTAAAATTAAACAATAATTATAAAAACATTTTTTTAAACCTTTATTGGATTATGGAAATGAATGACCAATTAGTTTAATAAACATCTGTGATTTTATTTTAAAAAAAAACTCGAATAACTCAATTACTTTAATAAAATATATAACTCTCATGTTAGTGTGCCGCAGGACCCATTGGCAGGACTGCCCACGTTGGCATGTCCCGCCAGTGCCAATGACGAGTCTCTCTCCTTTCTCCCTGTCCCGTCAGCATCAATGGTGTTATGCCTTCATCTCTCCTTGTCAGCCTTGTCCCGCCAATAGAATGACAGTATGGGCTTCTCCTAGTCAGACCCCGTCCCGCTGCTGCCAATGGCGGCATCGCCGTTCCCGCCATTGCTAGTGGCTTTACAAGCTTCACACCAATAACAATGACGGCACACACGTAAATAACAGACCCCCCTTGCAATTTGTTTTAAAACAGACCTTATTTGGTAAATTGTTTTTAAAATCAGTAAATTTGCCGTGAAGTGACATCAATGTGGATGATATATGATTTTAGGTCTTGATATGGATTGAAGTATTTTCTTCTCTTACGAACAATGAAATTAATATCAATATTTGAATTTTGTATGAGATAATTGTCCTTAAATTACGTAATTGTTTAATTTGAATACGTGTTTTGAAATTATTGCAAGACTAGGTAATTGAATCCTTTTTAACAAGAAATTAGATTGAACAAGGAATTACATATCATTCATCTTTAATTTTACAGTATTGTTTAATCCAAGTTTTTTTGTGTGTTAATACGAGAATATTGTGTAAGATTCAAAATTGTTTAGCATTAAAATTATTTTTATTATTAAATATTAAAAAAATTATTATTTAATATTGTATAGCATTAAATTTATTTTGAATATTTAACTATTTAAAAAATGACTAATATTTATTTTCATTCAATATTGAAATTTTAATTTTTAAATAAATATTTAAAAATGAAAATTTAAATTTCATTGAAATTGAATTACTTTATCCAAACAAGGAAATTAAAATACAAGAAATTGAATTGCTTCATCCAAACAAAATATTTACAAAATGAAAGGAATTTAAATCAAGACAATCAAAATGTTGTGTATTTGAATTTTCTAGAAATTTTTAAATCCCCCATCCAAACACATGGTTAAGGAGTTTTGATTTTTTGACACTCATATATCATATACACCTGGTTTGACACTCTTATTTTGATGCATAAACACCTCTATGCTACTTAACACCTTGAGAGAGAAGTGTAGACAATCAAAATGTTGTGTATTTGAATTTTCTAGAAATTTTTAAATCCCCCATCCAAACACATGGTTAAGGAGTTTTGATTTTTTGACACTCATATATCATATACACCTGGTTTGACACTCTTATTTTGATGCATAAACACCTCTATGCTACTTAACACCTTGAGAGAGAAGTGTAGGTATGATAGGTACTATGATTTGATGAGAAGAGAGTGATAATGAGAAAATACGGGTGTCAACTAGATGTATATGATATATGTAAGTAAAAAAATCACAACTCTTCCATTAATTGGGACAACTAATTTTTTTTTAAAAAAAATTTGTTTTGATTTAATATAGAAGCCTAGAACTCGAGCTAAAAAAATGTGAAGACACATGACTATATAAGAAGGAAATTAAGTATAAAGGCTATCTATCATGTTTTAAAGAATATTGATGAATCAATAAAGCCATACAATATAGGTAGCTATGGGTATATTAGTGAATTGTGCCATCTTTTGATATATTCCAACCATACTTAAATGCAGGTGCATGCATAGCTTTTATAGCTCTGCTGTTGAATTCCTAGTTGTACTTAGTATATCAAAAAAGAAAAATTATTAAACAAAGAGAAAAGTTCTTTCGGCAAAATGGGGGTTTCATTTTGCAACAACGACTCGCTATAGAACAAGACACCCCCCAAATTGCACAAATTTTTACAGCATAAGAGCTAAAGAAGGCCACCAACAACTATGATGAGACGTTAATCATTGGCAACGGAGGATTTGGTACTGTTTTCAAAGGAATCCTTTAAATAACAAGGTTGTAGCTATCAAAAAGTCCAAAGTAGTGGACCAGAGCCAAATTGAGGAACTCATTAATGAGGTGGTTATTCTATCCCAAATCAACCATAGGAATGTGGTAAAACTCATAGGATATTGTTTAGACTCTGAAGTGACTTTATTGGTCTATGAGTTTGTTAACTATGGTACCCTTTTCCATCATTTGCACAATGAAAATAAGGCAAGTAATGTACCTTGGATGTGTCATCTCAGAATTGCTATAGAGGCAGCAAGAGCTTTAACAAATTTGCATTCGGATGCCTCCACATCTATTATCCATAGAGATGTCAAGAGTGCCAACATTCTATTGGATGAAAATTATGCAACCAAAGTTTCTGATTTTGGAGTTCAAGATTGGTTCCAATTGATCAAGCTAAATTAGTTGTTAGAGTTTTGTGGTCTTAGTTCCTTTGTCCCACATCGCTTGATTTGTAAAAACTTGTGTCTCATTAGTGTTATATATAGAGACACCTTGTAAGCTTTAAAGTGAGCAAGTAATAAAAAGTTCTCTTAGTGTAGCCGTGGACGTAGGTACATACATTGTGTGCTGAACCACGTTTTAAAACTTTGTGTCTTCTCTCTTTTCTCCTTATTCCTTTCCCTTCTTCTTATTGCTCTATACTAACAACTAATATTAGAGCCGATGGTTCGACTTGGTGACCGACTCAAATGAGTAAGATGGCAGCGATGGATGCTTAGCCTTGGAGATTTTGATACCAAGAAAAGCACCACAGGCTAC
The DNA here is from genome assembly GCF_000004515.6 of Glycine max. NCBI lineage: Eukaryota > Viridiplantae > Streptophyta > Magnoliopsida > Fabales > Fabaceae > Glycine > Glycine max. Next base: position 28,811,679 of record NC_038250.2, on the reverse strand, counting down.
ATTTTTACTTTGGGAGGTACTGCTGTGAGTTGGAAGTCTAAACTTCAACATAAAGTTGTTCTCTCAACCACGGAAGTCGAGTACATAGCTATCTCAAAAGCAGCTAAGGAAATGATTTGGCTAAAGAATTTTCTCAATGAATTAGGGAAAGAACAAGATAATGCTTCAATGTTCAGTGACAGTCAAAGTGCTATAATTTTTGCTAAGAATCCAGTTTTCCATTCTAGATGCAAGCATATCCAATTAAGATACCATTTTATCAGGGAGTTGATAAATGATGGAGACTTATCTTTGCTAAAGATCTTAGGATCAAAGAATCCAGCAGATATGTTGACTAAAGCTGTTACAACTAACAAGCTGAGGCTTTTATTGCCTCAGTTAGCCTTCAAGGATAATTAAAGATGGAGACGCTACACTAGGTAAAGAGTCGATGAACTCATTGCTTACAAGGAGCTACTAGAGTTTGGAACTTAGACCCCAAGTGGGAGAATTGTTAGAGTTTTTGTGGTATTAGTTCCTTTGTCCCACATCGCTTGGTTTGTAAAAACTTGTGTCTCATTAGTGTTATATATAGAGACGCCTTGTAAGCTTTAAAGTATGCAAGTAATAAAAAGTTCTCTTAGTGTAGTCGTGGACGTAGGTACATACATTGTGTGTTGAACCACGTTAAAAATTTGTATCTTTTCTTTTTTCTCCTTATTCCTTTCTCTTCTTCTTATTGCTCTATACTAACATTAGCAACATTGGTACAAGGAACTTTTGGTTACACGGACCTAGGGTACATGCAAACCAGCCGATTAACTCAAAAGAGTGATGTTTATAGTTTTGGAGTAGTGCTTGTAGAGCTACTCACAGGCCAAAAAGCACTTTCATTTCAGAGATCAAAAGGGGAAAGAAGTCTTGCCATGCTTTTTCTCTCTACCTTAGAAAAAAATCGCTTGTTTAAAATTGTTGAAATTGGTCTTCTTACTAAAGAAAATGAGAAGGAGATCAAGAAAGTTGTTGTTTTTGCAAGCAAGTGCTTGAACCTTAAAGGGGAAGAAAGGCCTGGCATGAAGGAAGTGGCAATGGAGTTAGAGGGGAGGTGGGTACCAGAGAAGCACTCATGGACTGATACAAATACAATCCTTGATTTGTAGGAGTCACAAAGCTTGAATGGAAAAAACAGTAACGATGGAAGTTCTTGGTATGACAACATAATAGAGCAAGTTTGAGTTGTCTTTCATGTTGCATGTTGATTATGGCATGAAAACATGTTATATGTTTAAATAAACATAATGAACTTTTACATAAAGTGTTTGAGTTTGTAGTGTTTATCTTTCCCTGTATTACTATATCATTAATTTATTTGTTTGATGGTGAATTTGCTTTCAATCATTTGTGTAAGTACATTTTCATTATCTTATTTTAATATATATACAATCCTAACTTTTTAGTCTAAGACTCAATTCTCTGTCGATCTTTTTTTTCTTCTTCAACACTTTAGAAGGTATTATTTCTTTACTTGAATCTATGTTTAAATTATTTTTTTGAGGTAGGGGTGAGGGTATTGATCGAGAAAATACACTAGATGGCATGATAACAATTTGGAGAGAGGGGGAGGATTATGGTAAAAAAAATTCGGGGCATTTAACATGGCATTAGTAGGTATAGCTATCAAAACAAGTTGGCCTGATTTGTTGGGTTCGACCCACTTACAGTTTAGTCTTGAAAAAATGACCTAGATCAGCCCGTCACGGGTTGTGGGTTGAATGGGTTGGCCCACCAACTCACCTAAAATTAAAAAAAAAATTGAAAATTCAACAAAAAGTCATGGCAGCCCAGGGTCACGGTCACAACAAAGCAATAGGATGGGGTTGTGGTGGCAAGCTATGTTTGTGAGTGGGTCACGGTTGTAGTAGAGAGTGCCTCTGTGCAGTTGTGTCTAAGTGAGTGACTGAGTGGGTCGCGACGTCGAGCTCGAGAGTGAGTGATGGTGATGCCATGATAAAGAAGGAGAGACGAGAGTGAGTGTGACGGAGAGGGAGGAGAGTGTTGTTCACCATGCCTATCCAGTGTCAACCCACTCTTACTAAATTAGGTTTACTTCTTAAGGTTGTGTAATTATTTAAGTGGGTTGGTGGGTCAACCTGACCCACCACGGGTTCCGCCCGGGTGGACCGGGTCGTAGGTGGGTCGTGTTCATCTTTTGAGCCAATTGGAAAATTTGTTTGTTTTTCTAGCCCTGCCCAAACCCATGGTGGACTAGGTTGACCCGTGAATTTGAACCCGTTTTGATGGTTCTATTAGTAGGTAAATAATTGCAGCATATGAAGAAGGAGCAAGAATCACTATGGAATAAGGTGTTGCAATATAAGCATGAGAGTAGGAGGGAAATAGGAAAAGAGAGGCAGGGAATGTTCTAAATGGTGTGTATATACTAATATTTTGGAATTGGAAGACCCTATTTAACAACCAAATCGGTCTTCAAATACATTGCATAGAAAAGTGGGTGGGAGGAAGGAGACATTATTTTGACATGATGCATGTGCAAAAGGAAGAAATGTTAATTGTACAATATAACAAATTATTACCAACTCAAAGTAAAATCATCCTTCTATTCACTAGGGCAAATAAAAGCAGAAGATGGCAAAACCTTCTTATTCCACAACTTTTGGATGAGGACTATAAGTGATGCTCTAGATGACAAACGCAACAAAAACAAAAGCAAAGTTAATAAAACTTCACTACAAAGCAATTGCTCTAAAGTTCTGGATTTACAAATGATGATTGCGTCTGAAGGTTCAATTCTCGTGTCTAATGGATTGCTAAGAACATCTTGAATACAGTCAATTTTTGCATTCCTCTCTCTTTTTTGCATACACCGTTTTATCATATTTCTCAAAATATTGTCTAATTATCTAACTCTTGTTTTATGCATTTGGAAATTTTTTAAAGTTTGTATCCTAAAATTCTTCTTGCATTGTATTTGTCCGTTCTCCTTAAGCTAAGCTTTCAAATATTGAAGGTACCCTTCATTTATCATTATCAAGGCTAAGTACATATGAATTAGACCATTTGGTGCACCAATTATCTACTCTTGATGAAGTTTATGGTGATCCGTCTCATAAGACTGAACATATCCATGCATCATATTACTTGTGTTCTATTTTTGTCCTAACCCTTAGTGCAAGCTCATTAGACAAACTTAAAAGCCAAGCGAGAGGCTTCTGATCCCATGTATCAAACCTTGGAGAACAAGGTACTTCCAACTTGAAGAGCAACAAGAAGACATGAAGAAGAGCTTGACGACCACATTTTGTGAGAATTGAGAGACAGTCATTTGATATGAGTAAGATTTTTTGAGTGATCCTTTTTACTTAAATAAAAAGGGGCAGACACAAGCTAGCACATGGTGGACATGATCCCAATTATGTTGGCACCACCAACACTAATGACTAGGCGCTGCACACCAATAAATATATATAATTGAAAGAACAAACCAAATACAAAACCATGAGGGGAGATTAACCAAACCCATGAGCAAAGCAACTATTCCTTGATATTGTTATTTTTCCTAGGGTGACCTGTGATACCTAGCTTCCTCAAAACCATAAATTAATCCAAGGAAGAACTCATAAAGGATTTAGAGGCATTACAAGATATACGGGTTTTTTAAACCACCAATGAGATAGCTTGATGAACCAAAAGCTGAATATATTCTGAAACCTCCTTTGATTTCTGACATGCCATATTCCCCAAAAAATAAAAATGATAGCAGCTAAGATAACATCCCTCAACTGTGGTGACCAGCCAACATTATAAAAAGACAGAATGCCTGTGATGGAGGAGTTGTCAATTCTACGGTTTACTACATCTCCTAACCAGTTCCACATCATAACAGCAAAGGGGCAATGGAGAAACAAGTGATCAGAGGATTCAAAATCAGCACCACAATTACCACATACAGAAACTATAATGCAACCTTTTTTATGCAGAGGGTCATCAGTAGGAAGTTGACCATGAAGCACTGTTCTAATCAGAAAAGAAGGTGATGGAGGAATTTTTTGGTGCCAAACAAATTTTTGCCATGAAAGAGAAGGTCGAGGGGGATGAAGAAATTCATGCTTCCTTTAGGGATAGGTTGCCTGATTGAATTCCATGCCAAACCATTATGTCTTTTGTGCTGGGAACCAGAGGTATAACGCTCTTGATTTTGTGAGCCACTTAAGGGAGGAAATGAACAAACTCGTCCGGGAGATCCTAGCAGCCATTATGCAAGAACATGCTGACAGTAGAGTTTAGCTTACTGTTAAGGTGAGAAGGCAGCCCAATATTCTCACAAATGGGTTTAAAGAGCCATTTCATAGTCCAAAAACTTATAGATTCACCATTGCCGACCAACCAAGAGCTATTGTTGATAGCTGTTGCAGTCTTCCTCTTGTCAACTTGACCAGACCAAATGAAATTCCTTATATTCTTGTCAACCTCTTTCAATAAAAACCAGGGCAAGGGTAAATCAGGAAACTGTAGATTAAACATACCTTGAATATTAGAGTTCACTAATTTCACCCTCCTCATGATGGATAAAAAGAGACCCTTCCAAGAAACTAATTTCAATATGATTCTGTCAGCAATGGGCTGCAGGTGAATCTTCCTGGGTTTAACTTTAAAGACAGGGACTCCCAAGTAGTAAAAGGGTAACTGAGATAAAACACCAGCATTGAAACATATAGGAGCTCTGCTGTGGAACAGATTCTGCTTTGAGAAATATTCCTTGTGAAGATCATTTACTGGACTAGGTCCTTTAATTTTTCCTTTTTCTTCTTGTTTGATCACAATGAAGATCTCTTACTAGACTAAGTCCCGTGGTTTTTCCTTGCTCACATTGAGTAGGTTTTTTTGCATAAAAGTTATTGGTGTTATTCTTCTACTTTCTACTCTTATTTTTGCTTCTGCATAGAGTCTGTAGGAGGGAATTTGATCTGTTAATTCCCCGCAAGATTCGCTGAGATGTGTACAATAATGCTTTTGTAAAGTGATATTGTCACATAGGGATATTATCTGTGGCAGATATCCATCAAGAACGTCTAGCATTAGAGTCACGCTGCCTTAAAGGACTCAAAGGGAGATCACAAAGTGTTAATGGTTGTAGATGAAGGATTTTCACATGACAGGTTGACTTTGGTTTCAAAACACCAGGACCTTAGGGAGTATCACATAATGGATAAGAATATGTCACTACACGCCATTTGGTTTACAAAATTTAAATTTTTTATATTGATCTTGTTGACTTTGGTTTCAAGAATGATTACTTAAGATATATAGATATGGGTAGGTTATTAAATTACTTTGATACGTTTCAGCCATACTTCAATGCAGGTGCATGTAAAGCATTCATAGCTCTGCTGGTAATTTCCTGGTTATTCCTAATATATCATAAAAGGAAACTTATTAAACAAAGAAAAACATTCTTTCGGAAAAATGGTGGTTTCATTTTGCAACAACGGCTCGCTACACATCAAGAAACCCCCCCAAATTGCACAATTTTTTACAGCAGACGAGCTAAAGAAGGCCACCAACAACTATGATGAAAAGGTCAACCATTGGCAGCGGAGGTTATGGTACTGTTTTCAAAGGAATCCTTGCAAATAACAAGGTTGTGGCCATCAAAAAGTTCAAAGTAGTGGATCATAACCAAGTTGAGCAATTCATTAATGAGGTGGTTATTCTATCCCAAATCAACCATAGAAATGTGGTGAAACTCTTGGTTTGTTGTTTAGACACTGAAGTCCCATTACTGGTTTATGAATTTGTTAAGAAAGGTACCCTTTTCCCATCATTTGCATGATGAAAAATAAATTGAGAGTTGTATCTTGGAAGACTTGTCTAAGAATAGCAATAGAAGCAGCAGGAGCTCTATCATATTTGCACTTTGATGCCTCCACATCTATAATCCATAGAGATGTCAAGAATGCCAACATTCTATTAGATGAAAATTATACACCAAAAGTGTCATATTTTGGAGCTTCAAGATTGGTTCCAATTGATCAAGTAGAATTAGCCTCATTGGGACAAGGAACTTTTGGTTACGTAGACCCAGAGTACATGCAAACAAGCCGATTAACTAAAAAGAGTGATGTTTATAGTTTTGGAGTAGTGCCTGTAGAGCTACTCACAGGACAAAAAGCACCTTCATTTCAGAGGTCAGAAGAAGAAAAAAGTCTAGCTGTGCTTTTTCTCTCCCACTTTAAAAAAAAAAACACTTGTTTAACATTGTTGAAATTGGTCTTCTGACTAAAGAAAATAAGGAGATCAAGAAAGTTGCTATACTTGCAAGCAAGTGCTTGAACCTTAAAGGAGAAGAGAGACCTAGCATGAAGGAAGTAGCAATGGAGCTTGAGGGGACAAGGGTAACAGAGAATCACCCATCCAATACTAACCTTGATTTGGAGGAGGCACAATGCTTGAATGGCAATAGCAATGGCGATAGAAGTCCTTGGTGTGACAATATAATTGAGCAAGTACGAGTTGTCTTACATGTCCCACGTTGATTGATAATGGCTTGACAACATGTTATATGTTTAAATAAATCTTATGAACTTTACAGTGTTTGAGTTTGTAGTGTTTATCCTTTCCTGTATTATGTTTTATGGTCAATTTATTTTCCAACATTTGAGGAAGTTCATTTTCTTTATCTTAATATATGGAATCCTAACTTCCTAGTTTTGAATCAATCATTTCAAATTCTTTTATTACATAAATAAACCATGATTTTATTTTGCACGATTAATTGTTGTATATTGAATCTAGCATTGAAGTTCAACATTTCAATTATTTTAATAACAATTAAATATAATGAACACTCCTTAACATTTATTTTAAGAAGAAGAAGAAGACTAATTGAGTCATAAACCCATAGGGGAATGTTGAGTTCGTTTGTTAGTTCATGCACTATATATGACCATTGAGCAATTCCGGATTACCCCAAAGTAAGTTCTATTCATCGATTTGTATTGCCCCACTTTTTTTTTTTTTTTTTTGCGGTCAGCAAATAGCATCATATGTATAACTGAAGGGTACAAGGGGCACCCAATCCCATTTACAACAAAGGTTTTCAACCAGGTCCCCCAACTCAAGCCGCATGCTGCTGGTTGTTCAGTATTTAAAATGACCTCAACATCATAATAGAGAATAACCAAACCTACACAGAGCAGCAACTATACATAAAACAAAAAACTTTCACACTCGACATCCCACGGGTAGCTATTTGGCATATAAGATTGCACTTGTAAGTCACAATCACAACAGACAAATTGTACTTGGTTCCAGGCCATGTTCAGTATGTTTTGCGTTTTGCCATAAGTAATAATGCACTAAGGCAAGTAACAATCATAAGTTTTTTTTTATAAATGGGAAGTTATATATTACAAGAAAACACTGTTGGAGGCTAAGTACATGTATTATTTAGCAACAGAGCCAATTAACAATATGTGACCAGGTATTACCGTTCAAATGGTTACTCAGAAGAAGCACAGATAGGAGCTTGGTGAGCTCAGATATTAGATTTGCCGCCCTCTGTGTACACAACAGAATTCCAAGACGGGTTCCGGGGAAGAAATGTGTCCTGCCAAGTGCCAACAGTAGAAATTGTTACAACAGTAAAAGGCAAAGAACATAACCCATTGAGAGAAAAAAATACTGAAAAGATGGTCAAGAGCAAAGTGCAAAATGTTGCTGAAACCAGAACTTAAAAAGATTCTGCCAGATTTTAAGTCTGCTGTATATTGTGTCAATGGTGCTCTAGCATAGACAGGTAAGAAAGTCACAATTTTGGCAAATTGCAGGTAGCCATGGGATATAATAAAGATGAAGATGATAGATTGAAAGACATAATAGGTTAAAAGCATTTAGAATTAAAATCGGTGAAAGTAAAAACATCTAGATTAATTCATGGAAGGAAGGATCATAAAAATTATGCCAGATAACTCAGCACAAAAACTGGTGAAAAATCATAGACAAGACTTTACTAAAGCCAAGTGAGCATTTGATCCTTAGTTGCACTTCAGGTTTAGGGGTTAATAGGTTCCTATTTGAGACTAATTATCATAGTATTTACCCCTAAATTCTCCAATACTGTAAAATACTTTTCTAAACACAATCAAACAGGCTTAGCTCTGGCTATTGATTCAACCATTTAAATTTCACAAATAACCTTAAGAAGGAGAAGTCTTAGGGGACTTTAAACAAAGTTTATACTTAGGTTAGGAAAGGATACAAACTGAGCTTCCTGTTATATTTAAGGAGTTGACTTTAATCCCAGCAAGCTATTTGTTGTCTTGTTCTAATAATCACAAGCTAATCAACCATCAGGTGGTATGAGGTATCTTATGCGTGCAGGTTCTGATATGACCACTTCACAGCCAACAAATACAGCAGCACAGTAATTCATTATGCTGGAGCTAAACTTTAGAGCCTAATGCTTTGCTCCCTAAAAAGCAGTGTGGTTTGGGCATAATTAAGCTCATAATTGAGATTGCTTCTATTCAAAACAAATCTTAGAACCCACAACTGATTATGTTTACATGTCCAGACAGAGACAATAATTTGCTGCTAGGATTCCTCAACCCTGCCATTCAAGTTCATTCAATTTCAACTATAGAATTCTTAGAATTTGGATTTTTGGCCTAACTCAACCCTACAAAATCGGCTTGTAAGGTGAGTAATAGTATGGCCTCCTCACTTATACACACAAATTTGACCATATCACCAGTCAACGTGGAATCTCCAACAAGAATCAAGAAAACCATCAAGCGTAATTGGAGAATACAGATTCGAGGAGGAATATCGACAAAACGCAAAGCGATAAACCTATATATATATATATATATATATATATATATATATATATATATATATATATATATATATATATATATATATATATATATATATATATATATATTCCAAGTGGACAACAATTTCCTATCGAGGGGAAGCTGAATACTAAAGTGAAGGACATGAAAACTTGCCTAATTCCTAGCTCCTACCACTAAGAATAGGGGTAAATGATGCAGATAAGACTACTTATAAGTTGTAACCTTCTCATACCATAATAGCAATGATGTTTTGAAAACAAAACGAGAAAGATACAAAGCAAACAAAACAAGAAGAAAATGGGTCTAAGCACAAAAATGTTGGTCCTTACAGAGACATAGGAGCAGGTGGGGATGATGGATAGCGAGTGAGATTGGGCGTGCTGAAAGGCGGCGACGCAGAGGTGGGAAGCCAAGCCAAGGCCTCTCTTGGAAGGGGGCACGAAAGTGTGGATCAAATCCATGACCATGACCTTCCCTTTTTCTTTCAGGGCGTACTCTACGAACGCCTCCTTGTCCTGCGTCTCGAACCTCTGCTGCGCTTCGTTCCACACGATCTTATTACCATCACCATCACCAACACCCTCTGCTTCTCTTTTGCTCCTAGTCGCCATTTCGCCACTCTCTGCAGTTTTAGGATGGTTTTCTGTAAATGTAAAATAAGTTCTTTTTATAAAAGATTTTTTTTAATAAATAGATAGATTTGTTTCTCAAAATAAATAAAAAATAATTTCTTTTAAATAGATCATAGACAAACATAATAAAAATATAAAATTATTTATTTTATTAAAATAAATATTTTTTAAAAGAAATAAATTTAAACAAACATTTTGTTTTATCTTATTTTATCTTGATCTTATTGACACTTAATTTTTTTTAATAATTAATTATTTAATTTTTTTTTATAATGTCAGAGTAAATGAATGTCAACAAAAACATTAAATTGTAGATTCTTATTCAAAAACTTGTACTTATCATTTAAATCATTAGAAACGTGTAAGTATGTAACATGACTAATCCGATAACAAAAATTTCATAAAAAAATTAGAGTACATTATCATGAGACAGGTTAAGAATTTCATATCCATGTGAAATATGATTTGGTTTCACACAATTATTGGCTCTCATTTTTTTATAATCATTTCAAATTATTACTATTTTTTCTTTAACTTTTTAATCCCTATATGTAAAATAGTTTTTAATATTTTTTTAAAAAAATAAATAATTAAAAGTAATAGTACATCACAATTTAAATAATTAATTTATGTATTCAAAATAATTTTTTTTATAAATTATAATTTTAAATTATAATATAAGTTATACATATAAATATTTATTATTATAAATTTTAATTCCATAAAATAAATATTAATTTATTCTATGTAACTCACAAGAAAAAATATATGCTAATTATATTAATTTCATGATATCTTTTTTGTAGTTATGAGTTATCCAATTCGTTAATATTTACATGTGTGTAATTGTGAAAATTTTACATACATCAAACCTTTTTTTTTATGTATAATAGAGACAACAAGTATATAGAGTTTAAGTATAAATTACTTAAACTCTACACCTCAAGGCCAACAACAGTTGCTCTATAAATCATTAAAACTTTAAACAATATATCAAGTAAAATAATATTATTATAATAAAAAAAATTGAATATGTGAATTAATATATTATATTTATGAATTTTTTTAAAATATTATTAGAAGCAAAAATACAATAAAAAATAATAATTTTAATTTTTAAAATAAAATAAATATTGTTTAAAGATAAGGCTTAAAACAAAAAATATATAATAATTACTAATAAAAACAAGACTAAAATAATAATTGATAGTTTAAAATAAAATAATTCAAAACAAAATAAAATAAAAAAATAACATTTATTATATGTTTATTATTTAAAATAAAATAATATAAAATTAATATGCTTTGAAGACTTTTCCTAATCAAATTTTTATTGTTTAATAAGTCATTGAAATGTCTTTTATTATTGTAATTAATTTAGTTTGCCTTAGATAATTATTTAATGTGTTTGATAAATGGGATGCTTTTTCACAATCTACAATCTATTATTAATGTTTCATTTAAAAGTCTTAATTATAACATTAATTAATTTATTTTATATTTAATATTAAATTATTTAACCCTAATGAATTTAAGTTATTGAAAAGTGTGTTTCAATTATTTAACTCACATGTAATATTTCTTACTTTATTTGTGCTTAATTTTTTATGTTTTTTTTACCTATTAATAATTATCAAATGAGACATTCGAAATTAGCTAATAGAAAAAAAAAAGTAAAGTAAAAATTGCATACAGCCATAGATGAAAAAGTTAAATGGATAACCACTAAAAAAAGAAAATAAAAGTAAACTAATTTTATCCACTTTATAGTTAAAATAGAAAATAAAAAATGTAAAAAAATTATTTCAATAGGTGTATAAGATTTTTTTAAATTATAACTTTATTTTTTATTTTAAATTATTTAAATAAAAAATGTGTAGTGTAAAAAATTAAAGATATACCCAAAAGCCAATTTAAGTAAGCCATATTTAAAATTACTTTAATTTGATATAATGGTTAATAAAGTCTGACTTTTAATTTTACTTTTTCCTTCATTTTATATAAATATTTAAAAATTATTAATGATTTTGTTTATTAATAATTAAAAAAATAGTCAAAGAATAGAATTATTTTTCCATTAAAAAACATTATGTTTAATATTTTACTAGTATATACTTACTATTATTTCAATAAATGGTTTAAAAAAAACATTTTTGTCAAATATAATAAACTAGTAATGGTTTTATTGTTATGAAACAATAGGAGAATGCATTAAGATAATGGTCTCGTTTAATACTCAAGAGTTTTACTTCTTTTTTAGTGTTAGATATTTGTCAAAATTTATATTCAATATTATTCATTATATATATTGAGTAAATTAAAAATAAAACACCTTTAATTGAAAACATAAGAAATTGTTAATGAATTGATATTTTCCTAATAAAATAGGTTGACGAATGTCTCAACTTCCTTTCCCAATGACGAAGTAAAAAAATGAAAAATATTAAAAATTGTTAACTAAATTATGTCTTTCTAATAAAATATTTTTTATTCTTTAAACAATCTCTTGGTGCCCAAATTAAATATTATTTTTTCCTATGGATATTATTTAAATTATTTATTGTGAATATAAAATATAATTTAAGTATTCAAAATATTTTTTTGATATAAAATATAATTTATTAATATTATCAAATGTGTGTAATCAATTAATATTTAATGCTACAAATTTGAAAGAATAAATATTTCAAAAAGCATATTAAATATTTATTCATATTATATGTATTGTAGTGAAACTTTACAAAAATAGTGAGAGAAAACTCCAATCAAAATTGCACACAAATGCATATTTAATCACTGTTTCAAACTCAACACTGCATACAAACACTCACACTTATCTTTGATTTTGTAGGCACTTGTTTTTCATTCTAACATATTTCTCTTTGTTTTACATTCCAAACTTTGTCATGAAGTTCACCTATTGTGATGGGTAAAAAATGGAAGGACAACATTGCCACTTTTCTCCTGCCACTTACATTTCTAGATGCCCATTTCAAGATATATACCCATTTGTTTTGTAGTTTAAGAAATTAAAATGTTTTGCTACATGTATTCATTTTATTCACTATTCACTTTATAGGATGTGAGTTTGTGACAAGTAGATTTTCTGACAATGTTTTAGTGCCTAGAGTTTTTCCAATGGCAATGTCGATCAATATCGAGGAAGCATTCCAACAAGAGTTAGAGAAAGAAGATATTAGGATGTTGAAATATCTTTAATCTTTATTCTTTATGCGAAAGATAAAAATTTACATGTGTATAATTTTAGAACAAATCACTAAAGGCCCTAAGATCTACAACATGTTTGATTATTAAGAAATAGATAAAATACATGGATTTGTAATTGGTTCCTGATCAAAGTGTTCTTCAACAATTGTTGAATCACGAACAACCAATGATCTTATGATTCTTCCTTAACCAGAATCTCTTTATTCCTCAAAGGAACCTTCGTAACTCTTCAGATGGGGAGAAGAAAAACTGTGTGGTGGCTCAGTATATTGGAGACTATAACCTTCTTTAGCATGTTAAGCTAATAGGGTTCCCATTATTCCCTAATGGATCAACACTGACATCTTCTCATTTAAGTTCATATCATCTCATCTAGTTTATCTATTGGGCTCACTTAATTTAACCACCTAAAATAAAACCCACTAATTATAAATAGCTAATATAATTGTCTTATAATATTAACCCACAATAATTATTGGAATAGAAAATTTCAACAATCTCCCACTTGGGCTACATATTGTAACAATTATATCATAATTCCTTAGACGCACATCTGTTCACTATTTATCTTTAGACTTCTTTCTTAACAACCTGATTCATCTCATGTATCAATAATGAAATCACTATGGATTTTTGTTGGATCAAGTGACCTCAGAATAATTAAGAATGGGGGGTTGAATTAATTATTAATGTGTCTTGAATAATTAAAAAATTATCCTTATTAATATTACTAGATTCAATTAGGCTTTACTACTAAGTTATGAGGAAGTAAAGAACAAAAATAATAACTTAGACAAAAGTAAAGTGGAAATAAAAGAACACAGTGGAAAAGTAAAGAGTGTAGGGAAGAAGAAGACAAACACAAGATTTATATTGGTTCGACCACAACTTGTGCCTACATCCAGTCCCCAAGCAACCACCGGTTTTTGAGATTTCCAATAACCTTGTAAAATTTTTTACAAGCAAAGATCCACAAGGGATGTACCCTCCCTTGTTCTCTTTGAACAACCAAGTGGATGTACGCTCCACTTGAACTGGTCCACAAGAGATGTACCCTCTCTTGTTCTCAGTATCACAACCCAAGTAGATGTACACTTTACTTATACCACAAAGGATGTATGCTCCAATGTGTTAAGACAAAGAATTCTTAGGCGGTTAGTCCCTTGAATCTTTGTAAGGGGAAACAAAAGATATCTCAAGCGGTTAGTCCTTTGAAATCTTTTGTTTAAGGGAAAGGGAAAAATCAAAAGAATTCTCGGGCAGTTAGGCAGTTAGTCCTTTGAATCTTTTGTCAAGAGGGGGAAGGGAGAATCAAAAGAATTCTCAGGCGGTTAGTCCTTTGAATCTTTTGGCAAGAGGGAGAAGGGATGAAATACTTTTGTTTTATGTAGAATTTCCACTCGCAAAAAAACAAAGTTTTGAACACAAAGTTTAGAAAGCTTTTTGGCAAAGAAAAAGAAATGGGCAATGGTTAGAGAAAGATTGTAAAAAAGAATTGTTTGGAAGAATATCATATATGTATTGAATGTGGGACAAAGTCATGCTTTTATAGACTCTTCATGTCTGGTCACATTGGAAAAGTAATGACTTTTGAGAAAATCATGTTAAGAGTTATAACTCTTAACTTTTTCTTCAAAACTGTTCATTGGTAATCGATTACCACAAAGGTGTAATCGATTACACAATTCATTTTATGAAAAGTTGCGACTCTTCACAATTGGATTTGAATTCCAACGTTCAGATTCACTTGTAATCGATTACTAATATAGTGTAATCAATTACACTATTTGAAAATCATTTTGGAACGTTGTAAACCATTTGAAAACATTTTGAAAACCAAACTGGTCACTGGTAATCGATTACCAGAGAGTAATCACTCTGGTAACTTAGAAAATTTGAGAAAATTCTTTTGTAAAACAAAACTGTGCTATTTGGTTTTTGAAAAAATCTTTTAATATTTATCCTATATGAAGTCTTGACTTGTTGCTTCTTGATTTTTTCTCTTGAATCTTGGATTGGATTCTTGATGCTTGATCTTGAAGTCTTGAATCAATCTTGAATCAATTACTTGGGCTTTTGGCATCATCAAAATTGCTTGGTTCATCATCATGAAGCTTGCTTCTACAATTTTGTCACTACAACAAATGTGACTAGACCCTAATGACCACCACATCAATACACTCAATGACATAGGTCAATATGGATAAGCAACATGGAAATTACATGCAATGTGATCTCAAGTCTATTTCGAATTGGTCCAACTTAAGTCTTTAGTGAGAGCAATCTTAAGTCCCCAAGTAAAATTTAAATATTGTACTTAAATAAACAAGTTTCATAACAAACTTATAAACGGTAATCTTTATTTATGCAGGAAATCAAATACATGAAATTTGAATCCAAACATAGAACATAAAGACTTCCCCTAAACCAAGGCAACAACTGAAACAATATCATACGAGCAACATATATGTTTATGCTTTAAGTGTCAACCATTAATTAGTGGGTCAACTAACATATTGTCTTTTCCTATATTTTCTACAAATATCATTATTTTTCTTAATTCTTTCTTTAGCAATCATATACTTTATGTCAATAACCTTTGACCAGGTTGAACTCATATTGTTGTTGGAGTATAACACTACTAGGTTATTGTTACAATAAATACTCAATGGCCTCTTGATCTTTGTAGCAACTGTAACACCCCATTTTTCATAAAATAAATTAAAAAATATTTTATTTAAAAATAAATGGGGTTTTAGAAAAATAATGAGGTTTTTTAATTAAATAAATAAGGAGAAATATTTTTATTAATTAAAATAGTATTTTTAAGGAAAATAAAATAAATGTGGTTTTAGAAAATAAAAAAAAGGATGCTTTATTTATTCATTTGATAATGAGTAAAATAGAGTTCCTTTTTATAAAGTAATAAAACAAAAAAAAAATTGAGTAAATAATAGGATGAGAGTATCCTAACTATAAATAGACACATATTAAGTCAATTTTACATTTTACGATACGTCTCTAGACTTTCTCTTTCTCTCAAATTCATTTTTCCTTCTTGCTCTCCCAACACCTTCTCTTTTTCCTGCATACACCCTGTAACACCATAAAATATTACTAATTATAAATCGATGTTTAATTGTATTTATCATGTTATTTGACTATATGGTTGACTTGAATGAGTTGAGGTATGGCTTATCGTGTTATTTATCATGTGTGAATTTCTGGATGTGGATGTTGAATTATGTGGAGTTTTGTTGAGCTAAGTTAAAATTATGAGATTTCAAATTTTACCTAAACCTATTTCAGTAAAATAGCGATCTTGAATTCGTAAACCGTTGGATCGTCTTCAAATTTTGGATGAAGGTTTCTAAGACAAGTTTCCAGAGTCTGACCGTTGGGATTTTGAAAAAAAAAAGCAATTTTTGATGTCTCTATAAGCATGAGGGGAACGCTAAGCGCAATTCCAACCCGAGAGGGAATTGCGCTGAGCGAGAATTAGCGCGCTAAGTGCAATTCCAACCTAAGAGGGAATTGCACTGAGTGAGAATTACTATAGAGGGAGTTGCACTCAGCGTGAATTCTCACGCTAAGCGTGAAAAGTGAACTCTCACTTAGTGAGACCAACTTGCTAAGCGAGATCTGCAGATTATAAATATGTTCTTCAGCGTGAAAAACACGATTTTTCCCCCTCTCCTCCTCTCCAAATGCCCACCCAAACTCTAACACCTTCTTCTCCACCACCCACGACCACCGGTGGCTACCACGAGCCGCTGTTGCTTGCCGTCGAACCTCCACACCAAGAAGAACGTTGTAATTGGAGCAGAATCTTTAGAATCCTCCTCAAGGATTCGATGGAGAAAATTCCCCCAATCCTTCATTTCGTAGCTTCTCTGAGGTAATCTTGACTTCTAATCCTTTCTCTTAGTTAGTTTGAGTTTCTCTTAGTGTCTTTTGTGTTTTGGGTACTATAATAGGATATTTTTATACTTCCTTTGAAAAACCCTTGAAAATGAGACATTGTAAAAGTTATCTTTTTATAACATTGATTTTATTTTTGTTACCTTCACTGAACCCCGGTCACATTAGCATGAGCGGAATTTGAAAATGATGTCTCCTTTTAGTAGAATCGGAAACACCCCTCAACCCTTCATGTTTTGACAGGGGTATTTGACTCCGAATATTGTTATTAACCTTATTTCTAAAATCTATACTAAAATTTCCTTCAATTTGATATATAGAATCTTGTGTTTGGACTGACGAGCGTGAACGAGAAAGAGACCTCTGAGCGACGCAAAGAGGAACTGAAGGAGAGCTCACGATAGGTCAGGGGAGTTTATTATCATTTACAAATTTTAATACCATAGTTGGGGTCAGGGAACCTAACTATGGGGACGTATGCCTGTCCCTGTTGTATGTTAGTTTTCAAGAAAAACAATGTTTTTGACTAATGGGATGCGATACGTCTATTATTGATAAATGACATTATTGTTTTTATTAGACTTGTGTTTTCTGAAGACCTAGGGAGTGTGAATCTCAGGCATGAATTATATATGTATGTATATGCAGAATGTGACTTACTGATGATATTGCTATTGATGATATTAATTGATATGAGGTGACATTGATGTTTATGATAATATTGATATGAGATGATGTTGTTATTGATGATTATGTTAATATGAGTTTATGTTGTTATTGATGATTATGTTAATATGAGATGATGTTGTTGTTGTTGATAATGTCATTGAGATGAGATGATGTTGATGTTGGGAATGATATTGAGATGATGTTGATGTTGAGAATGACATTAAGATGAGACAATGCTGATGTTGATAATGACATTGAGATGAAATATTGATGATGTTGAAAATGCACTATGATGATGTATGTTGTGTATGTACATGGGGGGTGCAGTGACCTTGTTGGGTATCCCTGGTAGGGGGAAAAGAGTGGTTAAAAAGTTTTAAGCATCTCCGGATGGGGATGGCTTAGAATCTTTAATTATCCACAGTCAATTCATTGATGGTGCCTATGTTTCATACGTTGTATGTTGTGTATGTACATGGGGGGTGCAGTGACCTTGTTGGATATCCCTGGTGGGGGGAAAAGAGTGGTTAAAGAGTTTTAAGCATCTTCGGAGGGGGATGGCTTAGAATCTTTAATTATCCATAGTCAGTTCATTGATGGTGCCTATGTTTCATACGTTGTATATTGTGTATGTACATGGGGGTTGCAGTGACCTTGTTGGATATCCCTAGTGGGGGAAATAGAGTGGTTAAAGAGTTTTAAGCATCTCTGGAGGGGGATGGCTTAGAATCTTTAATTATCCACGGTCAGTGCATTGATGGTGACCATGTTTCATACTTCATATGACATGGAAATAGTATAAACTTTGTTATTAAGTACTTGTAGTTTCTCATGAGGAGGAATACTTGTACCTGGGGGCATGTCACTCGGTTTGGAACTCCCTTAAGACTCAGGCTGATCACCATGGGGGAGGGAGGGAGTTGCCTGTGCACGACAGGGTGACCTCTACACTTACTGCCTAGTTTTCCTAAGTGAGAGTGTCGTGTGGACACACTTAGGCTATTTCCTTGGGGATGGTACCACATTGCATTTGAGAGTTGAGGTCCGGTGCATGCATCATACTGAGCATGATTGATTGGAACTATGGACGGATGATGACTATTTGTTGAGTGTGTGTTGGACTAATGAATGTTTGTGTATGCTTATGATATTTGTTAATGTTTTCTTACTAATTGTGTTTATTTTATTTTTGTATTAATTTATTTTATAATAAAATGATGCAATCCTACCCCGCAAGGGCATTGGATAGAAAAACTCCAAGTAGATTGGGCCAGAGATGCAAGAGAAGGCCCTAGGGTTCTTATGAGCCTTAGGGTAGATTTCGGGCCCATGGGCTAAGTACGAGCCCGTTTATCTTTGTAAATATTAGATTAAGGTTTCATTATTTTTGGGCCTTGTATTTAGGGCTCCATAATGTAGGTAGGGTACCCTAGAAATATAGGATTTTTCAGCCCTTGTATTTTAGGGCACCTAGACTAGTTTTTGTATTAGGGGTAGTTTTGTAATTTCACATGCACTAAATGGATATTTGATGTGTGTGGTTGGAAATAAATTTAATTGAATTGGTAGAAGCCCAATCCAATTAAATTTTAGAGGGGGAGGTGAGCATTTGCTTACTACACCCCATTGCCACATCATATAGTCACACTTTGTGCATGTCCTTCATGCTTTTCATGCCTCATGACACCTAAGCACACTTAGTGGAGAATCTTGGAATTGATCTTGGATTAGTGGGCTGAACCATAACTAAAATTCACTAATCATAATTAGTGAAATTTTGGCTCCAAAGTTTGGCTCCACCAATTCAATTTCAAATTCAAGTGAAATTTGAATTTCCCTCCAATTTTGTGTGACACTTAGGCTATAAATAGAGGTCATGTGTGTGCATTTTTTTCAACTTTGATCATTTGAATATTAAAATTCAGATTTCAAAGCTCATTTAGAGCACACAATTTCGTGCTCTTCTCTTCCTCTCCCTTCATTCATCTCCTTCTTCCTCCAAGCTCTTATCCATGGCCTCCTATGGTGGTGAGCTTCTTCTAGACTCATCTTCTCCTTGAAGTGGCGTCTCCTCTCCCTCTTCCTTCTCCATTCCGCTGCCATTCATCTTCCAAGAAGCAAAGGAATCCATTGATAAAGAAGATCCTAGGCCTACAAGCTCCAATGGAGCTTGCATCATGTGGTATCAAGAGCATCTTCATCTAGGTGATGTTCTTTTGCTTCCTCTATCTTTTTGTTCGGTGAATTCTCTTTAATTCCTTGTTTTTCATCTTATTCTCCATGTATATCCTCCATTGTCTTGTGGTTTGGTGCTGTTTAGAGTAGATTCAAAAAAAATAAACCGATTAAATCTTAGATCTACACTTGTTCTTGCATTTCTATGGTTCAAATTTTGTAGATCTACTCTTGAATCTTGTTTTTGTGTTGATTTTAGGTTCTATCATTTTTCATTCATAATATTCTTGTGCTGAACCTTAGATCTAAATTTTCTTCCAAAATATTGATTAGAAAAAAAAACACAAAAATCTAAGTGTAAATCACTTAATCCATGTTGTCTTAGAGTCATGTTTAGTCATAGTAATTGTCACATTATGTTCTAAGTTTGTGTTGAATTTTTATTTTGTTGATTGAATTCTAGATACATTTGTTCATGTATTCTTGTCATTCGTAGCCTATCTTTTGAATTTTGAGTCTAATTCATGCATGTTATTTAGTTCATAACATGTTCTAAATCAATTCCTAGAAGTAGTCTTGTTGTTGAACTCTGTTTTTTTTTTGTTTTCTAAGTTTCCTACATGATGCCTATGATGAAGTTGAGTTGTGGTGCTGAGTTGTGGCTGGATTTGTGAATCAAAATAAGTCTTAAGCTCTCTTTAATTGTGTTATTCAAGATAATTGAGCATAAGCAAACACAAATTGTAACTATCCAAGCCTTAAGCAACATAAACACTACTCTTGATTTCTAGGTTGAAATCGCTGGTGCTGGCAGCTTGAACATAAGAACTTGTATAAATTACTGGGAATTGGTCACTACGTTTTTTGAGCTGAAACTTTTACTGAATTTTCTAAACATCTGGACCAAAATTATAAAAAAGAACCAAGCGATTTGGATTAAAGGAAAAAATAAGAAAAATCTCACAAGTTGGCAGAAAAATCAGTGTCCAGAAAAAAAAAGTGAAAGGAAAGTGTGCTTGTTGTTTTAGCTCAAAATTTGTTCTATATTTGGTGCCTATTTTATACCAATCCTAGTTCTGAAATTTCAATTGAAAATTATTGTGAAAACAAGTGCCAAAACTAGAGGTTTCTTGAGTCTTTTTTTTTTAGAGTTTTTCTACTCTACTCTAGAGCCATTCTAGGTTTCTCTTTGAGTCCTAGCTTGCTCTTTTGTGCTTTTCATTGCTTTAATTGTTGAATAATCCTTGGAAATTTGTCTTGTTAAAACTCTATTGGTTTAGCTTTCATTTCATTTTTTTTTTGGTCTTTGGTTATTGCTTGTCTCTTTGTTTCCTTGGTTGTGAGTTGCCATATAGGGAATTGGAAAGGAGGATTGGTGCCATATCTTGAAGAATTTGAGTCAAGAAGAAAGGGGCCAACCACCTTAAGAGCTATTGGACTAAGAAGCACTCCAAATTGAGTGAAACACTAAAGAGAGAATAGCCACCACAATTGAGGACTTTTTTTTTCTTTGTAATTTTGTAATTGGCAATTTGTTTTACTTTCAAATTTTGTAACAAAAAGGCCTTTCATTGGAAGTAAGTTGGGAGCCTCCGCTAGGTCTCCCTACTTCCATTTGTGTGTAATAATTTAGGCAATTTTCCCTTAGGATAGTGAGTGTTTTGTTGGGAACCTTAAATGAGGTCATCCAAACACTCTTAGGATCCGCCTAGTTTGCATTTCTTGCACTTTAATTTCTTGCTTACTTTCATAGCTTATTTCTTTTACCCTCCATTGTCAAACCACCTAGATAGCTTGCCTTTTACCAATTAGTTTTTACCTTATCTTTCACACCTCTTATAGTGTTTATTTTGGCTAGTTTCAACCATAGTTTATTTTACCTTTTGTTTTCAAACCCCCAACAAGAAAGAACCATAACTTAGGAACCAACATGAGTCTTCATTCTTCATCTAGTGTTAATGGTGAGGTTTCTACTCCTAAGGACCCCTTGTATAAGATATTAGATGAGTTGAGATCCCTTAAGTTGTGGAAAGAAAAACAAGAGAGAAAAGAAAAAGGTAAAAAAAGAGTGAAAGAAATAAGTCAAGATGAAAGAAAGAAAATAAGAGAGGAAGAAAGAAGAAAAATAATGAAAGAAATGAAAAGAGAAAAACATGTCTCCTATAGTAGTCATAACTCTTGCAAGAGCCTAAGTGAAGAACTTCGTGACTATTATGAAGGAAGGCATAGGTCACATCTTAGACCTCACTCCCATAGGAGAGAAAATGAAAGAAAGCCTCAAGAGGTTAACAATAAACTCCCATACTTCCATGGGAAGGACAATGTAGAGGCTAATTTAGATTGGGAAATAAGGGTAGAGCAACAACTTAAAAGGAAGTCTACTTCAAAATCTTATGGCTCTCACTCTTATCCAAAGAAAGACCAAGGTCAAGGAATCTTAGGGGTGAGACCTTCTAAGCCCAAAGATGATAAGGGGAAGACAATAGAAAAGCAACCCCTTAAGGCTAGTAAGCAAGAGAAGACTAGCTCCATGAAGTGCTTTAAATGTCTTGGAAGAGGACACATTACTTCTCAATGCCCCACCAAGAAAACCATGATTATAAGGGGCCAAGACATTTATAGTAGCCAAGATGAGGCTACTACTTCACCTTCCTCTAATAAAAGTGAAGAAGCAAAAAGGGAAGAATCTAGTGAAGAGATCTACCCCCAAGAAGAAGGACAACCTTTAATGGTTAAGGAGGAGTGTAAGGAGGTAAGTGTCTCCTCCAAGAGGTTAGCTAAGAAGGAAAGACATTTTGAAATAAAGACAAATATTAAAGAAATTTCCCCTCTTAAACAACCTCCACATTTTCTCCTTTGTAAAAAGACACTTGTTCGCATTGCCACACCTCTTAGGCTTGAGTTTATTCCTCAAGTAAAGGAGTTGTTGGATGAGGGTTTGGTTCGCAAGAGCTTAAATCCTTGTGCTTTGTTGGTGCCCAAAATAGGTATTATTAGGCACCAAATCCCTAAAATATGTGGTATGATGAATGCTTTGGGTGGTGCAACACTCATTTGTAAAATCACTCGTGCACCCAACATCTTCATGATTTGTGTACATAGGGACTCATTAGGTAGGTTTGTTCTTATTTTTAGTTTCAATACAAACTTAGGTACTCATATGGGACACCTTAGGTTTGTCATACTTTTTGGTAGGAATAATCAACATGAAAATACAGAAAAAGGTATGTTCTATTGCTTTACTTTTCTTAATTTTTTAAATTGTGATCAAGGGGTTCCCATGAACCCTAAGAGAATAAAGGTCATTCCTGAGTGGCCCGCTCCACCAAGTGTAAGAAAAATTTGGGGCTTCCAAGACTTAACAAACTTTTACACAAGGTTTGCCCCATATTTGTCTATTCTTGTAGCACCACTCATTGAGTTGGTGAGGAACCATGTTCCTTCATGGGAAGATGCCCAGGAAATGAGTTTTCAGACCTTACCTTACTTCAACATACTAAACACCACTAATACATATGTTTTTGTTCTTTTTACAGGTGTTGAGGAAAAAAACCCAGAGTTTCAAGAACCTCGAGATTTGAGGTCAAATCCTTTTCAAGGGGGAGGGAATGATGCAATCCTACCCCGCAAGGGCATTGGATAGAAAAACTCCAAGTAGATTGGGCCAGAGATGCAAGAGAAGGCCCTAGGGTTCTTATGAGCCTTAGGGTAGATTTCGGGCCCATGGGCTAAGTACGAGCCCGTTTATCTTTGTAAATATTAGATTAAGGTTTCATTATTTTTGGGCCTTGTATTTAGGGCTCCATAATGTAGGTAGGGTACCCTAGAAATATAGGATTTTTCAGCCCTTGTATTTTAGGGCACCTAGACTAGTTTTTGTATTAGGGGTAGTTTTGTAATTTCACATGCACTAAGTGGATATTTGATGTGTGTGGTTAGAAATAAATTTAATTGAATTGGTAGAAGCCCAATCCAATTAAATTTTAGAGGGGGAGGTGAGCATTTGCTTACTACACCCGATTGCCACATCATATAGTCACACTTTGTGCATGTCCTTCATGCTTTTCATGCCTCATGACACCTAAGCACACTTAGTGGAGAATCTTGGAATTGATCTTGGATTAGTGGGCTGAACCATAACTAAAATTCACTAATCATAATTAGTGAAATTTTGGCTCCAAAGTTTGGCTCCACAAATTCAATTTCAAATTCAAGTGAAATTTGAATTTTCCTCCAATTTTGTGTGACACTTAGGCTATAAATAGAGGTCATGTGTGTGCATTTTTTTCAACTTTGATCATTTGAATATTAAAATTCAGATTTCAAAGCTCATTTAGAGCATAAAATTTCGTGCTCTTCTCTTCCTCTCCCTTCATTCATCTCCTTCTTCCTCCAAGCTCTTATCCATGGCCTCCTATGGTGGTGAGCTTCTTCTAGACTCATCTTCTCCTTGAAGTGGCGTCTCCTCTCCCTCTTCCTTCTCCATTCCGCTGCCATTCATCTTCCAAGAAGCAAAGGAATCCATTGATGAAGAAGATCCTAGGCCTACAAGCTCCAATGGAGCTTACATTACTCACCCCTCGCAATTTTTGTATCGTGTGGTTGGTACCTGTGATGATCGTGAACCTTTGTTTGTGGGAGCAGAATGATAGCAGCAGAGTACAAGAAGTGAGATTCTTTTGTGGAGCCGCCAAGCCGATGTGATAACATTGAGATTATTTTGGGAGAGAGTTGTGTTTTGCTAATCAACTCCTCCATAGTTGTTTCCATAATTCTTTTTTTTGAATTGAGGATGTAAATCACAAATTTAATTATATGTATGAACAAATTTACTTTCCATTATGTGAATGATGTGTACTGAGTTACTATACCTATATATATGTACTCACTTAAGTAATGGTGCATTGTTTGGTAAATCTATATCGAGAAAAAAAATTACTTTCATTTTTCATAAGCAAATTAACGGAGTTTTCATTTAAAAATTGAAATTCTCGCGGTTTAGAGTGGTGATATTGTAGCGATGAGGCGGGTTGTTACACACCCAAACATGTCCTACTAAAACTATGATCCCAGACTCGTTAACCGTTGGATAATCGTGAAATTTTAACACCAGGTTCAGAACTCATTTTCGAACATCCGTACAGTTGGGATTTGTGAAATAATGTCTATGGATGGTGAAATTCGCCTCTCAGCAGACAGTAAAATTGAGGCTCCAATTCCTTCTTCTCTCTAATGCTTGGAAACCCTAACAAAGCAACCGAAGAAAAAGCTTAAGGAATCTTAGGGACCCGTTAGGATTTGTGAAATAATTTTTGTGGATGGTGAAATTGATGCCGTTATCAGTGTCGGACTATACACGTGAGTCTACATAGAGGTAAGGGATGAGTTATTTATAGTTGGGGAGTAGTGAGAACATGCGTAGGAATCCTTAGAGGAACAATTGAGATGAGTTTTGGGGTGTTTCTACAATTTTGATTTTATCTTTACAACTATAATTGTGAATTATATATGTTTGATGAACCAATTGATGTCCCGATGTGAAATTGCTATAAAATTGATATGTTCTTGTGTTGACTGTGAGCCCTAGAAATTAGGACAACTTT
Organism: Glycine max; assembly: GCF_000004515.6. NCBI lineage: Eukaryota > Viridiplantae > Streptophyta > Magnoliopsida > Fabales > Fabaceae > Glycine > Glycine max. The sequence goes on along the minus strand of NC_038250.2, from coordinate 28,786,593 downwards.
TTCTAATTTGCATGAATTGATGAGATTAAGTAAGGAGAAATTTACTCTAAGAGGAAGTGAGATATTGATTTTGTATGTTCCCCTTTTCTTGCTTTTTTTGGGTTTCTTTAGTTTGAAATTAATATTATAATTGAAATTGACCAAAGATTCCTAGTAGATTATGTGGTGTATTCTTAAATAATATATATGAATTCATGTACATTTATTTTTACATTTATATATACATATATGTGTGTGTGTGTGTGTGTGTGCGCGCGCGTGTTTTAAAAATATTTGGGATTAACTCATGTTAATAATATCATATTATGCATGTTAGTTTGGAAAGGTATTTTCAATGGCACCTTTAGTTACTATATAAATATTTACTTATGATAATTTTTTTATATAATTGAGTCTAGTAGATTTGCTTTCTACTTTTTATATATTTGAATTGTTTATTCATATGCCTTGTTTCATGTTAGTTACATGCATATAAATGTATGGTAAAGTGTTCATATAAATATTTGGAGTTAGTGCACTGAAAGCTTACTTGAAATTCATGATCCAGTGTGATGTGTGCTATATATATATATATATTTGATGTAAATAATATTGTGGTGTTGTTATAGTATGATTCCGAAAATTATTCAAGTGTTGGAGTTTGAGAATACTATGGTTAGATTTGATGTACAGGTGTATGTTGTAACTAATGAATATTGTTATGAATATTATGAAGATGTATAAATAAACATGAGGCGTAATGACATCATTTTGGGATTATGAAATTGTGATTGAGATTGAATATAAGTGGCAAATTGAGCATGTGTTAATCTGTGGGATACATGTGAACATGTGATGGTGGATTGTGACATTGTGAGATGTTAAATTGTGGACATGTGATATGATTGTAAATAAGTGTGTGGTTAATACTTGATGTGACAATACTTGTGTTGTGAGTTATGAATTATACAATAACCCAACTGGTGTTTACCTTGAGAAAAATGTTTATGCATGAGGTGTTAAAAGAAAAGTGTAGGGGTCCAAGTTAGGAATCTGAAGTGTTAAATTGTAGCACAATGTATTAAAAGTGTTTGAAAACAAGTGTGAGGTCATGGGTATTGTATAATTCACGAGTAGTGGCTACGTGCAAAAGTTGTTTTAGGGGTTAGACCTGAATCAGGAAGGTGAGACCCTAACAAATTCTTTAGAGTATGGACCTTGGGGGTAAATACACTCGGTTTGAGTACTCCTTTAAGCCTATGTTGATCCTATATAGTTGGAGCATTCTCACAAAATAGAGTGACCTTGATTGATCGCCTTATGATCTTACTTAGTGAGAGTGACCTGACATACCCATTATATGGTGTGTCTTGTTATGTACTTCTAAGCGCCCTAGTGTTGTTTTTCACTAGCATGATACCATATTGCATATAGGCTTGAGTCTTAGTAAAATTGTTGCATAACATTTGTGAATTATTTATTATGAAATTGGTGAGTGTTGTTCCGTCTTGAGTCAAATGTGTGATTCATGTGAAATGTGATTGGAGATTTAAAAATGAATTTTAAATGATAAAGCGGTGAAGTGACATGGATTCTATCAAGTTGAACTATGTTATAAATATTTCTATAATGTATTTTGCTTATGTCTTTGTTTATTTGTATTTTATCTAGAAATGTGATAACTCATTCCCTATGTGTTGTTTGTGTTTGGATCCTATGATGATCTTGAACCTTGTGTTCGTGGGAGCAGATGACTAGGTGGATGACTTTAAAGAATCTCGTACTAGAGGACACTGAGACACAATGCTCTGATAGAATGTGACATTAGTGCATGAGTTTCTGTTTTAATTGCATGATGTTCTAAACATGTTATTTTACTTTATTTTATTCCATTGCTTAACTAGAGTTCTTTTGTAAACTTGGATGACCTTATTTTGAGTCGTAGATATTTTTAATAAGTTTTATTTGGTAGCAGTGTAGTGAATGTGCCCCTTTTACCCACATGAATTTGTTTAAGTGATTTGAATAAAATTGATTTAATTAAATTCCAAATTTTTATATGTTTTTCTTAATTATATGTATGTTTGGGTAGATGGTGTCACAACAATAGGCAAGCTAATGACAAAATTTAGCAGTCATATCATATGGTTCAATGCCTTAAAACAATATATTAATTCCATCATCATGGTTAAAAAAAGTATGCTAATGTTGAGTCCCTTCTATTTACGCATCCCACAAAATTGGAGTTAGAATACCTCATGATCTCTAAACTTTTAGACTTTTGATATGTAAGCATGTAGTAACTTGTTCTCTTCAAATAGCGCATTGCATGCTTTACTACTTTCTAGTGTTGCATACCATGATTACTCACATATCTCCCTAGGACTCCCACGAAAAATTTATGTTAAGACGAAAACAACCTTAAACATACATAAGACTCCCTACAACTAAAGCATAAGGAATCATTTGTGTCCATTCCTTTTTCAAGATTACTAATGTGGTACTGTTTGAGACTAACTTGTCTCCTTTATCTACATCTATATCTTCTGGTTTATTATCTTTTATGTTGAATATATCAAAAACTATATTTTGACTAGAAACATGTCATCAACATATAATACCAAAAGGACAATTTTACTCCCACTGAACTTTTGATATATGCAATCATCAACCAAATTTGTCTCAAAATCATTAGAGATAATAACTTGATAAAATTTGTAATACCATTGGCAGGAAGCCTATTTAAAGTCATAGATGGGTTCTTTTAGTTTGTACACCATAAAATTTGAATCACCTTAATAAAATTTTCTAGTTGTACCATATTGTTTCATCAATGTTGCCATTTAAAAACATAGTCTTTACATCCATCTAATGCAACTCTAAATCAAAATAAGTAATCGATGTCATTATAGTCTGATGTGCCATCATTTTCTTCTATTTTCTAAACCCTTTTGCACCATTTTAATTACTGATTGGTCTTAATTGTCAATTAATCAGGCAATTTTATTATTTGGGCTCATTTAGCTAATTTGATGTTTTTAATCTAATTTCAGGAATTAATGAAACATTGGGCTTAATCCGGATTTTGGTTATGGACTTGAAGAGGGCAAATAAAGCAGCGCTTACCTTAGTTAATTTCTAATTAGGAAATTTCGCAATTTTATTTTATGTTGTTCAGTGTTTATTTCGTTTTGGGCCAGAGTATTGTAATAGGGCCCAGTGACTTTGAGTGACTCTTTTTAAATAGCAGCCTTGGGATTCGTGCAAGGCATTCTGTTATGCTATTCATTATTCAGAGCTTTTGTTTTAGGGTTTTCGTTTTTCTGCTTAATGCTACTGTTCACGTAATGCAATTTTACGTTTTTTGTTTCTAATTACAATTTCGTTCTTGCTTCTTCTTCTACTCTCATTTACGTTTCTGTTTCATCTACGTTTCTGTTCATTTACGTTTTTGTTCATTTACGTTTCTGCTTCATGTTTCATTTGCGTTTTCTGTTTGAATCCATGGAAGGCTAGATTTTCTGGTGTTGTTTCCTTTTGAGGAAGAAGCCCAACTCTCTTTGAGGTTTCGCTTGTAATGTGGTTCCCTGGCAGTTTTCCCTTCACCAGTTATCCCAAATTCGTGAATATTAATCAGTGCACGCTTCGTGTTCGATTAATTGCCTCTGAGCCTAACTTGCGTTCATGCTTAATGGACGAAGGGCTAACTGGTGTATGTGGTGCCTAATCACGTATTGACAACCCTAAGTTGATTTTCGCTTAGTAAATTGAAATAGGATTGGATTAAGTGATTGACTGTTAGGGACAAATTCTCCATAACCCAGGATAAGAGAATGGCTTCTGAATCAAAGGAAACAACCCGTTTTTAATATTAGTAATTTCGTATTCCAGTTTACTTGTTCTGCTCTTTAATCACAAAACAAACAACCCCCCCCCCCAATCGTTACTGTTACTGCAAGTATATTATGAACATTTGGTTTGTCACTGCTCATTGGGAAACGACCTAGGATCACTTCCTAGTTACTGCATTTTCATGTTTATTTGATTCGGGTACGGCCTCGATCAAATTTGGCGCCGTTGCCGGGGAGCAGTGTCCAAAGGTTCATAATAGTTAGCTAGTGTGTGTGTTTAATCCTTTTGTGTTTTATGATTAATTGTTAGTATTGTGTTAGTATATGTGTTAGTGTTGTTTAGTGTCCTGGTATTTTGTTTAATGTGTGTTCTGTTTCAGTTTTCCCATTAAGCGTTTCCCCTGTTTCAATCTTGGGTGTTTTGCTGTGAAGATTGTGCTTGCGGCAAAACAGAGTAGTAGTAGAAATCAATTAGAGACGGATTTTAGCGACCACCCATGCTGAATTATTTGAGATTTTTTGTTTTAGTAGCTAGGGTTGTTATTTTTGGCTGAATTTTTTTGTGGTAACTTCTTTTAATCCATATTTTGTGGGAAAAATAGCTAGAGCCTTTAGTTTGGTCAGATTTGAAAGTTCCAAAAAACTAGCAAATTTTGTGTTTGTCAAAACTTCAAACGGCCATAACTTTTGCTCCGGTTATCAGAATCGCAATTATTATATATGCATTTGGGGTAGAAAAAACTTTCCTACGCCGTGGCAACCTGCCGTAGGCCGGCTGAGGTCTCCATCGTCCAAAACAAGCGATCCTGTCAAAAGTTTTTTATTTTTCAAGTTTTATTCACTTATTTTTCTTAACTTACCATTTTTAGCTTTCATAGTTAGACTTTGAATTTTTGTCTGAAATTTTTTGTGCTATCTTCTCATCATTTTATAAGGTTGCTCACAAAATTTCAAGTCATTTGGATATCATTTGAGGGTAGCTGTAGTTCAAACCTACACCTTTATTTACATGATAAGGCAACTAGTTGTGTGCATGCTGAATGTAGTGTATGACTAGAGGCAATCCATCTGACTTACAACCCTTTGATCCTGAGATAGATAGGACATTTCATAGATTAGTTAGGCATCATTTTATACCTTTTGATCATTCTGAGCATTCCATTACTGGTGAATCTGTGCATTCTGTTATTGGTGATTTTGAACATCCTGATCTTGAGCATTATAATTTTGAGCATTCTGATTCTGAGCATTCTGATTTTGCACATTCTGAGAACATGACACAACCTCCACCCCGTGAGAGGACTCTAAGGGAAATGGCTGCACCTGATTTCACCTACGAAAGCTTGTGCATCCAATACCCTGATGAGGATGTCCCATATGTTCTTAAAACTGGACTGATTCATTTGCTTCCAAAGTTTCATGGCCTTGTAGGTGAAGACCCGCACAAACATTTGAAAGAATTTCACATTGTCTGCTCCACCATGAAACCCCCAGATGTCCAAGAGGATCACATATTTCTGAAGGCTTTTCCTCATTCATTAGAGGGAGTGGCAAAAGACTGGTTGTATTACCTTGCTCCAAGGTCCATCATGAGCTGGGATGACCTTAAGAGAGTATTCTTAGAGAAATTTTTCCTTGCTTCCAGGACCACAACCATCAGGAAGGATATCTCAGGTATTAGACAACTCAGTGGAGAGAGCCTGTATGAGTACTGGGAGAGATTTAAGAAACTATGTGCCAGTTGCCCCCACCATCAGATTTCAGAACAGCTTCTTCTCCAATATTTTTATGAAGGACTCAGTAATATGGAGAGAAGTATAATAGATGCTGCCAGTGGTGGAGCCCTTGGAGATATGACTCCTGCTGAAGCCATAAATTTAATTGAGAAGATGGCTTCCAACTCCCAGCAGTTTAGCGCCAGAAATGATGCCATAGTCATTAGAGGAGTGCATGAGGTAGCTACAAACCCATCTGCATCATCTGAAACTAAGAAGCTTGAAGGCAAACTGGATGCATTGGTTAACTTGGTAACCCAGCTGGCCTTGAATCAAAAATATGTACCTGTTGCAAGGGTTTGTGGTTTGTGCTCCTCTGCTGACCACCATACAGACCTTTGCCCTTCCATGCAGCAACCTGGAGCAATTGAGCAGCCTGAAGCTTATGCTGCAAATATTTACAATAGACCTCCTCAACCTCAGCAGCAAAATCAACCACAGCAGAACAATTATGACCTCTCCAGCAACAGATACAACCCTGGATGGAGGAATCACCCTAACCTCAGATGGTCCAGCCCTCAGCAACAACAACAGCAGCCTGCTCCTTCCTTCCAAAATGCTGCTGGCCCAAGCAGACCATACATTCCTCCACCAATCCAACAACAGCAGCAACCCCAGAAACAACCAACAGTTGAGGCCCCTCCACAACCTTCCCTCGAAGAACTTGTGAGGCAAATGACTATGCAGAACATGCAGTTTCAGCAAGAGACCAGAGCCTCCATTCAGAGCTTAACCAATCAGATGGGACAATTGGCTACCCAATTGAATCAACAACAGTCCCAGAATTCTGACAAGTTGCCTTCTCAAGCTGTCCAAAATCCCAAAAATGTCAGTGCCATTTCATTGAGGTCGGGAAAGCAGTGTCAAGGACCTCAAACCGTAGCACCTTCCTCATCTGCAAATGAACCTGCCAAACTTCGCTCTACTCCAGAAAAAGGTGATGACAAAAATTTACCTAACAATTTCTGTGCAGGTGAATCTTCTTCCACAGGTAATTCTGATTTGCAGAAGCAGCACATTCCCCCTCTTCCATTCCCTCCAAGAGCAGTTTCCAACAAAAAAATGGAAGAGGCAGAGAAAGAGATCTTGGAAACGTTTAGAAAAGTAGAGGTAAACATACCTCTGTTGGATGCAATAAAGCAAATTCCAAGATAAGCCAAATTCTTGAAGGAGCTGTGCACTAATAAGCGGAAGCTTAAAGGAAGTGAACGGATTAGCATGGGCGGAAATGTCTCCACATTGATTGGTAAATCTGTTCCTCAAATTCCTGAAAAATGCAAAGATCCAAGTACATTCAGCATACCTTGTATCATAGGGAATAGTAAGTTTGACAATGCCATGCTAGATTTAGGAGCTTCTGTTAGTGTTATGCCTCTGTCTATTTTTAATTCTCTATCTCTAGGCCCCTTGCAGTCAACTGATGTGGTAATTCATTTAGCTAATAGAAGTGTTGCCTACCTTGTTGGTTTCATAGAAGATGTCTTAGTTAGAGTTGGTGAACTGATTTTCCCTGTTGATTTTTATATTTTGAATATGGAAGATGGATTTTCTCAAGGATCAGTTCCCATCATTCTAGGTAGACCCTTTATGAAAACTGCTAGAACTAAGATAGATGTTTATGCAGGCACACTGTCCATGGAGTTTGGTGATATAACTGTTCATTTTAATATTCTGGATGCTATGAAATACCCATCTGAAGATCTTTCTGTATTTCGTGCTGAAATAATTGACCATGTTGTTGATGAATACATGACTGATCTTTATTCTAATCTGCATGCCTCTCACTCTTCATGCATTGAGTCTGAAATTGTACTTGATCATATGTCTAAATTTGATGCTGAGAGTGAATTTGAGAGTGATATTGATTGCATGCCTGGTGGTGGTGTTTTACCTCTTGAGATTGATTTTATAGAGTCAGATAGGACTAACCATGTTTCAAGAAGTACACATACCTCTGACTTTCTTTATGAGGTAAAGGCTGAGAAACCATCCCCTTCTACCACTGTCCATCCGACCACACCAGAATTGAAGCCTCTGCTATCAAATTTAAAATATGCTTACTTGGATGATAGCAAGAGTTTTCCAGTGATTATATCTGCCTCCCTTGCTGATGAGCAAGAGGAGAAGTTGTTGTCAGTTCTCAAGAAGCATAAGAAGGCTATAGGCTAGACCCTGGCGGACATTCCTGGTATTAGCCCATCCACATGTATGCATCGAATAAATTTAGAGGATGGAGCTAAACCAGTAAGACAACCACAAAGAAGACTCAACCCGGTGATTCTTGATGTAGTGAAGAAGGAGATAACCAAGCTTTTGCAAGCTGGAATCATTTATCCTATCTCCGACAGCCAATGGGTGAGTCCCGTCCAGGTAGTCCCGAAGAAGACCGGCCCTCACAGTGATAAAAAGAGAAGGAGGAGCTAATTCCTACTCGGGTGCAGAACAGTTGGAGAGTCTGCATTGACTATAGGAGGCTGAACCAGGTTACCAAAAAGGACCATTTTCCCCTTGCCATTCATTGACCAGATGCTTGAACGCCTGGCAGGTAAATCCCACTACTGTTTCCTTGATGGTTTTTCTGGTTATATGCAAATTACTATTGCTCCTGAGGATCAGGAAAAGACCACATTCACCTGCCCCTTCGGCACTTTTGCCTATAGGAGGATGCCTTTCGGCCTGTGCAATGCCCCTGGTACCTTCCAGCGGTGCATGATTAGTATTTTCAGTGATTTTTTAGAAAATTGCATAGAGGTGTTCATGGATGATTTCACTGTATATGGATCCTCTTTTGATGGTTGTTTGAATAGTTTGGAAAAAGTTTTGAATAGATGCATTGAAACTAACCTTGTTCTAAATTTTGAAAAATGTCATTTTATGGTTGAGCAAGGTATAGTTTTAGGCGCCACATTATTTCCAATAAGGGTATTGAAGTAGATCCTGCAAAAATTTCTGTTATTTCACAATTGCCTTACCCCTCTTGTGTGCGAGGGCGAGAGGTGCGATCTTTTCTTGGTCATGCAGGATTCTACAGGTGCTTTATAAGGGATTTTAGCAAAGTAGCCCTTCCATGTCCAACTTGTTGCAAAAGGAGGTGGATTTTGACTTTAATGACAGATGCAAAGAGGCTTTTGATTGCCTCAAAAGAGCACTGACTACCACCCCCATCATCCAGGCACCCGACTGGACAACCCCTTTTGAGCTTATGTGTGATGCGTCAAATTATGCATTGGGGGCTGTCCTTGCTCAGAAAATTGATAAATTGCCCAGGGTGATATATTATGCTTCTAGGACTTTAGATGCTACCCAAGCGAATTATACTACTACTGAGAAAGAGCTTCTAGCCATAGTTTTTGCTCTTGAAAAATTCCGATCTTATTTGCTTGGTACCCGCATTATTGTTTACACTGACCATGCAGCTCTAAAGTACTTGTTGAAGAAGGCTAATTCTAAGCCTAGGTTGATCCGATGGATGCTCTGGCTCCAAGAGTTTGACTTGGAGATCCGTGATAGGAGCGGAGCACAAAATCTAGTTGCTGATCATTTGAGTCGGATCGAACGTGTATCTGATGCAGATTCACCTATTCGGGATGATTTCCTGGATGATCATTTGTATATACTGTATAGTATTTCTGACTCTCTTTCTACTCCCTGGTTTGTTAATATTGTCAATTAAAAGTGATGCTAAGCATTTTATTTGGGATGACCCCTACTTGTGGAAATTGTGCAGTGATCAAGTCATTAGACGGTGCATTCCAGATCATGAGACTGACTCAGTCCTGTAGTTTGTCATTCTTCCGCACCGGGAGGTCATCTGGGTGTTCAAAGGACAGCTCACAAAGTGCTTGATTGTGGTTTTTATTGGCCCACCATCTTTAAAGATGCGTGGAAGATCTGCAGCACTTGTGAGCAGTGTCAGAGAGCAAGAAATACACTTACATGGCGACAACAAATGCCTCAGCAACCTATGCTATTCTATGAGGTGTTTGATGTCTGGGGTATAGATTTCATGGGTCCTTTTCCTGTCTCTTTTGGTTATGTTTACATTCTCCTTGCAATTGACTATGTTTCAAAATGGGTGGAAGCCAAGCCCACTAGAACTAATGATGCTAAAGTTGTCGCAGACTTTGTCAGGTCTAATCTGTTTTGCAGGTTTGGAGTACCTAAAGCAATTGTTAGTGATCAAGGAACCTATTTTTGCAACAGGACAATGCATGCCCTGCTTAAAAAGTACGGGGTGGTACACAGGGTATCCACACCATACCACCCCCAGACTAATGGACAGGCAGAAATTTCTAACAGGGAAATCAAGAGAATTCTAGAGAAGATTGTGCAGCCAAGCAGGAAAGATTGAAGTACCAGGCTTGATGATGCTCTCTGGGCATATCAGACTGCCTACAAAGCACCCATAGGAATGTCTCCTTATCGGGTTGTCTTTGGAAAGGCATGTCATCTTCCAGTGGAAATTGAGCACAAAGCATACTGGGCAGTGAAGACTTGCAACTTCTCTATGGATCAAGCTGGCGAGGAAAGGAAGTTGCAACTGAGTGAGTTAGATGAAATCCGCCTAGAAGCCTACGAGAATGCCAAGTTCTACAAAGAAAAGACCAAGAAGTTCCATGATAGTATGATAGTTAAAAAAGACTTCGTGGTTGGGCAAAAAGTGTTATTGTATAATTCTAGGCTTGGACTCATGAGTGGTAAGTTGAGGTCTAAGTGGATTGGTCCTTTTGTTGTTACTAATGTTTTTCCTTATGGTACAGTTGAGATCAAAAGCGACTCCACAAACAAGAGCTTCAAGGTCAACGGACATCGACTTAAGCCATTCCTCACGAACCCTTCTTTAGTGGACGTAGTGGTGGAAGAGACTTCCTTACTCCACCCTACTCTTCCTCCACCATGACTTAGGGAGTTTTTCTTTTCCTATCTCCTTCTTTGCTTTTATTACACTTGTCTGATTCTCTTTGATGATTTAATTGTTTTTAATCTTTTAATTGTGCTACATTGAGGACAATGTGTTGTTTAAGTATGGGGGGGGGGGGGGGGAGTGTTCTTTGGTTTTGCTAGTTTTGTTGGTTTTGTTAATTTGTTAGTTGTGTTAATTTGTTAATGTTGTTAGTTTCGTCGGATTTTCAGTTTAATATTTTGGGTCAATTTTGTGTGCACGTACGAATTTGCATGTTTTTCTTTGAATTATAGGATATGTTCAAGAAATGGGTAATTGTTTTGAAAATAAAAGTTCTTGACATTTTGTGACTTGAAATCCTTGATTCTTCTCTACATGTCATGATAGTTTTGAAAGCTCAATTTGAAAGTGATGAGTTTACCTTTGTGAGAATTTGAGCCATCCATCATCATAATCATTTGGTGTGTTTTGCCCCATTGATTGCTTGCACAATAGCCTTGGCTTGATTCTTGTTGATGCGTCCTAATTCACATGCATATTTGGAAATGATTGATGCAATTTTGTTCTTATAAGCTTCTAGCCAAATAGACTTACCTTAAATTAATTCCTTTGATAGCCCTTTTGAGCCTTGTTTCCCTTTCCTTGTTTTGAAGCTCACTACAAGCCTTAAGTGAAAAACCATGATATCACCATATCCTTAAGGAATTTTGGAGCTTTGGAATTGTTTTGGGAATAAGTGTGGGGGGTTTTTGTTTCATTGGACAACTTGTTTTGTTGGCTATGCTTCATGATGTATTTTGGGCCATACTTGATGTACATTGTATATTGGTTAAATGTTGGACATGCTGAATGAAATGTTGTTTCTCAAAGGCTATAGAGTCAAAAAAAAAAAGAGAAAAAAAATTTCGAAAAAAAGAAAAAGAAAAGCAATAAAGTTGAGTGAATAAGATCTTAAATGGCACAAGAATGATGAAACTCTTGGTTCTACTCTTCATGTTTAAATTTTATCTTTACTTCTTTTTATTTTCTTATTTTTTTTAATATGCACTTATTCCCCATTGCTCCTCTATTCCTTTGGGATTTAGCCACTTATTCCATATTTCTCCATACCTTGTCCTTGGCCCCATTACAACCTCAAAAGACCTTTTGATCCTCATGTGCTTGTGTTTGTGGGTTGATTGTCAATTTTAGAATGTTGCCAAGTTTATGTGGTGTTTGCTTTCATGGGTGCTTTGAGGGTAAATAATAGCCTAGACACTTGAGAGATAGAGTGTATATCTTGTGAGGCTTTATCACTTTTAACTATTTTGCCATGATTGGGTTGCTTGGATGATTTTCATGAATGTCTTGACTTTTTGGATCTCCTTATGTTAGATGTTACTCATTCCTTTCATTCCTTGATGTTCATTGAGAAATATGTGAATGTTTTTGTCTATCTCTCTTTGATATCCTTGGATTTTGTTCTTTGTTTCATTTTGCCCAGGAGTGCAAAAGGCTAAGTATGGGGGGTTTTGATGTGCCATCATTTTCTTCTATTTTCTAAACCCTTTTTGCACCATTTTAATTACTGATTGGTCTTAATTGTCAATTAATCAGACAGTTTTATTATTTGGGCTCATTTAGCTAATTTGATGTTTTTAATCTAATTTCAGGAATTAATGAAACATTGGGCTTAATCCGGATTTTGGTTATGGACTTGAAGAGGGAAAATAAAGCAACGCTTACCTTAGTTAATTTCTAATTAGAAAATTTCGCAATTTTATTTTATGTTGTTCAGTGTTTATTTCGTTTTGGGCCAGAGTATTGTAATAGGGCCCAGTGACTTTGAGTGACTCTTTATAAATAGAAGCCTTGGGATTCGTGCAAGGCATTCTGTTATGCTATTCATTATTCAGAGCTTTTGTTTTAGGGTTTTCATTTTTCTGCTTAATGCTACTGTTCACGTAATGCAATTTTACGTTTTCTGTTTCTAATTACAATTTCGTTCTTGCTTCTTCTTCTACTCTCATTTATGTTTCTATTTCATCTACGTTTCTGTTCATTTACGTTTTTGTTCATTTACGTTTCTGCTTCATGTTTCATTTGCGTTTTCTGTTTGAATCCATGGAAGGCTAGATTTTCTGGTGTTGTTTCCTTTTGAGGACGAAGCCCAACTCTCTTTGAGGTTTCGCTTGTAATGTGGTTCCCTGGCAGTTTTCCCTTCACCAGTTATCCCAAATTCGTGAATATTAATCAGTGCACGCTTCGTGTTCGATTAATTGCCTCTGAGCCTAACTTGCGTTCATGCTTAATGGACGAAGGGCTAACTGGTGTATGTGGTGCCTAATCACGTATTGACAACCCTAAGTTGATTTTCGCTTAGTAAATTGAAATAGGGTTGGATTAAGTGGTTGACTGTTAGGGACGAATTCTCCATAACCCAGGATAAGAGAATGGCTTCTGAATCAAAGGAAACAACCCGTTTTTAATATTAGTAATTTCGTATTCCAGTTTACTTGTTCTGCTCTTTAATCACAAAACAAACAAACCCCCCCCCCCAATCGTTACTGTTACTGCAAGTATATTATGAACATTTGGTTTGTCACTGCTCGTTGGGAAACGACCTAGGATCACTTCCTAGTTACTGCATTTTCATGTTTATTTGATTCGGGTACGGCCTCGATCATAGTCTTAAGAGAGTGTTTCTATGAAACCAATGAAAAGTCTTTTTATAATCAATGTCTTCCTTTTAATTAAAGTGTTTGGCAACAAGATGATCTTTATATATCTCAACATTACCCTTTGAATCCCTTTAAATTATAGATATCCATTCACAACTTATGGGTTTTGCACCTTAAGGTAATTTGATGATATTCCAAAAGTCATTGTCAGCCATTTATTTTATCACATAATTAATAGCATTAATCTACTTTTTAAGGGTTAGAACATCATATGACTTGACTAAAGTTGATTGGATCTTCCTTAGTCAACTTAATGTCATATTTATGTTCTTAAAGAAATGCACCATAATAGTCCAAAGTTGCATTTCTCATTTTTCTAGTGGATCTTCTAATTGACACTTCTTGAGGCTATTGAGATTGAACTATAGGTGGTACTTGAGGAAGAATCTTAGTGTTTTCTTGTTCTTGAATGATGTCAAGAGTAAAATTATTATTAATTACCAGGTCTGTTTCTTGAACAATGGTAAGTACAAAACTTATCCAATGTCAATGATAGGTTACTCTTTAAGGACAACACTTCTTATGTTTCCTTCCCCTCTAAACTCAACTTCCTCAAGGAACTTTGAATTTTCGTCTCAAAGTATGATCTTTTAGCAACTACTTTAAATGGTACCTTGTTGAGGATATAAATTGTGATATTTAATGTCTTTCCCCAAAGTGACTCTGGTAGAGAAGAATCATACTTCTTACCATATCCTTAAGAGTCTAGTTTTGTCATTCCACAACTCTATTCATGCTAGGTTTGTCCAACATTTTATATTGCAGAAGAATTTCACACTTATTTAAGGAAAAAAAATATGTGAAGAGTTCTAGATGTAGCTCACCTTATTTGTAATGTCTATTGTAGTATTCACTAACAAAATCAGATTTGATAGCCTTAATTTTCTTTCCTAATTGAAGTTGATGTTAACTAATTCTCCTTCATCATGATCATTACGATTAGCATGAATGTCGTCAGCTTCTTCTTCTCCGACGACGTTAGGAGTCATTTGTGTGGACAAAGGACTAACATAAGTTTCCATGTATGAATCATCATCTTCTACATTAACACCAATTGTTTTCCCGTGTAGAACCACGGACCACCTTTCATCACAAAGGTCTTGCACATAAAATACTTGCTTAGTTTGTTCTGCCATGATGAAAGGGTCATTCTGGTAAGCTAGTTTCTTTAGGTCTACCAACGTAAATCCTACATCATCAGTCCGCACACCGGTGTTGCTGTCAACCCACTGTTCACTGCCGGCAAGTGCACCGGATCGCACAAGTAGTATAAAACAATAAGAACCGAGTATCGAACTCTCAGGGAACTTGTGTTATCTGGCAAACTATTTCGATAAATAGGCGTCTGGTATGAAAATATAACTGTGGTTATGAACAAGTATTTAAACTATCTAGGCAAAAAGAAAGAAAATCACACGAGAGAAATACTGTGTAAAAACAAGTAGAGAAAGCGTTGGTCTTCCTCATAGGCTCCTGATGCTAAAAAGAATGTTCTCTATTTAACAATGCTCATGTGTTCCTATGTTTTCTCTTGGACTGCTAGACCCCGATCCCTCATGATAGCCAAGCCTAGTCCTGATCAAGCCTCGTCTGCAGATCCCTCTTGTAAGACTAAACTCAACCAAGACCGCATTAAGAGATACATACACAACTAAGTTCTTGTACCCAGATCCCTCGTGATAGCACAACAACTTAGTCTTGTACTACCAAGGACTTTAGAATTAGACCAGTTCCCACTGTTGAATGACCCTAACAAAGCATGCATCTACGTGATCAAGGTAAAAGCACACTGGAATGAAAAGTAGATAGCACAGAGAACTCACAAAACATCAATACATAGATAGAAATATATTTACACCAGGTACCTACAGGGAAGATCCAACAGAGGATTTAGCTTTCCATAGTCCGGAAACCTCCTTTACAACAAAGAGAAGAACAAGATGAAAGACTACAAAAACACAAGTGGTGAGGATGTCTCCTTCACCTCTAGGATCTCACAATCACTCACAAACTCATCTCAAGTTCTCAGAACGGCTTCCGCTTCGAACTCGCATCTTTGCAGATCTTCACACAACAAAATCTCTCAGAACTCTTTGGAACTTGGACCTTTCTCTCTCTAGAACTTCCTAAACAAGAAAAAGCTTCAAGCCAGGGCCAAATTCTCGTGCATGCAGAGGCTTCTTCAAGAAAAACTTCAAACTCCATTTGCAAATCTGATTTCAAGCTTAAATAGGTGGCCTTGTTCGTGCTCGTGCGCTTAGCGCACGTATGGACCGCTTAGCACACGTTAGTGATTTTTGGCTTAGCGCGCTTCTCTCGCTTAGCGGATGAGCTGAAGCGGTGCGCTTGATGACCTGGAGCGGTGCGCTCAGTGAACTTGACAGCTCATCTTCTTCTGGATTCTTCCTCGCACTTAGCCACTGAGTGTCGCGCTTAGCGAATGCTCGCTAAGCCAGCAGATTGGCTTAGCGAGAAGGTGAAAACAACACTTTTGCCAATTTGCCTAATTAACCTGAAATTGAGAGAAATTGATTATTAAACACACAAAACAAAAGTATAAATTATCTATTACCTATATTTAACTAAAAGTACTTATAATATTACAAAACAACCATAAATTAGGAAAGTTTGATACAAAATACACAAGTTTTATACACAAAAGTTAGTCTTATTCATCAACTAATAACTTCCCTAAATTTACAGTTTTGCTTGTTCTCAAGCAAAAGAGAACAGCTCACTTGTCCTCAAGTGGTAAAACATGCAGTGTTTATGTATAAAGGTGCATGCATCAAAATTTATTGATTGCATGATGAGAAAGATGAAGCAATGTGTACCTATCACTTGTTTTCACAGAATATGCAGCCAGACAAAGAGGAGAACAAAATGTGAACTATACAGTTGGATGAAGTTAATCATAAGACAGATATCAAGGAAAGTAGCTCAATTCTTAGAATCTACGAGTTCAGCAGGTCTAATCCAATGCAATGTCCATCCATCCACTAAACAAAGAATTTGCAATGCTTGTCATGTATATAATGAACAACATGTACTTTGTAACATTCTATATTGCTAGAGATTCGTTCTTTTTGAACTGATAGAAAGTTGAAACATTAAACTACATTATGCAAAATGGAAACATAATGTAAACACACCTGGGTAAACTCATGAAGAATGTCTCTGTGCCTAGATAAACAAAGATAACACAAATATACATTGACTCATAGAAATTGGCAGCATAAACAATGTCTATAAGGGTTTCAAAAGTCAAAACAAAAGGAGGAAATATACATTGACCTACAGATTGTTGTCTTACATTGGAATCTAAACTCTACTACCGCAGAAGACATCATTCGTGCACACTAATGCTATGATGTATTATTTTATCATCCTGTCTCATTTCATACTCTTATTTTAGGAGCATTCCTTAATAGAACCATAGTTGTAACTTAATAGCAGTACAGAGCAGTCAACCCCAAAAATGCTACAACAGGACAATGAAATGGTTGTTATATTGAAGATGAAGGATACAAGATAAATAATTAATACAACCTACAAATGTTTAAAATTTAAACTATCTCAAAAGCAGTGGTTACAACTACCAAAACTAAACAAGTTAATGAAAATAACAGTCAAGTTGCAAAAAAGGAGGGGGGAGGGGAGTCATGACTCATGAGAACAAAATTAGAGGACTATAAACTGTAATGTACCGCACCAAAAAGAATAACTGCAACATTTGTGAATCAGGCCTATAACAGATAAGGGAGCATAAAACAAGAATTGGCCAAACTAAATAAACAAAAGGTATGTGTGAATAAGCAGAGGGTTAAAAGCAATCAGTGGGTTGCAGGAATATGCCAGGCTAGGCACAAAAAAATGCTGCCAAACAGGCAGTTGGACAATTAGACTTGGCCATAAAACCTTGCTTCATAGAAAAAAGGATCGAAGCTTGCCTTCTCAGGGAAATAGGGAGTGAAGAAACATAAGCAGGACTAGTGATACATATAACGAGAAGTGCATGCAAAAGGGTACAAAACTGATAGAAGAAAGGGTAGTAGGCATTTGTGAGGAAGAATGGTTTAGAGGAGTAGGATATGAAAGGAACGAAATACACTATGATAGTGAAATAGCAATGAAAACATTTCATAGACCTTAAAAAGTTAAACTGATTATACACTAACAGGAATGATAAGGTGATTTCTCTAATGAAGAGCATAGACCTCCTTCACGTTCACACACACACTACCATCAAAACACTCCATCAAGACATGTTTTCAAAATAGAAACAAAAATGAAGCAAAATCAAAATCAAAGGCAGTAAAAATAAACACTACCATCACAGTTTCACATTACTAGCCAAAAAAATAGAATAATAAAATAGGGTTATGGAAACCTCTACAATTTCAAAACTAACAGCATTTTCGTGGACAACCATTCTCTCAAAACACAATGAACAACATTTAGGTCAAAACAAAGTGACACAAACATTCAAAGAATCGCGACAGAGACGTACCTCAATCGCAGTCACTGAGAGTGAATGGAAAGACACACAGGTTGCAGTGACAATCGCGACAGAGACGAAGTCCTTTGCGGTAGTCACAACTTCAATGGCAGTGGTACCTTCAGCGCAGCTTCAGCGACAGTGGTAGCAAGAAGAAAGAGGACAAAGGAGAAACAGCTAAGGTCTGAGCGCGAGGGGCCAAAATCATTTTGTGTTTTAATTTATGAAAAGAGCAACATCGGTTTTTTCAAAATAACCGATGTTACCTGAATTACATAACATCGGTTATTTAAATAACCGATGTTAATATCAAGTCCTTCACATAATATAAAGTAGTTAACATCGGGTAACATCGGTTATTTAAATAACCGATGTTAACTAACTTGACTTATTTACAAAAATGTCATTGTGCTTTTCTTAACATCGGTTTTTTAAGAAACCGATGTTAATCGTGCGATGTTAAATCATTATTTTTTAGTAGTGGTTAAACGAGATAAACAAGTTTGAATGCTAAGAGAGAGAGAGAGAGAGAGAGAGAGAGGGAGGGAGGGAGAGAACTCTACGAGAGCAACCATACAACGAAATAGAGAGAACGGAGAAGAGAGCGACCAAGAATCGAGAAAATAGAGAACTTACTCTCTGGTGAGTCTGTGAAAATAGAAAAATTGTGAATAGAGCTCACTCTCACTCTCTATGATAAGTGTGGGAACTGAGAAACAATTCACGATGGGGCAAGTATTCACGCTCACTTAGTGCAAAATGAAAAGTTGAGATGGGGCAAGTATTCACAATGGGCCATTATCGTCGGTACAAACCAAGAATTACATTTTTTAAATATTTTCTCTTCTATTGAGTAAACAATTCAAGATAAATTAAATTAATCCATAAAAAGAATACTAATCTAAATTAAAATTAATTCTTAAAATTATTAATTAACATATTTTCTTTAATTAATATATTTACTAAAAAAAATAAGAGATTGGTATTTAAATTCAAACAATTTATTTTGTTTTACTTACGCAAAGTAGTTATAGGTAGAAGTTTTTTTTTAGTTTTAATGAATTTACTTACGCCAAATAATCACTGGTACAGGTTGTTGAATTTTACCTACATTAATTAGTTGTAGGTAAAAGTATTTTTGAGTTTTACCTATACTAATTTATGTATGTAGGCAAAAGACGTCCGTAAGCATAGGTCATTTTTCTTGTAGTGATTATTCAAGAGTATAAGTTTGGAATTATGCCAATTAACCAATTTCAATCTTCTTGGCTAAGTGCAGGATGTGATGACTTTCATGCCTCCACCACCTGCGACAACCTTTCTTGCATTACATCCTTGGCATAACATTGCTATAGGCATGGACACAATTCCTTTATTCAAATATATAATGTCCACGTCGAAAAGGTAGCAGAGCTATCTGTCTGTAAACATATTGTACTAAGATTTGAGATTTTTGGAGTTAATGCAAAGTTATTTTGCAGGTTAAAAGTATAATCAAAGGCCATACTAAAAGAATTACTGGTCTTGCTTTCTCTATGTATTGAATATATTAGTTTCATCTGGAGCAGATATGTTTAGGTAATGATAGCTTAGTATAATAGATTTGTCTTCAGAACTGACATTTGTATGACTAAATTGTTGTCTGGGTAAACTTCTCTCAAAGCACTTCTAGGAAAAGAAAATAGAAGAATAAATGAAATGACAATTTCAATTATAATTTTTTTCCTGATACCAAGAGTTTCAATTGTAGTGGTTCCCGCAAGACTCATCTGCACCAATATCGCATGTAGTTTTCTCATATGATAGTCATTGGTATTATTGCCAGCTTTTTAGACGCAACAATATTGTGTATTTAGTGTTTCAAACCGCACATTACCTTGTTCCATCAGTCCTTCTGCATATATATCATCCTGCAAGTGAGGTAACCCTTTTGTTTAAAGTAGTTGTGTGATTGTCTAAGTTGGCATGGGGAAGAGTATTCTATGAATTCGAAATAAAAATTTGTATGTAAGTTAATGCGGCTCACTCTCCAATTCAGTTGATCCAACTTACTTACTGTTGCTTTAGCATATATATAATGGTTACCCTATTATTGTTTAAAATTTACTATTTTCGTTTCAAGTAATCTGTAAGGAGAATGTGGATGTGACAATTCAATCATAATGGTTCCTTTTTCTCTTTGGGAAAGTTGAAATGAAAGCAGTGTCGATGCATTATTGCGTTTTCCTTGTTCTGTGTCTTGCAAATGGAAATCAGATCTAGCATTCCATAATCTTTTGTAAGGGATCAGATCAGAACTAGTTGGTCTAAAAGGAATGAGATTCAATTTACGTAATTAGGGGGGAATGTTTTACCTATACCAAAATACGAAAAAGGAGATACACAATTTATCTTTCTCCTTAAGATGCTACAAGCACAAAAGCATGAATCAACAACTCATTAGTTTGAATAAAACTGACATTGATTTTCTTGGATAAGATTTCAGGTTTTATTAATAAAATTAGTGAATATTTCACATAAAAATCAGTGACAAAAGAAAAAAACACAAAAGCAAGAAGCAAATAGAATTGCACATTGATTAACAATATAAACTCTTGGTATAACTAACGATAGCAAAACACTTTCTAACAAATTAGTATTAACTTAAACAAAGTCTTGTTTCAACTTAACATGGCTAAATATAGTGCCCACACCAGCACAACAAATCACTATATGATTTGCATATTACGCTATCATCGGTCACTTCCGCCAACATAAGTCGATCGAATTACTATGTAAATTTCGTTTCTATAAGTTAACGCAAAGTCTCTGTTATTTATTATTTGGTGAGGTAATCGGAAGCTGCATTGTTTCTGTTTCTTTTGTTGTTGCTGGTGATGACATGTCTTCTTTATAGTCTTTGCCTTTTCCCCACACCACAGAGTATAGACCCACTGCGATAATGATGCCTCCAATGATGCTGAGATGAATGATGTATGAAGATCAATATCATAATTATACAAGCATATATAATTTAATATTTCATTTTACCGTATAGAAGAACATATGATTTAGTATTGGTTAGTTTTTTATTTAAAAAAATTATAATAAAAATATATTGCTTAAAAAAATATTTTCATGCAAAATTAAACAAATATTAGTGTACAAGTGTATATATATATATTGTTGATAAGCTTCAGGGGTTGAAGTGGGAACCAAATGACATAAAAGGTGTAAGATAGAGTTCTATTAAAAAAGTACTGTTGACAATTACTTAACCTTTTTTTTTTAAGGGGACAAATGGACAATTACTTAAAAATGACATGCAAACTGAGAAAAAGGAGAAACACATTGAGTAAAAGGATAAAACACAAAATAATGTGGCTATATAGTTAATCTTTTGCAGGATGTTGTAACAATTGTCTATGCGTTTTATGCTATTAATTTTTCGTGAAAACAAATATTTGCAGTGCTTTGTTGAAATACACTGTCTAACAAATGTAGCAAACAAAATAATATAAATTCGGATTGAAAAGCAATACAAGCAACAAAAATTCTGGACTAGGCCCAAAGCAATGAAATAGTAAGATACCTTCCCAGGTAGAGGTGTTCTCCTAGAAGGAGGGAACCCAAAGCAGTAACAATTATCATGCAAAGAGGATTGAAGGATGTTACAAACACTGGACCTCTGCTTTGCATTACCAACCCTTGTATATAATATGCTATTCCAGAACTCATTATTCCCTGTGATAGAAAAAACAGAAAAAAAAAACTCATTATTCCCAGTTGATATTTGTTAAACATAATATTGGCCTTGGGATAAGACCATAACATAAAACTCAACATATAAAATGAGCACTTGAATCCAATTTCAAACAAAAAAAGTTGAGGACTTGTTTTTTTATTCTTTTTTTTAATTCTTCTTTGAGGACATGTTTGGTTTAAAACAACATTTTACATTTTCATTTTTTATTTTCTTTTTTTATACATAATTATGAAAATGTCATTTTTTTTAAAATATCCCTATAGAAAGTAATACAATAATAAAATCTTATTTGTATTTTTAACATGTATATTAAAAATACAAATAATATTATATTTCAAAAAAAATTTTTTAATTTATGAAAAATAAAAATAAAAATATTTTCTCTAGTGTTTCAATTGTTACTGCATTGCACAGATGTAGCTATAAACACATGAATTAACATTGAAAACATGATTATCAGATTGTCTCTCTAGTGTTGTTTTAAGTACTTTACGTGCAGAGATGTGGTTACTTGTAGATCCAACCCTGCAAATAAAAAAGAAAAGAAAAGGATCCCACTTGCATTATTTGTTCTCTTTTATGCTATTAAAAAAATTGTTGAATTGATATTCAAATAAAAATGTTGCTCAGCTAGACATGACACCATTTACCGAAACATTAGTTGAAGTGAAATTAAGTTCAATCTTAATAAGTAAATTTTTTATTTCAAATTTTGTAAAAAAAAAAAATTTAAAAAAAAATTCACTAAAAAGTGATTTGTCATATTTTCCAAAAAAAATAATTATTAAAAAACTAAAAAAAATATGACACCGTTTCAACAACAATAAAGTTGGTCCAAGAGATTTAACAAAAAATTGAAATTATGGCACTAACAGTGTATAGAGGACCATAGAGGCTGTAGTCGAAACCGATAGCCCATGCTCGAGGGTTATGATCTGCAATCAGAGCAACCACGGCACTTTGCAAAGCACCCGCAAAGCATATCAAGGATGAGAGTGATAGTTCCGCAGGGTACCTTTTCACCGTTATGGACTGCATAAATTACATTTTGTTGTACATTAGAACAGAAAAAATATTGAGTCACATGCCTAATATATCAATTAATTATATTAATACAAAATTAATTTGATGAAATCATATTAAGAGTAAATGGTCTATATATTTATGTCAAATAAAAAAATTTTACACTATCAATCAATTAAAAATAATCATATACAATAAATTTATTAACTTTTAAAATAACAATCTTATCTATTATTCCTAACATAATTTCTAATTAGTTGTCTGCATAAACAAATTACCCTAACAATACATATAAATTAAACTCTTATATTAATGCATGATTTTAATTTTTATACATTATCAGTAAAAATTCTACATTATCAATTAATTATATTATAAGTCATTATTAATGTAACTTATAAGGTAAATATCACATCAGTCAACAAAAATTATCATATATAACATTTTTTTTGTCATATATAATAATTTATGTTTGAATAACCAAATATACATTTATGCATATCTTATTTACTTTTAATGCAACCCGCTAGAGTCAGAGTAGTGGTGAGAGAGTTTGGGTAATAACATGAGATTATAGGTCCTAACCTTAGTGTAACCATATGTATACTAAAAAAATTTACTCTTAATACACTAATTAGATACCTGCAATATGTAGAAGGAAGACCAAGCCAGACAACCAAGGCAAATGAAGAGAGTTCCGGCGACCCAGTGTGAGTGATTCTGAGTGGAGTGGCTTCCACCTTGCTGGTGGGCTGTGTTTGAATGATGAAATAGGTCAAACTGAGGGCCTTTGTATAGTGTCATTAACAATGCCCCAGCAAAGGTTACTAAGGTTCCGATTACTTTTGCTTGACTGCGTAATTCCCTTATTTTTATACGCTCTAACCTGATAGAACACAAAGTAGTTAGTATATAGAATTTCAATTGGAGATTGTTAATTACCAATAGGTGCAATACTCTTTTTCTTTGTCTTGTACTTGTACATATTATAAACACTAGTCATAACTACTTGATATTGTTGGGATAAGCGAATGTGTAACCATACTTTTAAGGAAAATAGTTGGAAGTAAAAGCATTAAAGTTTTACGTTTAATATTGGTGTACTAAATGGTATAAAAGAGTTTTATACTATAAAAGAGTCTTATACTATTATTTAATCATATATTATTATTTGTGTAACTTTCATGATACTCACTCAATTCAAAACAATAAAAAATTTATGTGTGATAGACTAAAATATAAGCAAATTTTAAATATTTCTTATTTAATGATGTTATTTTCAAAATACCTTTCATTTATTTAAAGTTTTATTTCCAACAACTTTTTTTTTGTGTTATACAATTAATCAAATGTAGGTGATACTTTAGGAAATGAATTACTTTTTTATTGAAATTATCAAAATTAAAAGATTTTAATTAATTAATTTTATCAATGGACGTGAATTAGCTTTTTTTTCTTTTCTTTTTGCTTATATCTTAGTTTGTACATAGAGAATAACTATTAGAGCATTTACAATGTATGATATTGTTAAAATGAATTACTTATCTTAAGTTTGTGAGTCTTATAATGCCACCTAAATTTAAAAAATTTACATAAGAATTTACTTTAATATTAAAATTATTAGAGTGAATGTTTAACTTCAGTCACATTAAACTTTGTAATTGAAAAATGATTTTAAAATAAGTAAGAATAAATTAAGAAATGATTATTTATACAAACAACTCACTTAAGTGACACACTATCAAATCATTTGTTTCATTGATAAAAATTTATTAAACAATATTATTTAATTTTAAACAACTTATAAAATGCCCACATTATAAATGTTCTTATAAACATCAACAAATTTTTTATACATATTAGACTTACGACAGAAAGACAATTGCATGCTCCTTTTCTCAAATTTTTTTACTAGAAATAAAATAAAAGTAAATTTATCTTCAATAAATAGAATTTCACCTGAAAATTACTGCAAGCACAAAGGTTACGGAGGGTACGGCATTCATAACAGCGGACGCAAAGGAAGCTGAAGTGTATTGCATCCCCAAGAAAGTGAATCCTTGGTCAACCACTGGCCTACAACATAAAATATATAGAACGAATTATCAACATGCACAAAAGTTGTGTGTTTATTTAGAGAGCATAAAATTGGTCCTTGTCTTAATATATTAACGTATTTTAACTTTTATCCATTAGTTTCTCTATAAAACTTCCTATTTAACTTTTTTTTAAATTGCTATAATCACAATCTTTATTAATCAGAGATTAATAGGTTGAATAAACTCGTTTGGTCTAGCAATGAATTACGTGATTATTTGTGCCAACTTTAACGATTATTCTAATGAAAATTTTCTAGACTCTTGGAAAACATAGTATAAAGGAAAGATTCTTTCAAACAGGAAAAAAAGAGACGGGAATAAATAAAGTCATTCTTAAAACAAATCAAATATAACCAGAGGCTAGTTAATATTAAGATATTCTTTTCCATATTTCAAAAAATTGTTATGTATTATGGTCCAATGAGATTATTTATATTCATATAATATACAAAAAGGACTCTAAATATGGGATATCTTTTTCTTTGATCAAGATCTCAATTTTAATGAGGGATTCACTAGATACCTTATAACTAGAATTTCTCTTTTTCCTATCTAGTTTTTCCACAACCGCAAATTCGAGTTAGATTCAAGCATGATGTTCCGGTATAATCAAAAAATAATTACTCAATGGGTGAGTGATTGCTATAACTGAAGTTGAGGTGGTGGTGTCTATTAAGTATATAGATGAAAAATTAGAGAAAATAAGCTATGGATAATGTAAAATAACATCATCTAATTATAACATTATATATGATAAATTTGTTTAGTTTTATGATAATCACTTTAAAAATTATATCAAGAATAATTTATGATTAGATGATAATATAACATATTAGTGTATCATGGTTAAACTTAAAAAATTTACTGGTGTTTCTCCAATTTACCATGTCACATGCCATGAGTACACTATAATAGATAAGTTTAAGGTAATTACTCAAGAAATCCAAGTACTAATATCTGTATGAAGACCGTCCATGTCATCTTTGGCCTAACTTTCCTGTAAAATTGTAACAAGATAGTTAATTAAACAAAGTAACTCCAAATTTATAGACAGATATGGAATATGTCATATATATACATTCAAACAAAATATCAATAAATCAAAAAGTACCACAAAATGATTAATCAGCACCTTTCAAAGATCAAGGCAAAGGGAGCAAGGGCCAGCGCCGCAATGGCATTGCGATACACAATGAACACCAAACGACTCATTCCATGGTTCAAACTGGCCATGGTGAAGAGGTATGTCCCCGCCATCCCAAATTGCAACCCCACAGTTAACACATATGGCTTGGCCTTATGGACCATTTTGCCAACTTTGGCACCACACATTACTTCCATCGTTTAACAAATTTTGCTATTTGTTAGAAAGGGTTGCAAAGGTTGTTATGCAATTAAGTGCATGAAATGGTCTTCCTTATATAACACCATGAGCAATGATTAAGACAAAACAAAATCCACTATGCATAGCATGTAGATAAGTGTCGTAGACCATTGTTTAAAGTTTTTCCTTTAATTTAGATCACCCCATCCAATTTCTCATCCATGTAAAGTTCCCACCAACTAAAAGGAAAAGCTGTGTATTATTTAGTGGACTATAGTATACCCTTAGACTCGCTTGCTTGATCACCAACTTGATCAAATTAATAATGAGTCAGAACACACTTCAGCAACATCATAATTTTACATTACCCCCAGTTTTTTTTTTTTTTGCTTATGTTAGTACCATTTAACCACTATTTGATCAAACATTAACGTTTTCAAGCTTTTGCTGCACTTGCACTAATATTAATATATATAGAAGTGATGAATAGTTTAATACGTCACGTTAGTTAAAGTATATACAAATTATGCAAAATAAAGTAACAAAAGTATATACAAATTATGCAAAATAAAGGGAATGTTCCTAACACTGTGTATCCTTCAGTTGGAGTAAACAATGATTAACCCTCCAGTTACTAGTTACTAGTAAAATCTTTAGTATCATGTTTTGCACAAACATCTCCAAATTAAAACTGTGGGTGCAATTTTTCTCTGGCAGTATCCAATGGTTAAACAATCTATGGGAACCATTATTTTGAGTGGAATCCTCCTTTGAAGCCACGTACTTAAAATATAATGGGAAGAAGATCGTGAAGAATACGAAGAGTGCAAATAGGTGCCAGATGATAGCATGCATGTGTGTTAATTGCGAAAATTGTAAAACTATTTTCGAATATCCTTTACTTATACGACTACACTTTTCACATAAAATTCTATCAATAAATAAAATTTTATATTATGAGACCTAGAATCCATAAGTTTGATCGTAAACTTTAAGTTTTCAACTTAAAATTTTTTTTATATAGTAGCAAAAACACTGGTCATTATTATTTGGATAATAACATTACTATCCATTACCACAGTTTGAAAAGATTTTAAATTTGATAATTAGAAAGTGAGATTGAAAAAATTAAAAAATAAAATTTTAAGAAGAAATAAAAATTAGAAAGAGATTAAAAGTTTAGAGAAAAGTGTAATAAAAAAACTTAAACCAAAAGAAATTTTATTGAAAGTAAAATGAATACATATATTATGACTTTGGAACCGATAATCATAAATGTATGTGGCATATGATGTTTACGGAATTTGAATGATAGAAATTCAATCCAAAAGAAAAATAAGCATCGAGTTTTTTATTTATAGATTTTTTAATCTAATAACAGTCTAATTCTAGATCTATATTTTTGACATGTACGTACAATTAGTTTATAAACTTCATATTTCTAAAAGTGTGACTTGTTTTGCTTGTCATTCTAAATAACTACTTTTAAATTTGAATGTATTCGTCAGCATCATGTAGGCAAATGTATAACGTTCGTCATAACTAATTTTTTTGTCGAAAAGGTCTCACTCTAAAATGACACTTAGAGATTTTTTAACTCCCTATTTTTCGATAAACATTCACTTAATCAAAATTGTAATTTATTAGAGTTTACACTGAAAATGTAAAAAAAAAATCAGGGTTATCCAATTACAACTTAGATATATGATAAGTTTATTGACTTTTATAATAATTATTCTATGATAATTATTTTAAAAGTTATGTTAATGATGAATTATAATTAATTGGATGATAGTTAATTGTTAGGATCATTTGAATGAATTATTCTAAGACATTTGTTTAATTATCTTTCTTTGGATTAAGATTGATGAGCAATAAAGAAAACTTGTCTTACAATGTCGAAAATATGAAATTGACAAAATAACTGAGATTTTTACTTTTAAAATACAAAAAAAATATTTATCTAAATAATATAATTCAAAAAATATTTATCCTAATAATACAAAATACTGTTTAAGGTGAAAAATCAATCGCTCGAAACTGATTTAATTTTTACCTACAGTTTTCTTTACATTATTTAGAAATTGATTTCTCAGGAATTGCTTTCTAAACTATATTTTTTATTTTTTATTTTTACACATGTTTAGTAATTAGATTCCAGAGAATCAATTTCTAAACGTGTTTTAAAAAAAACTAAGTTTAGAAATTATTTTTTTTCCTAAATTGAGTTTTTTTTTCATTTTTCTTATTTGGTTTTTTATTTTGTTATTTCTTTTTTTATTTATTTTTTATTTTTTAATTATCTATATGTTTTTATAGAAAGAAAAAATCCCATAAGTTGTTAAAAGAAATTTTGTATAATTTTCACATTTTTTTCTTAATACTACTTGTTATTTTACTACATTAGATAATTAAAATCACTTTTTTATTTTCACTAAATAACTCTAATTATTTTTACTAAATCAATTTTTTATTTTACTACATTGTAATTATTCATGGGTAAAAAAAGTGTAATTATCCTTTATATATAAAATTTAATTAGTCCTCTTTTTTGTTTATTTTATCTTAGTCTTTTTATTACTTTTAGGTTTGTTTGATTTTAATATTATACATATTTAAATACAAAAGATCAATAGAAATAGAAGAAAAGTTAGAGTAACATTATTCACCAAGTTTCTCGAAGAAAAAAAAATACAAGATTTATGAATTAAAAATGTTAGTTTCATTGTTATGTTCATTCTATATAAAATAATGTGACTAAAGTTATAATATGCATACAGATAAAAAAAAAGTTATAATATACATATTATACAAACAAAATATTTTTATATAATTAATTAAATATAAAATAAAACACACAAACACACAATCTTTTTATATATAATTAAATATAAAATAAATTACAATTATTTATTTTAAATAATAATTAAGGATATAAAATAATAAGTAAACTATTAGGAACACTTACACACATTCTATTGAATACATTCCTTCATATATTTTATTTTCTAATTCATATTTCAATTATTAATAGATTTATTTTAAAATATTTTATTAAAATGAAATAAAGTTGATTTAAAAATCGTTTAGTTAAAAATATAAATATTTAGTATTTAATTACTTCTACATTTTTAAAATAAAAAAGATTGGATAACAGCTCACCCTAACATACATTTCATGTACTGTGATTATTGTTGAATAAGTGGTCTTAATAACTTAAGGGGAGTGAATTAAGTCTTAAAAAAATTTCGACTAACAAGTTTTAATCCCCTTTTAAATGACATGTGATAAATTCAAAATGTAGAAGAAGATACAACAATTAATTTAACAATATTTTTTAAATGTGCAAGACAAGGTAAGTTGCAATAAAATAAACAAGATTAGGGAAGAGAGAATTGCAAACTCGATTTATACTGGTTCGACCACTTCCCGTGTGCCTACGTCCAGTTCTCAAGTAACCCACGTGAGATTTTCCATTGTCCT
Source organism: Glycine max (assembly GCF_000004515.6). NCBI lineage: Eukaryota > Viridiplantae > Streptophyta > Magnoliopsida > Fabales > Fabaceae > Glycine > Glycine max. The sequence continues at coordinate 28,757,193 of NC_038250.2, read as the reverse complement.
TGTAAATCCTTTACAATCTTTGAACACACCTTGAGATCCCTCACCCTTGTGTTCGAGTTTCTCACATGCCAAGAGAAAAACAATCTCTTGATTACAACTGAGTATTATAAGATGAATAAAATGATTTCTCTCTTTTAGAGTAGATGATACAACTTGAAATTCCTAGAAGAATTCTTAATAATATGTAAGAGTTTGGCCAATGATGTTTAGAGAGGTTTTGAAAGTTAAGTTCTCTGAGAATTCACTTCTTTTCAAAGAAAGGACACACACACATATGCTTATTGTGTCTGTTCAAAATACTTTGAAGAGATGTGTCTTTTCAAAATATTTTCTGAAACTTTTTCAATGGTAATTGATTACATGACCATGTTAATCGATTACACAATCATATCTTTGAAGGGTTATGACCTTCCAATAGTTTTTCTGAAATCTCTTCGTTGGCAATCGATTACATGACTCTTGTAATTGATTACACAGATCAAAATTCAAATACTTTTGTGTCATTGGTTCATCAGTTCAAAATTTTTAATATGTCATTTTCACAAATTCTCTGGTGATCGATTACATAAACTTGGTAATCATTACATAGATCAAAAAGAGATTTCTGAACTGATTTAACTTTTATAAAAGAATTTTGTCAGTAAAGATTTTGAGATCAAACTATAATAATCAAATTGAGATTCTTTTAACAAATATTAATTTATTAAGTCCTTATCTTAGATTTTCATAATCTTGTTTTTTGACTTGATTCAATCCGTGCTCATCAAGTAAACTTTTGGCATCATCAAAACCTGCATGATATACATTCACAACTATATGTCAAATTTTGTTTTTTTTTTTAAATATTGTCTATTTCTATTTCTTAGTTTAAAAGTTCTTTTGGTGCAATAATTGATTGATTGACCATGACTCCATGAGTAGTGTAATGTAGTCTCATTACTCGCATAAAAGCTATAGAATATTTTGATACCAAAACTAAAAAAAAAGTAAGAATATAGTGTTTTTATTCCTTTGTATTTTCATTTTATTGGATTATTAAAATACATATTTGAAATTAAAAAAAAAACATGTGTAACCAGCAAGTTAAAAATTACAAAAAATATATAAAATTACCAACAATAGAACAAAATATTTAAATTTAAAACATTACAACAAAATTTTTAAAATACAAAGAATACAACATAAATTTAAAGTTGTTGGCTTGAGCCTACACGATAGGCAATTTTCTTTGAATGACCTGGGATGCGACACATGGAACATGGTTTTGATTGACCCGATTCTCGGATATCCATTTCGGTGTGGATACGAAAAGAGACATGACGACCCTTTGAATTTCTTTTCTTGTCTAGGTCATAGCAAATCATTGGCTCGTGACCTAGTGACCAATATGCTTCGTTGTACAATTCTCCAAACAATTCTTTGTATACATTGAAGACACTTTTCAACATATAAATAAGATGCATGTAGTTCTTGTACTCACGATGAGCATGCTTACAAGCAGCAACAACATGAGAACAAGGCATGTGAAATTTTTTGAATTTGCCACAGTCACACCACCTTTCATCCAGCTTGACCATGAAATTTCCAATGGACCGAATCTCTCTTGGGTTTATTATCTTCTATACAAAGAATCGTATGTCGCATCGATCGAACTCAAGAACAATGTGAGTGTTTATCTTTTTCTGTGCGTCTTTGATGGCCTTATTTAGTACTTGCATGTAAACTTGGCCATATGCAAACATTGTTGTGACTTATCTCCCTCTTTTGTTGAAAATGCATTACACCTTAGATATGTTGATTTTACTAACACACTTATTTGTAGATTTCTTGAGTACTGAATTACTCGACTCATCAAGATTGGTGATCATTTGTCCCCCATCGTTGACCACCATCTCACGCGAGAGTCCATTTTTCTTGTGGAATCTCACTGAGCCAATTAATTGCTCAATAACCATTTGTTTCCTCCCTCAAAATGTTATAGTAGTGATTGAACATAGGCTATATCCTTGCATATACTGAGTAGTTATAAACATACAATTTCAATATTGTGAATAATACAAAATAAAGTGATATTTAATATGACGAGAAAAAAGTTATGCACTCACCCATATCAATAATTAGTTTTTTGATGCCATTGTTCTTGTATCTCTTCATGTGATTTTGTGCAATGTGTCGAATGCATAACACAAGCACAAAATTTTGTGTCGTGCATTCACTATCACGTCTTAAGTAAGCACTTTTTAATTGACTCATGTCTGTCTGAAATCAAACATAGATCATGTTATGGAGTGACATGCCTTTTGAAATTTTGGAGGAATAAAAGATATGCTTTTGATGTTTCACTCTTGACAATGACAAATGCTATTAGAAGAATTTTATCGTTGTTATCTTGTGCAACTACCACAAGGAAGGTCCCCTTGTACTTACTATACAATCATGTTCCTTCGACCTGGATCACGAGCATGCAATATTGAAATTCATCTATACACAATCTAAAACTCTAAAAAGACGATGTAATTTCACGAAACCCTCTACTACTTGACCCCCTAGTGGTGACATTGGTGGTGTTTCCTTGTCTACAACCATACCAGAAAGAAATTATTGCATAGCTTGCAACAATCTCAATAAATTGTGGAATGATCTTTCCTAGTTTTCATAAATGTTTTTAATGGTCTTTTACTTTGTCAACCATGCTTTCCGGTATGTGGTAGTAGTGTATCTTTTAGTGCTTTTGTGTGTGATATCAAGGCTAACACTAAAGTTGATGATCATTTTCAATTAACATGTGGATATTTTTATTAATGAACAGATGCGACAATTTTATATAATCTTATGAGATTGATAGATTTAAACATAAACGAAGTTCACATAACTTTCTTATTTTCCAATTCAAAAATATAATGGGAAGAAGATCGTGAAGAATACGAAGAGTGCAGATAGATGCCAGATTCCATACCAACAATAATGCAAACAGGAGCCTGATTACCGTACAGACGTAACAATCATAATATTCTATCTCCTTGGAAAAATGAATCACACAATATCATTAACATGTTGCATTATTGTGGTCCAGACATCTGATCAAAGGAAATACATTTATTCATTCATTTCAGTTGCTTAAAAGTTCTTTCAATTCATTTTAATATCTATTAATTACTCTTGTTCCTTTTTAATGACACAAAAGAAAGCCCTACTACAAATTTCCGGGGTTTCTATAGCCAACTAGAAGTTGTGGACAAGCAAAAAAAGTAATCCAATTATAATGTAAATAAAATTGCAAAACAATTAAAGGCGATAATCTTTTTTTGACACAAAATGTTAACATATCTCTTATTTTTGGGTAGTTTCTTTTAACTATAGATAGATAATAATTTTTTTTAAAAAAAAATATCTATGTTTTATCAGTCAATTTCATGTTATCCATTATGAAGGATGTGCACACACGAAAATACTAGTTACACGTATTAAAAGGTTGAACAAAGACGTATCACGTATATATGATTGATTCACTAAACACGGGGTTTGTAGTTATACACAGGGAAAGGGGAAAGGGAAATCTGGCATGCACAATATATGTAACAATCGTGCAAACAATATATAGTGAGTGGAATTCCTTTTTATATGTGTTTTGCTGAAATAGTTTGGCCAATACGAAGCATTGATCCTTATCTATTCGTAATCCAATAAAATTGAAGTATTGAAATTTTAATATTAGTTAAGATAGACTTCTCCATAAATATTTACAAGTGAAAAAAAAAACAAATGTAAGGTGAGATTTGTGTTAGGTCTGGACGATTAAAAGTCTCATTCATCTTGGATTTTGATGCATAACAATAAGTATATGTTATTGATATTCTAATGAGTTTTAACAAGTGGACAAAATCATTATATTAAAGGAATTTACAACATTTAGTATAGTCCACAACAATAAAAAGTATGTTATGTTTTAATCTAGTGTCCATCACGCTATATCCAATAAGTGTTCACTCTTATGTAAATTACTATAAGACAGTGTCTTAAGGTAAATTTATATATCCAATCTCAAAGATTGATGACGAAAAATGAAAGTGCACGTGTACTATTTTATTTAAATTCTATGCACCTCTCTTATTCTTGAATATCTAAAGTTTAAATTTAAGAAAATGACAATATAGAAGAGTATAGAAGGTTTTCACGGAATATTCCCTTAAAGGTCGCTTTCACTACAAACAAAAAACACATGGCGTTGTTTGTACGTACTATTGATCAATCCTCTCCACACCCTATTCTTCCGTGTGAGACAACGGTCCTTTCAAGATATTGATGTTGATCCTATAACAGATCCTTCTTTAAAGTTTATAAAAGTTTATCTCCATCGAGGAAGAAACTACCGAAAAATAAAACAAGAGCACAAGAAAATACCTAAAGCAAAACTTTGCTAAAATCAATAAAAGACTATTACATAGTTTTCATTAGCTTATTCTTTGCGAATCAAAGTTATTTTGTATTTGTGCTTAACTGTTTTATTCATTCATTGAGTGTTAAGAATACTTATATTCATTCAAACATTTGTTTGTGAAAGTCACAAATAACTTAGTGTTAAAAAATACTTGAGTTCTTAAATTCAAGGGGAATCAAAGAAGGCATCAGAAGTGTTGTTAAAAATACTTGTAAAATGAGGAGTGACAATTTAGAATACTTGTTTTGTAATCAAGTTTTGATTAGTGAAACCTTTTACTCACTAGTAAAGGAGAATTGAACATAACTTAGGTTGAATGAACTAATATAAATAAAATATTCTTACTTCTCTCCATATCAGTTTATTAAACATTCTTATTACACTTTGTATCACCTTTTAATACCAAGTATTTATTTGAAAAATTATTTCAAGAACCCTTTTATCTATCAGTGGACAACCATACTAATCTTCACTATATATATGTTTTATCCTAAGTGGATGACCAATGTTTGTCACATTATTATCTATATTATATTTTATATCTCAAAAAATTTATATCTTTGATATTCACACTATTCAACCTCCCTCTTTTTAGTGTGTTTTTTGTAGTTTTAGTTTGATTTAAGTGTTTTTGTTTTTATTTTCAAGGAAAACAGAAAAAAAAATGAAAATATATAGCTTAAAATTTAGAAAATATTTTCAAAAACAACATATTAATGTTTTCAGGTTTTTTGTTTTTGAAGAAGTGAAAACATGATGACTCTTTAGAATATTTTTTTTCTCAATTTCTAAATCTTAAAAATTTGAAGATGAAAATAAACACTCAAACCGAAAATGCATAAGCTGGTTTTAATTTGTAAACAAATTTAATATATTTTGTTTATTTATTTTTATTTTATAAATACTTGTAAAAAAAATATCCAAACAAAATTTTAGTCGAAGAACTATTGGTCCAATTTTCAGTAATCAAATCGTGACGGAGACCTCATTCGTAAGCAAGTGTGCTTGTATGCCTTTCTACGTTGAAAATGGTCAAGAAGCTGACGATGCTAAGTCACGTTAGTTTCATATGTTGGAGTCTAATAATATCTAGATATTATTGCTTTCTTTATAATAGGTTGTTTTTTATGTGATTCATCGATTTTTTTTATCGGTAGGAATAGCATAAAATTTATAACATTTATGCATCATACTTAACAAATTGAATTAAACATTTTTACTGGCTGGCTTTTCTTTTAAATAAGTTATTCGTATAAAAATAAAAATATTAATTGAAATGATGAGTTTTTTTTTTTTTTTTTGTGGTAATATGTTTCTGCCTTTTGTTCTCATGACTATGCCCGAAATTTCAGAGGACAACCTCAGTCTGCCCAATTAATTTATTTAGTCTTTTATCTTAAATTTTTTAATTTATTTTGATCTTTTATTTTTTTAAAAGATCAATTTAATTCTTTATTTTATTAATTTATTTCACTTTAATTTTTTATCTTTTAAAAAATTTATTTTGATTATTTATCTTAAATTTTTATCCAGTTTAGTTTTCAATCTATTGAATATTGATGTCGTAAATCATTGAAGAATCAATTTTTTGTTAAAAAATTAAATAGGGGAATGAGAGAAAACTAAACAAAAAAATCTATTTTAAAATTATTAACGAAGTCAATTTAAATAAATTAAAGGATTAAATTGGAAAAAAGATAAATGATTAAATTGAAAAAAAAATAAAATAAAAGATCAAATAAACTTTTTAAAGGATAAAAAATTAAATTTAACTAAAAAGTAAGAAAAAAAAAATAGATCAAATTTAACATCCTAAGAAGCGATGCCGCAACTTGCACTATTGACATGCAAGCAACTATAATCTTTCTCATATTAATTCAAGTCATGGATGCTCAAATGCGAATCACATTCACCTCTCGCTTTTATAATTAATTACCGGACTGGGTCAAGATTTCTCGTCTTTATTCCATCATCAACACTTCACCGTACTATAAAGCAAACTCCATGAAAATGAAATAAAAGAGAAATATGATTCCAAAGATATGATGCTATTCTCCTAAAATCGCGCAGATCAGGAACAAAGTGCCCTCCTATAATAATTGATGCATTAGTAAAAGTTTGCCTTAGATGCATCTTTAATCTCTTTAAGCATTACTATAAGTTAATTTGGATTATGTGTTATTTTATTAGTTCTTTAAGCTTTTTTAAATCAATTAAATTTTTATTTTTAAAGTTTAGAAAATTGGCCCTTTATTATTATTTTTTTACTTAAAATCAACAATTTTTCATTTTCTACTCAAATTCTATCAAGTTTTCATTAGATTCTAGGTTTAAACCGCACTATAGTTGTTGAATAGTAAAATTTTTTTATCAAGTTTTAACTATATTTCTTATTCTAAACTTTTAAAATTATTTTATGTCCCAATTCTAATATAAATCCCCTAAAAATTGGAATAGAAAAAATAATAGTTTTAAGAGTTTTAAATAAAAGAAAATGATTAATAACAAAATTAAATTTAATTAATTTGAAACTCAGAAAAACTTAATTAAAATGAAAAACACTTGAGGGACCCGCTTAATCCAAACTAAAAGGAGCAAAAATACAATCATTCCCTAAAAGTTTGCATCAATGTATGAAAATGAAAGTGAACTTCATCAATATAATCTAGTGGAATGGCAAATTATCAAAAAGAAAAAGTGTGTAAAACAAACTACTTCAACATAGGATCACCTTCAATATGGGATCACCTTTATTTGACCGTTGAACATCCTTAGCTTAAACGAGGTCCAATTATTACAATAAAGCAAGCACACGTACAATTTTTAAAACCAAATCAATTTGTCAAGTGGGGCTAAACAACCCTACCTTAAATTTGGACCCATCTACGATTAATGGGATTCAATCTCCCTAGAACACATGACCAATGAATTCCATAAGTTTGATGTGATTTATATTTGAATGTTTTTACTACAAAATTAAGTTAGAGGTAAAACTTAGTATAAAATTTTGGATCCAAACATAAAAATTACTTAAAATTTCTTTAATTCAAAATCGATTTTGAATTCATCTTTGAAGTAAAACTAAACATGTAAAAATATATTCAAAATTAATTTTAGACTCCGATTCGATTCTCCATTATTAAACCAAATACATGGACTTTCACGGTTACATTTAATTTCTTGGATTTAGTTTCTTGGAATATACACTACTGCAAAAAAGGTTTTTAACCACGGTTAATACAGGCCTTCAACAACAGTTATAAATCGTCATTATAATCAATATCATTAAAAGTTGAGATCATTAATGACGGTTATTTTTATAGCCATCGTAAAAAAACTCGACCTTTCTAAGACGATTATTAGTTGAGAATCGTCCTACAAAGTATACATTCTAAGATGATTCTTAACTAATAATCGTCTTAGAATGTGTACTTTCTAAAACAATCTTAAGAACTATCTTAGAGAGCGTACACATTAAAAAAATGCCGTACAGTAAAAACTCATTATCACACATAATACAACCTAAGGCTTTCTCAAATACAACCTACACTTGTGGTTCTACCCATCATCACCTACCTAGGTGGTGCAAACATGATAGAAACTTTAAGATAGATTTAAAAACTAAGCATACCTCAAGTGTGGTGCCCCTTCCCGTCTAACAAATAGCATTGAACAAAAAATTTGGAGGATCTAATATATATTGAACTGATATCAATAGGAAATGTTTTTCTATATATTTTATTTGATTATCATCCTAATCATGCATTAGCCATTAATCCATGATAAAAATGTACTTTAGCTACTAGAAACATTTGACATTAATTAATAAAGAAAAAGAGAGAACATTCCACTAAAGCAAGCTCAAATCTAGTTTCAGATATAGCAATTGATCTTTGCCTCAAGATACAAAGCGAATTTCCAACATAAAACATCTGTGTTTTTTTTTTTTTTTCTGAGAAAATACCTTAATTTTATCTTTACAAATAATTATAAAATTCTTCTCTTTTTTTAGCGTTTTGTTTGACTAGACAAATAAGTTGATTTTAAGTTTTTTTTTTTTTTTACAAAAGTTGACTTTAAGTTAATTAGCTTAAAAACTAAAAAAATAGTTATTGGATAAACGAGTCTATGTTACAAACTTGTTGCTTTTTTTAAAATACTACTTTTTGTAACGTTTGGACTTGCAAGTTCTTAATTTTGTTTTTTTTTTCTTTAAAAAATCCGTAACACTATGGCAACCTCATAAAAAATTTTCTATAATAAAAAATAATCAAAATTATAATAAAATCCATTTATATAATCTCTTTTCATTTAATATTTTCTAAAAATGAGAATAAAAAATTCTAATTTTTAAGATGATAAATTATTTGAAATAAATTAAGATTTAATTTTTTATGGGAATTAAATTAATGAAAATTTTAATAGTAATAATTATTTGAGATATAATTATATTTAAGTAATTGAATATGTCTTTATATATTTATTATTTAACTTAAAAGCTAACAACCGGTTGCATATCAAAGGCTAGAGCCTTTGAATATATATAGTTATATTTAAGTAATTGAATATGTCTCTTCAAAGGTGTCTTTGTAGACACATATGGGTCATTGGGGTACCAAATGTAGGAGAAAATGATATGCATCCGGTTGTTGAACAGACCCTTAATACCACCATGCAAGAGCAGTAAATCAAATAAATAAAAACATAGCTTTAGAGGCCTAAAAGTGGGTCAAGATAGAAGAAAACCTGAAGTTCATGCTCATTACATATATCAATTCAATCCTTCTGAATAAGTTACTGAAATCCTCTCAAGAAATAAGAACTTTGTTGACGTATCTGATACAATAATTATTTTTAGTATAATGGAAACATAAAAGCAGTCACAGTAAGATGCAATTCAAATTGAAACAAATTTAAGTCTTGTTTGGGTAAATTTTTTTACAAACACAGAAACTAAAAAAGACTACTTTTAAACTTACAAAATAAAAAAGAATTAAAATATAAAATATAAGGATTAAAAAAACCACTTTCAAATTATAAAGATTAAACAAAAACTAAAATATAAATTATAAAAATTAAAAAAATTACTTTCAAATTGTAAAAAATTAAAAAAGAATTAAAATGTAAATTGTAGAAACGAAAACAATGACTTACAAATGATAGAAACTAAAAATGAAATTTAGTTTAGGTAATAATTAAATGTGTGTTGTGTCTTTTGAAACTTAAAAGCTGGACGTTGAAGGAGACACAAAACAAAACCCAATTTTCCTTTTAAATTTTAGTTTCAGGTAATAATTAAATGAAATTAAATACTCCTCCTCTGTTCTTGTTCTGCGACCTTGATTAACGCATACGAGAAAACAAATGTTTTTTTAAGCAAATGGAAGATTAAAAAGGTTAGTGGTGGTTTGACGAAAAAGTAAGTGGGGTTATATGCAGTATTTAGTTAATGTTATTTATGAAGAATCTTTTGTTAATATTATTTCTGAGTGTTGAGTTTATTTGTGTGATAGATTAATTTTTGTACGTGGATTGGGTGTAAATTTTAACTTAAGAATTAAGTTAAGGTTAATTTTTTGTCAAAATCACGCTAAAAAAAAGTTTCCTAAATAGTGTGTTCCATTAAATATTTATTTTCATGCATATTTAATAAATTTCTTGCTAATTGAAAAATACTAGTAGTTAAAAAAATACATTCCCAAAATTAATTTTGAAATTAGAAAATTTCAAACCTTTAAAGTCATGTACTCACGACTAAGTATGTATCTTCCATCCTTCTCAAATTTTATGTCTGAGATAGAAGCAATAATCTCTGTGAAAAATGATCTGGACCCCGGGGCTTCCTGTGATGTGAACCTGAGTAGGAGTGGATCGTTTGATACAGGCTACGAAGATTTGGATGACGCCACTTCCGGTGAAGGAAGATAAGTCAGGGTAGACGCCACAAGGATTATCTTGATAAGTTTGATAATTGGTTCAACAAGGAACCCAGAGAGAAACTCTCACCAAATTTGATCAAATGTCAAAAGTTTCTTTTATTGAAAACAAAAACAAATACTTATAGTGTATATGAACAAAAAGATAAAAATAGACATGGGCCTTCTAAACAGTTTGGACCAAAATTACAATAAAAATAAATTATAACTTAAAACTTATTTAACTTGGGCCTTCAAGTTAGTTTGGGCCTTCAGCAACAATTAGTAGTCTTGGTAGTGCCTCTGCCTCTGGGTCTTCATCTTTCTCCACTTGGGCCTTCAATCATCATCAATGGCAACTATACAAATGATCAGCCTTGTCTCTATGACGTGTTGGGCTTGTTTAAGTCTGCCTCTGGTCATGGGACCTTCAAGTGCTTCATGGTCCTTGGTTATGTCCTCATCATCCTGTTCTCAAATCTGCATCAAATGCCAAGGGTATTGTTTATTAGAGTCTACCAGCTATTAAAAAAATACATAAATTCATGCATATAACAGGCTTTAGAAAAATTCTACTTCAAAGTCCAAACCAATGTAGGAGAAACAGATGACCTATCCAGAAATTCTGTCAACTGTTTAAACATTTGTTAAAATCTGAAAGCCTTATGGGAGGAATGGGATACTTATTTGTCAGGAACCAACAAGATTACAACAAAAGAATGTACTTACAGTTTAGCATGAGAATCACATAATGCTGATTGTTCCAAGTCAACTAGATGAATTGAACCCTTTGAACTGCTATATGCCAACGTATTACAATGTGTAGGGTGAAATTCTGTTAATGTTATAACCTCTGCAATAATAATATCTAGGGTCAAGGCTCAACCAATAATTTTAAAATGGAACTGAGCAGGCAAAAAAATAGAAAGCAAATTATTCTATGTTAAAAGATGCTCACCTGTTTTTCACTACCAACCTTCAACCCACCTGTCTTTCCCAACCCTAGAGCTGGTCAATATTGAGTCTAGGTGAGGCTGTGCCAGCCACACCAGCCCAAAGCTTAGACAATACCTAATCTGAACAACAAGCCTAAAGAGAAAATAGGAGATTGGACTGGTTGCATAAAATTGTGTCTCGTCACTCATGAAGTTACACATCTATGAAATAAAAATATATTATCAAAGGATAAAATTAGCATTACAGACATAGTTTGGATGCTTTTAACCACCATAAAGTAACAATTTTTTTTTTCTGACATGATAAATTTAGAATGGTTATTGTGAAACTTTTAAGATGAACTCAGGTCCAACCCAACTTATGGCTTAAGTCTGGTAGAGAAATTTGAGCCCAGACCTGACCTAATTTTTAAAATGAGTCAACAGGCTAGGTTGGATTAATGAACAGGGTAGGCCATGGCCTATGAGCACCCACTGTCAGTCAACTACAACTTATACGTTACAATTATTTCTTGAACTATATAAATTAATTAATTTTAGAGTTTTACCCTGATACTGATAATGTATACACTAAAGCATAATTTTTCTTATCAAGCTTACCTGTCATATCCTCCATATTTGCAGGCTTTACATCAACAATATTAAAACTTTGATTGCTAATTTCCAGTTTCCAAAGATTTATTCGCAAATCATTAGCTGATATGAAAGTTTCACCATCACTAGAAAATATGAGCAACATAACACCATCCAAATTTGATCAGTATCTAGAAAACTATGAAAATTTTAAAAAAATAAAAACAATGTGCACAAAATCATGTAGACATAAAGCAACACCCCATAAAGAAAACAATTAATCATCTTTTTTAGAAACATCACAACAATAAGAGAAATAAAAATGATGAATGCAAGATTGACACTGAATAGCCTTTAATTAGAATGAGAACCAATTTCAACCAAAATTTGCTAGACTATGGAAAATACATATTAACAAAACTAAAATACCTGTTATTTGAAATAGAATTGATGTGATAATCATGAGCGTGTGCATACACTCTATGACATCGAGCAACTAAACTGGTTTCATGGCTACTTACCTTCATATTTTACAACACAGGTTAGTACTACAGATTCTAAAACTAGCAATTGTGGGTTTGAAAAGAAAGAACTTCAACCACTTCAAATTCTTTCTTCTCTTCTAAAGTATCAAGTGTTAAACAAGTGGACTCAATAATTTAAGAGGGGGTGGATTAAGTTTAAAAATTTCCCTAACAAATTTTAATTCTCTCTTTAAAAGAAATATGCAGACTTAATAAGCAATGAACAATTTATTTGATACTTCTTTAAATGTGCAAAATAAAATTTAACTGCAATAATGTAAATGATTTTAGGGAAGTGAGAATTGCAAACTTACTTTATACTGGTTCGGCTACTTCCTGTGCCTATGTCCAGTCCTCAAGCAATCCACTTGAGATTTTCACTATCCTTGTAAATTCCTTTACAACTTCTGAACCACCTAGGGATATCTTTCCCTCGTGTTCAAAAAAATTAAACTTACAAATAAAGAGACCATCCGCCTCTTGATTAACAACAATTTGCTTTTGAAGTACAAAAGATGTTTTTCTCTCTTTAAGAGAAGAAAAATACAACTTGAAGAACTTATAAGAATCCTTAATTGTTTTGCAAGTGTTTGACCAAAGGTTTTCTTTTGAGAGAATAAGACAATGAAGTTCTGAAAAGCTCTGAGGAATTTTGAACACAAGTCACATATTTATAGGCCTTTGGTGGCTTTCCAAAAACTTATGAAGAGATGTGACTTTTCAGAGTTATTTTTGAAATTTTCTCACCAGTAATTGATTGCAGATATGTGGTAATCGATTATACAGTTAATTTTTGAGGAGTCATGTCTCTTCAATTTGAATTTCAAAACATTCTGTTACTGGTAATCAATTACACAAAGGTGGTAATCGATTACAGTTTTTAAACTTCAAATTTCAAACTTTCTGAAAGCTTTGAAAAACATTTTTGCTTCTGGTAATTGATTACAACCTCTGGTTATCGATTACCAGAGAGAAATATATATTTTCCAAAGATGTAAAACCACTTTAAAACTTTATAAGAGATTTTGAAAATTTAAGTCTTTTAAGGCCAAACCTTTGCAATCTTTTAAGAGATTCTTTTAAAAAATAATGGACTATTGTGAATCATTTCTCTTGATCTCTTGATCTTGACTTGAATCAACTTTGAATAGCTTCAATCTTTTGGCATCATCAAAATCTTCATACAACATATGCACTCACATTCTTCCCTTTTTTGATGATGACAACTATCTGAAAACAAGATAAACGATATTCAATTTGCAAGATGAGCACTCACCCTTACTCCCCTTTAATTTTGCAATTTATTGCCTATTTTTAGAAAAGATCTACCTTGAGTTTCTCTCCCCCTTTGGCAACATCAAAAAGCCTAAAATACCGAACAAAATATCAAAGCCACAAAATCCAAAGCAAGCATCACAACATAACCAATAACTAATCATCCATAGCAATATAAAAGAGAACGAAGTGCGAAATATCCAAAGCAAAGCATAAAATAACCAAGTGCTAAATATCCAGAGCAAAGCACAAAAGAACCAAGTACTAAATATCCAAAGCAAAGCACAAAATAACCAAGTGCTAAATATCCAAAGCCAAATACAGGGCCGGAATAGTAAAATGTCTGGAAAATTAATGATTTATAATATTAGAAAAAAATAGGATGAAAAAAAAACATCTAAGAATCCGCAGAAGGATCAAAGCAACGTCGAATGAAGCTCATGTCGTCTTCAAGACGCGTGATACGTGAGTCCATTGCATCGAAGCGATCGCCAATGAAAGCCCAAAGATCCCGTAGCTTAGTGAGAACGTCATTCGATAAGGAAGAGGAGGTATCTCGTTGCGGGGGTGGGGAGGGTGTGCGTTCATCAGGAATGGGAGGGGGCAGGTCTTGTTTATGCACCCATTGGCCATCCACATCCTTCCGGTATCCGAAGGAGGCAACAACACCAGCACCAATAGCAAATGATCTTTTAACCTTAACAAAAGGTTCATCCTCTAAAGGAATATTAAAATGCTGAAGAAACAGAGTGACAAGATGAGGATATGGAAGAGGTGCATTAGCCCGTAATGCCTTATATATACGATACCTGACAAGATGGGCCCAGTCAATTTGGCCACCGGTTTGAAGAGCCCATAGCAAAATTAAATCCTCGTCAGAGGCCTGAGCAAGATTTATGGAACGTGGAAGCAAAACTCGACAAAGGATATAATGCATAATGCGACATTCAAAGGTGAATGAGCCAGCAAGCAATCTGTCGGTCATATCAGCATGGTCATTACAAACCATTTTACGAGCATCATGACTAGAATAGACATGTTTCCAATCATCAACTAGAGTGCCCTCAAAAGGAACACCCTAACTGCTCAGTTTTGTTAGAGAATAAAATAGAGATTGATCAACAACAATGGGCATTTGATGCACCTCAGAAAAATGACACCATCCCGAATTTGCAAATTATTATAAAAGACTCGAACTAATTCAGGATAAAACGACAATTTTATAGGCATAAACTCAACTAACTCAGAATTTTGAAACACTTGATAGCAATCAAAGGTTTCCCCATCAAAGAATTCTACGTCTAGATACTTAGGATCGAGTATGACACGATTTGAGAATAGGGAATAGTACCTTTGACGCTGTTCATCTGAAGAAAATAAAGCCAATGACATTGGAGAAGAAAAAAAAGGATGAGGTGGTGCTGGTGGGTCATAGGATGTGCCGTGGCGGCATTGGCTTGCAACGGTGGTTATGGAGGATGAGCCCTTTCTCTTCTTTGAGGGTTCTACCATTTGAGCTTGTTTCTGTAGATTCTGATCGGAGGGGTTTGTAGAGAATTTTAAAAAAAATGTGAGCTTTGTTTGAAGTGATTTGGACAAGAAATGAGAAAGATATGAAGATTTGAAGTTTTGAGAGGGAGAGGCGCCGTCAAGGAGAGTAAGGAAGAAGAGGGTTTGCACAAGGAGAGAGAAAACACAATATTTATAGTCAGGGACAAGCTGTAATCAATTAGAGCTTATGGTAATTGATTACAGGCGTAACCTGCAGTTGCCCAAACCCCTCTAGTAATCGATTACAGTCTATTGTAATTGATTACAAGGGCTTGTTCTATGGTAATCGATTACAGGGAGTGGTAATCGATTACCAGACCCTAAAACATGGATTTTTTAAGTGAAATAAACATTAAAACTAACTATTTTTCACCCACAGAAAAAAATACACATTCAATATAAAGAATCAAAATATACAATCATCAAGAACAAGCATCACAAGCAATCAACAATCATCATAACTATCAAACATAATCATCAAAGACAATCAAAACTCAAACAAAAGCAATCATCAAACCTCAATCAACAATAATTATCAAAAGCAATCAATAATCATCATAACTATTAAACACAATCATCAAGGACAATCAAAAGTTAACAATCAAAAGAAAAAATAATAAAAAATAGACAAACAAAATAGCTATTTATCTAAGTTATTGACATCTAGGAGTCTTAATTCTCTTCTAATAGCAAAGAAAGTTTCTTTGGGGAGAGGTTTTGTAAAGATATCAGCTAATTGATTCTTTGTGTCAGCAAATTCTAGTACACAATCCCCTTTTCGAACATGATCTCTCAAGAAATTATGCCTAATTTCAATATGCTTGGTTCTCGAGTGCAAAATAGGATTTTTAGATAGATTGATTGCACTCGTGTTATCACATTGAATGAGAATATGATCAAGAATTAATCCATATTCAGAAAGTTGTTGTTTCATCCAAAGTATTTGTGCACAACAACTGCTAGTAGAAATATATCCCACCTCAGCAGTGGATAAAGTAACACTATTTTGTTTTTTACTATGCCATGATACTAGAGCAGAGCCAACAAAATGACAGGTTCCGCTAGTACTCTTTCTATCAGTTTTGCATCTGGCAAAATTAGAATCAGAGTATCCTTTTAGATTATAAGAGGAATTTTTAGGATACCATAATCCTAGATTGATAGTGCCTAATAAGTATCTCAGGATTCTTTTAACTGCACTTAGGTGAGATTCTTTGGGATTTGCTTGAAATCTTGCACACATACAAACACTAAACATTATATTAGGTCTACTTGCAGATAAATGAAGAAGATATTCGATCATACCTCTATATTTTTTTATGTCTATTGACTAACCGGTTTCATCTATATCCAAATAGCAAACAATACTCAGGAGTAGCCATGTGTTTAGCATTTTCCATCCCAAACCTATGAATTAGGTCTTTGCAATATTTTAATTGACTGATAAATACTCCATTCTTTGTTTGCTTGATTTGCAATCTAAGAAAAATTTTAACTCACCCATCATGGACATTTCAAATTCATTTTGCATATCTTGAGAGAATTCTTTGCAAAGAGAATCATTAGTTGACCCAAAAATGATATCATCAACATATATCTGTACTAAGAGTATATCATTCAATTTTATTTTAATAAAAAGGGTGGTATCAACATTTCTTCTTGAAAAACCCTTTTCTAAAAGAAATTTACTTAGACGTTCATACCAAGTCCTAGGGGCTTATTTTAAACTTTATAAAGCCTTTTTCAATTTAAAGACATGATTAGGCTTTTCTGAGTTTTCAAAGCCAGGAGGTTGATCCACATATACTTCTTCTTGGATAAAACCATTAAAAAAGGCACTTTTAACATCCATTTGATAGAGTTTAAAGTCCATTATGGATGCAAAAGCTAATAACATTCTAATGGCTTCTAATCTGGCTACTGGAGCATATGTTTCCATATAATCTATTCCTTCTTCTTGATTATATCCTTTGGCTACTAGCCTAACCTTATTTCTAATTACTATTCCATGTTCATCTAATTTGTTTTTGAATACCCATTTAGTTCCTATAACTGGATGATTATCAGGTTTGTCAACTAATTCCCAAACTTTATTTCTTTCAAACTGATTTAACTCTTTTAGCATAACTATAATCCAATGTTCATCAATTATGGCTTCTTTTAAATTTTTAGGTTCAATTAAAGAAACAAAAGCCATATTATTGCAAACATCTTTGAGAGAGTGTCTAGTTGTTACCCCTTTAGTTATGTCACCGATGATGTTATCAAGAGGATGATATCTTGAAGTTCTCCACTCTCTTGGAAGATCTGTACTTGTTTTTGTTTCATCAATTTGAAAGTATTCATCATTTCCCTTTCCTTTGCCTTTGTGCTCTTCACCATGAATATGCATACCTTCTAAAGAATCTGAAATATCATCTAGAGTATCCTTTCTTGGCATAATTGGGTTAGTTTCATCAAAAGAAACATGGATAGATTCTTCAATGATCATAGTTCTTTTGTTATAGATTATAAATGCTTTACTGTTCAAGGAATAGTCAAGGAATATACCTTCATCAGATTTTGCATCAAACTTACCTAAGTTGTCTTTGCCGTTGTTTAGCATAAAACACTTACATCCAAACACATGAAGATGAGAAATGCTTGGTTTTCTTTCGTTATACAATTCATATGGAGTTTTCTTCAAGATTGGTCTAATTAAAGCTCTATTCATTATATAGCATGCAATATTTACAACTTCAGCCCAGAAATATTTAGGAAGGATTATATCATTAAGCAAAGTTTTGACTTTCTCTTCTAAAGATCTATTTTTCCTCTCAACTACTCCATTTTGTTGAGGGGTTCTAGGTGCAGAAAAATTGTGTTCAATGCCATTTTCATCACAAAATGATTCAAAATCCTTATTTTCAAATTCTCCTCCATGATCACTCCTAATATATGCAATTTTGAGATTTTTCTTATTTTGAATGATTTTAGCAAGTTTCTTGAAAGCATGAAAAACATCTCTTTTATGAGTAAGAAATAATATCCATGCAAATCTTGAGTAATCATCAACTATAACAAGAGCATAGTAGTTTCCTCCAAAACTCATAGTTCTAGAGGAGCCAAAAAGATCCATATGCAAAAGTTGTAAGGGTTGAGTTGTAGACACAATATTCTTTGATTTGAAGAAAACCCTTACTTGTTTTCCTTTTTGACAAGCATCACATAATCTATCTCTTTCAAATTTAAGTTTTGGTAAACCAATAACTAAATCCTTAGAAATTAGTTTGTTTAAATGTTCCATGTTTATATGGGCAATTCTTCTATGCCATAACCAAGGATCATCATCTTTACTAAGAAAACATTGATCATGATTTGATGTTTTATCTAAATTTATCATGTAAACATTTTTGGATCTATATCCTATATGTTTTATATTTCTATCATGTTTGTTTTCAGTAACACAATTATGAGAGTCAAATGATACTAGATAGTCTTTATCACATAATTGACTAACACTTAGTAGGTTGTGCTTAAGACCATCAACAAGTAAAACATTTTCAATGGAGGTAGATGAATTCGTATCTACTTTTTCGACTCCAAGGATTCTACCTTTTTTGTTGTCGCCATAAGTCACATGTCCACTATTCTTGGGAGAAATATGAGTGAACTTTGATGCATCTACCGTCATGTGTTTAGAGCATCTGCTATCAATGTATCAACTCTTCTTCAAAGAAACCTATATGATCATGTTTATGACTTAGGTACCCAAACTTTCTTGGGTCCTTGAATGTCAGCTTTGATAAAAGATCCTTTTGGAACCTATATCATTTTAATATTATTACTATTTTTCCTAAAATAGCATGTAGATGCACCATGTTCTTTCTTTCCACAATAAAAACATGTTAAGAAATGAGAACTATTCTTTTGAGTAGATGCAAATAAATTTTTATATAAATTTTGTTGTTTATCAGGTCTATATCCTAATTCAGCCATATCAAACACACATCTTTGCTTTTCTAGTATAATATCTAAATTATTTTTGCCAATAGTAAATTTGGCAAGAGAATTTTTCAAATCCTTGATTTCTTCTATAAACTTGCTACAACAATTACATGAATTAGATGCTTCTTTACTATCATGTATTACTTTTATGGTGGAAGATTGATTTGTGTCAATTGGTTTTAAAGTTTTGACTTCAGTTCTAAGATTTTCTAATTCTTCATTTGATTTTAAAACTTCCTTTTCTAAGTTTGAAATAGTTTTCTTTAAAAATGAAACTAGTTTTGCAAGTTTGACTAATTCTTTATGTAAATCAATGAATGCATCTTGAAGTTTATCAAAGGAAATAGATAAGTTATTGTTAGAAGATGTTACCTCTTCATCGCTTTAATAATTTTTGGCCATCATACTTAGATTCACGACTTCATTTTCTGAGTCTTCAGACGAATCCATATCGTTGTCTTCCCAAGTGATGCAAGCTTTCTTTGCTTTCTTATCATTGAAGGTTTTGTTTTTAGATCTTTCTATTCTTTTCTTGAAACTTGGGATATCAACTCTCAGATGTCCTGGTTGATTACATTCATAACACTTTGGAACAGAAGATGAATCTTCTCCTCTTTTCTTTGGTTTGAAGTTTGTTCTTCTTTGATTTCCTTTGTTTCTTAGGAATTTATTGAATCTCTTTACAAAAAAAACTAAAATCATCATCTTCCTCTATTTCATTCAAAACTTCTTTATCACTTCCTTCTTGAATTGAAAATGAAGCTTTAAGTGCGATTCCTTTCTTTTTCTTGTCATTTTCTTCATGTTGATTTAGTCTCATGAGTTCCATTTCGTGCTCCTGAAGCATTCCAAAAAAAGTTGCAAGAGACATGTTAGTAAGATCTCTTGATTCTATAATTGCCGTTACCTTTGGTTGCCATTCCCTGCTTATACATCTTAGAACTATGTTAATAAGATCTTCATTGGGAAATATCTTTCCTAATGATGCAAGATGATTTACTATATGTGTTAATCTCTTTTGCATATCCTGTATAGTTTCATTTTGATTCATTCTAAACAATTCATATTCATGGGTTAGGGTATTTATTTTAGATCTTTTTACATCTGTTGTCCCTTCATGGGTTACTTGTAAGGTATCCCACATTTCTTTTGCATTCTTGTAGTTTGATACTCTAAAATATTCATCCATGCCTAATGCAGATGTAATTATATTTTTGGATTTTAAGTTATATTGTATCATTTTCCTTTCTTCTTCATTGCATTGTTCCCTAGGTTTTTCTATAGTTGCATTTTCTGCTACCATAGTAGGAATGTAAGGACCGATTTCAATGGCTTCCCAGATGTTTAAATCTATAGCCTCTATGAAAATTTGCATACGGGTTTTCTAGTAATGATAACCCACACCATTGAATATAAGAGGCCTATTAATAATGTTCCCTTCGAGAAATAAAAAGTTTGATGAGGCCATAACTATTCTTGAAGTTTCTAAACCTTATAAAAGAATTAAGCTCTAATACCACTTGTATAAGGTTTAGAAACTTCAAGAATACAATTAATAATCTTTTTTAGAAACATCACAACAATAAGAGAAATAAAAATGATGAATGCAAGATTGACACTGAATAGCCTTTAATTAGAATGAGAACCAATTTCAACCAAAATTTGCTAGACTATGGCAAATACATATTAACAAAACTAAAATACCTGTTATTTGAAATAGAATTGATGTGATAATCATGAGCGTGTGCATACACTCTATGACATCGAGCAACTAAACTGGTTTCCTGGCTACTTACCTACATATTTTACAACACGGGATAGTACTACAGATTCTCAAACAAGCAATTATGGGTTTGAAAAGAAAGAACTTCAACCACTTCAAATTCTTTCTTTTCTTCTAAAGTATCAAGATCACAGAACATAATAACATAAAAACTAAACAAAAAATGGAATTATCAAAAGGCAAAATTAAGGAATTTTAGTTCTGATTATCAACTTTATCAACAATGTTGGCAAGAAAATTAGTAGTCCACAAAAGCAACAAATTAAGGACATTTTAGAAATAGTAGCATTAAATAAGATAAAGTTAGTTGAAATTTTCTTATATTTGAGACTAAGGAAAATGTTTTTTTTTTCTTGTATTTGAGATTGGAGGGAGTATTAAATAGTAAAACATCTCTAGGACCTTCATAACTAGTACTGGCCAAATTCCATCCAAAGAACACACAAAGGATAAAGGGAGATATCAACTTGAGGCAGAGTTAATTAACATTCATCAACAACCAAAATTCTATTTAATGCTATAATAATGAGAAAGGACATAGAGATATAGGAGGAGATGTGTCTACTTCACAAGAGATTAATTTTGCTCTCCAAAATTCATAACTAGTTAATTAGCATTCATCAACAACAAAATCAAATATTACAAGAATGAGAGAGAGGTTAATGTTGAAGACCAAATAATGAATAAAATTGAGACATGCATTTGAGCCAAAAAATTGTGAAGTAGACACATCTCCTCCTATATCTCTATTTAGGGCAGCTTGGAAGGCTTCCACATCCACCCCTGAATGCATTGCTTCATCATGTGAACAATCAAACACAGTGGAAGGATAAGCAAAACCCCAATTCAGTAAGATAAGACCAAAGTTTTTCTCCTTTTTAAACAAAATAATGAAAGAAGAACGGAGTAAACCTCGTCATCTTCTAGAAGCTTCATGATAGACGGGTCCATAGCAACTTCACCGCACTCGTTATCTCTGTTGCTCTGTTTAACCAAAAAATGAGATCAAAATTTTTCTTCACACCATATCAATCTATAAGCATTCTAACCACATGTTCTACTTCTATTTTTCTACTACCTAAACATATACAATCACATAATAGAATTCAATTAATTTCACTGTAAAAGGGGGGATTCCATGGTGTCATGTTAGTTAGTGTGGTGAATAGGATTATTCACGAGTTAGCAAGCATGCTCCAAATTCTAAACATCTAATGTTAATTCATCAAACACATGGGGTGCGAGTACGAGACCTAGCAATTATTGGTTTGCAAAAGGCCCAATGACAATTGTAGGCTATATATATATATATATATATATATATATATATATATACACACACACACACACACACACAAAGATCACAATCGAGAAAGAATAACGATGTTATTGAGTTTCATGGTTATGAACTTATGATATTGACTATGCATTCCAAAGTTACGCGCTAAAATCATACTAATTTCTAAATTATAGAGAAAATTGAGAATAAATGTGAATGGAATAGGTTGTGTAATTGCAACTGACCCAACCAAGAAAGAGCAAAAGGAACCAAGAAAATAATTGTCCTACTGAATTGAACACGATTCACGAACAAGGGATGATCAAGACTCGAAGGATTTTGCTTTTGCTTAGGACAAATCCCTTTATATACAGGGAGTGTCAATTTTACCATAATAACAAAAAATCCCTTTATAAAAACTACACCGCTCATGTAATACACGTGGCTGTAGAAGAAAGAAATGCAAACGCGAGGCTAGGTCAAAGAGAGAGAGGGAGAACTAAATAGTGAAGAGAAAATAGATCGAGTGTACGAACCAGCCAATGAGGTAGCCAAATCCAAGGAAGAAGGTGAGGATGCCGCATTGAGGATGATAGAGGAGCATGGAGACATAGCCAAGGAACATGTGGACGAGGAAGTGGAGGTTGGAGGAGAAGCCGAAGGAGAGGTAGGAGAGGGTGACGCTAACGATGGAGGAGTAGAGGTGCTTGGGGAGGCCGCGGGGGAGGAAGCACAGAGGAAGTTGAGGGGTACGATGGCAGCGAAGCAAAGAAGGAAGCAGAGCATGGGGATCGAGACTCCGATGGAAGCGACCATAGAATCCACAAATTTTTTGTTGTTCTTGATTATGTCGTCGAGCGACATATTCATGGCTGTAGACATGTTTGCTGGTTCAGAGTTAGGGTTCATAAGGATAATAGCTATGAAAAGAGGGGAAAAAAGGAGCAGTGGTGACTTATTTCCCTAATGTTTAAAAACAAAGACGGTCCTATATAAAACCCGCCGTTGTAAAATACATTCTAAGGTGGTTTTATAAATAACCATCGTAGAACAACTCATTTGAAGACGGGTAAACAAAACCGCCTTTGTTTTAAATCTCAATATTTACAAAAATGCCACCGGCATGTTTTCTAAGACGGGTCTGTGGCAACCGTCGTCGAAACCTCATCGTAAAAAATAGTTTTTTTTTTATTAGTGTGGAAATATATAAATGTTGAAATGAAAAAACAAAGACGCTAACTAGTCAATTAGGGTGAGGAAAAGATTGTTTCAAATGATGGTTTTTCATTTATAAGAATTAAGATATTTTGGAATGATATTGGTGGAAATTTACCAAGTCCATTATTTTATTGTTTGAGCATTTTTTTTAAGAATTTTGTTTATAAGATAAACACACATTTAAAATTAAATAACATATTTTCTTTATTCTTGTTACCCATATTACTACTCACGAATTCAAGGGATAAGACACAAGTGATTAATGTGTTGAAATTAAGATTAAATTATTTGAGTGCCTATTATTCAAGTTTGATCCTTGGTGGAAACAATTCTTGGTTAGATTTTACTTATCTCCCAACCAAACTCTAGATTAATTGGGTCTCTTTCTCCTGATGAACCGAAGGATTAAGACAAAAATAATATTACTTTTTTTTTTATCAGCAATAATAATTCATTAAAAGCACAAGTGTTGGTTAAGAAAATACATAAGAACAATGCATTGTCTCATATTTCATCCCCAACCAAATATTCTTGTCCAACATCCCAGCATGAGACAATGAATAACATTCATACAAAAAGATATGAATCTTAATCTATACAACCCTAAAGTTGCATAGAGCAAGATACATATCCAAAAAAGAACAAATTAACATCCCAAAAAGTCCCAACTAAACAATAGTCTGTTATTGATCAAAGAATATAGCTCTCGGGTTGGCTTGCCATTGCTGATATGTGACGGTAAAATCCTTGTTCGATGCCTTCAACCATGTCCACGTGAAGAAGAGGACCTTATGCCAAATAATCTCTCTGTCTAGCTACTGAGCTTTAAAAATAATTGTGTTATGATGCAACCATATACTCCACAAAATTAAGCACCAACCCACCAACCACCATTTCTTATATTAACCACCTAGCAAATTATGTGAATGTTTCCAAAAATGCTCCAAAGTTGATTGAGGAAGAGCTGAATTGGATTCTAAAAAATTGTACCACCTTCTCCAAATGGCATGAGATACGGCAAGTGAAAAACAAGTGAAAAGTGTCTTCCAAACTCTCATTGCAAAAAACACAAATGCTCATGATCTTGTAGATGTATTTACCTTTTTTCTAATTTATTTTTGTTAGGATCCCATCTAAAAGTATTCTCCACAACAAGAATGATACCTTTGGTGGAATATGGATTTGCCAAAGATTTTTGAATATGTCCACCTCGCAAGAGCCAATTCTCAACTCATATAAGGCCAAGTACACCGATTTGACTGTAAATAAAGTTGATTTATTTTCCAACCACAACCAATGGTCCTCCCAGGCCAAATTAATTGTCCTTTCCCATACAAACCACTCTCTTCTCCACTTAAAATCCCACACCCACTTGTTATCAATCCAACTATCCATATTACAAATCACTTCCCCTTTTTGCTCCGAATTCAAAAAACAATTTTGGAAAAATGTTTTGAAATGAGTCCTCCCCTACCCAGCTATCTTCCCAAAATCTAGTGATATTGTCATCCCCAATCTTCCACTTAATGGACTTATCAAACCAAGAATCACTCCCTCCCACCATAAATAATTTTTAAATATCTCCACCATAATAACTCATTAGATTTGTTCTCTCTCTCTCTCTCTCACTCTCTCTCCCCCCAAAACCTCTACACCCTGAATACTTTGATTCAAGAACCCTTTCCCATAACTCCCCCTATTATGAAAAAGATACCATTTCCACTTTGCAAGTAATGTAACACTGAAAATGGATATTTCCATAACTCTCAACCCTCCATGCTTTTTTGGCGAACATATTGTCTTCCAACTCACCCAAGAAATTTGCTCTCTCCCATCCTCTCCATGTGACACCCTCTACCCCTCACATATATATTAATAAAGGAATAAAAATTCAAATATTGATTAAAAGTATTTTTAAAACATTTTTAAATACAAGCTTTTCAAATGGGTAAAAGGCTCAGATTCACTTTCTTCTACATCATATTCAAACTTGTCCAAATAAATAATAAAGTCATCTCGACTCAAAGAAAGTCATATAAGTCTCATACAATTAATATAGAACCTATATCCTAATGTCACATCCTATCAGAGCGTGGTGTTCCCGTGTCCTCTAGCATGAGGTTCTTCATAGTCATCCACCTATTCATCTGCTCCCCCGAACACAAAGTTCAAGATCATCACAGGATCCAAACACAAACAGCAAACCGGGAGTGAGTTATCACATTGCTAACTACTAGAGAGAAACAACACAACATATAGTAGCCAAATACAATTTACTTAGCATATCTCACATTATTTCATCACTTTGTCATTCATCAATCACACCTTTCAATCATCAATCATTATACACAGGAATCACACACTCCGATCAAGACATAATAACACATCAATTTCATAATAAACAATTAGCAAGCGTATGCGACAGTTATGCTAAGACTCAAGCCTATATGCAATGTGGTACCATGTCAGTGAAAAACCACCCTGGGGCGCTTAGGAGTACATAACAAGACACACCACACAATGGGTTTGTCAGGTCACTCTCACTAAGTAAGAT
Source organism: Glycine max (assembly GCF_000004515.6). Lineage (NCBI taxonomy): Eukaryota > Viridiplantae > Streptophyta > Magnoliopsida > Fabales > Fabaceae > Glycine > Glycine max. The sequence continues at coordinate 28,731,140 of NC_038250.2, read as the reverse complement.
CATAGGGAGACCAGTCAGGGTCATGATGTTTTGCGAGAATGCTCCAACCATATGGGATCAACATAGGCTTAAAGGAGCACTCAAACCCGGTGACCCCCAAGGCCTACACTCCGAAGAGTCCGTCAGGGCCTCTCCCTCCTGATTCAGGTCCAACCCCTAAAATTATTTTAGCACACAGACTCTATCTATGAACTGTACAAAACACACGACTCCTCAATTGTTCTCAAAATAATTTTAACTCGTCGCCCTTTAAGGGTCTTATCATTAACTCGTCGCCCTTAAAGGGACTTAAAATTAACTCGTCGCCCAAAAAGGGACTTAGCATCAACTCGTCGCCCTAAAAGGGACTTAACATCAACTCGTCGCCCTAAAAGGGACTTAGCATTAACTCGTCGCCCTTGAAGGGACTTATGATCGTGTGATTGTACAATTCATAGTTCACAACTCGATGCACATATATATCTCAATCATATACATACTCAATTTATCACATACACTTAATCCCAATCACAATGGTATAATCTCAATTTAACATGTTATCATACCTCATGAATCATGTACACTTTACCTATGAACTATGCAATACACACATCTACTCAATTGTTTTCAAAATCATTTTAACTCGTCGGATTCCCACAGTGGATCCCATCACAATACTCGTCGCCCTTAAAGGGTCTTACAATTGTGTGATTGCACAGTTCATAGTTCACAACTCAATACACACATCTCATCTCAATACACATGCATTTCATCATCCGTCACATGTTCAATTTATCACATACTCACAGTTTGAATCATCATTTCATAACCTCAACATAACAATTTATACAAAAGATTTCATCACAACATGGGGTGTAAAATCCCTGAAATAGTTTCTCACAATTATATCACAATCAATTAATCAAATTCATGGGTTAAACACAAAGACATCAAGAGCACTCAAGTTTATCAATCAATTCTCATCAGGACATCAATTGGTACATAGAACACAATAATATTATATTTATAATCATAAAGAGAAAATTATAATTCAATAAACATCCCAAAATAAACCCAAATTTAGTTCTCTAAGGATACCTACACATGTTCATTCTAATCCCCAATTGCGATAAACTCATCCCTTACCTCTAAGCGGGCTCACGTGTCTTCAGCCAGCGATAGCAACATCTCTAGCAGTTCCCGAAAATTCTTTCAATTATTCATCTGACTGCTCCGATAGAATTCCCAAACGTCAGAGAGACGGAAAAGAGATTGAAACCTCCACTTGTACTGTCTTCATACGATTCCTTTTTCTCCCTTCACGAATATTATCTCGCAAATCCCAACGGTGGAAGCGTGCGGAATTGAATTTAGAACAACATATCCAAATTGCACAATAATCCAGCGGTTAACGAAACCGGGATCATAGTTTTACCAAGACAGCTCTGGGTTTCTGCGGGAAAGAAAAAGGCTACAATGCGAAGGGTGTTTCTCTCAGTTCAGACATGATATCAAAATTCCCAACGGTGAGAATGCTCGGAATTGTGTTGCAAACATGATACTCAAATTTCACGATGATCGAACGGTTAACGGGTTCGAGATCGTCATTTTTCTGAGACTAATTTGGTGGGCTGCGGGAAAAAGAAAGGGTTTTGAGAGGAGAAAGGGAAAAACGAAAATGAGGCCAAAAGGAGGCAGCTGACTTAACATAACTATTTATACCTAGGGTACTCAACCTATTATTTGTTCTATATTTATTTATTTATTTATTTATTACTAAAAAGCTTTTTAAATTTATTTACGAAAAATTGGGATGTTACACTCCACCCCACAAAAATGTCTTTGTAAAGATCTCAAAATTTTCACTACCCATCCAGAATTCTTTTAAAAAAAAGATAATTAAAAAGGGTAATGAAGAAAGTACCAAATTGATTAGGAAAATTCTTTCGGCAAAAGAAATATATTTTTGCTTCCAAGAGGTGAGCTTCTTCTTGAATTTAGCAATTATAGGTTCCCATGTCTCCAACCTCCTAGGATTCACTCCAATGGGAATTTCTAGATACACAAAGGGAAAAGATAAAACTCTATGTCATACCCTAATTTCTTCTGGGGACTATCGTTTGTTGATCTTTTGATCCTTGTTAGTCGACTTACGGTGTTGAACGCCAGTTACAATGCGAAACAGATGATCATTCAATGTTTTGATCAACAATGCGAAAGATACCGAAAGGGAGGGGCAAAAGGGTTATTTCAGGGGGTTTTCTGGACCCTGGCTCGCCCAGGCAAGCCTCTGGCTCGCCTGGGCCCCCAAATAGCTTAGGGGTGAAGTAACCAGCTTGCCTAGGCAAGCAAGCTTACTTTAGGTTAAAGCAATAGCTCGCTTGGGCGAGCTGCCATGACCTCTAATGCCATCTTTTGATATAAATAGGCATGAGGGAGGCTGAGTGAAGGGTTCAAAGGTCAAGCATTGAGAGAAATTGAGAGAAATCAGAGAAAAGAAGAAGAAAGAAGAGAAAAACAAGGCTGAGGCGCTACCGAATTGTGACCGTAATCAACTTCTACATTGTTCTTCGTTCGTCATCTGGCTAGTTTTTGTTTTAAGGATTTGAATGCGATCTATGCACCCTTAGGGGTCCTTTTTTGTTTTGTGCATCTTCATCTCTTTCTTCTATCACTAATGATCCCATTTTCTTCTTTTAAAGTAAGTTTTAACCGATCATTAGTACCGCAAGTTATCTGTAAAAAAGGTTGAAGGTTAATAAGCAAAACCAAAATAAAACCAACTCATAAACTTCTTCATTTCATCAAAACATCACTTGAGGTCATTTCAAGGTTCAACGCCTTAACAATTCTCTCCACTTTTCAAAGTTTAAAACATCGTTTCAAGGTCTAACGACTTAAACGACTTTTGTTCACAATTAAAATCGATCTTTCAAAAAACATAAAATCAATGTAACACACAAACTTTCAGACTTAAAGAAATAAATAGGCCTGAATTTCTCATCACACCTGAGGATACGTAGGAGCAAGGGCAACACCCTTGTCGACCCCAAAAAAATTAAGAGGAAAAATACAATTTTGAAGTCATGTTTTGCACACTCGATTAAAGGTTGTCGTCCATTGTGACGAGCGCGTGGGGTGCTAATACCTTCCATGTGCGTAAATAACTCCCGAACCCTTACTTTCAAAATCTGCAGACCTTCGTCTTTTTGGTTTTTCTAACGTTTTCCTCGAATAAACATTGGTGGTGACTCCATACGTTTTCTTCATGAGAAGACACATTTTTACATTTTGCCTCGCTCTCCCACCGAAGGGTAGGTTGCAATAGTTGGCGACTCCGCTGGGGATTTGTTAGAGAGTTAGGCCATTCGATCAGTGTGTAATGTTTTTATCGTGACTTCTTCTTTATTTATGTTCCCTTTTCCCTTTTATCTTTTGTTTTGTCCATATAACCTTTGCTATGTTGTTGTGTTTGGTGTGTGTCTATCTTCTATTACATTCATAGTTAGAAATATTTTTTCTATGCACACATAGACACCTACACCTTGAACACACATTGAGATATTAGGCCCTATACCCAGGTCTATGTGAGCCATAAGGAGTGGAGGTCGATCTGTGGTCATGCTGGGTCTCAGACTCGCTTGATAATAGTGAAGCCTCATCTAGAGTTTCCTCTTTTGGTGATGGATTGTCGCTGATAGTCCCTACCTAAGAGGATGATATCTCTAGAAGCCAGTAAAAGTTACATGAAAGCACCATTGGGAGTTATCACTAGAAGTGGACTTTTGGATCCTTTCCATTAGGTTCTTGAATTAGGGGGCACATAACAAACTCACTCTGGCATGTTCCTTGATTGCATCATGCATCTCTTCATGGCATCATAATGGACATATCATTCCAGCATTTATCATTTATCATATTCATGCATTGGATTTGGATAAATCATTGCATTATCATACACTTTCATTTGACATGCTTTTGTTCTACCAGCTGCATATAGTCTATTTCTATCATTCGCATGTTATGTTCACTCATGCATGATCCTTGCATTTTCCTCTGTAAAATAAAAACAAACAAAAACAAGAACAAAAGAAAGTATAGTTTACACCACACTCTTAGTTACATGTGGTCGGTACCATGATGATGGCTATAAACCAACAATGTTGGGATTATACAATCATTTCTCTTAAAAAATGATTGAAAATCACGTGAATACGGTACCTAATGCACGGTTAACTAGGAAGATGATGATTCTTAGGGCATCTCATGTCGATCTCATAATTACATGCATAACATAAGTATGCCTTAGTCATTCATCTCTATTATATGTAGTCAAAGTATTGGCGATCAAAATTGCTATTCCTTGGATTATAGGGTTGAACCAAACACATGTTTTAAGGAAAGGTTCATCAAGTCAAGGTCAAGTATGGAAGTAACCAGCTTTCAAAAGTTGGGGCAAAAGATGGATCGAGTTACATCACTTCTTTGTCTACTGCCAACACATGATTGAGCTAAATAATTTTAAAAAAATTAAGGACTGCTAATGTCCATGTCTTATTTCAGTTTCACTTTGTGACGAACCATATTGTTTTAATGAAAATCTAAAATGATTCGACCCTATGTCCTGTGTAAAATTTGCAATACTTCAACAATGTATCATTCACATACATCCATGCTTATTTTTCTTTACACATTGGTGGCATTGCTCATCGCATTCTTTCCTTGAAATCAAAACTGTAATCATTGTAATCAAAAGGAAAGAATGAGCTTTACGGCTCCCTTATCGAACGCGTGTCAGAGCTAGAGTGATGAGTGAAATAGAGGTGCATGAGCAGATGAAGGTGACATGGAGGCCATGAAAGAGAAAATGACCACAATGATGGAAGCCATGATGAGTATGAGAAAAATGATGGAGGTAAACATGGCTAAAGTTGTTGCCACAAGTGCTGCCACTAAGGTGGACCCGACTCACCCATCTGGCCTCAATCCAGTAAATCCTCCAGTCTCGAATATGGTAGGGCAGGGAGGCAAAGCGTTAGGAAGTACAGGCATCCCCCATTTTGTGTAAGTTCAGAACAAACATTCCTTCCCACTATATGGCTTGCCTCCCAACTATACATGAAATTAATTCTATTGAAGAATCTTTTCGTATTGAGTATTTTTTATATATATTAGATCAATCAATTAATTTTATTGAATTAATCAATCTCCATTGAATTAATCAATTAATTGAGTATTACAATGGAGACTAATTTTGGAGAATTAATCAATTAATTGAGTATTACAAAAGATCAATCAATTAATTCTATTGAATTAATCAATCTCTGATATTACAAACATGAAGAATCTTTTCGTATTGAGTATTTTTTATACATATTAGATCAATCAATTAATTCTATTGAGACACGATTTGAACAATTTTTACAATATGAGACTATTTTTGGTTTTTTATTTGATTCCAAAAAATTAAAGCTTTAGATGAGGATGAATTGAAAAAATATTGTATTAATCTTGAAATTTTTTTAAGGTTTAATGAATACTTTGATATTGATGGTCTTGATTTATTTTCAGAATTGAAAGTACTAAGAGAAGAAATTAGCACACCAATAGAAGTATTGAGTTATATTAAAACTTTAGATTCTTTTCCAAATGTTTACATTGCATATAGAATTTTATTGACAATCCATGTAATAGTTGCTACTGCTGAAAGAAGTTTTTCAAAATTAAAATTGCTTAAATCATATCTAAAATCAACAATGTTACAAGATAGATTGAATGAGTTAGCTATTTTATCTATTGAAAGTGAAGTGTTAAAATTGCTTGATTATAAAACTCTGATAAATGATTTTGCAGCTAAAAAAGCTAGAAGATTAATATAAAAATTGATATTTTATATAATATACTAAGTCTCTTTAAAATTATTGTAAAAAAAGACCCCTTTAACATTTTCACCTTAGGTCCCAATATGTCTGTACACGGCCCTGGGCATACCCCTGCCAAACACTTTGGGGGGCCTTCAGTATAACCCACAACCACAACCCTTGCATTTTGCGGTGGGAAGAGTCCCTCCTGCTATGGTGGAAAGGTAGAAATTGGATCATATAGAGGAAAGGCTAAGGGCCATTGCAGGAGGCAGAGATTATGCCTTTGCTGACATGGAAGAGTTGTGCCTAGTACTCGACGTGGTCATTCCTCCGAAGTTCAAGGTGCCAGACTTCGATAAGTACAATGGGACTACTTTCCCCAAGAATCACCTGAAAATGTACAGCAGGAAAATGGGGGCATACTCGAAAAATGAAAAATTGTTGATGCATTCCTTCCAAGAAAGTCTTATTGGGGGCAGCCGTCACCTGATATACTAATCTGGAACCATCCCGAGTCCATTCTTGGAAGGACCTAATGGTTGCCTTCATTAGGCAGTATTAGTACAATTCTGATATGGCTCTGGATAGAATGTAGCTACAGAACGTGTGCAAGAAGGAGCACGAATCTTTCAAAGAATATGCCCAAAGGTGGAGGGATCTGGTAGCTCAAGTAGCGCCCCTAATGATGGAAAGGGAGATGATCACAATGATAGTAGACGCGTTACCGGTGTTCTACTATGAGAAGATGGTGGGTTACACGCCTTCAAGCTTTGCCAATTTTGTTTTTGTCGGCGAAATGATCAAAGTGGGTCTGAAAAGAGGCAAATTTGATCATCCTGCTTTGATGAATAAAAAGCTTGGGGAAAATGGAGAGAATAAGAAGGAGGGAGGAACCCATGTTGTGATTGCCATTCCTACATGGCCAAATTTCTCACCAGCTCAACAATGTCAATACTCAGCCAATATCAACCCTTCTCATTACCCACCACCCTATCAGCCAAGAACACCTAATCATCCACAAAGGCCACCCCTAAATCAGCCACAAAGCCCGCCTACCACACATCTGATAGTAGACACCACCCTCAACATGAACCAAAACACCAACCAAGGAAGCAATTTTCCAGCAAAGAAGCCTATAGAATTCACCCCAATTCTGATGTCGTATGCTAACTTACTCCCTTATCTACTCAATAATGCAATGGTAGCCATAACCCCAGCCAAGGTTCCTCAACCTCCATTTTTTCGAGGATATAACTCGAATGCAACATGTGCTTATCATAGAGGAGTTTCGGGGCATTCCATTGAGCATTGTATGACCTTGAAACATAAGGTGCAAAATCTGATTGATGCAGGCTAGCTAAAATTTGAGGATAATCACTTATGAATTCTAACGTTGAAAAGCGACACTATGCATGGGCCAATTTGAAGGTTGTTGTTAGATGTCTCCAATCACTCATTAGGATTTTCAAGTTTATGCCATTATTGTAAACAAGAGTCACAATGCTAATAATATGGATAAATTTGATGTCCTTATCTCATTCTCTCAGAATTACATCTTTTCTTATTTAACTTTCACTGGAATGTGAATGTAAGCCGCTGGTTTCTTTGTTCAAATGACTTGCGCTCCTGAGTTGATCTCCAAGTCTATTCAATCAGATACTACTCGTTCTATATGTTTGGTAGGGGTACCGTAAACGACAAGTAAAGTAAAAAAAGAAGAAAAAAAAATGTTTGATTGACTATTTTTTAAACCAAAATAAGAAGTACAAACATTCATGTGACCTCATTTTATCATTCTTAAAAGTTGTCTTTTTGAGAGAAAAATGAGTTATTTAGAATGACAGTCCTTTGACTTAATCTGTCAATTGAAAATATTTTAAATATTTCTCGAGAACCTACACAGTTTCTTTCATTTTTCCTTGCTACAAGGTCATGACAAAAGACAACAATGGATACCTCAGAGCCCTACACTGGGGAAATGAGAGGCACCATGCATGAGCCTCAAGTGAACCTAGGGGCAGATCAGAAGTTCTCACCTAGTAGGTTGAAAACCCGAAAGGGCGGCCTCAACATCCCAAACACTAGTTTATCCTTTGCTACCCCCTTTGAGCCAAAGCATATTTGTTTTCTAAAAACAACAAAAAAAATAGCAAAAGCAAAATAGAAACCCTAAGTGGGAACCACCGCTAAACCGACGGGAAGAGCAATGCAAAGAACACATGCATGAAGTTGGGCAACAATGAAGAAAACAAAATCTGCCAAAGGCGAGTGAAGAAAAAAAAAGAGACAAAGATCTCCATGATTTACAAGAAAGGCACAAAAGTGCAACGAAAGATTAATGTACAAGACAAAAGGAGTAGAGCCTAACCCAAAAGTACAAGCAAGACTCTCAAGGTTCTTACCCAAGGAATGACCAACTTTGCTTTTAAGTTGGAATTCTGGAATGAAACCAACACACACTTTTGATTGTTGAAAAATATATATTTATAAAAAGGTTAAATTACTCATTTGGTTCCTATATTTTCATGATTCTTACTTTTTTAGTCCCTATAGTTTGAAAGTGGTCTTTTTAGTCCCTATGGTTTACATTTTAATTCTCTTTTAGTCACTGTAGTTTTGAAAGTGGTCTTTTTAGTCCTTATAGTTTCATGATTCTTAGTTTTTTAGTCCCTATAGTTTTCAAATTATAGGGACTAGAAGAGAATTAAAATACAAACTATAAGGACTAAAAATAACACTGTCAAACTATAGGGACTAAAAGAGAATTAAAATGTAAACTATAGGGACTAAAATTGTAAGAATCATGAAACTATAAGGACTAAATGAGTAATTTAACCTTATAAAAAAAAAGAATCCTCAAGGTTTCGCACTTGCACATTTGAGAAGAAAACTCATTCGACCAGGAGCTCATGAAAAATGCCCAAAGACAATTGTCATAGTAGGGTACATTTGATGTTAGTCGCTCATGCAGACTCTTTAGGATTCCTTTTGAATCCAAGCGTGGCCTTTGTTGTATAAAATCTTTTGGGATCAACCCATGTCATCAAGCTTCAGTGGGATCAGCAGACCCTTGACATCACTCTACGATCTTAAATCGGGAAAGTTTCACTTGGTCACATACCAAGGTTGACAATCCATTGCCATCCTTCAATGGGGCACACGATAAATCCTAAAGCCTTATGTTTTCTTGCTGTGCAGAATAATCAAAGTGTTTTTTTTTTAAAAAAAAAAGAAGAAAGGGGAAAACCCTAGGATCAATATTTTGGTTGATTGATTAAATGTCAAACAGCTCCATTATCGTCACCCAAAATTGTCAAGTGAGTAAACAAAACATACGCTCTGAGGGAGTCCTCGAAGAGATTTGCAAAAAAAAAAATAGAATGAGGTCGCATGAATTATCACATCTTCCCGAAAGAGAAAGTCAATCTGTGTTTTCCATAAAATAAAAGAAAGAATAAAAAAATCAAATCAAAATCAAAACCACAAAAAAATAGGAAAGAATGTCGTGAGTATTACACAATTTTTATGATTCAAAACCTTTTGCATCACTAGCGTTTCAAGATGAAGGTTACGTGCATCTGCATCCCAAATCATGTTCATATTAGGCTATAAGTGCATAGATTTATCTTTATATACCACTTTCCCAAATCTAATCTTTCAAGTTTAGGATGAGAGGCCTTCTCAAAGAGTCAACCTCTTGCTTTCTCATAAGGTTAAGCCCTTTGGTACTAGTACCTATTGGCTTACTTCTTTGGACTCAAAGTCCTCGCATTTATCTTTCATAGGACTCAAAGTCCTCACCTTTACCTTTCATAGGACTCAAAGTCCTCTATCTTTATCTTTCATAGGACTCAAAGTCTTCCATCTTTATGTATTCAAGACTATCAACGTCTTCTTTACATTTCAAAGACTATCAGAGTCTTTTGTTAAGACTATCAAAGTCTTCTTTACATTTCAAAGACTATCAATGTCTTTTGTCAAGACTATCAAAGTCTTCTTTACATTTCAAAGACTATCAGAGTCTTTTGTCAAGACTATCAAAGTCTTCTTCACATTTCAAAGACTTCAATGTCTTTTGTGAAAAGATGACAATGTCTTCATTTACATTTCAATGTCTTTTGTCAAAAGACAACAATGTCTTCATTTACATTTCAAAAGACTTCAATGTCTTCAGTCATTTACGCTTTCAAAATACTACAACTTCTTCATTTACATTTCAAAGACTTCAACGTCTTTTGTCTTTTATAGGACTCAATGTCCTTCGTAGGACTCGACGTCCTCTGTTTCTATGCTTTGAAAAAAAAGAAAAAAAAAGAAGAAAAAAGAAAAAAAAACCTTCAAAAATCTTCTGCTCTACAGGACTTCAATGTCCTCATGTTTTCTCAGTTTCACTTCCTTGTTTCACCAATTGCCCAATCGAATAACAAGATCGCTCGAACAAAATTAGTGTCCTTCTCTTTACTTCCCTTTTAGTTCCAATAAAAGATAAGTAAAGAGGGACAACTGTCATACCCTAATTTCGTTTGGGGACTATCGTTTGTTGATCTTTTGATCCTTGTTAGTTGACTTACGGTGTTGAACGCTAATTATAGTGCGAAATAGATGATCATTCAATGTTTTGATCAAGAATGCGAAAGATACCGAAGAGAGAGGGGTAAAAGGGTCATTTTAGGGGGTTTTCTGGACTCTGGCTCGCCCAAGCTAGCCTTTGGCTCGCCTAGGTCCCTAAATAGCTTAGGGGTGAAGTGACCAGCTCGCCTGGGCGAGCAAGGTTACTTTAGGTTGAAGCAACAACTCGCTTAGGTGAGCTGCCATGACCCCTAATGCCATCTTTTGCTATAAATAGGTGTGAGGGAGGCTGAATAAAGGGTTCAAAGGTCCAACATTGAGAGAAATTAGAGAAAAGAAGAAGAAAGAAGAGAAAAACGAGGGGGCTACCGAATTGCGATCGTAATCGACTTCCACATCGTTCTTCGTTCATTCTTCATTCGTCATCCGGTTAGTTTTTGTTTTAAGGATTTGAATGCGATCTATGCACCCTTAGGGGTCCTCTTTTGTTTTGTTCATCTTCATCTCCTTCTTCTATCATCAATAATCCCATTTTCTTCTTTTAAAGTAAGTTTTAACCGATTATTAGTACCACAAGTTATCTTTAAAAAAGGTTGTAGGTTAATAAGCAAAATCAAAATAAAACCAACTCATAAACTTCTTCATTTCATCAAAACATCACTTGAGGTCATTTCAAGGTTCAACGCCTTAACGATTCTCTCCGCTTTTCAAAGTTTAAAACATCATTTCAAGGTCTAACGCCTTAAATGACTTTTGTTCACAATTAAAATTGATCTTTCAAAAAAACATAAAATCAATGTAACGCACAAACTTTCAGACTAAAGGAACTACGTAGATCTGAATTCATCATTGCACCTGAGGATACGTAGGAGCAAGGGCAACACCCTTATCGACCCCCCCAAAAAATATAAAGAGGTAAAATACATAATTTTGAAGTCATGTTTTTCACACTCGATTAAAGGTTGCCGTCCATTGTGATGGGCGCGTGGGGTGCTAATACCTTCCCCGTGCATAAACAACTCCTGAACCCTCACTTTCAAAATCCGCATACCTCGTCTTTTTAGTTTTTCTAACGTTTTCCTCGAATAAACATTAGTGGCGACTCCACGTGTTTTCTTTATGAGAAGACGCATTTTTACGTTTCGCCTTGCCCTCCCGCTGAAGGGTAAGTTGCGACACTATAATTCAAATATTTCGAGATTCTCTCCACCCCAATTCCCCAAATCTACTTTTATGAAAATTCACCTTCAAACCGGGTATAAGTTAAAAATGTCTCAAAATGCTTTTCACAACCACCACATTTTGTGTACCCTCATGTCACCCACAAAAATGTATCTTCTGCATATTGCAACAAACTCACATCTACCCCCTATCTCCCACCTTATACTATTCATAAAGGTTTTTAGCGCATGCCTCTCTCATCATTCCACTCAATCCCTCTATCACCATAGTGAAAAGAAAAGGGTGGTGGGGGGGGGGGGGGGGGAGGATTATAGATCTATTTCTTTGGTAGGTTGTATGTATAAAGTGGTGGCTAAAGTTTTGGCAAAAAGGTTACAAAAGGTATTGCATGGGGTGATAGATGAAAGACAATGTGCATTCTTGGGGGGGAGAAATCTTTTTCATTGTGCCTTGATTGCTAATGAAGTGGTGGATGAAGCTAGGAGGAAAAAGAAAAAGTGCATGATTCTTAAAGTTGACTATGAAAAGCATATGATTCAGTATGTTGGAAATTCCTTTTCTATATGATGAGAAGATTAGGCTTTGATGAGATTTGGATTGGTTGGATATATGGGTGTCTTTCCACTTCTTTGGTTTATATTCTTGTCAATGGAAGCCTTCAAAGGAATTCCAACTCCAAAGAGGCCTAAGACAAAGTGACCCACTCGCACCTTTTCTTTTCACTATGGTGACAGAGGGATTGAGTGGAATGATGAGAGAGGCATGCGCTAAAAACCGGGTCACTTTGTCTTAGGCCTCTTTGGAGCTGGAATTCCTTTGAAGGCTTCCATTGACAAGAATATAAACCAAAGAAGTGGAAAGACACCCATATATCCAACCAATCCAAATCTCATCAAAGCCTAATCTTCTCATCATTATAGAAAAGGAATTTCCAACATACTGAATCATATGCTTTTCATAGTCAACTTTAAGAATCATGCACTTTTTCTTTTTCCTCCTAGCTTCATCCACCACTTCATTAGCAATCAAGGCACAATGAAAAAGATTCCCCCCCCCCCCAAGAATGCACATTGTCTTTCATCTATCACCCCATGCAATACCTTTTGTAACCTTTTTGCCAAAACTTTAGCCACCACTTTATACATACAACTACCAAAGAAATAGATCTATAATCCCCCCCCCCCACCACCCTTGTTGCTCCTCTATTGTTGGGATGAGAGCAATGAAAGAAGCATTTGTACCTCTAGTGAAATTATCGGAAGTGGGAAAATCGTCGAGGAATTTAACAATGTCACTCTTCAAGATGTGCCAAATTTCCTTAATGAATTTAAAATTGAATCTATCCAGTCCTAGACTTTTTGAACTTCCACAATCCCAAATGGTCTCCTTAATTTCCTCCTCCCCAAACCTACTAATTAGCACGGAATTGTCTTCACTAGAAATCTTCTTGAAATTTACTTCATTTAAACAAGGTCTCTACTAATCTTCCTCTCCAAAATCTTCAAAAAATTTCCACACATCCTCCTTAACCTCCATAGGTCTTCCTTCCATGAACTATTCACCTCCACCCCTCTAATCATATTTCTCCTCCTCCAATTCACCACAATATGATAGAATTTTGAATTTCAATCACCATACTTGAGCCACTTCAATCTTGATTTTTGTTTGAGCAAAGATTCATTAAGCATAACATTCCTTCAAAAATCTTCTTGTATCACTTTTCTTGCTTCCATATCCTCCAAAGACAACCCCTCTATCCTCTCCCTTTCATCCAACTCATTCATATCCTTTTCAATTCTAGCAATGTTTTAGTTGATATTGACAAAATGTACCAAAAAAATATTATGACTCATGAATAAAAATAAGCAAGATGATCAAACCTAAATATCAATGATTTATAGGTGGTGGTTTATGATTTTGTGTAAGACACAAATCATTCCTAGGAAATGAATTATACATACCTTCCTTTATAGGAATGATTTTACAAAAATAAGTTTCAAAGTAGGTTTCATGTGATAATTTTTTCAAACAAATAAAGATTAAGACTTAATTATTATTTTAGTCCCTCAAACTTAAATTTTTTTTATAGTCCTTGGATTTTGGAAATTGCTCTTTTTAGTCCCTCCTAGAATAAATTGGCATTATGTGACAATTTTAAAATGCAAATACTTAGAGGTAGTGCTTTGTTGTCCATAGTGATCCTATACAACTCGAATAGGATTGCCTTCGATGGAGGATACATGTGGTCTAAAACAAAAAAAAATACATGATGATAACAGTTTATACTCATATTGCCATTTTGAAGAAGTGTCTATGACATCAAAAGTTTTAAAAAAAAATGGTAAAGTAATGCCTGTATTTTTTTTATCTATCTCTAGCGAAAATATAGACGATATCAGGCTTGTGTGTCCACATTTATGTTTTTCTTTCATTGGGCTAAATTTAATATATTGTAACAAATCTAATGATTTGGTGCAAGCATTTTTAATATTTGTCAATCTTTTTCTTTCCATTGCACAATGCCCTTAAAACTCAAGAACATGTTTAATTAGACACCCAAAACACTAACACTATACAATTTAAAAAGTAAAATAAAAATTTCTATAAAGTAAATATAGTTGTTATGTCAAAGAAGAAGAAGAAAGATATGCCTATTATAATTGTTTTGGTATGCACAAAAGCTATTTGATAATACACGGTTAAGCATTGAAATGAAAAAAAGAATGTATTATTCTTTCTTTTTCCATTGATTAACCCTGAAAAGGAGCAGAAAGAAAAAACATAAATGAAATGGTCCAAACATATAGCAATGAACTCAATATTATGTTTTTATTGAGTAGGAATTGCTCAGGTTTTATTTTTTTTAAAAATAACTGAATTAAAAACAAAGAGATAGTACTTTCTATTTTAAAAAAATAATTGAATTAAAAACAAAGATAGTAATTTGTTATAAAAAAAATAACTAAATTAAAAATCTTCATAAATTGTCTTTCTCGATCAAATTTTCCCATGCAAACTGTAACATCCCAATTTTTCAGGTGTGTGTAGTAGACAATGTTATTGTTTTATTGTGTGATTGAGTAGTATTTTTAGACTATTGAAATGGTAGAAAATGAAATATTACCATAGGATACCTTAGTAGGGTTAAGCTCTTAAGTTTTTAAGCTAAAGTCTAGAAAAAATAAGGATAATTCAGAGAAAATTCTATAGTCAAATAATGGTCAACTCATTAATGGCCTAGATGTTAATAATTGGATTTTGATCTAGAAATAGAAATTAGAAGCTTGAAAGAAGAATATTAGTAATTAATGTAAGTAAGGTTAAAAATTAAGTGAGGATAATTAAGGTTGATTAATGGTGATCTAAATTTCATAGAATTAGAAAAGGGATAATTAAGTTATAAGAGTTTAAAGTGGAGGACATTTTCATAAATGACTATACAACTAGTTTAAAAATATATTTTTTTTAATTAATTGATGACTAATTAAAGTGTATAATTATATGATGTAGAATAATTAAAATAAGTTAGTTGTAACACCCTGAAAAATTACAACTCAGGCTGAGTGAGGAAACTACTATGTGTTGTGTCTTCTATGTTTATGTGTATTTAATTTCAGTAGTTATATGTTTTTAATCATAGAATTTTCATGTTATATATGTCTATAATGAGTGTAAATAATTTGTCTAGTCTAGCTTGATAGAGATATGGAAACTACCTGAACAAAAAAATCATTTGTAAAAAAATGGCATTGTACACTGACTGGTAGTATAATTTAGCTCTGTGTGAGAGTGATCTCTGTGTGAGGTTCACTTTGGTTATACGTAATTCTAGGGAGATTAGCACAATAATCAAGAAGTTTAGGATATAAATTATCAATTTTAGTAAAAGCAAAATTTCCAAAGTAAAATTTATCCTTTTTAAGTAAAATTTCAAAAGTGAAGCCCACCACATTTGGTAGTGATGTAGACATTTTCCATGGCTGAGCAAGGGTCATTCATGGGTCAAAATTGAGAGATTAAGATGAGCCTACACAATAATCCGATGGACCATGCTCTAAGCTTCTTCTATAAGTTCATTTAGACTCCAAAACTCACCAAAGTTGCTCCTTCTTCCTCTTCTTCACAAGCTAGTCAATAGGGAAGCAGACACCATTTCCACTCTTCTTCCAAGCTTTTCCAAGTGTTTTTTGAGGCCTTCTTTCACCAAGCTTAGGTAAATGACCTTCATTTTTAACTCTAAGCTTGTCACTTCATTTTCTTGCTCTATTCTCAATTGTAGCTTCAAATCTTATTTTTGCACTCCTGAAGGTTGGAAACTAGAATCTAAACTACTTCATTCTTTCTTATAAATTTCATGGAGACTACAAGAGGTAAGGGGGGTCTCTCCAGCTCTTAAACCCTAAGCTTGTTGTTAAACTTCCTTGAACATGTTTTGAAATTTTCGTGCTTACTGCCCTGTTCTGAATCTGTGTGCTAAGCTATTTTCCTTGAGTTTTTGAGTGTTAAAATATATGATTATCCTTAAATTTTTCTTAAATAGGAGTTTTTTTAGAAAAAGTTATGAATAAAACAAGTTTTAGAACATTTTACTAGATAAAATTTGTCACGAAAATAATCTAGCAGGAAAGTTGTATGGATTAGTTTTTATTAAAGTTTTGACCTCAAAAATGAGTTTATTGGGCGTGAAAATGTAAGGTAGCATATAAGATTTGTGAAAAACCAATTCTCGGAGCATCGAGAGGACTAAGAATAAGTTAGGAGTGAAACTTTGTAAAACTGAGCGATAGAGTGATTTTGGAGAGTAGAAACTTACATTAGAAACCATGCATCTGGATAAAGTTACCTTAGAATTATTTATTTTTGGAATTGTTTATTTAATTGTTATATGATTGTTGAGATAAACTACAAACTCTAATGACTAGATGCATGCTATGAAATTGTGATGATTTTTCTACTAATGCATTTTCTAAAACACCTGTATATTATTATTATTGTTGTTGTTGAATGGTAAGACCGGCAGAGTGTGAACTTTGATAGTTATATTTGTGGCATGTGAATCTATATTTTGTTGTGTGTGTGTGTGTGTGTGTGTGTGTGTGTGTGTGTTGTCATTTTATCTGTACGCTTTGTGGTTTGGGTCTGAGGGTGCTCGACCCTCGACAAATTGTTTGCTAAAATTTTAGGATGATTGTATTTTAGTCATTATGTTTTCTGCGAATAGACATGTTCTTTTTATTACTTAAGAGATTGAGATTCATTTTCTAATGGTAGTACGTTTGTTTGATCTTCACCTCAATTTCTTGTTGTGTGAATGTTTGATTATGTTTGTTGTACGGGGCATGAGGGCTACGAATTGTTGATGAATTGGCAAGAGCATCAATCCATCCCAAGTAGTAAAGTTAAAACGAAAGTTCGACTATCGAATCCACAGGGACTTTGTTTGTACTTAGGTAGATAAATATTTTATTAATAAAAAAAGTTAAAGAAAATTGATTTGAAAAGGTTATAAGAAAAATAGTAAATTAAATTCACAAAAAATTAAATCAAACAAGAGGAGAGTTAAACATGAATTTAAATTAATTAATTAAAGACAAAAAAGATGAGAAAATCCAATAATATTACAGAAGGAAATTCAGAAGATGAGAATGTTGGGAATTTCTCTTACCAGAGCTACTCTTTGATGTAATGTTAATGATTTTTCTCTATTTATAATTACTCCAATTAACACCTGCATATGCTAGTATACTTTAACTTTGCTCCCCCGTATGAAAAAACCTAATTTATCTATTTTTTCTTCCAAATCCATTTGCAGAGCTAAAATAGTAAATTGCATTAAGAATAGAGATGTATAATAGGCTAAACAAATATCAACTTATCCCTAGTGATGACTTTATTTAGATACTCTTTTCCAGTTCTATTAGAAAATAATGTTTCTCAACGCTACCCCTAAAACTTACCATACAAATGGGTGATCAAGCCACAAGTAATAATATTAAGCAGAAGAAAGGATAATGCAAATGCACTATTATTAAATCGATAGGAAGAGAAATTATATCAAGAGTAGTTGGCTGCCAATTTTCCAACAAAGGGGGTTTATGTATAAGCAAAGCTTCATGGAGAATCAAAGGTGATTCAAAGGTGTTTTGATGATAACAATCATGATAACACAAGATGATGGCACATGTGATGACAAAAAGCTCAAAGATCAATCAAAGAACAACTCAAGTGAATCAAGAACAATTCAAGAGTTCAAGATAAGAATCAAGAAGAATTCAAAATTCAAGAAGAAAGTTTAGAGTCAAGAATGAAGATTCAAGGTTCAAGATCTCAAGAATCAAGATCAAGATTCAAGAATCAAGAGAAGGCTTAATCAAGATAAGTATGAAAAGGTTTTTCTCAAAAATTGAATAGCACATGGTTTTCTCAAAACATGTTTACCAAAGAGTTTTTACTCTCTAGTAATCGATTACCAGATTGTTGTAATCGATTATCAGTAGCAAAATGGATTTGAAAAAGTTTTCAAATTGAATTTACAACGTTCCAATTAATTTCAAAAAGTTGTAATCGATTACAATGTTTTGGTAATCGATTACCAGTGCCTTTGAACGTTGAAATTCAAATTCAAATGTGAAGAGTCACATCCTTTCACACAAAAGCTTTGTGTAATCGATTACACTAATTTGGTAATCGATTACCAGTGTTTGTTTATGAATAAATCAAAAGATGTAACTCTTCAAAAAGGTTTTGACTTTTTCAAATTGGTTTTAAGTTTTTCTAAAAGTTATAACTATTCTAAATGGTCTTCTTGACCAGACATAAAGAGTCTATAAAAGCAAGGCTTTGATTTGCTTTTCAATAGACTTTACATTCATTCAATCAATCCTTTGCAAGCCTTGAATCTCTTTGAACTTCTTCTTCTTCTTTGTACCAAAAGATTTCTGAAGTTTTCTGGTTTTCTAAACCTTGAAAACTTGTGCTATTCATCTTTTCTTTCTCTTCTCCCTTTGCCAAAAAGAATTCGCCAAGGACTAACCGCCTGAATTCTTTTTGTGTCTCTCTTCTCCCTTTTCCAAAAGAACAAAGGACTAACCGCCTGAATTCTTTTGTGTCTCCCTTCTCCCTTGTCAAAGAATTCAAAACGACACAGTCTGAGAATTCTTTTGATTCTTCCCATTCCCTAATACAAAAGTGTTCAAAGGACTAACCGCCTGAGAATTCTTTTGTATCCCCATTCACAAAGTATCAAAGGTTTAATAGCCTGAGATATTTGTCTTAACACATTGGAGGGTACATCCTTTGTGGTACAAGTAGAGGGTACATCTACTTGGGTTTGACTGAGAACAAGAGAGGGTACATCTCTTGTGGATCAGTTCTAGTGGAGGGTACATCCACTAGGTTCAAAGAAAACAAGGGAGGGTACATCCCTTGTGGATCTTTGCTTGTAAGAGGATTTTTACAAGGTTGAAAGAAATCTCAAGGATCGCAGGTCGCTTGGGGACTGGATGTAGGCACGGGTTGTTGCTGAACCAGTATAAAAACTCTTGTGTGTTTGTTTCCTTCTTCCCTACTCTTTTACTTTCCGCTGTGCATTTAATTTCCGCGCTTTTACTTTTTGTTAAGTTTTCTCTTCTACTCCTCATTCTCTTAACAATTTAGTAAAAGCCTTAGAAGAGTAATTTTTTAATTAGTAAAGGTTTAGGAATAATTAATTCAACCCTCCTTCTTAATTATTCTGAGGCCACTCGATTCAATAGTTTAGCCTTTCATTGTCATGGAGGCTTTACAATTGCTAGAGGGAAATATTTAGTAAAGGAAAAGAAGATAAGAAAGGAAATGGAGGGAATGAATGACTCCCAATGCTTGTTTCTCTTTCTTCTAGTGTTTGCCTTCTATAAGGAATTGTATTCCCTTGGAATTTCTATGTGTCTTTTCCTTCTTCTCTCTTCTTCTTTTATAAGTGTAGATTAGCGGGCTTGTTGCACTAAGCCCGCCTTTACTTTCCTGAATTAGCCGTGCTTTCCCTAATTATTCCGCTTTCCTTAATTATTCTTCTTTCCTTAATTAGCTTGTTTTCCTTTATTAGTCATGCTTTCTTCAATTAGTATTCTTTCCTTAATTAATCATGCTTTCCTCAATTAGCTTGCTTTCCTTAACTAGCTCTGTTTTCCTAAATTATTCATGCTTTCTTGGGCTTTATTTTACTCACTAAGCATAATAAATTCATCACTTTTAATATTCTCTGCACAAAAACTTAAATGATGTTAATTTAAAAATTATTTGCTAAAAAAGAAACAATTAGGAGAGAAAAATTACAAATTCCTATATAATTTAACCCCAAAATATACTCATAATTAGCAGTTATCATGAATGTAATGTGGCAGAAAGATGCAAGGAGATTGAAGGAAGAGTAAGGAACTGTTAGTTTTGTGCCATCTGTGAGATGACGTGTTTTGTTATTAGGTTTCATCTGTGAGATGGTGTGGTTATGGTTAGATTTTGTCTATGAGATGGTGAGGTATGTAATTATGGTCCATGTGTGAGATGGTGAGGTATATGGTTATGTTCCATCTGTGAGAAATGGATGATTTACAGGATACACTAGGGTATAGTGGGTAGAGAGGTTCGAAGAATCTAGGGGAATTAGCAATTGGTGACTACCCAACTTTTGGTGCACTCATTTGACGCGGGGAACTCACAGGCCTTACCTTGCTACTCCTGACAAGCTTTGAGACTATACTTTTTGGGGTTGGGAGCTTGGGGATCGATATACGTTGTACCCGTATGTGGCAATCACTCCCAACTATCATCCATATGGTTGTGTAAGACCACTAATACTTGGGAGGCTTGGTAGTATTGTTGGGCACTCTTATATGTCCAGTGTGTCAGTTAGTTGTGTCCAATATGATTATCAATGATTTCCGGTGTAGTATTTAATTGTGTCAAGAATGATAGTCAGTGGTGTTATGTATTATAGTCATTTATGTCAAGTGGGATAATTATGCGCTTAGGACGCAAGAGTGTTATTTGATTAGACAACCACATCTAGTGGTTAAGTACACTGTGTACTAAGGTTTTTTTGTTGTTGGTTTATTGTTTATGGTCTTTGAGAAGCGAAGGAATCACCCCTACAACCAACAACTTTTAGGGCCAAGAGATGTCAAGCGAGTCACGCCCTCTGCGAGCTTGGTGTAATAGGCAGACAAAACGAGTGTAGTTGTGTCAGGAAACACACACATCGGTGTACACGTGTCACACTCTGGTGCACATGGTGCCGATGGATAGACCAGATGCCACGCCCATCACCATTGATCACTGTTGGTACTACTACATTCCTTGGGGATTTATGTCTCACCAACAACTGGAGTGGTTTGAAGACATCAATTTTTATCTAGGTATGGAAGTGCCTCATGATGCTCAAGAATTTGAAGTGACGCCAGTGAGGTTTGATGCGAGAGATAATGTCCTGAGTTGGAGAATTGAGTTAGTAAATCTCGTGTAGGTCATTGAGGATCGGGGAGATCACACTGACATGATGCCCAAGGAGGAGGAAGTGTATCGTGAGTTTCTACAAAATTTAGAGCCTTCATCTAAGGAGGAGGATTGATTACCTTGTTGTGTTTATGCCTTAGGTCTAGTTCAATACTTTTAGTTGGGTAGTGATATACTCTGATCCTAGATCCTTTTTGATATTTTGATGTATTTTGAAGGGCGGTGAATATTTTATCTTTCTTGCTAATAGTTGTAATGATTTCAATACATCTATGTTTATATCTTAAGGGCCATTAAGACTCAACATGCACGATTACATATTTCTTTCAGTTTATCACCATTTAATGTGGTGTAAGTTAATTCTTTATAAGTTAGACTTTATTATAGCACTCTGTGAGGGTGGAAGAAAAATGATGACAAATTTCAAAATGGTTTTAAAATAGAGAACATATTTTGACAAATACGTACATGCCTTAATCAAACACAATATGTGTGTGTGTGTATGTGTACATATATATATATATATATATATATATATATATATATATATATACTTAGAAATAGAAACTAGATTTAATGACGGGTATTTCGCGAAATATATTATTTAAACTATTTTAAACCAATATTTCAGAAAAAGATTTGAGGTGTTACAATAGTGGTATCAAAGCAGTTTGTTCTATCAAGACTGGGTATGGACTTGTCCGTTGTTTGTGTTGTGTGCTCTTATTCTTGTGAAAACAAGGATACAAGATGAATGATTGTTTGTGTGACTTACTTGGTATTCCAAGTAGGGATATGCCTGATTGATTGTTTGTGTTGTGTGTAATGATAGTTTGGACACCTCAAATGGTGAGTAGTTTAAGGCTATGTATGGATTAGTTTGATACGACATCACAGAGAAATGTTAAGATCTTGAGATTTGTTAGGGCATAACTGAATAGCAAATAGCACAATGAAATAGCTAGATATTGCCAAGCTAAGAGATAAAGCCATTTCCTTAGACTATACATTACCCTGAGAATTTCTCATGATCTTACTATCTATAGAGGGGTAATGGGTTGATTGTGATAGAGGGGTATATGACAGGTGATAGGATTATTCTTTATTGATCAAATTTGTCTGAATCTGTTGTCAGAGAATTTTTTCAGTGAGTTGTTCCCCTTCTAAAATTGTATGGTAAATTGAGGTCTTCCTTACTAATATTTTCCTTGTGAACACGAGTCATTTAAACATATTTCAACAACCTACTTTTGAGTAGCCTACTATTCTTGTGAATGAAGTGTCTTAGTTCTCATGAGCATCATTAAATTGGCATGAATGAGTAACTTACGTATGATGTCTCTTTTAGAATCATGTGGTGATATGGACTTCTTCCTGTCCTTATAAACTTGAGGAGAGTAAATTGTTTGAACTTGGTTGATTAGTTATTGCGATGATGAGTAAGTTGTCTTCAATTCTTGTGTGAGTTGTTTGATCTTTGTGGATATGTTGTTCCAATTCTCATGTGAATCATTGATCCATGGGGAAACACTTACAAAGCTCATTTTTTTTGTGAGCCTTCTAAATTTCAATTTATTCATGATATTTAGGAAATGCATTATTTTCTTTTTCCTGAAAACACTTAATTTAATATTTTTTTAAAAAATACTTTAGTCAATTTTTTTAAGGAATTTAAAAACTTAATAAATATTCTCTTAAAACTTGAAATAGAAGTGGTACTCTTCTAAATTTTAGTTATTATGTAATTTTAAATATATAATTAGTTATAAGAAAATCAATATGTAGAAATTTGATTTATAGAAAAAACATTAGAGTCCGAAATTAGTCAATGAAATTTTTAATTGAAATAGATGAGGAATTACATTAGGTAGGCTAATGATGTCATGTTGTATTACTATATCTAGTTAATAATACATTCTTAGCTAATCGATTCCCTTTTATCAACATACATGTAAGTATTGTAAGTATAGATTCAACTAAGTGATTTAACTGAGAACTAATACCATCATTTATACTCAAGAGAAATAGGACAAAAGAATAAGAACTTTATGGTAATTTTCTTTTTGGGGTACAATATTTTTATGGTACAGAAAAAGTTATATGATTTAGGACATGGCTTAAAAAGTAATATATATGCAAAAGAAACTACTTCAAAAAGTAGAACAATATTTCAAAAAGGCGGTCACAGACCCCTTTCTTGTGCTCTGCTAGGGTTTAGTATAGGCAACATAAGCGCTTATCACCCCAATAAATGTTTTCTCTTCCTTGGTGTTTCCAAGGTCTCTGTACTCCCACGGCCAGGGGTGTGGCCCCAATTTGTTTCAACAATGGAACGACAATGTAACATTGATTTCAAAGATGGAGAAGAGATGATCCTTGAATTATCAATTGAACTAGAGGTATAGGAGGGTTCAGAGCCGGCTTCATGGCTTATAGGAAGGGTCATGATGAACAGAGGTGTCAACCTTATAGTGTTTAAATCGACCATTCTACAAGCATGGAATGTTAAAAATAGGGTGGAAGTTAGAGATGTGGCAAGGAATCTTTTCTTTTTTAGGTTCTTTGATAGAAGGGACATGGAGAGAGTTATGGAAGCGGGGTCGTGGAACTTTGACAGGAGACTTATTGTGTTGAAGGAGATGAAGGGGGATGAAAACCCTAAAACTGTTAGCACCACGAACTGCAACTTCTAGATGCAGATGTATGATCTACCCCTCAGTAGAAGAACAAAGACGATAACTAAAATGATGGGGAGTTCGTGGCATGGAACAATTGAGAGGAGAGTAGATTTGGGAAGGCTATGAGGATTAGTGTTTCCATAGATGTCAATAAGGCCCTTAAAAGAGTCATGGGAATAAGGATAGGGAGTGAAGAGCCGACCAACTAACCAACTTTTTCTATGGATATGGACATCTGGACCATGTTGTGACAAAATGTAAAAGACTTAATGGGACTGGCTAAGGGCTCCATTTCTGAAGAACACGAACCATGTATATGAATGGTCTATCATATCTTTGGATTTTGTTTTCTAACTGCTAGTTTTATATCATTGAAACATTTTTCAGCATTTTCATAACTACACCAATTCAAGCGCTTTCTAGTTAAAGAAGAAATAAAATCTAGAATTTCGTTAGATATGTAATAAAGGTGGGTCGTTACAATGGTGGTATTAGAGTTGGTCGTATCTTTTAGGAATAAACCTTTAGGGAATAGGTATATATTATGCTTTTGTTGTGTGTTTTTGTGTTGAGCTTAGCTCAAATGGTTATTTTGTCGTGGGTTTTTCCTAAGAGTCAGGACTATGACTTTTTGTAATTCATAATTTGGGTGTCAAATTTCTAATCATTGATTAGAAATCCTTTGGTTTTGTCGTCTGGTTTACTAGAAGTGACTGTAATGTAGTATTGGGAATGGCCAACCCAAAATTGTAATTGGAGCACCAAAGGTAGGAGACGGCATTGTATGATGGATTTATTTAAAAAGATCAGTTTCCTTGATTGTGGTGTGCTATGGGATCATTTTCGTGAGAAAGTTATCATTGGTTGTTGAGCCATGTTCACATGGTTCTCTTTGGAAATCAACGACTTGGTATTTGTTGTTTGTTTGAGTGTGGTTATTTCCTTGGGGGAAATAATTTTTGCTTGTGAGTCACGTAAGTGTTGTTTCCATGTGGAACCTTTCCAGTTTATGCCATTGGAAATCTATGGGGAATGCAATGCTTGATTTGACAGGACAGCGGTAACTAACAAGGTTTTAGTAGGCAAAAAATTGAGTAGAAGCTAGATCCCTTTGACAAAAAACTTGTCTCAAATAAAGTGTGTTGGAAACTATGGACTGTTAGACCAATACTGCATACTTAATGAGTTTCATTTTATAAACTATCATGTAACTAAGATATTACAAATTGATCTTTCTCTATGATATCTTCGGTGTTTTGATATGTGAAAGGTTGTTCAGAAACTATTCTCATTTGAAAAATGAACATGTTTTCTTAATCTTATTGGCTTGAGTTGTTTTACAATGACTTTGATGTAAAGCTCATTTTCTGTTCAAACTTCAGCATTTCTCTTCAGCAGTAGCGAGTTGGTTTTCTTTTGAAAAGAAAGATGTTGTCTTGACCTTGTTTATCTAATTATTTTTATAAAAGTTTTAGTGTTCAATTTTGTTTACCATCGATGTTGCTGTGTCTTCTCAATGACAATATATCCCATGCATTGCATTTCACAGCATATTTGGCATGGTCATTTTAGTTAATTGCATGCATTTATTGTTTATTTAGGATTAGATTTCTTTATAATTCTTCCTTTTTCCATTCCTAGAATTTGTTATGCATTTTGGTATTTTTGGTTTCAGTGAAACACATTTTGTAGGATGGTTTGACCTTAGAGGCTAAAAATTGAAGATTTGAAAAGTTATGGGAAGCTAAAAGCCTTCATTGAAAGAGTTGAAATGACCCAAGTCTTGAAACATGCAAGAAAATTAAAGAAAATGAGAGGCAAAAGAGACTACAAGGGGGTTGTGGTGTTCTGGCCACCGCCCTGTGTGTGTGATTCAGAAGGAAGCCCAAATAACATGTACCATAGGGGTGTTGTAGGGCGAACCACGACCTTGTTGGCATGATCAGGAGTTATTTTTATGAACTCTATTTTTTATTTTGAGTTGGGCTTATACCTATGACTTGTTTTAGGTTTTAAATAAACCTTTTAGAGTTTTTGTTTTGGAAGTCTCCCTCCAAAAGAAACCCTGTGAGGGGGTGACGACACTGGGCTTAGGATTAAGGATGATTGTTCTCTTCTTCTTCTTCCCTGATTTTGATGTTCTTATCTCATCACTTGGTATTGTTATCTATGTTTAAGTGTTTTCTTAATTTCCTTTGATTTGAATAATGAGTGTTCAATTGAATTATCTTGGTATTCTATTGAGTTCTCCTTTTGATTCTTTCTTTATTGATTTTATTTATGTGAAGCAATTGGTCACTGTTTTTCATAACCTTAGATGCTTAGGGAAGAAATGAAAGGTGAAACTAATCGTTGGAACCATAGGGGAGGAACTTAGGGTTTAAATCACCAAAGTATATTTAATCCTTTGAGGATCAAATGAATTAACAAAGAGTGTAATGGGTCTAATTAAACATAGCTACCATGAAAGTAAGGATCAATTCTATTAGATACACCTCATTGTCCTTAGAGGGAACAAAGGTTACCTTAGGTTAATTCACCTTCAAAGAGAATCAATTAGAACACTTAGCTAAGGAAATTAGCCCATTAGAAAATCATTGTGCTAACTCACAATCTTTGAAATTTTCTCAATATTTGATTTTATCTAATTCTTGTTATTCTTTCTTTATTTAAATTTTCTTTCCCTTTTTTATTTTATTCTCAATACTTTTCTTTTTCAAATCAAATAAAATATCTCATTTTATCTTTTTGAATTACGATAAATTAGTAATCATAAAACACAATCCCTATGGAATCAATATTGGTTTCAAAATCTTTTTGATGTTTTTATTTGACTACAATGTATTTCACCCAAGTGTGTTTATTTCTTATTGTGTTGAAACCAAGCTATCCTTTGGGGGAGTTCTTTTGATGTTTTAAAATTTCATGTGATCAAAATTTATATAATAGAGATTTCTATCTTATGATTTTCTCGGTTACGTCTTTTATTCATCTTCAATAGTATGTTGATTTGAAGTTAGTTGTGATACATGTTAGTATTTCAACTAAACCCTCGCGGGGTTTTTTTCTAAAAGAAAGCAATGTGTTTTAACGATTTTTTGGTGATAGATGACAAGACTTATTACTCTCTAGCTAGAGTTATAGAAATTCTTTTTTTGAGAAACACTTGCACCTAACTACATACCCTATTTTAGTATTGATTTTATGTTTCTCCCTGTAGAGACATTTGTTTCGAAATTCTGGTGTATTTCTTCAAAATGAACCTATTGTTTTAGAATGGATTTTCAAAGCGATAGTGTTTTATTGGGCCTTTACTCTTATGTTCAACATGTTTTTCCTTTTGCCTTGTTTTTAAAATAGTTGCTAAAGAGTTTATCAAAACATGTGGCTTTTGGAAATCTATCAACATTAACTATTTATGAGTGATGTTTTAGAAATCTCTTGATGTTTTATACCTTTGAGAGATCCCTTTGAAAATTTGTTTAGCTCTTTTCAAGTGATGGCTTGTAGTGTTCTATAGCATAATATTCTTTTATGTTGTCATGTGACAACTTTTGACTTGTGATGTTTTGTTTCATTTTGCAATATCCTTTTTCCCTACGGCATGAAAGTTTGATTCATAAATCATCTTTGGAGGTTATAGTCCAATCTTTAAGTTTAAACGGTTTGAGTTTCATGTGTTTCAATTGAATACACATGTAAAATGAGTTTTGATATGTTTAATAATGTGTTATCAATTGGTTTATTTACCTTGAAAAGTGTGTGTGTGTTGTCAACCAAAAATGAAAAAATAAAATATGGATAAATGTCAATACTTACTACGGGTATAAGGATAAAAATTGAAATAAAAAATTCTAGTGGCCCCAAATAAAAAAAAAAAAGAATTTGGTGGGTGTGTGTGTGGATTTGAAGAAGTTCTAGAACCATCTAATGTGAAATCATGGCGTGTATGGACAATGTTATAGTATATTCACCAAAAGCAAAATTTTGAGGACAAAATTTTCTTGTTGGGGAAAATTGTAACATTTGATTTTCATAATATATGTTAAGTGCTTGATAAATACTACAAGAGAAAATTAAATTTAGATTCATGATATTTATAACCGAATTTAATGAATAAATTGTTTTGTTATGTGACATAGTGTTATTGGTAAATTTCATGAGTGTTTGGCCTAGAATGTGGGGTATGAGATTGCTGGAACTTATAGGTGAGTTTCCTTTAGTTGTAGAGAAAAAAAAAGGTGCACTTAGAATAAATAAAGGGGATAAATAGCAATTTAAATCATTCCTTTAGCCTTTAACGTAGAACCTCCTCCCTTTTATCCCATTTCCTTTATTTTCTTCCCTTCCTCATGAAACCCACTTCCTAGCATAAGGTGATTTTGAGTTCTTACACCTAGAAGACCCATTTCCTACTTCTCTAGCGCTTCATAGTTGATTTGTGATTTGGTAAGCTCATCTTCTTTCTCTCTTTGATCTCTTGCTTTATTCCTTTTCTTCAACCAAGAGTTTGAGAAATAGGTCTCATCCAAACTCAAGGATCAAAATTATATATATTGAAGCTTATTTTGGTGTTGATCTAGGTCACCCTTTAGATGATTTCATAGCAAAAGCTAAGTAAAGATCATTCTTGGATCAACAAGCCTCCTCCATAGCTTGTTCAAGGCTTTGGTTAATATTCTTAGGGTAAGGGAAGCTCTAAATTTGGTTTGATTAATGTTTTGGTTGTGTGATTAATGCTTGGAATGATGATGTTTTTGTGCTTATTGATGTATATAAGCTTGGGTGAGTCTTTGCACAAGGATGAGATGAGTGGGCATGTCATTAATGGCCATGGAACCTGCAAAATTTGCAACCCCTTTTCGTCTCAACCCAATTAGAGTTTGGTTCATCTGGGCTAGAGCATGACAGAGTGGAGAATTAAGCTATAGGGTGGTTCTATCCCAGCAAGAGCTTGCTTCGACTGGGCAGAGTGAGATAGAATAGAGCTTTAAGCTTCAAGGGGTTTTAGCCTAACTAGATTTGCATTCGGCTTGGACAAAAATATGGCAGAGGGGTTTTGAACCAACGAGAGCTTATTTTGGATGGGCCAAAAACTAACAGAATGATGCTTTTGCTCCAGGGGGTTTTGGCCCAACAAGGATTTGTTTGGTTGGGTCAGAAAATGACAAAATGGAGTAATTCCCCTAGATTCTTTGAACATCTCCGCCCATTATACTCTAGTATATCTTTGTCCATCATCCACTTTCTAAACGTAATCTAACCTTCTCACAAATGGAATAGAACCATCAATTCCTTACTCTCCATTTAGTCCTCTTGACATTTGTCATCGCATCGCTTGCGTAGCCCCCATGCCATGTACATCAACGATCTCATACATCCAACAAACAAGAGAGAGAGAGAGAGAGAGAGAGAGAGAGAGAGACGAGACTCAAGTTTAATAGGAAACCAATCTTGGCCCTTCAAATGGTAGAAACCATTTGTCACACAAATATATCAAACAACATAATGGTTGTAATTACAATCATCTAACAATCATAACAAACAATTTTTCGAGAGTCGGACACCCCTAATCCAGACCATAACCTATACAAATAGAATAACAATATACATATATAGTAGAATGTAAATTCGCACGCCATATATATAATTTGTTGAAGTTCACACCCTACTAGTCTTATCATTTAACAATAACAACAATTATTTGTATGCATCTCAGTAGCTCTATCAACAAATAACTGCCAAAATTCAAGACATACAACAGTCATCAGGTTTTACAATCTATCTCAGCAATAATCTAGCAAGTTAACCAATAGCTCCAAAATAAATAATCATAAGATCACTTCATCGAGAGGTACAATTTACAAAAATAAGTCGTCTACTATCTGAAATTAAACTGCTGTCCAATTTTGTAAAGTTTCGCTCCTAAGCTTATTTTCAATTTTCTAAGTATTCTAGAAATTGGTTTTTCACAAATCTTACATGCTACCCTATATTTTCACACCTAAAAAACTCATTTTTGAAGTCAAATCTTAAGGGAAAACATTCCATACAACCACAATAACTAGTTTAATTTTGTGACACCTTAGTCCAAAAAAAATTCTTAAACTTGTTTTGTTCATAACTTTTATTAGAAAACTCTGATTTAGGTAAAATTTAAGTTTCACCATAGGTTTTGACACCCAAAGAACTCATTTTTAACCTTAAAATTTCAGGAAAAAACAATACATAATACAGTTCCAGACAAGGCAGTAGCTACGAATTTTGAACATCACAACAACATTCAATGAAACTTAGCTTCCAAAGGCAACAAGATTAGGGTTCAAGAATTGGAGAAACCCCCCTTACCTTGATGAAGCTACACAAAAATGGCTTAGATGAACAAGGAGCTCTGATCCTTGATCTCTCAAGCTTCACAGAATGAAAAATGAAATTTTGGAACTAAGAATGAGAAGCTTGGACGAATTTGGTGAGGAAAACAAGAAGAGGTAGAAGATTAAGAGTCTCTTACCAAAGCTTTGAGGGAAGAAGCCTCAAGACCACTTGTATGAAGCTTAGAAGAAGAGGAAAATGGAATCCTCTCTCTCCCTTGATGAGCTCGTGCAAATGGAGAATGAGGGGTGTGAATTTGATTTGTGGAGAAACAAGAAGATAAGGCTTAAGGCTTGGTCCAAATGAAACTTGGTTAGGCTTAACGCTGAGAAGTTTAATTGACAACATGAATGACTATTTGATAGTCATGCTCAACGTGCCAACTGATTCCATATATGGGTATTTTTTCCTTTTTATCTTTTAACTAGAAATGGCTAAAGTAGACTTAACCAAAAATGGTGAAAACTGCTTTTGCTAAAACTCATAAATCTTATCCTAATCTTCTAGATTAGTGTGCTAAATTTATAGATTATTGTGCTAACCTCCCTTGGGATACGCCTACTCAGAGTGAACCTTGCACAGAGTCCACTCACACAAAGACAAATTACACTATGACTTAGTGCAATTCTTCCACATATGGAAATCTAGCTCAGACAGTTTCCATTTCTTTGTCAAGCTTTACTAAACTAATCACATACATATATGTGTGTGTGTGTTTGTGTGTGTGTACACCTAACATGAAATTTTATGATTAAAAACATATAATTACTGAAGTTAAATTCATACATACATGCTTTGACACAACGCAAAGTTTTCTCTGCGAATCTGAGTTATAATTTTTTCAGGGTGTTACATGCTCTGACACAAAAAAGTGACTACCTATTGTAGTCCTCAAACATGCAAACATTGAAGAATGGACTCTCTGCCTGAGAAAGGGATGTGCATTTAATGCTAGCCTTAAATTCTCCCAACGACCATATTCATCAAACGAAGACTAAGTATAGATATCTACCCAACAGATACTTGAAGATAAGGCCTATATAAACCATAAGCTTTAAGGACTGAAAACAGAGAATCTCGTGTTAAAAAATTCATTATTCTTTCTGCAAAAATTCTTTTATAAATCCTTGTAAAGTTAAAAAAAATCTCAAAATACCTTGAACATATTGAGAGAAAAGGACTAAGCACTTATTTGTATATTCGTCTATAAGACATTTCTACACTACTACAATTTATAGATTTAACATCGCAAGGTTAACATCGGTTATTCACAAAACCGATGTTAACAAAAGCACGGTGACATTTTTGTAAATAAGTAGACTTAGTTAACATCGGTTTTGGAAAAACCGATGTTAGTATCTCGTTAACATCAGTTTGGGAAAAACCGATGTTATCGAGTTGATGTTAACATCGATTTTCTTACCTAGTTGATGTTAACATCGGTTATTTTAAAAAAAATGATGTTTTTATCATTATATATTAAAAATCTGAAATTGCACAACCCTCATGCTTGAACCCTATCGTTCTTCTTCTTTCTCCTTCTGCCTGAGTTCGTCTTTGTCGCAAATTGGCCTGCGCTTCCGTGACTGCAACCACATTGTGGAGTTTGTCTTTGTGGATTTCGTCTCTGCCACTTATCGATTGAGGTACATCCTTTCGTTTTAACATTAGGCGTTCCTCGTTTTAACATTTGCTCACTTTCGGAGCTCAAGGAAAACTAGGAAAGGAAAGTGTCCCGGAAAGGGTGGGAATCGATTTTGGAAGTCCATTGTGGTTCGCCTTAAGACTCCCAGGGCGTTCTTCTTCTTTCTCCTTCTGCCTAAGTTCGTCTTTGTCGCAAACTGGGCTGCGCTTTCGTGACTGCAACCACATTGTGGAGTTCGTCTTTGTGGAGTTCGTGTCTGCCACTTATTGATTGAGGTACGTCCTTTCGTTTTAACATTAGGCGTTCCTCGTTTTAACATTTTCTCACTTTCGCAGCTCGAAGAAAACTAGGAAAGGAAAGAGTCCCGGAAAGGGTGGGAATCGATTTTGGAAGTCCATTGTGGTTGGCTTTAAGACTCCCAGGGAAGCCATCGAAGGTATGTCTCTGTTGTCATGTTTCGAAACCAATTGCTTAACTTTGTATATATCATGTCTACTTTGCTGCTCAGGTGATTTCTTCATGTTCTTTAGTCGCTGTCAAGGTTCGTTGTTGCTTGAGTTCTGTGTGCTGCTAAGTGATCAATGTTGATTAGGAATATCTCCGCCATTGACGACAATTGACAATCGGTGAGTATATGCATCTGTATTTGTGCTTCTTACCAAGATGAGAATATGCTTGTTGCTAATAATTAAAATATGTTGTGTTGTAGTTCCTTTGGGTATTTGTATTTTGAAGTAATGGATTTGAGTTATTTGATGTTGCGGGATGTATTCTTAAAGTCCAATAAGCTGGTTTAAAATAAAGTCCAATATTGGCCTAGAACCTAAGCCAAGTTATGTCTAAATATGAAAAAATATAATGCTTGAAATGGAGTATGGGTGTGAGATGCTAAAGTATATTGATTGCTTGCTCTTGTACTATTTGCATTGTTGGGATATAGTCCTGGATTTGTTATGGGAAATTCTTTGATAAACCTAAAACTCTATATGTCATCTTAAAGTACCATGACGCTATAGCTTTTAGAATTGTTTGGTAATTATGACGAATAATATTCTATAGTGTGTTATGTGTGATCAAACCAATGTACAATTGACCCTGAGATATGCTGCCCATATTCGAAATAGTGTTGTTCTGCTGTCCACTGATGAGGAACAGCTGATTATATTACTGTTCAAGGTT
The DNA here is from genome assembly GCF_000004515.6 of Glycine max. Lineage (NCBI taxonomy): Eukaryota > Viridiplantae > Streptophyta > Magnoliopsida > Fabales > Fabaceae > Glycine > Glycine max. The sequence goes on along the minus strand of NC_038250.2, from coordinate 28,698,183 downwards.
AGAGTCAGCCCCCAACCATTTATCTTTCCAGAATTTGACTTTATTGTAGACAAAGGATCAAGCTGAATGTTTTGATGATGCCAAAGGTTCACATGCGTCTCAAAGCTTTATTCAAGACAAAGAAATTAAAGATATTCAAGATGGATGATCAAGACAGTCTCTAGAGTCTTAGAAAGGGTATATTAAATAGGAAGGGAATTCCAATTGAAGTAGCAAAAGGTTTGGCCAAGAAATTTAAGTTAAAAAGTCTTTTTCAAGAAATTTACTCTCTGGTAATCGATTACCAGAGGATGTAATCGATTACCAGTGGCCAAAACTGATTTACAACAGCTATTAAAATTTGAATTCAAAATTTGCACTGTGTAATCGATTACACATATATGGTAATCGATTACCAGCAGTTATTGAACGTTTTAATTCAAATTTTAAAGCTTGTAATCGATTACACAAATACTGTAATCGATTACCAGAGCATATTTTCAGAAAATATTCTCAACAGTCACATCTTTTTATTTGGTTCTTGAATGGCTATCAAAGGCCTATATATATGTGACTTGAGACACGAATTTGCTAAGAGTTTTTCAAAACAAAAAGATCTTATCCTCTTAAAAAGCAAAATCGTTTTATCCTCTTACAAATTCCTTGGCCAAAACACTTGTGATTCAATAAGGAATTATTTGAGTGCTCAAATTGTTCAATCTATCTCTTTCAAGAGAGATTTCTTCTTCTCTTCTTCTTTATTCTGAAAAGGGATTAAGAGACCGAGGGTCTCTTGTTGTGAAAGAATTCTAAACACAAAGGAAGGATTGTCCTTGTGTGTTTAGAAATTGTAAAAGGAATTTACAAGATAGTGGAACTCTCAAGCGGGTTGCTTGGGGACTGGACGTAGGCACAAGGGTGTGGCCGAACCAGTATAAATCTGAGTTTGCATTTTCTCTTCCCTTAAACTCCTTCATTTATTATTTTTATATTCATATTCAAATTGTTCTATTTGAATCAATATTTAAGAAATTCATTATTAAGGGAATTAATAACTTGAATAGAAAGTTAAATAGAATTTTTAACTGGGGAAATAATTTGTAATATCTTAATTCAACCCCCCCTCCCCCCTTCTTAAGATATCTGAGGCCACTTGTCCAACAAGTGGTATCAAAGCTTCATTCTTGTATAAAGTTTAGAAGTTTCAAGAATTATGGCCTCATCAAACTACTTGTTTCACGAGGGAAATTCTATAAATAGACCTCCCATCTTTAATGGAGTGGGTTACCACTACTGGAAAACCCGCATGCAAATCTTTATAGAGGCAATAGATTTAAATATTTGGGAAGCCATAGAACAAGGACCTTATGTTCCCTCTATAATGGCCGGAAGTGCAACAATAGAAAAACCTAGAGTAGATTGGACTGAGGAAGAAAGAAGATTAGTACAATATAATTTAAAGGCCAAAAATATTATTACATCTGCCCTAGGAATAGATGAATACTTTAGGGTTTCAAATTGTAAAAGTGCTAAGGATATGTGGGATACACTACAAGTAACACATGAAGGCACAACAGATGTTAAAAGATCTAAGATAAACACTTTAACTCGTGAATATGAACTTTTTAGGATGAATGTAAATGAAAGTATACAAGACATGCAAAAGAGGTTCACACACATAGTTAATCATCTTGCATCTCTAGGAAAAACTTTTCAAAATGAAGATCTAGTAAATAAAGTTTTAAGATGTCTTAATAGAGAATGACAACCAAAGGTAACAGCCATCACATAATCTCAAGATTTGTCTAGTATGTCTCTTGCTACGTTATTTGGAAAATTGCAGGAGCATGAAATGGAATTACTAAGACTAAATCAGCATGAAGAAACTAATAAGAAGAAGAAGGGAATCGCTCTTAAAGCCTCATCTGCAATCCAAGAAGACAGTGATAAAGAAGATTCAATTGACTTGGATAATGATGAAGATATTAGTCTTTTTGTAAAAAGATTCAACAAGTTCCTGAGAGTCAGAGGAAATCAAAAGCGACCCAACTTTAAATCTAAAAGAAGGACAAAAACTTCATCCTCTACTCTAAAATGCTTTGAGTGCAATCAACCTGGACATTTGAGGGTTGATTGTCCCATCTTCAAGAAAAAGATGGAGAAGTCTGAAAAGAAAAATATTAGTGAAAAGAAATTGAAGAAAGCATACATTACATGGGATGAAAACGATATGGAATCTTTTGAAGATTCAGAAAATGAAGAGATAAACCTCTGCCTTATGGCTAAAAGTTTTGAAAGTGATGAAGAGGTAACATCTTCAAATAACTTATCTATTTCTTTTGATGAATTGCAAGATGCATTTGCTGATCTGCATAAAGAGTCAATTAAACTTGCAAAGTAAGTTTCATCTTCTAAGAAAACAATCTCAAATTTAGAAAATGAAATTTCAAAATTAAACAAAGAATTAGATCATCTTAGAAATGAAGTCTCAATTTCTAAACCAAATGAAAAAGTTCATATCTCTACTATTTCTGACAAGAAAATGTCAGATTCTTGTAGTTGTTGTGAAAAGTATGAAAAAGAAATTAAAGAGTTGAAAAATTCACTTGCAAAATTTTCTTATAGTAAAAATAATTTAGATGTCATATTAGGAAAACAAAGACATGCCTCCAATAAGGCTGGACTAGGATATAAATATGAAAAACAACAAAAACTTCATAAAAACTTCTCTTCTTCCACAGAAAAATATAATTCTAGTTCTATCACATGTTTTTACTGTGGAAGAAAAGGGCATGGCATATCTACATGCTATTTTAGAAGAAATTGTAACAATATTAAAATGATTTGGGTCCCAAAAGGATCTGTTATTCATACTAACACACAAGGACCCAATAAAGTTTGGGTACCTAAGTTACAACCTTGATTTTGTAGGAACCCTTGAGGAAAAAGTGGTACATAGATAGCGGATGCTCAAAACATATGACGGGAGACGAATCAAAATTCACACATACCTCTCCCAAGAAAAGTGGACATGTAACTTATGGTGACAACAACAAAGGTAGAATTCTTGGAGTTGGAAAAATAGGTACAAATTCTTCAACCTCCATTGAAAATGTTCTATTTGTTGAAGGTCTTAAACATAGTCTGCTTAGTGTGAGTCAATTATGTGACAAAGGCTATCTGGTATCATTTGATTCTCAAAAGTGTGTCATTGAGCATAAACATGATACGAATATAAAGCATATAGGGTTTAGAGTCAACAATGTTTACATGATAGACTTAAGTCAAAAACTAGATAATAATCAATGTTTTCTTAGTAAAGATGATGATCCATGGTTGTGGCATAAACGGATTGCACATATAAACATGGAACACTTAAATAGATTAATATCAAAAGATTTAGTTGTTGGTTTGCCAAAACTAAGATTTGAAAAAGATAGGCTATGTGATGCATGTCAAAAGGGAAAACAAACTAGAGTTTCTTTCAAATCTAAAAACATTGTTTCAACTACTTAGCCCTTACAATTACTACATATGGATTTGTTTGGTCCTTCCAGAATCATGAGTTTTGGAGGAAGTTACTATGCTCTTGTTATAGTTGATGATTATTCTAGATACACATGGGCTCTTTTTATCACTCATAAGAATGATGCATTTCAAGCATTTAGAAAACTTACAAAAATCATTCAAAATAAGAAAAATCTTAAGATTATATCTATTAGGAGTGATCATGGGGGTGAATTTGAAAATAAAGAATTTGAATTATTTTGTGATAAGCATGGGATTGAGCATAACTTTTCTGCACCAAGAACCCCTCAACAAAATGGTGTTGTTGAAAGGAAAAATAGATCTTTGGAAGAGATTGCTAAAACTTTATTAAATGATACTCCTCTTCCAAAATACTTTTGGGCTGAAGTCGTTAACACTGCATGCTACATTTTAAATAGGGCTTTAATAAGACCCATTTTAAAGAAAACTCCATATGAATTGTTCAATGGCATAAAACCAAACATCTCACATCTTCATATCTTTGGCTGTAAATGTTTTGTATTGAATAATGGAAAAGATAATTTAGGAAAATTTGATGTTAAGTCAGATGAAGGTATTTTCCTTGGATATTCTCTGCATAGTAAAGCTTATAGAATATATAATAAAAGAACAATGACAATTGAAGAGTCTATACATGTTTCCTTTGATGAGTCTAATGCCATTCTTCCAAGGAAGGATTTTTTAGATGATATTTCAGATTCCTTAGAAGATACACATAGTCATGGAAATGACTCTAAAGAAAAAGATGAAGGAAGCAATGAGGATTCTCAAGATAATGGAGTTAGAGCAAATAATGAACTTCCAAGAGAATGGAAAGCCTCAAGAGATCATCCCCTCGACAACATTATTGGTGATATCTCAAAAGGGGTAACAACTAGACATTCTCTTAAAGATTTATGCAATAATATGACTTTTGTATCTATGATTGAACCTAAAAATATAAAAGAAGCCATAGTAGATGATAACTGGATCATTGCCATGCAAGAAGAACTGAATCAATTTGAAAGAAACAATGTGTGGAAACTAGTAGAAAAACCTGAAAATTATTCTGCCATAGGAACAAAATGGGTTTTTAGAAATAAATTAGATGAACATGGCATAATTATAAGAAATAAGGCTAGGTTAGTAGCAAAAGGGTATAATCAAGAAGAAGGAATAGACTATGAAGAAGCATATGCTCCAGTTGCAAGATTAGAAGCCATTAGAATGCTCTTAGCATATGCATCCATAATGAATTTTAAGCTCTATCAAATGGATGTTAAAAGTGCTTTTCTAAATGGCTTAATTCAAGAAGAAGTATATGTTGAACAACCCCCAGGTTTTGAAATCCCAGATAAACCAAATCATGTTTATAAATTGCAAAAGGCTCTTTATGGTTTGAAACAAGCCCCTAGGGCATGGTATGAACGTTTAAGCAATTTTCTCCTAGAAAAAGAATTTTCTAGAGGAAAAGTGGATACCACATTATTCATAAAGAGAAAGCATAATGATATTTTGTTGGTTCAAATATATGTTGATGATATAATTTTTGGATCCACTAATGATTCATTGTGCAAGGAGTTTTCCCTTGATATGCAAAGTGAATTTGAAATGTCAATGATGGGAGAACTAAAGTACTTCCTGGGATTACAAATCAAGCAAACTCAAGAAGGTATATTCATCAACCAAGCCAAGTACTGCAAGGAATTGATCAAAAGATTTGGGATGGAAAGTGCAAAACACATGGCTACACCGATGAGCACTAGCTGTTACTTAGATAAAGATGAATCTGGTCAATCTATAGACATGAAACAGTATCGAGGTATGATCAGATCTCTTCTCTATTTATCTGCTAGTAGACCTGATATTATGTTTAGTGTATGCATGTGTGCTAGGTTTCAATCCAACCCCAAACAATCACATTTGAGTGTAGTAAAGAGAATCATAAGATATCTATTAGGTACAATCAATTTAGGATTATGGTATCCTAAGAACTCAACATGTAACTTAATAGGATATTCTGATTCTGACTTTGCCGGATCTAAAACTGATAGAAAGAGCACAAGTGGAACTTGTCAATTCATTGGATATGCTCTTGTCTCATGGCATAGTAAGAAACAAAACAGTGTTGCTTTATCCACTGCTGAAGCGGAATATATTTCTGTCGGCAGTTGTTGTGCACAGATTTTATGGATGAAGCAACAATTATCTGACTATGGTATCCTTCTTGATCGCATACCTATTAGGTGTGATAATACTAGTGCCATAAATCTATCCAAAAACCCTGTTCAACACTCTAGAACCAAACATATAGAAATTAGGGACCATTTTCTTAGAGATCATGTCCTAAAGGGAGATTATGTATTAGAGTTTGTTGATACAAAGAATCAGCTTGCTGATATCTTTACAAAATTGGTATAAGGTTCACATGCGTCTCAAAGCTTTATTCAAGACAAAGAAATTAAAGATATTCAAGATGGATGATCAAGACAGTCTCTAGAGTCTTAGAAAGGGTATATTAAATAGGAAGGGAATTCCAATTGAAGTAGCAAAAGGTTTGGCCAAGAAATTTAAGTTAAAAAGTCTTTTTCAAGAAATTTACTCTCTGGTAATCGATTACCAGAGGATGTAATCGATTACTAGTGGCCAAAACTGATTTACAACAGCTATTAAAATTTGAATTCAAAATTTGCACTGTGTAATCGATTACACATATATGGTAATCGATTACCAGTAGTTATTGAACGTTTTAATTCAAATTTTAAAGCTTGTAATCGATTACACAAATACTGTAATCGATTACCAGAGCATATTTTCATAAAATATTCTCAACAGTCACATCTTTTTATTTGGTTCTTGAATGGCTATCAAAGGCCTATATATATGTGACTTGAGACACGAATTTGCTAAGAGTTTTTCAGAACAAAAAGATCTTATCCTCTTAAAAAGCAAAATCGTTTTATCCTCTTACAAATTCCTTGGCCAAAACACTTGTGATTCAATAAGGAATTATTTGAGTGCTCAAATTGTTCAATCTATCTCTTTCAAGAGAGATTTCTTCTTCTCTTCTTCTTTATTCTTAAAAGGGATTAAGAGACCGAGGGTCTCTTGTTGTGAAAGAATTCTAAACACAAAGGAAGGATTGTCCTTGTGTGTTTAGAACTTGTAAAAGGAATTTACAAGATAGTGGAACTCTCAAGCGGGTTGCTTGGGGACTGGACGTAGGCACAAGGGTGTGGCCGAACCAGTATAAATCTGAGTTTGCATTTTCTCTTCCCTTAAACTCCTTCATTTATTATTGTTTTATATTCATATTCAAATTGTTCTATTTGAATTAATATTTAAGAAATTCATTATTATGGGAATTAATAACTTGAATAGAAAGTTAAATAGAATTTTTAACTGGGGAAATAATTTGTAATATCTTAATTCAACCCCCCCTTCTTAAGATATCTGAGGCAACTTGTCCAACATTTATCCCCACCCCCTACCTTCCATACCATGTGCTGATGAATAGAGCTGAACTCAGGCTGCTGAAATAATTTTCGAAGATCCCTCCACCATTGGGAGTGCCAAACTTTATCTCTGCCATTACTAAGATCTGCCCAACCACCATATTTGGATGTTAAAATTCTGACCCATAACTGATTTTGATTAGAGGATAAAGCCCATATCCATCTTCCCATCAAAGCTGCATTAAATCTGGAAATATCCTTGATCCCAATTCCCCCAACCTCCTTGGGAAGGCAAATGACATCCCACTTCACCCACGCAATTTTCTTGAGCTCATAAGAACCCCCCCCCCCCATAGAAAATTCCTTTGCAAGGATATCAATTTCAGAACTACTCTTTGTGGAATCTTAAAAAGATAGGAGATATATGGGTAGAGCAGTTAAGACTGAGTTTATCAAAGTAACCTTCCCTGCCATTGATAGGATTTTCTGGTTCCATTTAGATAATTTAGCTTCATATTTTTTTATCAGTGGTTCCCACACCAAGCAGCTAGAAGGCTTAGCCCCAATAGGAATCCCCAAATAGTAGAAAGGGGTCTCCATATGTCTACAGTTCAGAAAATGAGCTGCATCATGTACCCAATTAGTGTCATCTCCAAAAATTCCCACATGGCTTTTTGAAAAGTTAATCTTCAAACCAGATGCCATTTCAAAACCCCTAAGCATGGCCGTCAACACAATGACATTATCCCATGAGGCTTTTCCCACAAACACCGTATCATCTGCATATTGCAGAATGTTTACAGGCTCTTTCTGCTTCCCTACTAGATAGCTTCTGTATAGATCTTTGGTTATTGTTGTCCTCATCATACCAGTCAAGTCTTCTGCCACAATATTAAAAAGCAAAGGGGCTAAAGGGTCTCCTTGCCTCAATCCTCTAGTGGGGGCAAATTCCTTTGTAGGGCTGCCATTTATTAGGATTGATATAGTAGCTGATTGTAGACATACATTGATCCATTTTCTCCATTTAAGGCAGAAACCCATCCTATCTAGCATATATTCCAGAAATGACCATGAAACAGAATCATAGGCCTTTTCGAAATCCACCTTGAACACCAGTGTTGGCTTCTTACACCTTTTAGCTTCCTCTACTACCTCATTAAGGATGATAGTTCCATGAAGGATGTGTCTATCCTTTATGGAAGCTGATTGTCTTTCATCAATGAGGCCAGGCATCACTTTCCTTAGTCTGTTTGCCAATAATTTGGCTATTATTTTATACATACAGCCAATGAGGGAGATGGGTCTTATAGTCATTAAATGACTGAGGATGGTTTGTTTTAGGAATTAAGGCCAGAAAAGATGCATTGATGCCCTTAGGAAATGGGGCAGTCAGCTCCTCCCTTTGTGTGTGAGTAATCATATTGAATTGAACCTCATCCAAGGTAGGTCTGGTTAGCTTTTCCCCAGTGAATTTGCTAGCAAAAAATTTTACAGCTTCATCCTTAACCAATTTCGGTTGCTGGACCCATATATCTTCAATGAATTTTCCTTGAATTGCATTATAATGTCTTCTGAAGTTTATAGATTTCTGGAAAAAGGCTGTATTTCTGAGAGTATAATCGACACAGCCATAGCTCTCAAGAACAAAGAGTTTCTCCCACCATTGCCTGAACCGATTCTCTGAAGTGGGTTTTTCTTCTTCAAATCTGTTATCTTTTTTCTTCAGATGTTGGTTTTGTTTTCTTCAAATCTGGTTTTTGTATATATGGGTTTTGAAGATTTTCTCTTCAAAGGTGTTGTGCCTCAACAAAGGTAGCAAAAACCGTAAGCAAATTCATAGATCTGAGATTTTGTGACAAAGAGGTGATGGACATTCATAGATTCAAGTTTTTTTCTTTACAGATTTAGGTTTTATTGGCCAGAATTTCTTTATTGTTGCAGTGGAATTTTCTTTTTCTGCTGGTTTAAGTTGATTATGGATGTTGTATTTTAATTGAAATGGAGATAATAGAAAATTTTGCAATTGGGTGGAATTTCCCCTTGTTCATCGATCGGCTTTATAGCATTGTTAATTTCTTCATTTTCTTGATTTGTATAGTAAGGTTCCGAGGACAAATGTTGTATTCAATTTGGGAACCATGTGAAAGGTTTTGTGTACAAGCATAAATTAATGTCTTTTGATTTCATTATGATGGCTTCAGTGGTTCATACATGCGTTAAATATACCAAATTAAAAATTGTCCATGAACTGTTTGATAGAATGACTGAGAATGAATTGAAATTTTCTTGGAAAGTTGTATTATGAACTTATTTTTCTTACAAATCAAACTTGGTACTTTGAAATCAGTGTAGTTTGTGTTGAATGTGATAGAAAGGATTCAGAGGTAATGTCTTTGGAAGAAGACAAATGAACAGTATAGGATGAACATATGAGATCCTCATTTGCAAATTTTATAATTTTCATGTAACCAGCTATTACCTCCTATAACAGGTCATTAGTGATGCCTCACCTGTGCATCAGACTTTAACTACTTCACCATAGCCAGCACTGTGAATTGTGAGGGGTCTTTTTCCAAACCCAGAAAGAAACCCTTCCATTTTTCACCTTGGTTCACCACTAAAGTGTTGTCGTAGCTTCTGCTCCGTTGTTCTCTCAGTTCACTGTTCAATCTCTCCTTGCTCAGTATAAAAGTTCCTCATTTTGTGGCAAAAGGTGCACATTGCTGAAAAAGGCTTTAAATACATTCTCAGTATAATGTCTTCTGAGAGTCAATGTATGACCATGAAGTGAGAGTCATATTGTTGATAAAAGGCTTTAAATACACTGTGGCTAATTTCTGTATGGTTTTTTTTAGGGTTATCATTTACTACTGCTAATTGGCGTTGCTGTGGAAGCTCTTTGATTATAGCAACTCCAGGTACGTATGTACGGTCTACTATCTTTATATGTATTATGATAGACTACTGTTTTGACATTTGTCCTAGCATTTATATACACATATACTGTTGTATTTGTTTGGTAGATAAATTGTTGTATTTGTTTGACTAACTTATCTAACATCTAATGACTATCTGTCAATAGTCCTCCCCTAAAGCTATTTTTGAAATCCATCTTGTGCTGTTGACACACACACACAGCCACACACACACACACCTACATACACACACACAACCACACACACACACACCCCCATAGACCCACACACACCCACATACACACACACACAACCACACACACACACACCCACAGACCCACACACACACATACACACACACCCACAGACCCACACACACACATACACACACACCCACATACACACACACAACCACACACACACACACACACACAGCGACACACACACACACACACACAACACCACAGACACACAAACACACACACACACCCACCCACCATCAAGTCATTCACCAGCTTCTCCACCTCTTCTCTCTTCACATTGGTATCAATTTCAATCCCAATTTCCCATTCATTGTAGATATATCTGCAGTTTGTTGGCTGGTCTGCAAAGAATGGCCAACACAGCATTGGTACTCCAGCATAAACACTTTCAGTGGTTGAGTTCCATCCATAATGAGTCAAGAATCCACCAACGATGGTTCAACACTTGCTCCTGTGGACACTAACTTGCTATTAGGCTTCTATCTTTAGTTTCATTCACAAACTCAGATGACAAAATCACTGAACCTCCAATGAGAAGGTCAGGCCTAATGATCCACAAAAAGGGTTTCTTGCTGTTGGCCAAACCCCAAGCAAACTCCAAGAGTTGTTCTGCTGACATAACTGTGATGCTGCCAAAATTCACATAAACAACGGATTCTGATTCCTTGGATTCTAGCCATTCAAGACACTTTGGATCTTCCTTCCAAAGATTGGAACCTAAAGATGCGAAGTTGTTTTGTGGACTTTGATTTAAAAGTAAAGGGAAAAGACCAATGGTACAAAGAAAAGGGAGCATAGAGGAGAGACCATTCATTGCATTTCTCTCAAGTTCATCAAAAGTATCAAACACAATAGCAGAGGCACTGCGAACTCTAGCCGCTACTTCAATTAAATATTCTAGCATGAAATCATTTGGATCTATTGTCCTTATAAAGCTAGGCAGATCTTTCAGGCGGAAATTTAACCACCAGAAAATCTTACTCTAATTTCCTCATTTACAAGATTCTGCAACATTCTAAAATCTATAGCCCATCAAAACCTTTCCTTTGGCAGAATTATTAACCTTAGGAAGATCTAGTGAGCCCACAAGATTATCTAACATAGAACTACATTTCTCAATTCTAGGGATCCTAAAACTAACATGCTTTCCATCAGCTTCCCTCACTCCAAATTTAACGGTGCTATCTATGTTGTGCAAGGACTCAACTTCCTGCTTCTTCTTTTTCTTCTTCTTATGCATTTCACCCCCATCCACATTTTCTTCTTCTTCTTGTTGACTAAAATTTTCACCATCAGCATTCCCACTGCCACTTTGTTGCCTTTTGAACTGATCAAATTTCACATGCCAAAGGCTGAGCTCCTTGTTAATATCAACACTTTGAAAAGAATTTCCCACTACCTTCCCACTGTCATTACCATTCTCTGTTCTGTGCCTTTTGTGCTTCATATGAGTCAGATGATCCAAGCTCCTTGTGGAGCTGCTTGAACTCATTGAAAGATGCAGAAGCTCGGTGGAGATATGCATTGATGACATCAGAAGTACCATTGTCAGCAGAGACAAACTTTGTGAGAATTTGAGCTGCTTTCGAAACTGATATGTCTTTTACCAGAACACAATGTCCAAAGATTGTCTTCATCTTCCTGCCCTTTGGCTCTCGCACATATATTATCTATTTTCGCTGAGCAAAACAAAATAAAACAGTCTAAATTGTGCAGTGCACAGTTAAAAGAAAGGTTTCCCTGGTTCAGACGTGACAGCTCAGAGCCAAATGCATTGCAAATGTCTAGCAACTTTGAACTTATGTCGAAGTACACATCAATCCATTTGTCCTCCCAATCACTCACAGGAAGCTCAAGGGCAGTCATAAGGTGAGGATTTCATCCTTGCTTTTAGGCACAAGATAGTTGGTTTGTAGAATCAGCTAAGCCCAAACCCTACAGAAAACGTTCCCTCCTCTCCTTCACAGTAACAGGGTCCTTCAGAATTAAAGCAATAGTGGATAGATTTCCATAATCTGTAATCACACAAAACAACATTGATCACTAGTTTGCCCTCAAATTTTACTAGCATGACAACTACATACATCCTCATGATACACACAAACCCTCATGACACACACACACACACACACACACATATACCCAACTACAATAATAAAGCATAAGCACCCTTGAAACCCAGCATTTGAAATTAGTTACATAAACAACTACTGATGTCTATATTTGTCTGTAATTGAATTTTACCTTTTGTATGTTGTTGTATGTGATCAGTCTAATTTGCTATATAAACAACTGTTGTTCATGCTGAGTGAACCTTAGATTCCCATTTGAGACTGAATGCAATGACTCTTGCGAACAGTTTGCATTAGTCATTGTATTTAGTCTTGAATTGTCCGTTTGGACAGTTTGGGGAGACTAGTATTTTTATGTTAGATTCATTCGTGAAGGTTATTATTATTTTCATTAATTTGATTAAATTTCGGTTCAATGCATTTCAAGTTGTTCTCTGAGTGCATACTTGATTATCGGGAAATTCATTTCACCAATGTCATGTCGTGTACTTGGAGACCAATGCGAAATGCTGCCGAAATTTAGTCAAATTTTTGTAAATAATGGTAACCCTGATGTTTGAAGCTAACATAAAAGACAGCTTTCCTAAATGGGATAGGGCCACACCTATAAATAAAAAAGTGAGATTTTCATGCATGGAATTGCTTAGATGGATCGAAGTTGGATGAATGAAAGTCGCATGAGCCCAGAATATGAGGATGGGTCGAACAGTTCTTGCAATTTGCTTCAGAAAGAAGTCGACCGAATGAAGAAGGAAAATATTATTGTCCTTGCATCAACTGTTTGAATGGAAGACGACAACTACTCGATGACATACGGGACCATCTATTGTGTGATGGGATTAAGAAGAATTACACGACGTGGATATGGCATGGTGAAGTCACGGACATGCAGAGTGGGTCCCAATCTGAACCGTTTGATGTAGAAATGGGAGATCGGTTAGAGGACATGATTCGTGACCTTGGACAAGAGTCTTTCCAGCAAGCACACGCCCCTATGTAGAAGGATTGCAGAGTGATTCAAAGAAGCCTTTGTATGAAGGGTGCAAGAATTCCTTAACCCTGTTGTCTCCTGTGTTAAGTCTGGTTAATGTGAAGGCCAGGTATGGGTGGAGTGACAAAAGTTTCACCTCACTGCTTGAGGTAGTGCACAATCTGCTTCCAGAGGACAACACGTTGTCTAAAAGTTACTATAAGGCGAAAAAGATATTGTGTCCGATGGGTTTGGAGTATCAGAAGATTCATGCTTGCCCCAATGATTGCATACTATACAGGCATGAATTCCAAGAAATGTCGAAATGCCCTATTTGTGGAACTTCACGGTACAAAGTGAAGGATGAAGAGGAAAGCAGTTCTAATGAAAACTCCAACAAGGGCCCCCCAGTGAAGGTTTTGTTGTATCTTCCAATCATTCCAAGGTTTAAGCATCTTTTTTCAAATGAGGACGACGCAAAAGACCTTACATGGCATGCAAATGGAAGGATTTCTGATGGAATGGTCCGTCATCCGGCTGATTGCTCGCAGTGGAAGAAGATTGATGGTTTGTATCCGGATTTTGGGAAAGAGCAAGGAAATCTTAGACTTGGACTAGTCAGTGATGGAATGAATCCATATGGCACCTTAAGCACTCAACACAGTTCATGGCCAGTTTTGCTAGTAATTTACAATTTGCCTCCTTGGTTGTGCATGAAGCGAAAATAACATGATGTTGTCTATGATGATATCGGGCCCAAGACAGCCAGGAAATGACATTGATGTTTATCTAAGTCCGTTGGTTGAAGATCTGAGAAAGTTGTGGGACGAGGGGGTTGTAGTGTTTGATGCGTTTCGCAAGGAGACGTTTGAAATGCGTGCAATGCTTTTTTGTACCATTAATGACTTTCCAGCATATGGGAATCTCAGCGGTTACAGTGTTAAGGGTCATCATGCATGCCCCATCTGTGAAGAAAACACAAGCTACATACAACTAAACATGGAGAAAAACAGTCTACAGTAGGCATCGCCGCTTTCTAACACCCAATCATCCTTACAGACGACTGAAAAAAGCTTTTAATGGAAGTCAAGAGCATGATATTGCGCGATACCGTTGACTGGTGAGCAGGTATATCAGCGGTTCAACACCTGAATACTGTATTTGGGAAGACCCAAAAGAAGGATAAAAGTAAGAGTTGCATATGGAAGAAGAGGTCCATTTTCTTTGATCTTCCGTACTGGTTGATCTTGATGTTAGACATTGTATTGATGTTATGCATGTGGAGAAAAATGTTTGTGACAGTGTGATTGGGACGCTCCTTAACATTCAAGGCAAGACGAAGGATGGCTTGAATACCCGTCAAGATCTAGCTGATATGGGTATACGATCACAGTTGCATCCAAGGTCTGATGGGAAGAAAATTTACTTGCCCCCAGCCTGCCATACTTTGTCCAAGAAGGAGAAGATAAGTTTTTGTCAGTGTCTTCGTCGGGTGAAGGTTCCACAAGGATACTCTTCAAATATTAAGAGCCTTGTGCAGTTGAAGGAGCTTAAGCTTGTAGGGTTAAAGTCTCACGATTGTCACGTGCTCATGCAACAATTGTTAGTCGTGGCTATACGAGACATCTTGCCAAACAAAGTCAGGTTAGCGATAACTCACCTGTGCTTTTTCTTCCATGCTATATGTAGCAAAGTCATTGATCCTGTCAAGTTTGATGAGTTGGAAAATGAGGCCGCAATTATACTGTGCCAGTTGGAGATGTATTTTCCCCTGCTTTCTTTGACATCATGATTCACTTGATTGTGCATCTGGTCAGAGAAATCAAATGTTGTGGTCCTGTTTATCTACGGTGGATGTACCCGTTGAGCGATACATGAAGATCTTAAAAGGGTATACAAAGAATCTATATCGTCCAGAAGCATCTATTGTTGAGAGGTACATTGCAGAAGAAGCCATTGAATTTTGTTCAGAATACTTAGAGAAGGCTAAACCTGTTGGCTTCCTGAGTCTCGGCATGATGACAGAGTGGGTGGTAAGGGTTCAAGAGGACTGCATGTGATCACTCCAAGTGTAGAAGATTTGTTACAAGCTCACTTGTATGTCTTGAACAACAGTAATGAAGTTTTGCCATACATAGTTAAGCATGAAGCTTTAGTCAAACAGAATAATCCAAAAATGTCAAAGAATTGGGTGTTGAAAAAGCATAACAAGACTTTCTGTGATTGGTTTAAAGATACAATCTTTGCAGATGAGAATGCTTCAGAAACATTAAGAAAGCTAGCAGATGGGCCTAAAAGAAATGTTATAACCTGGCAAGGATACGACATAAACAGGTATTCATTTTACACAAAAGCACAAGATGACAAAAGTACAATGCAGAACAGCGGGGTCACCCTAAGGGCTGAATCTCAACACTTTGCAAGTGTCAATGACGCCAATCCCTGTGTAGCTTCCATCCCTTACTTTGGGTTCATTGATGAAATTTGGGAGCTTAACTATGTGAAATTTACAGTATGTGTTTTCAAATGTAAATGGGTTGACAGCAACACCGGTGTGCGCACCGATGATATAGGATTTACGCTGGTAGACTAAAGAAACTTGGTTACCACAATGACCCTTTCATCATGGCAGAACAAGCTAGACAAGTATTTTACGTGCAAGACCCTTGTGATGAAAGGTGGTGCGTGGTTCTGCAGGGCAAAACAATTGGTGTTAATGTAGAAGATGATGATTCATACATGGACACCTATGTTAGTCCTTTGACGCTCAAATCACTCTAACGTTGTCGGAGAAGAAGAAGCTGACGACGTTCATGCTAATCGAATGATCATGATGAAGGAGAATTGATTAACATCGTCTAATGTAATTTTCTGCAGAGACAGAGGTCACCAAACCAAGTAAGTGACAACTACATTTTTCTCTGATTGAGGCATCGGTATTTTGTTTTAGATGGCATCCTTAGGACTTCATCCAGCTCATGTTTGTCGCCAGTTTCATCATCCACCACCTTTTCTTCTCTGCTTCTCACGTTTATTGTTGTTAAACCCATATTTATGCTTTCTTCCCTTCATGTCTTGTTTTATCACAACTTTAGCGAATCTCCTATCTTCAGCACAGTTGAATCTCCTGTCTTATTCTCCAATGACACACTTTGATGGCCTGTATCTCTTTTCTTCGTATGTTCTAGTGCTTCAGCTTCAGAATGCATAAAGCAATCAGAATTTTCCAGTGATCACCAAAGGCTTCTGCATCAGCATTGACACTCTCCACCCTCTTTGGTTTATGCTTCTGTGTTGCATTTCGTGCTTCCTCCTTATAAATCTCAGCATTTATTAGAGGTTGCACTAGAACGATCACACCAATCTGTGCTTCTTCCTCGTCTACCAGCTCAATATCTTTCCTTTCAACTTTTGTTTTGTAAATTACAGTGTAGTTTACAAAAGCAAAGGTGAAAGAAAGATATTGAGCTGGTAGAGGAGGAACAGGCACGGATTGGTGCTGATTCTTCTAGTGGACCTCTAATAAATCTGAGAATTATAAGGAGGAAGCACGAATGCAGCACAGAAGCATAAACTAAAGAGGGTGGAGAGTGTCAATGCTGATGCAGAAGCCTTTGGTGATCACTGAAAGTTCAGATTGCTTTATGCATTCTGAAGCTGAAGCACTAGAACATAAAAGAAAAGAGATACAGGCCATCAAAGTGTGTCATTGGAGAATAAGACAGGAGATTCAACTGTGCTGAAGATAGGAGATTCGCTAAAGTTGTGATAAAACAAGACATGAAGGGAAGAAGGCATAAATATGGGTTTAACAACAATAAACGTGAGAAGCCAGAGAAGGTAAGGGTGGTGGATGATGAAACTGCGACAAACATCAGCTGGATGAAGTCCTAAGGATCCATCTACATGTGTATTTCTGAAGATATAGTATTTATATTCCATCATGCATCATTGACTGCTGATTACATGTAATAGACTTTTTTAACATGCTATGTACAAAATGACACAATTGGTAACCAATTTCATTCCTTCATCATTCAAGGTTTCATGTCATTCCTTCCTGAGACTTGAAGTACTTTGTCATGATTCTCTATAATTCCAAAAATCTAAGAAAAGTTTGCTTGCATTCACCCCACTTTGACATCCTTTAAATCCCATGGAAATCTAGCTTTGAGTGCACACTATGTAATCTTGACTGTCTACGATTATTGTTATTGTGCTACCAGTAATTTTCTTTCATGTCTTGAAACAAATGAAAGCACAAGTATCACAACACATCATCAACCTTAATGTATCAGACTATTGATTTATCAGACTTTTCATTACTATTACATTTATCCGTTTTGAATCACAATTAAAAAGCACAACTAAATCACTTATGACTTATCCTCTTTTCATTAATCCTATTTTGTATGTTGTTGTATGTTATTGTATAAAAGATCATGGGTTCTCCACCTGCCTCCCCTCCTCCTCCTTCCTCCTCCTCCTCCTCTCCTTTCGGACGCATCGGCTTCGCCATCTGCCGTGAAGCGGACACGCAAAGCCTCACGTCTACGATCTTGTCACTAGACCACCTGGTGCTGAGAGACCAGTGGTCCATGTTGATCCTGCTACCGGAAGGCCGACGGTCCCCACAGGAAGAAATTAAGAACATATTTGGGGATTGTGGCACGTGATAAGGTGGACGTCACCTACGAGAACTGGAAGGAGGTCCCTACTGCTCAGAAGGACCTGATTTGGGAGGATATTCAGTATTTTTCTTTTCTTATTTGATTTTGTTTAATTAATAGCCAAAAAATACATTATTGTAACAAATAAACTTTATTTGATGTTGTCAGGCGGAATTTGATATCCCAGAGGCTTCTGACAGTAGGACGAAAAGGAAGTTACTTCAGACCGTGGGGAGAGATGGAGGCAGTTTAAATCAGACCTCACGAGGAAATGGGCCCTTGCAGCCGATCAGGACGGTGTCGAGGACACTGTCTGTGAGAAATACGGCATCAGCAAGGAAAAGTGGGCCCAGTTTTGCCAGACTCGCAGAGACCCTTCTTGGGAGGTATGTTCCTTGCCATTTAAGTTGTTTTTCAAAAACATGATGTTGTTATACTTCATTCTACCAATTTAAACATTATTGTTTAATTTTTTCAGGATGTGCGCAAGAAGGCACAGGCCATCCAGAAGCAGAATACTGCCCCCCACGTTTTGTCTCGTGGGGTTATGATATTTGGAGCAGAAGCTCCTGGCTGAGAAGACAAGAAGAAGCTGCAGGAAGCTGCACAGTCAGGAAGCGTTGATGGCGTCATCGACCCTCCATCCCCGTCAGACGCCACGTGAAGTGGAAGATGGCCCGCACGAAGAAAACAGGGGAGATGACGACTGAGGCCGCAAAGGAAATCGCTGAGAAGATTGTAAGTCATTTTCAACTAACCATTACAATTATATTTCAATATTTTGTGAATGCCATGTACCACTGTGTGTTTTCTGTGTAGGATTCCTTTGAGGAGCAGGCCACACAGGGATCCTTCGTCCCCCATGGACGTCAGGATGTTCTCGCCGCTGCTATTGGACGTCCAGAGCACCCTGACGTGTCCGTGTGGAGCCGGTGTCACCATCAAGCAATACTTTGGATCGCTCCACGGACGTCCCGCAGCTCTTCCTCCCTGCCTCCTGACGAATTGCAGCAGCTGACCCAGCAAATCAGGGACCAGCTAGAGGAGTCCATCACAGAGAAAGTGACGCGGCAGGTCATGGCATCCTTCCCAATGCAGTCCCAGCTTCAGTCGCAGATGCAATCTCAGGGACTTGCATGCCTCCTGACCTCTGGTTGGTCCCTCCGGTCCTCGAGTGAGCACAAAGGGAGTTGTGTTGATCCCTCAGAAACGATCCTGAGACGGGTGACTCTGACAGGTGCGGCTTGTACATAGAAGCAGATCCTGCCCGCCTGGTTGCCATGGGGAGAGTTTATGAGGGATCCACTGTTGTTCATAACACTCCTTTGTTGCCTGGCCAAGTAAAGGTGAGTGTGGAGGAGGTTACAGATGCAGATGCTCCAGTTCCTGTACCCACTGATGAGGTTTCCTTAGTGGGGCAGGCACTTCACACCTTCCTTGCTTGGCCGACACATCTGGTCAAGTCTTTATCACAGCAGGACTTATTGTCCTTACTATATGTTTCTTCTTTTTAAATTAATTCATTAAGCGTGCCTCAAATTAGGCTATTTAACTTTTTTTTCATGAACAGTTAGCTGTGTCTCCGGCAAAACCACCTCCAAAGCCTGATCCGGAGGTCGATGATCCGCTTTATCTAATGACATTGACCATCCCAGAGCATTTCTTGAGGCCTTATCAGGTTAGATGGGATGCCACCGTGTTCAGGGTCTTAAATCCAGATTTCCCCCTCTACATAAAGCACGAAGACCTCTCCAAAATTGCACACAGTGGTCAATGTCTCAGCATATCAGTGTTACAGTTGTGGATTCTGTAAGTCATTTTATATTACTTTTAATTACCTAACTTATTGCTTTCAATTCATAAATATTTAACTTTGACTTAACATAAATAGGCATCTCACTGAAACATGTATGCGAGCGAGGAATTCTGATATCTATGGATTCCTCGAGCCACAGTTCATTCAGAGGTCTGGGCAATCGCAGTTTTGAGTCGGAAAGTTACATAAAGACTTGGATGCAGAGTTCAAAACGCGATGTCTATCTTGGAGCCTACCTAAATGGGTAAGTCACAAAATAACTGAATTTAATTAATGTTTACTAATGTACTAACCCATATTAATCTCCACTGCAACGGACACTGGCAGATGGTGGTCATCCTGCCCAAGGAACACCTAGTTATCTGGTTTTGTTCATTGCATAACAGGCCAGACAACTACCTTAAGGGGATTATTAATAGGTTAGTGTTCTTTTCAATACATTTGCATTGAAATACCTCAACGTACAACACCAGTTTTTAATTGTTACTCATCTGGAACAGTGCTTTAAAAGGTCTTGATGATGCTCCACAGCCTAAATCAAAGGCTCCTACTAGGTGGATTGTCGTCAAGGTACGTCATTTACATAAAACTTCCACTTATATATATTTCTTTATGTGTCTGTACACTAGTTGTTTAATTAATATCCAAATTTCATTATGTATTTAGTGTAATAGACAAAAAGGAAGTACTGAGTGTGGCTACTATGTGATGCACTAGATGTCCACCATCATTTTAGGAACTTTTAGGAATAATTGGGAAGCGGTAAGTTTATTTCAAAAAAAATCGATTTATTTATAATTTGTATTACATTATTAACTTATTATGATTTATTTCATCATGCAGTATTTTAACGATCCTAGATCATTGGAGCCAGAGAGATTAAAGGCATTGCAGATCTAGTGGGCACAGTTTTATCTCCGAGTTAGAGATCAGGCCTAGGATTTAGGGACATTATCTTTAGCTTAGTTTACTTTGGTTTAACATTTTTGACATTTTCTATGTAATATGAACATTGAATTCATTTGATGATTGTTCTTTATGATAAATCAATTATTTGATGTTTATTATCATTAAAACTGCTTGAAAGCAGAATAAAATGTTTATTTGCTGTGAATTGGGCTTGAAATTGCATTTTACAGGTACAATTTTGGGTTTACTGTAAAAACAGAAAGTATATATAAAAAAAATACTTGAAAATAACATCGGTTATTAACAAAAACCAATGTAAATATGGTAAACAACATCGGTTATTTACAAAAACCGATGTCGACATGAACCTTAACATCGATCATACAGAAAATCGATGTTCACTTTTGTACATTAACATCAGTTATTCATACATAACCGATGTTACCATTTCTATGTTAACATCGGTTATTTATACATAACCGATGTTAATGTACATAAGTTAACATCGACTATCTATACATAACCGATGTTAATGTACAAATGTTAACATCGGTTATCTATAAATAATCGATGTTAAAGTTGTACATTAACATCGGTTTTCTATGAATATTCGATGTTATATACAAAGACGTACAACAAATAAGTATATGCATCATCAACATTGACATCGGTTTTCTACTGAAACCGATGTTAATATATATTAACATCGGTTGTACTACAAAATCGTTGTCAACTTTCATCATGCATACACTTTTTTTGCTGTAGTTCTTTGTGTTTAACATCGGTTATTTAGAAAATCGATGTTATCATATTTATGTTAACATCGGTTTTTGAAAATCGATGTTAACGATGATATATTCAACATCGTCACTTTCAACGTCGGTTTTAGAGCCGATGTACAATGCCCTAAATAACTGATGTTGAAAGTGTAATTTCTAATAGTGCTAGATTTAGTCTTTGAGCAAACTTAAACGACAAATTTATTCTAATTTGTTTAGAGCCAACAATGGCTTGGTAGGACAAAGAATATTGGGTGTTAATCAAGCTTAGGGTTGTCGCAACCTACCCTTCAGCGGGAGGGCGACGCGGAGCTCGTGGGTGCGTCTTCCATGGGAGGAAAATGCGCGGAGTCGCCATCAACGTTTATTCGAGGAAAACGTCAAAAAAACCAGAAAAGACGTGGTCTAAGAACTTTGAGTGTGAAAGGTTCGGGAGTTGTATTTATGCATGGGGAAGGTATTAGCACCTTACACGTCCGTCACAAGGGATGGCAGCCTTTAATCAAGTGTGCAAATATGACTTTAATTTGTTTTATTTCCCTTTTACTTTTTATGTCTTTTTTGTATTTTTTATCTTTTTGTGGTCGACAAGGGTGTTTCCCTTGCTCCTACGTAGTCCTCAATTATGATAAGGAAATCAGACCTACGTAATTCCTTGAGAATTAAATGTCGGTTAAGTTGTTTTTATCCTTTTTTTGCAAAATATATTTTGATTGAATAAAAGGTCATTTAAGGCATTGGACCATTCAATGATCTTTCGATTCTTTTGAAAGAAGAGAAAACATTAAGGCATTGAACCATTAATGATCTCTTGGTTTTTTGAAAGAGGTGACAAAGTTATTTCTTCGTTTGATAAAAGCAAAGACCATCTCAAGGCGTTGGACCTCAAAAATGATTTTTTTGGTGATGACAAAAAAAGTTTGATTTTGTGAGTTGATTTTAGCCTTGGTTTCACTTTGGTTAGTAGTCAATTCGATTAAGAAAGAAAATCCCCCAAGAAAAACGTCCGATTATTTTTTTGATTATTTTATTTAAAGATATTTTTTATTATTATATTATTATTTCGCCTCTTTTTGGTTTTAAACGTAGTTACGGCGTGAAAGATCGGTCAGATTTTATTCTAACAGAAATTAAAAGGTGTTACAATCCAAATGATCGGTGGAAATTTATTTTATTTTTGATTAGGCGAGAAAATGACTTAAATAAATGACTAAAACATGTCAAAAGGGGGTACGGAAAGCAAATGAAATAAGAATAAAAGCACACGAAACAAGTGGGGACCACTAAGGGCACATAGAATGAATTGAAAGGTTCGATTTCAAGAAATTATCGATTGAAGACCGAAGAACGACGAAGAACGAACAAAGAACGATGAAGAATGGTGGAAAACCTTCGCGAAATCGCCCACGGAAACGTCTCTGAAGCGTTACGGAAGCGCCTCAGCTTGGATGTTCTTCACGGAAACAATTTTCCTCACTAATTTTAAGTGAATCTCAGATACCTGGAGGGTTGAACGAATTTGTTCTACCCACCTTCCCCTATTTATAGGGGAAAAGAAGGAGGTGGTTGCCGCCCAGCTCGCCCAGGCGAGCTGGGTTGCTTCCACCAGAAGGCACCGCCTTCTGTTGGAACATCCTGGAAGGCCCAAGTGGGCATGATTGCTATTTGCAAACCCTTTGTTTACTAAATACACCCCCCTCTACCCTTTTTTTATGGTTCTTTTTTCGTAACGTTACGGAACTTTATGAATTACGTAACGATACTTGTTTTCTTTCCGTCATGTCACGAAACCTTACGGATTACACAATCGTTCCCTCTTTGGCTTCAGGAATGCTACGGAACTTTACGGATTGCGCATTAACGCTTTCTTTTGACTCTCGACATGCCGCGGAATTTCACGGATTGCCTAAGGATGGATGTCAAGTACCTCGAAGTGGCCAAGCGAAAGTTGCATCCCACCAAACA
This sequence comes from Glycine max, assembly GCF_000004515.6. Classification (NCBI taxonomy): domain Eukaryota; kingdom Viridiplantae; phylum Streptophyta; class Magnoliopsida; order Fabales; family Fabaceae; genus Glycine; species Glycine max. The sequence goes on along the minus strand of NC_038250.2, from coordinate 28,674,862 downwards.
GATGGTTCGCAGACGAAATTATGGTATGACAGTTGTCCCTCTTAACTTGTCTTTTATTGGAGAAGGGAAGTAAAGATAAGACACTAATTTCGTTCGAGTGGAACATCATTCAGCCGGTCAATATCCCCGCCATCGAAACCTGTCGTTCAGTAAGAAAAGAGAAAGGCATCAGAAGCGTCAATAAACTTTAGTGCTTTGAAAATGGAAAAGTTTGGACAACCACGACACTTCCCTTTGCCATTGCACCCAATCGTCTCTCCCCAGCAGAGAAGAATTTTGCGCGTTGCCGGACTTGAATGTTTCCGGACGATGAGAGTGAAAAAAAACCTGCAAAATTTTTTTGAAAATGGTCAGTATCGAACGACCAACATCATCCTGATACTTCCGAATTCATTCCTCTCAGTCGACGAAAGGCGCGGATGACCATAAGGTATCTCCGTCCACCGCCCGACTCGCTGTTCCATAATTTGTCTCCGCGTGCTATCGGACTTGATTGTCTCTAGATAGTGAAAAAAGGGATGCGGGACCATAAAGTTCCCCCGCATGTCATCGGACCCGCTGTCTCTGGATAACAAAAGGTGAAAAAAGTGCGGGACCAAAATGTTCCCCCGCGTGTCATCGGGCCCGCCGCCTCTGGATGGCAAAAGGTGAAAAAATGTGCGGGACCAAATAGTTCCCCGCATGCCATCGGGCCCGCCGCCTCTAGATGACAAAAGGTGAAAAAAAATGCGGGACCAAATGGTTCCCCGCATGTCATCAGACCCGCCGCCTCTAGATGACAAAAGGTGCAGAATGACCATAATTTGTCTCTGCGTGTCAACGGGCCCACTGCCTTTGGTTGACAAAAGGTGTGCGGATGACCATAATTTGTCTCTGCATGTCATCGGGCCCGCCGTCTCTAGATGATAAAAGGTGCAGAATGACCATAATTTGTCTCTGCATGTCAACGGGCACGCCGCCTCTGGTTGACAAAAGGTGCGGAATAACCATAATTTGTCTCCGTATGTCATCAGGCCCTCCGCCTCTAGATGACAAAAGGTGCAGAATGACCATAATTTGTCTCTGCGTGTCAACGGGCCTGCCGCCTCTGGTTGACAAAAGGTGTGCGGATGACCATAATTTGTCTTTCCATGTCATCGGGCCCGCCGCCTCTGGATGACAAAAGGTGCAAAATGACCATAATTTGTCTCTGCGTGTCAACGGGCCCGCCGCCTCTGGTTGACAAAAGGTGTGCGGATGACCATAATTTGTCTCCGCATGTCACATGACCTTAGGGTCAGATTGTGGGGTGGCCGACAAAAGCGAGGCTCTTGCTCCTACGTATCCTCACTTTGTGATGAGGAACTCAGACTTACGTAGTTCTAGATAACTGTGAGACTAAAATAGTCTCGGTGTTTGCTTCACTAAAATGCGAACATGCTTTAGTAAAGAGACAAAACTTCCAACTGATTAGAGCAACATATGCTTTTTGGATGAAAAACAATGTGTCTACCGGGGAAGGAGAGTATGCTGATGAAATTTTCTCATAACCATAAATGAGATTTTGGATGTTAGCATTTCATTTCTAAACGACCATTTAGAGGAAACACTAGGTTCAACAACAATAGAAGAAAATCACTCAAAGTGTATCAACCTTACATAGGTAAGTGTTTCATCCTAATTCCGAACCATAGATATGTCATGACTTGGTTTTGCAAATCATTTTCCTATCAAATCAAAGATTACATGCGTGATCATGGATTAATAGGACTTTTTCTTGGGAATGGTTTGTTTCTTTGTGGGAAATTTGGCTTTGAGTGTTCTTGGCCTTTTCCTTTTCTTGTTTTTGTTTAGTGTGAGGTGAACAAGTCACTGACGCACAGGATTTTGGTTTGGCAATCAAAGGGAGAGGACCACTTTAGGTCGTGGTTTCCTTTCTTTTTTTGTTTACTTGGTGACAATTCTGTATTGTCTAGATATTGTCTGGTCCAAAGAGCTCTCTGCATATTTCTTATGTTTTCTTCCGATCCTCGATCGGGAATTTTCTTTCTTTTTTGCTTCCTCCCACTCTTTGATTGGGAACTTTCTTTTTTTCCTTCCGATTTTTTGATCGAGAATTTTCTCCTTTCGCTTTGTTTTCTTTTGAGGGCAGGGTTTATGGTGAGTTGGGACTTTGGCTCATGGCTTGTAGAACGGCTGGACATGATATATGTCAGAGTGTTGGTTTGGCCAACGGTCCAGGGATAAAGGGGATGTCCCACATTATTTCCATGATACACATGCAACAATGATGATTAGGAAATTTTATGCAAAACTGGTCATGCATGCACCCATGTGGACACTCAAGCATCAAGTTTTTATGGTCATGTGATACTAGGGCTCAGGATTCATTTTCTCTATTTTAGTCAACCTAGTGTTTCCAAAATATGTTCTTTTATCAATTCATGCATTCATTCGAGTCTATTTTGGGCGTTCGGGAAAATTTTCACAGCATTCTCCCTTTAGGTGTATACACATTTTTTTTCAAAAACTGATTATGATCATTGAAAAATTTTGCAAAGAAAAGCTAGAAGTTATCTCCTTTTAAAAGCGCGTTGGGTTTTTTAGCTAGACAACTTTATTATTATTATTCTCTTTTTCTTCCTTTTTTTTCTTTTTCCTTTCCATTTTTTTAAGTTATTATTATTTGTTCATTTCCTCTCCCTTTTCTTTTTCTCTTTGAACAGGTCGTGCGGACGAGGGCACACACTACATACTTACGTCTAACCACAAGGTAAACGAAAAAACGCACGACATGGTAAGTCGCAAAAAAACGGTGATGAAATAACTGAGAGTCATAACGCAAAATTCTAACTGAAACAAAAAGCAACGTTAGTAACCATATAGACAAAAACAGAAAACAGTAATGTTAATAGCAATATAGACAATAACAGAAAACAGTAATGTCAATAACAAAAGTGCAGTGACCTTGGTCACGTGGCTCCGCTTCCTCCCAAGAAACCGAGCAAGTCAGTCATATCCTCATCCATACGGGCCTCCTCTGCCTCATCGAGGGATCCTGCGGGCTCCTCCCCTGCCTGGGCCTCGGGCTAGTCTCCGGGTCATGCGACCTCAGCCCCAAACTGCTCCAGAGTAGGGCATGCAAAAGGAGCGGAACCCTGCCCCTGCTGACTAAGGCTGAACCGGTAGAGACACTCATGTATTTGCACCTGCCCACGGTGGTTGGCCGCCTGCTAGCGAACCAAGTGGTGTAGATAACGCTCCATGCCTAGTGATCTAGCGGGATCAGCCTGCCGAGGTGGTGGCGGTGCGTCTGCGGCCTGATGTGCATCACCATGTGTCTGCCTAGGCGTGCAGTACTTCTCGATGAAGGCCCGGGTGATCGGCGGTCGGATTACTTTACTGGGGGTGACGGGAACTCCGAAGGACTGGCAGAGGCCCGTGATCAGCGCCGGAAACCCCAGGGCCCGATTGGACTTATCTAGGTCCAGAGAGTGCCTGGTAGGCGCCATACCTGCAAACAAATAAATGGCGTCAACAATCACCTGGGCCACGTGGACGCTCATCCGTGTCAGAATGGCATACACCAACTGGCACTTAGGCAAAGGGAGATCGGAGTTATGATCGCTAGGCAAGACATTACTGAGCAGCAGTGTCATCCACGTCTGGGTCAAAGTGGTCATGCTGGTGCGCATGATCCGCACCCGCCTCCCTGCAGCGATGCAGGCGAAATCCTGCCCCGGTGTGCATAATAAGTAGGCAATGGCCTCCTCGTCGAACCCGTCGGCCCTGTTCCTTCTCTGGCTGAACTCACACTACTGGCCTTCCTCCAAAACTAGCGGGTCATCCAGGAATTGGCTAAGGGCATCTGCGTCAAAGGGAATCCACTGACCCCTCACCCACGAACGCATGTCTCGCACTCCCTCCTCTGTGGGCCAAGCATTAGCATAGAACTCTAGGACTATCTCAGGGTCAAACTTAGCCATGGGAGTCACCAGCGACGTCCAACGTCTGCGAGCTATCTCCTCCTGAAAGTCCATATACTCATCTTCCCTGAGCTAGACACGCCTCTCTATGTGGAACGACCATCCTTTGATGGCCTCGAAGCGCTGCTAGTGCTCGACGCTCCGGAAACGATGACTATCAAACTCTGGGGCGGCACTGGGCCCTTCTCCTGTGGCGTCTCTTCTAGACCTCTTCATGGAGAGTTTCTTCGGAGCCATTTCCTGCAAAAACGTTTGGAAAGTTAGTTCAAGAAAACTTAATCAAAATGAAAGCCAAATCAAGCCAAACAGCATACCTTTTTTCCAACAAAGCATGAATATCTATATGAATTTTGAAAGGAATGCTTACACGTTAATGTGCGGGTTCTCCTAGGATATTCATACATTTATACCTATCTTTCTCTTGATGAACGACACCCTACAAGATGCACCTATTTTTTTTGGCAAATAAATTCCTTACGCTATGTGTCAAACTAATCATACACATTTTCCAAGGCTTTTGCTACCCACCTACCCCATTCTTTTTGCTATATGTTCACATTTCATTCACATACATGTTCATACATTTGAGAGGCAACTTCATGTTATATTCGCACATGCTTACACTCATTTGAAAACAAATTCACATCGCACCTTCATTGGAAAAGTAATTTTTGTACTACTCATTCACATTCTTGAAAGGCAATTTCATATCATATGTCCCTACTTTGAGACGCATTTTCGTGCCATTTTCAACATATATGCACATTTTTCAAAGCATTTAGCTACCTATTCAACATACACACGTACATGGTGAACAACGTTTTCACACTATCTAGGTACAAGGAAAAGATGGTGCAGCCTAAACCAAGCGCTGCCCTTAAGGGCAAACCTCACCAACATGCTCTCACTCATCATACCTTCTTGTATTTCAACAAACAAAAGCTTGGGCCCCCCAGGCCTAAGTCATGTTTTGGCATTTATCCTAGTTCTCGCAAGCTGTCCACATCCAAAAAATGGTGATCATACATACACAAATCCAATCTAAAAGCCATTTTTACAAACTTAGGCAAAAATACCATTGAGGCATTTCACCGAGCCCTTGGTGGGCGCACTTTTGGGTACCAACAACAAGGGAATGGGGGCAATGTGGCTTGCCCCATCATTTTAGAAAACAACTTAGGTCTAAGGCCACCCCCTACAACCCCTCAATTCAAAGAAACAAAGCATAAATTTGCCCCAAATTGTCTCACGGAATTGGTCAAATTATGTATCATTCAAAGCATAAAAGGCATCAATGGAGAGCTAGAAACCAAGGGGTAGTGCACTTACTTGTATAGATTGACCAAAGACACTAAGAATGGAAGCAAAAGCGCGAAAATGGTGGCCTAGGGGCGAAAATCTGCAAAACCCGTGGGTGTTTGCATTTTTGAATGAGGGAGGGGAGTTTTGGGTGGAGAGAAACTCCCCCTTCCTCATTTTTTATATTTCCAGGTGCAGGGGTGCTCGCCCAGGCGAGCTAACCCTGTATTTATTATGTATATGTATATATATATATATATATATATATATATATATATATATATTGGAAAGACACAGGCATGCGCTCTCTATGGGTCGGCGTTCGCTTACTCGAACCCCCTTAGGATAGATTAGGCATCCGACATTTACTTTAAAGACACAACAGTAATAATTACTTGGAATTTAAAGGATACTAGGCTGCCTCCCAGCTGCGCTTTTCGCTTGTCCAGAGCTGGGCATGGGACGACGATCTATCGATCGTGATCCTAGCCTCTACTCGCGTCCGTCCCTAAGTACCTGAAAACAGGAAATGACATTGTGTAGCAAACTGTGGCCGCGTTACCGTTTACCTTGATTGGTCTCTGCCTTTGGATTTGGCCCGGTATTTGACCATCGCCTAAGATGATTCTGCTCCTGTCATAACAAAATATGCATGTGTATGCATATGCATGAGCGTTTTCAAATGCAATAATCTTAGTGAAAGCCGGTCAGGTTCAGTTTTAATTAAGTGTTTGGGGCATCCCATGGGCTGAGCGAAAAGGCTCAAGTTATCAAATATTGCACATATTTTAAAGCACATAGTGAGGACCGGAACCTCAATCCCATGTTCTCTTCTTTTAAAAGACTGTGACGAGAAAATTACAGCAAACAGGAATCCCTGGGGGAAACCAAGAAGGACGCACAAAAATAAAAGAACATGCAGCGACTTCCACAATTGCCCCAGACCCTAAGCGTAGTATCGCTTGACAACATCGGAGTTCACGGTTGAAGGTAGCTCCTCTACATCCATGTTGGTGAGCACCAGGGCCCCTCCGAAGAAAGCCCTTTTTACAACGAAAGGCCCTTCGTAGTTCAGGGCCCACTTCCCTCTGTTGTCTTTCAGAGCTTGGGAGACTTTCTTCAACACCAAGTCCCCTTCGCTGAACCGGCGCGTGCGTACCTTCTTGTCAAAAGCGTTCTTCACTCGTTTCTGATATAAACGCCTATGACTTATGGCGGCCAAACGCTTGCCTTCTATGAGATTAAGCTTATCGAAACGTGCTTGGGCCCATTCTGATTCCTTTAATCTGGATTCCACCAAGATCCTTAATGACGAGACTTCCACCTAAAACAGTAGCATAGCCTCCACTCCATATACCAATGAGAACGGTGTTGCCCCGGTTGACGTGCGCACTGAGGTTCGGTAACCGTGTAACACGAATAGGAGCATCTCGTGCCAATCTTTGTATGACACGGTCATCTTCTGGATAATCTTCTTGATATTCTTATTGGCTGCCTCCACGGCTCCGTTCATCTTTGGTCGGTAGGGCGTGGAATTGTGATGTTGGATTTTAAACTCCTCGCACATTTCCCCCATCATCTTGTTATTTAAGTTGGTGTCGTTGTCCATGATAATCTTTCTCGGCAAACCATATCGGCAAATGATTTCCCTCTTAATGAACCTAACCACCACACTCCTGGTGACACTAGCATACGACGCGGCTTCGACCCATTTAGTGAGGTAATCGATCGCCACTAGGATGAAACGATGTCCATTTGCAGCTTTGGGCTCTATTGCCCCAATCACATCTATTCCCCACATGGAAAACGGCCATGGTGTGGCTAAAACATTCAGAGGCAAGGGCGGAGCATTGACATTGTCTGCAAACGTCTGGCATTTATGACACTTCCTCACATGGAGACAGCAATCGCTCTCCATGGTGAGCCAATAGTAACCCGCCCTTAAGATCTTTCTAGCCATGGCGTACCCATTAGCGTGCGTACCAAAAGAGCCCTCATGGACCTCCCCCAGCATGTTTTCTGCTTCCTTAGCGTTCACGTAGCGTAGCAGAACCATGTCATGGTTTCTCTTGTATAGTATGCTTCCGCTCATGAAGAAGTCGACTGCCAATCTCCTCAATGTCCTTTTATCGTTGTCGGAAGCCTCCGGTGGGTACTCTTTGCTTTCAACGTATCGCTTGATATCAAAATACCAGGGCTTACCGTCCCGTTCCTCTTCTACCCGACAACAATGTGCGGGTTTGCCACGACACCAGAATTCAATGTATGGTAGGTCCCCATGCGGTGTTAGCTGGAACATGGACGCTAAAGTGGCAAGTGCATCTGCCATTTGATTTTCCTCTCGGGGAACGTGATGAAAGGAGATCTCATCAAAGAAACCAGCCAATTCCTTGATATAGGCTTGGTAGGGTATCAGCTTGTGGTCTCTAGTTTCCCATTCCCCTCTCAGCTAGTGAATCACCAGTGTTGAGTCCCCGTACACCTTGAGTAGCTTGACATTGGAGTCAATTGCTGCCTGGACGGCCAGGGCGCATGCTTCATACTCAGCCATGTTGTTGGTGCAGTCGAACCCCAGCCCAGCTGTGAAAGGTATACATTGATTGTCCGAAGAGACCAATACTGTCCCAACGCCATGGCCCAGAACGTTTGACGCTCCATCAAACCACACGATCCACTTGTCCCGGTCCTCGTCTAGCTTTTCCTCAAACAAGGCCATGATGTCCTCATCCGGGAACTCGGGATGCATGGGTTGATAGTTGTTAAGAGGCTGCTGAGCCAAATAATCTGCCAAGGCGCTTCCTTTTATTGCCTTTTGGGTGACGTAGACTATATCGAACTCGGATAGCAAAACCTGCCACCGGGCGATCCGCCCTGTAAGAGCAGGCTTCTCAAAGATGTACTTAACCGGGTCCATCTTGGATATCAACCAGGTGGTATGGCTCAGCATGTATTGTCTTAAACGGTGGAACGCCCAGACTAAAGCACAACACGTTCTTTCAAGCAGGGAGTAGTTCATTTCACAGGCCGTGAACTTCTTGCTCAAGTAGTAAACAGCGCGCTCTCTTCTCCCGGACTCGTCATGTTGCCCCAGTATACATCCCATCGACTCGTCCAAACTCGTCATATACAAGATGAGAGGTCTTCCAGATACCGGCGGCATAAGCACAGGAGGGTTCATGAGACATTGTTTGATCCTTCCAAACGCCTCTTGACAACCCTCGTTCCAGCGGACAGATTGGTTTTTTGACCATTCTGGACCATAAGTGGTACAACCAAACACCACCCCGCCTATCAGTTCTAGTACTATGGACAAGATTGCAACCAGAAGACTCCACTTGGGAAGATTGGTCCCAACTCCAAGACATATATCACCTTGAGGACAAGGTGTTTCTCGATGAAGCAGGGAATGATAGCAGCAAACCCAAACCAACGAGAATCTCGAAAAGACCCCAGGATTGGAGGAGTTTGTTCACTAGAGCAGCTAGGAGCCAAGGTCAAGATAGGGACTTACAGTAGTTTAGCCTTCCTTCGTAATGCTTGTGTAGTACTTGATCGTTAATGCCTCGTAGTGCTGGTGTAGTGCTTGGTCGTTAGTGCCTCTTAGGTCCTTTTCCAATCGTGCTTATACCCTGCATTTCCAATTTTGTTGTAGCTTGTCTCCCCTGAGCTCGCAAGACCGTTAGAGCTTTGTCCTTTCTGTAAGCACTCCCTATAAATAAATGACATGAATAATGGAAAAGGCAATCAGAAATTTCACAAAAATTCTATCTTCCCTCCCTTTTATTTTGGAGGGAGGTCCTGTCCTCTAATTCAGGAACAAAGGCTTACTTATCACAGATGTCTTAGCTAAGCTTGCTTTTAGCTTTCTAGATAGCTACTGGACTGAGGAAGCATCTCCCCAAGTTGCTCAACTTTACCGTAAAAAAAAATGTAGAACAGTTATATCGCTTTCTACCAATTTATTTTCGATTGCAAAAATGCGTTAAATTAGGTACTAACTGAAAGGAATAGTCAGCTATTGTCATGATCAAGGAAAAGGTGAACAAACAAATCAACCAAATTTAGAGGATCATGTCTTGATTAATTCAATTTCAGATCCAATTCAAACAAATAGAAAACACTAAATAGAATAAATCGTCCCAACCAATATCATTGGATCAAATTCAAGAAAGTTAAGTCAGATCTAATCACATTTCAACTGATAAGCATGCTATTGATTCTAAATTTAGAAATAAATTCCAATGGTAATTGGATTGAAAAAAAAAACAATGTTTTAAGAGGGGACGCGTCATAAAAATGAAGAGGGGATGCGTCATAAAAATGAGTAACAGCAAGATTTTGGTAGTCCAAGAGACAGAATATCCTCATAAAGTTTTCCAAAGGTAACCTCTCCATTTTTTAGGATTTTACAATCTTAATTGAGACAATTCATGCAGCAACAACAAAAGTCAAGTTTTGTTTCCACTTTTCACTCAAGAGAGAAAAAGATAGTACTAGAACCATCCTTTTTCTTCCTCTGATTCTGTCCTCTGATAATTTTAACAAAAGGTATATGCATTTTTCAGTAGTAAAAAGCGAGAGATGTTGTGGTAAGAAATATATAAATCGTTTTTGACAAAGTTTTCTTCTTGGAAGACTTTCATAGACTTTTGATTATACATTATCAATACTTCATTTTCAAAAACAAACTAACAACGCTGATTACACGGAAAAAAAAAACATGTATAAAACCATATGTTACACCTTTTGTTGAGGCCTATATTCCATCTAACACTATCGTAAAGCCCATAACTATTGCAATACCTTTTGATAAAATAAGAGAGAAAAATATTGAGTGAAGAGAAATGTCGAATCTGCTTTCCATTTCAACTGTGTATCTGCACAAAAAAACACTAAATAAAACAAATATAAGTATGCAGATGCAAAAGTGAGAGAGGGAAACAAAAATACAAATATGAACTCTTTTTAAACATCATTGACAAGTTCTATTGGACTTTGCATGTCATTACACGAAACTTCAGCTTTGCATGAAAGTTCAACTGAAAGAAATACAAAGTCTAGCGGTACATTGAGAATCAAATGTATTTTTGAGACAACACTATAACAGGTGAGGCTTGAAAACACAAATCCATTACCAGTTTTAAACCATAGCAAGCCTTTAAAATCTCTTCCTATGCATATAGAGGTTAACTTGGTTAAAAAAAGGGGTGTAACCCTGTGAGGCTATGGCAAAGAGATAAAGAAGTGTACCACGTTAACGGTATAACACAATTTTTTTTAAAAAAATAAAAGAAAGAAAAAAGAAAACAGATTTGAAAAATAAACAAATTTGAAAGAGAGATAAGTGTAACAACCAAAGAGATAAGGAAGGTCTTAGCCGCATAACAGTGGTGGTTTGCCTTTCAAAAAAAATAAATAACAATGATGATTTTCTTAAGAGTGTATTTGGATAGGGTAATTTAACTAGGTAATGTATTTTTTATAGGGAATTAATTTTTTTTTATTAAAAGTAACTGCTTGGATATTTTAGTAAAAGGAATTCAAAATTTTAATTAGTTGAAAGAATAGAATTTCAAATTTTATCTTCAAGGGAGTGAATTTGGAAATTCTATAACTAACTCTTGAACTTTTTTCTCTCTCTAGTTCATCTTCTCTCTTCTTTCTGGTTCGTCTTCTCTCTTCTTTCTTTTCTTTGGAAAATGCAAGAACGCGAGCGTGGTGAAGAGGATCACGAGAACTCGAGTCATAGGAAAGACATGAAGGCGGAAATCACGTGGTAGAGGAGCTGAAAGAAAACGAGCTTACGACGTCGTAGGACGACGAGCACAGTTCTCAACATGTGAAGGAAATGCGAGAGGTAGAAAACATAGGACCAGAAGAAAACACGACCACAGGGACACATCCCAAGGGGGAAACATAGCAGCCACTGGAGCGGGGTCTTGTAGCGCCGCTAGAGCCACCGCGTCTCTTTGATTTTGGCGGCGGCGAAGACCAAGAGGCCAGAGAATATGGTGGCGGAGATTACAAACATCGAGAGGCTATGGAGCGCAAGAATGGGTCCCAGTGAAACGGGTCTGCCACATCAAAGAAGCAAGGCTAATGTCAAGTGGAGGAAGAACGAAACGACGACGTAAAGGGTGCTTTAGTGTTGTGATAATTAAAAATGAAAAGGTGGATTCTAAATATGAGAAGGTTGAATTACTTACTCTGAATTTGAAGCTTTGGGTCTGACTTGTTGGTTTTAGTTTGAAATCTGGAACTGTTATTTGGTGGTAATTCTGTGATTGTTGAAGAGAAAGGTTGTATCCAAACACAGAATTTTAAAAATAAAGAAATTTAAATTAAAGCATTTAAAATTCTCAGAATTTAAAATTCTTTAGTATTTTAAATTGTCTCATTCACTCTAACTGAAAATTCATTTAAAAAATAAGGACAATTACTTAATTTTAGAGAGAGCAGTCCCTTCGAACATCGAATAATGATGATACATGAATAGAGAAAGCAACACCTGAATGTAGAAGAATATACATTTGCAAAAAGAAAAAGGAAATGTAGAAGAGTATGCTTATGTAAATAAATATAAATTTCATTGATAGAAACATGTTTATCATAAGGTGATAAAACTTGAGTAATTATACTAGTGTTGATGAAAAATTCAGTGAGTAGAAGAAAAAGAAAAAAGATGATGAAGTGAGAGTAGGAGAAATCCCATCCATCCTACTTACCCGCAAAAGAGACATGATACCGACCTGCTGTCTCTGTCTCCAGTCACTTGGCATCCGTTTGTCCTTTGTAGAACGTCGTTTCAGCCTCTCTCCACACTACAGTAGCTGCATAATCCTGTAGTCTGTAACCTGTCGTTCACCATCACTCTGAAAATTATTATTTACAGAAGAGATGAGAGAATACTGACAACGGAAATATGGAGGGAGTGAATGAAACTTCAATGGATAATATATTACGAAGTGGAAGTTGCGATAAGTAGAAAAAAGAAGCGATGGTAGTACGTGTGCCCGTTACTCTGACTGTGGAACGGAGAAACGTGAAGCACCACTTGGAAGATAGTGGACAGTTACCTTTTATCAATTTAATTTTGTGTTTACATTTTTTGTTTACTATTTTATCATTTAACTACTACACATTGCGGTTGGAATTGAAAGAGAATAGGGGTTGCAGTAAAATTGACGGGTATAATTGTCTATAGAAATGTATACACCAATAACAATAACAAATTAAGAAGAAATTGAAAAAAGAAAAAGCAAAAGAGAGAAAGTGGAAGATCAAGAAAATGGAAGAAAAGGAGGGGGGGAAAACAATTTTACAATACCCACACTTGTTGCACGATACCACAATTTTCTGCAGCAATCCATACAAGTTACCCTTGATGATCCTTTGCACGTCTTCTTCTCCATAGCCAAGGTAAAAACATGTCCTTGTCCACCAAAAAGGGTAAAGGAGTCGACCTGTGTGCGTAAGTCCGTATTAGCAACAGACCGGGTCAGCCTATCCCGCAATCTTACACGGATTTAATACATTGATCCGTCCTCGCCCAATAGATCCTGCAGGCCAAATGCGGACTAATTTTAAAAAAAAAGTGCAATTTCAAAATAAATATATTTTTCTTTTAAAAAATAGTCAATTACACTAATATTATATATATATATATATATATATATCAAAAATCTCTAACAAATATTCAATCATAAAAGTTTTAACACAGCTAAATAAATTTTCAACATAAATAACACAGCTCGCAAATTATGTGGGACAGGTCCAAAATCCTGCATAGACATGGATTTATAAAAAAAGTTGGTTTGTGGCCCGATTGGATCACGTGTCCTGCTAATCAGTTCATGGACTTGAGCCCGTTTACCCACTCCTAATTTTTTGACATAGGATACTATTACTCGGCCACTAACATACAATGTGACATCTCTCAATCCCTAAATTTGCAAGCTTCACCACTTTAGGATTCCTGAAACGGAGCTCTCACTAAAACCCTAATTTTTATTTGAACTTACTTGAGTTGTATATCAATCGAAGTAATTGAGATATAAAACGAAGATGGAAAAAACAATTGAAGGATATAAAAGAAATTTCCAAGTAAAGGGCATTACCCGCAATATACAATTAAACAGTAAAAAGGTGGTTTGTGAGTTTTGCACGAATGTTATGCACTATAGACAACCTCTTTTTCCTTTATTTTTTAAGCTTAAAAAGAAAGAATTATATTCATTTTGTACATCAAATTTACTTAACTTAAGAATACATTAATATAATATAATGTTGGGTTAATTATGTTTTTAATTCTTAATTTTTTTTAGATTTGATTTTTAGTCCTTAAATTTTTGTTTGATTAGTCAAGGTCTCTCAACTTTTTGCTATTAAGGTTTTTAGTTCCTAAATGATTATTTTGCTAACCAATGTCCCTCAAGTTTTTTTGTTAAAGTTTTTGATCCCTAAACTTTTTTTTAAATTAAGTTTTTAGTTCTTGAAATCTCATTAAATAAATAACAATAAGGGTTTAAACTTTTGTTCAAGGACTAAAAACTGAAATTTTTAAAAGTTTAAAGACCTTGACCAATCAAATAAAAGTTTAGAGACTAAAAACTTAATTTCAAAAAAATTAGGAACTAAAAACTTAATTAAACCTATAATATTTATAAAAAATTATTGTTGTAAAGTATTATAATTAATACTACCTTCAGTACTTATTATAAGGTTTAAATAAGTAATTCATCAAGATTAAAAAAATGATTAATTTAATTGAAAACATTAAATTTGTTATTTTCCCCAAAATTACCCCTTTGAACAAAACAAACAAGCATTAGGGTTTGTTTCTCTCTCCTATTCAAAAACTAGTTTTAATTAAGGGAATTTTTGTGAAAAAATAATTAATGCAAGAAATATCTTACATATCTTACTTGCACGTCATAAAAAGAAAGAAGTTGCACTTTTAAATTCCACCTTAAAAGAATGACATGAGGTAGTTGAGGGCTTTCCTAGGTGCACCAAGCATATTGCTTGTGCACCCAACATTAAAACAAAATTCTAAAAATATGTTTTTTGTTTTTACTGATTACATAATCCGTATGCCTTATACGAATTACGTGATCCGTATGAGTCATACGGATTAGCTCATATAAATTACGTAATTCGTATGACTCATACGGATCACATAATCCGTATGAGTTAACTCATACAGATTACATGATCCGTAAGTATTTTTTTTTTTAATTCAAATTTTTTTAATTTATTAATAAATTATTTTTTTAATAGTAAATATTTTTTATTTATAAAAAATATACGGATTAAATAATTCATATGAGTTATATCAAAATTAATTATCACAAAATTTATTTTTAAAATTTATATGTACATTAAATATACATTAAAAATTTTAGTATTATATATAATAACATTATTTATTTCATAATATAATTGACTTATTAATTTAGTTGGTTACGTTTACTTAGTAGTGTCCGATAGTTGATGGTGCTCATAATCATTTGACTGGGCGGGCAGCTTATGGTGTTGTGGTCCGTAATGACAGTGATGCCATGATTTTTGCTTTCTCCTCTAATATCGGTAATTGCAATTTTCTGCGGGCAGAACTTTGGGGGATTTTGAAAGGTCTAACTATTGCTCGTGACAGAGGCTTTAACTATATTGTTGTTGAGTCTGATTCTAAGATAGCAATTAAGCTTATAACATACGGTTGCCCAACTATTCATTCAAACTATAACTTGGTTCAACAAATTAAGGAGATAGTGGATTCAAGATTGGAAGTTACCTTTTCTCATATTTTTAGAGAAGCTAACCAAACAACTGATGCTCTTGCTAAGGCATGGGATGCTAAGTGCTTTTGATTGTCATGTTTTTTGTTGTGTTCCTGATTTTTTGTATTTGCCTATTATCACTGACTCTTCTTGAGTTCATTTTTATAGAGGTCTCTAGTCAGGGTTCATCCCTGACCAAAAAAAAAAAAGAAGACATGAGGCAGTATTTAATATGATCAAGCTATGTAATTTGGATGATAATATTAACCAAGGAGATCTAGCTTAATTGCTTGAGTAGAATGCGAGAGTTATTGTAAACCTCTAAATATTTGTTTATCGATTCCTATGAATAAAAAATTTCAATTGATAATATTAAAGCAAACAAAATGAAAATCTAAATGCAAAATGGCTCAATGAACTATGCTATAACTTATAAGACTTGCAACATTATTAGGACTAATAAGGTATTGTTGAAAATCTCAAAACCAAACAAGTGGAAGGCTCCATTTGTAAAATGTCCAAAATCTATTTTGATTAGGCTTAAATGTTTTTAGTCTCTTAAATTTGGATATTTCTTTTAGTCCTTCAAATTTAAAATTACTTTTTATTGTCCTTGGAATTCACATGATGCTCTTTTTAGTCCCTCTCTACTGTGTGAGTCAAACGAAAAAAAAATTACAAATCCACAATTTGTGATGACTTTTGACTGTTAGAAAAAAAATGTGATTTTTGATGATTTAAAGCTGTCATAATTAAGTTAATGAAAAAAAATAAAAATTCATTAATTGTTTTGAAAACTGTTTCATTTTTAATTTTTTTTATTAACTCGATTATGACAATTTTAACTGCAAGAAAATCATATTTTAAAATATAAAATTAAATTCTGGTGATAAAAAGTTATTACAAATTACAAATATCTTATTTTCTATTTTACTCACATATGCTCTCACTCAACTATTGTGGCGCATCATTCAATTTCAAGAGTTGATGTTATGTTGAAATTCATGTCACATTGTCCAAACCACAAATACAAATGAATCTAAAGTTCCCCCCATTCAGCATTTCAGCTTACTCCTTCGCCCCTTCTTCACCCTTTCCATCTCTCAAGCAAAGCTCACGCATGCCATTTTATTTTTAATTGATGTTGTTCGTTACCAAGCTCACAAATGTGTCAATATTTGAGTTGTTTACTCTATTTGCATCACTTCGGCTTTAGGCTGGGAAAAATGCAAGTTGCATCTCACGTTATCTCAGCTAGAATACATACGTGATATGTATGTGAATACATGTACTCAGCACTATGTTTGGAAGTCTTCAAGATTTGATTCCCACTGCCATTATATGACTTCTTGAGGCAACTGAAGATTCTTGGTCTTGGAATGTGATAGCTTTCCTTTCCCCAAACTAACTTTTATCTTCATCAAAAGAAGGAAAGCAAGCATTTCCTTTTGTTCTAATAGATGCCTTCTCACATGCATCAGTTATGAACTGTGATAATAATCCTAGTTTCATGAATGCATGTGCTTGTATCAGTAAGTTAAAAGTTCATATTGCAACAAAGATATGCAGGTCACCAATAGTGTTAACTTTTAGCTTGTATTAGTTTATCAAGAATTTCAAGAGTTTCTGCATAACAAACATTCAAACAAGCCATCCAAATATGTAATCCAAAGGAAAATGCTTCATAAAACTGATGCAGTTTGGATACAGGGTTTGTGTACGAAAACAAATGAAATAATAGTAATATATAAAAGACAAGTATCTCCCATTTCAAATACAAGCCTGATATAAAATTTACGGAACTACGAAGTACCACCAAGTTGACTCCTTTTAATCAGCACGAGATTGGCCTGCCCGAGATGAGAGGATGATACCCACAATGAGGCCATACAGAGCAAGAGCTTCAGCGAAAATCAAGATAAGAATCATACCAACAAACAGCTTCGGCTGCTGGGCATTAGCCCTGACAAAAAAGGAATTACCTTACTCAGCGTCCAAGTATTCAGTTAATAATAACATTACATAGATCTATGAAACAAACTATAATTTAGCTGAGAAAAGCAAGCACCCACACAAATGCACTTGAATATAATGAGATATTTTTGGATGGGAAATGCTTGAGTGTTCTCTTACATACATATAAACTTAGCTTTCAAAGGAAGCTTTTACAGAAAACCCAGAACAGAGCTGGAGCATATAAATCATATGCACCAAGCTTGGATCACAAAAATTGAATCCTAGGTCCCCTCAATGACTTAGTCAAAATATCTGCAGATTGATCATTAGAGCTAATTTTTTCAGCACTAATTTCCTTAGCCAACAACTTCTCTCGAACAAAGTGGCCGTCAATTTCTGTGTTTGGTTCTTTCGTGGAATACTGGATTAGAAGCAATATGAAGTGCTGCCTGATTATCACAATATAATTGCATGTGCTGAACTTCACAAAATTTAAGTTCCTGGAGGAGTTGTTTGACCCACATCAGTTCACAAGTGGCTGAAGCCATGGCCCTATATTCAGCTTCTACACTAGACCGAGCAATAACATTTTGATTCTTGCTCTTCCAAGAAATCAGATTTCCTCCTATGAATACACAATATCCAATAGTAGAGCATCTGTCTATAGGAGAGCCTGCCTGGTCAGCATCACAATACCCAATAACATGGGTGTTTCCCTTGTTTTCATAGAACAATCCCTGTCTTGGAGTCCTTTTAATGTACCAAAGAATGTGAATTACAGCATTTCATTGATCAATGTGAGGAGCCTGCATAAATTGACTAACTACCCCAACTGCAAAAGAGATGTCAAGTCTAGTGATTATTAGATAAATGAGTTTCCCAACTAGTCTCCTATACCGCTCAAGATCATTGAAGGGTTCACCCCATTCTGCCATCAACTTTTGATTTGGGTCCATGGGACTGTCAACAGGTCTACACTCAATCATGCATGTTTCTTTCAAGATATCCAAAGCATACCCTCTTTTAGAAATAACAATGCCTTCATTTGATTGAGCCACCTCAATACCAAAAAAGTATTTTAGACACCCAAGGTCTTTGGTCTCAAAGTGGTTGAATAGGTGTTTTGTCAGCGGACAAATTATAGCAGCATCATTCCCTGTAATAACTATGTCATCAATGTAGACAATTAGATAAATACACTTTCCTAGAGAAGTGTGACAATAGAAAACTAAATGATCTACTTCACCGCGCTCCAATCCAAAAGCCTGTAAAATTTTACTAAATTTCCCAAACCAAACTCGTGGAGATTGTTTGAGGCTATAGAGAGATCGAGGCAAATTACAAACTAACCCACATTCCCCCTGAGCAACAAACCCAGGGGGGTTGCTCCATATATATCTCTTCTTCCACGTAAGAAAGCATTTTTAATATCCAATTGATGGAGAGGCCAATGGCGAATGATAGCCATAGCAAGGAATAGACGGACCATGGTGAATTTGGCCACAGGAGAAAAGGTATCACCATAATCAAGACCATATATTTGTGTGTACCCTTTTGCCATCAATCGAGCCCTAAGGTGATCAACTTCACCATTAGGCCCAACCTTAATAGCATACACCCATCTGGAACCAACTATCTTCTTCCCAGGTGGTAAGGAAACTAGTTCCCATGTGCCACTGCTTTCAAGAACCAGCATTTCAACAATCATGGCTTGTCGCCATCCAAGGTGATCAAGTGCTTCATGGATAATTTTAGGAATGATGAGAGGTGATATGGATGAAACAAAGGAAAAATAAGGAGATAACCGATGATAACTCAAACAACTATAAATAGGATGAGAATTTCTAGTAGATCTAATACCTTTCCTAAGATTAATTGGACACCTAGAGTCGTCATCTATTGGAAACGATGTATGAATAGCTAAAGGTGACAGACATGAAGCAGAGGACTCTCCATGTGACATAGGACTAGATAACTCTTTGTGTGTCTCATAGTGGTGAGTAGTATAAGGTGATGAAGTGGTGTGAGGTCATGAAGAAGGGCTGGTTGGAGAGGTGGCTTGACTTGTGTCCATAATAGGGATTTCATGAACTGGAGACAATAGTGGATCAAGTGATGGGACAAGTAAAACTTGTTGGACAAAATTGAAATCTTGCATTGAAGAAGAGAAGAAGGGAGTTTCTTCAAAGAAGGTGACATCTGCAGACATGTAGTACCATCTAGTGTCAGGTGAGTAGCAACAGTACTCCTTTTGTAAATGGGAGTAGCCAAGAAAAGACATATTTAATGGCCCTCGCAGATAATTTGTCCTGACCTAGAGAAACATCATGAACAAAACAAGTACAACCAAAAATACGATGAGACATGAAATAAGGGTTTATTTGGAAAGAGAATTGAGTAATTTTATTCTCAAGAGATGAAGATGACATTCTATTAAATTAAAAACAAGCAGTAAGGATGGCATCACCCCAATGATGACTAGGAACATTTGCACCAAGCAATAAGGTACATGCAGTTTCAACCAAGTGTCTATTTTTTCTTTCCACTATACCATTTTTTTGTGGTGTGAGGACTTGTGAACTGATGTAAAATGTCTTGTGTGGTTAAAAATGAAGAGAGATTAGAGAAGAAATATTCTTTGGGATTATCACTCCTAAGAATCATAATTTCTATTCCAAACTGGGTCTTGATTTCATTAAAGAACGACATGAATATTGGTAAAGGTTCAGATCGATCTTTTATTAAATAAACCCAAGTACATCTAGAGTATTCATCAATAAAGGTAAAAAAATATCTTAAACCAAAAGATGTGACACGGCTAGGACTCCAAATATCAGAGTGAATAGTGGAAAAAGTAGAGTTACATCTTGTTTCAATTCTCTTTGGAAAAAAGAATCTGACATGTTATCCTAATTGATATAACTGGCACTCTAAGACTTGAAGTTTGCTGAGATTAGGAACCATTTTCTTCAACTTTGACAAATGTGGATGACCCAAGCGATCATGTATAAGTTTAGGAGATGGGGATGCAAAACAAGACACAAACGGGCTGGGTACAAGATAGTAGAGACCACTGGATTCATGTCCTACACCAATCAACTAACCCGTACCACATTTCTGTATAACAAAGGAATCAACATCAAATGTTACAGGACAGTTTAATGATTTTGTCTGTTGACTAAGAGAAACTAAGTTGAAAGGACAATTAGGAACAAAAAGAACTGGATTCAAGTTTAAAGAAGAAGAAATGGAGACTTTGTTGACTCCTTTAGAGGAGACTTTGGTACTATTTGCTAGGGTGATCAAATGAGGAAATTTTGGAGCAGACTTAGAGGTGAATGGAGAGTCATTACCAGAAATATGATCAAAAGCACCTGAATCAATTACCCAAGGACCTTGGCTATCCATAGACAAATGCAAGTTGTTGAAGTACTCGGGCCCGAAGATGATTGAGTTTGACTGTTGGACTTCAATCGAAGGTATTCTTAATACTTCTCTTCAGAAAACTTAGGATCAAGTGTTTCTGATTTGGTGACATTTGCTGTTTTATCAGGCCACCAATTATGTAGTAGCATTTGTCTTGGGCGGGGCCCCACTTCTTACAATGTGAGCATCGAAGGTCTGAATTCGTGTTTCTACCACCACATCCTCCACGATTCCCATGACCCCCTCTTCCTCTAGTAGACACCATTGCTGAAGATTCAGAATGCTCAAGTGAGTTTCCAATCTTCCTTGGGGTGCGAAGATGAAGAAGACGTGTCATGAGGCAATCCATTGAAGGAACTTCTTGACTAGTCAGAATTGATCACAATTATGATCAAAATCTGGATTCATGGCACATAAGGCCAGCACCACGTACAGATTGTCATGCTTCCTTTTCATTTCCTCCATTGAGTCAGCATCTAAGAGCATAGTTAGTTCTTCAATTGCAGATTGAATTTAAGCAACAAATGAGGTCATATCATGATCTGTTTGCTTATAAGATGTCAACTTGGCAGCTGCATCATACAATCTCTGAATGTCATTGGCATAGATCTTTTGGGCCTTTTTCCAAAAAGAGTAATAGGTTTAGAAGGACCTCAAGGTTCCTAAGATATTTGGCTCCACAGACTGTCACAACAAGGCACAGAGCTGGAAGTCAAGCCTTTTCCATTGTTCCTGACTATTTGCTTGTACTTCAGTGAACTCTTTCTCCAAGTGGTCATTATGCCCTTAGCCAAGGAACCAAAGTTCCACATATGCAGACCAGGACAAATAACTTTTACAACCATTAAGATTCAAAATTGTGGGACCAACAAAAGAAGTTGTGGAGGCCATCTTATAACAAGGAGGAGCTGTGCAAACCAAGACGTCGAACTCACACAAACAGAACCTTCATGAAAGTTTCCAACTTGAGAACCCAACACTACTGAATAGAGATATTGAAGATGCAGGACCAGATCTAGGTCCAGGGAGGTCCGACAAGTCGTTCTGTACTGTTGCAGAAAGTTTCTGACCAATAGAGAGGGCAGCGCATGCACTTCATGTGCCAAACCGAGGGCTCTGGACAAGCAGCGCATAGAGGCCCTTTTGGATGAAATGCTTGAGTGTTTTCATAACACTCAGCTTCTCTTTTATATAAATATATATATATATATATATATACACACATATACATATACACACACACACACACAAGGAAGCTTTTACAAAAAACTCAGAACAAAGGAGATACATAAAGTCAAAAAGAAGAACAGTAGCCTAGTACAATAGGGATATAACAACCTATTTTCTAACACACCAAAACACGACTTGAAGGAGGAAAATCAAGATAGCAACTAGCAAGGCATAAAACTACAAAAGCAAGGTGAAAGAGCCAAAAGGGAATAAATTAAGCATCAAATGGATAAATCCCAGGATCCAAATAAGCATTAAGAATCTGAAAATGGTTGCTTAGTTATTTACATCAACCTTCCATTGTCAACATTTATATATGAATGGAGAAAGAGTGGGGCAGCAGCCAAAAATGTTTGCACTCAATATTTCTTTCAAAGAAAAAACAACATGAAATAAAGTTAGAATTCTAACCCACAGCCCTATCATCATTGTACTCACAAAAAAAGTGAAAATTCCAAATGAGATTTAATATAGATAACTATCTCCACAAGTAACACATAGTTATGAATTTTTCCTTCTCATAACAATCACCGGAAAGGCGAAAGTAGGCCTTCATTCACATAACACAAGTGATATAACGGTGGTCAACCCTCCAAATTAGATTGATAATATTTTACCCTTTCCAATACCACCTAAAAAATGATGACTAGAAAGAGATACAAAAGATGTCTTAAAACAAAAAACTAAAAAAAAACTAAAAGCAAGCATCTTACAGATAAATTTCATTAGCTCATTTGTCTTATATGTCCATAAGACAACATACATTAAGGCATATTACACTCCAACAACATATAATGAATTGCAAGCACACAACATTGGCGGCAGGAATTAAACTGAGCAGCAATTTCCACAAGCAGATATTTTGGAGAAGTTAAATATGCCTATTTAGCAAGCATTAGTAATTACTAATTTCCACATCACGAAAAAGAATGCTCAAGTGAAAACATGTAGAAATGATGGTACAAAATCCATAATAAATAACAGAACATGTGTAATGCATCTAACCTTAGTGATGAGGAACACTGCATTCACAAGTAAAATAGCACTGGTTCTTGAAAACGTTTCTTACTCACAATTTAGTCCCTGATTTTAATTAAGTTTACAATTCAACACCTAAATCATGCAAACATGATTCATAGTTTCATACTCCTTTAGCTAACATTTTTAAGGATCAACAGAAAACGAGTTTGAATGGGAAAAGTACTAAACTACATAATAGCACAAATTAAACAAAATTGCAAACGGAATACATTTCAATACCCTGAACCAATATGAAAGTTCACTTACTAGTTACCATAAAGATAGCAATGGCTAACAAAAAGAAATATGTGACTTTTACGAGACAACAATCTAATCAATTTCATTACTATCAAAATATTGAAATTCATTCCCTCCCCCTACACACATTATTTTCGCCATATCACTAATCAATATAAAGATCTCCAACACTTACTACACCTAACATTCAAGAAGTGTCCATAGGCATACATGGCATGATCATGATAATGAAAATGAATAACAATTACCTGACACCAGCATCACCAACAATCCCAATGGCCATTCCAGCAGAGAGGCCAGCGAGGCCACAGGCGAGGCCAGAGGACAAGTGGGCATAGCCATCAAAGAGATAGTAAGACTTAGCCTTTGGGTTTATCCCAGTGCTGATAATAACCGCAATAATCAAACCGTAAATCCCCAACACTCCCGCCATAACCACCGGCACGATCGACTTCATCACCAGCTCCGGCCTCATCACGCCCATCGACGCCACCCCCACCCCACTCTTTGCCGTTCCGTACGCCGCTCCCATACCTACCAATCATAATAAAAATAAAGGCCACGGAATAAATCATATTTTTTTAATCCGTAACAAAGACAGATAACAGAAAGTTTTCAATAACTCACGCTAGAGCTTGGTATTATTATTAGTAGTATTGTTGTTATCGTTAAATTAAATAAAAAATTATAAACAAAAAGAGAGAGATAGAGAGAGTGGCGAACAGGAGAAGACGAGGGCCGCAGCGGCACCGAGGAAGCCGAAGAAAGGAGCGGTTTCGTCGCCACTGAAGCCTGCCATGGTTTTTGATTGATTGATTCCTTTGCTGCGATGATGAAAATATATGAAATGAAAGTTTCTCTGTTTTCTTTGTTGTTGGTGAAAGAAGAAGAACGAATGAATGAATGAATGGAATTGGGATCAGATCAAAGTGAAATGAGGGAATGAATTTTGATATTTGGGGAAAAAGTTATTAGTTATTTGGATTGGTACAGATGGAGACAGATTGAAGTGTGAGAGTGAAGGATCGAGTTATCTGATTTTACCATAATGCCCTTTCCTCTTCCGTGGGTTCTTTTTTTGTTTTTTTTTCCTTACCGTAATGCCTGGGTCTACTGAAAATAATGTAGTTGTTGCCAGGGTGGGCTTGGCCATTTTCTTTTTCTTTTGGCTAAATTATGTATGAACCTCATTATCATCCGGGAGTTACTGTTGGCCTTGTGGTCGACTCAGCGAGACCCAGTATGTTAGAAGTGGAATGTTTCCTACTAGGTCAGTGACCAAGTCAGACTTAAACTATTAGGGGGCCAAGAATGCTGTTGCTTTCAAATTCAAAAGACTTATTTGATTTTCAAAATAAGAGTTTAATGGTTATATACTTTCACCACCTTGTCTAATTATAATTTATTATTAATATGATTTTTAAAGTAATTATCATAAAAATCAATAAATTTATCTAGATGATATATAATCTTTTCTCTCTTTCAATAAATAATTACCAATACCAGAAGTTAAAATAATTAAATTTAATGAATAATAGACACACATAAGAATAAGCACATTAATAGACCTAACATACATAGAAAATGCTAAGAATACACTCTTATACACATTCCCTTTTATTAGTTGAAATCTATTGAAAATCATAAAATTGTGTGGGTCATATATCATATTTAATGATTCTCTATTCTGATTTTATGGTTTTTAATGAATCTTAATTAATAGAAAAATGTATTTATAGGAGTGTGTTAAAGAGTGTGAGTTTAACACTCCTCAACATACATAATTATCCATACTATAATAAAAACGAGTTAATCTCTCAACACTGTCCCGCCTATTTTTTTTCTTTTATTATTTCTTGGTCTTTTTTCTAAAACTTTTATGTTCTTCAATATGCTTCCTCACTTAAAACCTTATAGAGAAAAAAATTGTTTTTCTAGCCATGAAAGATAACTTTTTTTAACCACCATAATTAGAGTCTTTCACTCTTCCGTGAGACTCCGATTTATTCTCATAAGTTCTGTTTTTTGGGTTAGTTATGAGATTAATCTTTGATATGAAACTCAAGCAACTTAAAGTTGCTCGTCCCTTCCCTAGAAATTTTTTTTGGGATGGAACTAAGATCCTTTCAAACCGTGTATTGTCAATTGTGCTACATCCATTAAGTAAAAATAATTTTCTATATCAATTTAATTTACGTGGACGATAACTAAATGTCCATAGCAATTATGATTTGGTATAAAAGTTTGAAATTTCTCATGTTATAGTTATAGAATTTTTTTACAGCTCTAAATGTTGTTTATTTAAGATTTTTTTCACAATTTAATCTAAGTTGCTATCATTTTTTAGTTAATATTTTTAAAATTATATAAATATCATGTTTTTTGCTTGTGTTCTATTAGCGCCCGGTTGGGATGGTTGCAAATTTTGATTTGCAAATATAATTTTTAAAACAAAACATGTTTCCTAAGAAATGAAGCTAAATTGTGTTTAACTCATTTTTGAAATCAAGAGAAAAAAGTTTTTGAATTTAATTTTTAATTTAAAAAAAAAAGCATATATACAGCCTACAATTGACAATGATAATTTTTGCAACCGCCATCACCACCAATTTCACATTCACAGTCACATTTACATTGCCAACGCTAAATACCTATGCCACCATTGTCATCATCAACTTTTTTTTATACTAAAATGGGTTAAAAATTAAAACTAATTACTATAATGGGTTAGTCAACAAAATATTTATCAAAATGAATAATTTTTGCCTCGTAGGAATATGAGGTGTTATCTTGAGTGATACCTTGTGCTTTTTATTTGTTTTATAGGCAACATCCTGTATTTAGTGTTGGCTAAGTCAACACTAAATATTTGTTTAATGACTTAATCTCATGACATATTTTCACTCAATTTAGTGTTGGCTAAGCCAACCCAAAATATTTGTTTTAAATTAGAAAACAGGCAAACAAAAAACAACTTATTTAATTAAAAAACACTTTTAAAAATAAATAAACTCACATATATTTTATTTTCATTCCTATGAACTTTGTTAATATTTATTTCAATTTTTAGTTAAGATTATAAAATATAAGTAAAAAATAAAGATTATATTATAATTATAAAATTTATAATGAAATACAATTAGATAGTGAAAGGCAAAACAATAATTGAAATATTGTTACAAATGTAATTTTAATTTTTTTTCATTTTAAAAATATATTTGCTTAATTTATTTTACCATAAGAGTCTAACTCATTTGATTGAGTAGGATATGAGTTGGTGTAAATCTCCTGGTTAGATTCTTATGGATAATAATAATAATAATAATAATAATAATAGCATTTTAGATAAAACAATATTTTGACTAACTGAATCTTCTATTATAGCACAAATATATAATATAAACATAATAATTTTTATCTATCATGATATGTAGTATATTATAAGGATACTAAAATACATACTCTTATGACTTCATTCTTTGTTACCAAATGAAATAGAATTATATACTCCCATTAATTCATTCTTTGTTAATAACAATATGTATCCATTTTTTCATAATTAATTATACATTTATACTTATTATAAGTAGCTTTATCAATATAATACAAACATGATTGTTGAGGTGAAAATAAATTATTGTAAAGACAAGAGTTTAATTTTACAGGCATATTGCATCAGCTTTCCAACACTAAATACCTGATAGGATGGAGCTTATCAAGGTTGTGTCTTCAGCTACATGACAAACAAAAAACATAAAATGTCACTCATGGTGACGCTTCCTACATTCCTACATCCCAAAAATACTCATTTTAGTAAATCAACCCATTATGATCATTAGTTTTAGTTTTTAACCCATTTTGGTAAAAAAAAAAACCATCATCATCCCTACCATCGTTATTGTTGTGGCCAGCAACATCAACACCACCACTGTTTTTATTATGATTACCACCACACAAAAAAATCTTAAACTAATTTTAATATACTTTCAAAATAATTTTATTTTGAAACTTAAAATTTGAGAAAAAAACTAAAACTAAATTTAGAAAACTAAAAATTGATTATTGTTTTTAAAAAAATTTAAAACTCAACTAAAAATCGCTCAAAATAGGACATTAAGAATTTTAAGCATTTTATTTTTTGTGAAATTAATATTCAGATTTCATTTTCTTATAATTACAACTAGATAAATTCTAAATTTTATATCAAAACAATTTAAAGATATAAGATTGATTGGATGATTAAGGGAGAAACAAATGAAGAAAGGTTGTATGTTTGACCCTCTGTGTTAACAAAACTAACCTTATAACAATCAACATTTATTGATAAAGAATCAAACCAACTTTTATAGAACATAATTCATATAATTATACAACTACTTCATTCTCATTTTATAAATTTAATTTTACTAAAAATTTCACTCCATTTTTTACAACACTTTTCCATTGCACGGGCATAATGATTTCCCGTAGTTCAAAGAAACACTAAATCTCTTTCAAATTAAGGGTTAAAGAAAAATTACAACAATGAAACTCAATGAATAAAACACTTGTTTGAGAGGGTTTTTTAATTAAAAATGATTAAGAAAATTTGTAACATTCGATAACAAGACCCATAAAAAAATAAAAGAAAAAACTAAACTTGTTGTACAAAAACTAATTAGATATGAGAATTTAAGGCATTTCAATTAGTTTTTAATATTTTCTTAGTAGTTGAAAAATTTGTTTAACTATTGGTAAATAAGTTTTTTTTAACCGTTTCTAGTATTTTTTTTGAAACATTGCTTGAAGTAGTATTTTTAAAATGTTAGTTCTTAATTTTTTATTTTTTTTATTTTCATCCTTAATATATTTATCCAATTACCTAGTTATCATTTTTAAATAAATTATTATTATTATTTTTCTATCATTTTATACAACTACTATAACAATTAGTTTCATTGAACAATTATAATTTTAACTATTAGCTGATTTTTCAACTTTAGCTACTAACTTTAAGCTAATTTTTTTAGTTTTTAACTAGTTTTTCCGTTAATTTTGTCCAACCTAACTCGTCATAAGAGTCACATTAATAATTTAACATGATAAAAAGGACATAAAACATCTCTTTCCTGGTGTACTCCAGAAAACTCACCCATTTTTTGCTATACAAAAAAGCAACACTTGCGCAACTGACAATTTTGCATTTTTTACAACAATAATAATAACACCTATTTAATTTTAATATAATAAAATAATATTGACAATATTTTTTTATGAAATATAAAATTATTTTTGAATGAGTTTGAAGGATACAACATAAACAATTCTTCATCTAATCAAATGTATTTTGGATAATAATACACACATATACAATACAAAGGTTGATCCAATTGGTAAAGAATAAATTCATATCCCATAGATTTCCATTATGATTCTAATGAGCTTCCGAGATCTAACTCATCTAAACTTTTAAGTATAAAAAGAAACAATATTTTACTTTCACTAGTACCCATAGAAGTGTCATAATCCATGGTGGGGTTATTTGGTGGTGATCAAAACATGGAAAATTGTAGGGAAATAGGAGCATAGAAAATTGTCCATGTTTGAGTTATTTTGTTGATTTGGTGAAATAGAAGGATTTTGAAATTTTGAATTGGTGGGAGATTGATAATTGTGCATCAAATTTAACCAATGGCTGAGATTGAATTGATTTGGATAAATTGGATAAAAATAAATAAAAGAGGAAGTTGAGAATTAGGGATATGTGTGTAAAAAAATTGGATGAGATTGAGCTTTGAGTAAAAGTGCAACTTTTAGAAGAATGATTATATAAAAAAAATCATGTTACCCATATTTATATACATGATAGTATTAATATTCAATATCTAATTGTAAAAAAAATCTACAAAAGGGTTGTGAGTGAACTTTGAGTAAAAAAGCAACTTTGAGAAGAAGGGTTGTGTAAAATTGTTTTCATGTTACTCATATTTATATACATGATAATATTAATATTCGTATGTGATGGTAAAAGAAAAAAAATGACAACATTTTAGCAATTATATACATGATAATTTTCTTGTTGCGCAATATTTTAATGGTTACAATTCAAAGCAACTAGTGAAGGGTGTAATATTATAGTTTCAATTTGTTTTAATGCAAAAAAGTAACATTCACTACTAGAAAAACGCTATTCTACGTTAGTTATTTCCGACATTCAAAGTCGGTTATTAACCGTCATTGTAGGCAACATCGTAGAAAGTGTTTACTTTCTACGACGGTTCTATAGAAGACAATCTTAGAAAAATGTATCATTCTAAGACGATTCTTAGTTAAAAATTGTCTTAGAAGAGTAAATTTTCTAAGATGGTTTTTTAAAGAACCATCTTAGAATGTATTTTTAAAATAAAAAAATTAAAATATATTGAGGATTCTACTTAGAATGTAGACATTCTAAGATGGTTTTTCAGAGAACCGTCTTAGAATGTATTTTTTTTAAAAAAAATTAAAATATTTTGAAGATTCTAAGACAATTTTTTGAGAAAACCGTCTTACAATGTAAACATTCTAAGACGATTTTTTAGATAACTGTCTTAGAATGTATTTTTTTTTAAATAAAACAAAAATATTTTGAGGATTCTAAGACGGTTTTTCCAAAAAACCATCTTAGAATGTACACTTTTTAAGACGGTCTTTCAAAGAACCGTCTTATAATTATTATTTTTTAAAAAAAAGTAGAAATTATAATGTACATTCTAAGAAGCATGTATGCCCAATCCTGCACTGGCGTGAATAAAAGAACTAACAAAAGGTCACAATTCGACTTTTCTATACATAAAAGAACTAACAAAAGGTCACAATTCTGGATTAACTTTGGCATGACGAGTAAAGTGTTAGGTGCTTACTCTATAAATAAAGGAACTAACAAAAGGTCACAATTATTCTGATAAATATTCAACAAATGTGTCACTGTAAAATCAAAATTCCATTGTCATACCTTTCCTTCAACATGCATTCCTATGATGTGCAGTTTTCCCCACATTCCAAAGCCCAACCTTTTTCTTAGTTTCACAGCAAGTATAGCACCTGGACTGTTTCAGAATCTGAAAGCACCTGAAGCACAAGACATTATGCAAGATATATCAGTAAATCATCATAGCACAGTCCTTGGCAATTAGAATATTGCATCTCAAAATTTAAACTTGTAGTGATAAAATAAAAGAGAATCAAAGAACTGAAAATTAACTTACAATAGGAAGAAAAAAAAAGAAACATAAAATACATATTAATACATTAATTTCCTATTGGGAGTATTTTTTTTCTTATTCTCTTAGTTTTAGTCATTTCATCCTCCTTTAATTAAGCCATATAATGTATTAGAGAGGGACAGGGATGTCTTTTCATCCCATCCCATTTTCAAAAAGTGTTATAGGGGCCAATAGCAATTCCCTCTCCATGTCCATATAGTCCAATGCCATATGGGTTGGTTGGATTAGAAGGTGCTTATGAACCATACCAGGAGGAATTAACACAAATGAAGTGTGGAACTATCTATGAATGTAGGTGAGTTGTTTAGGTCTTCAGGAACACATGCAAGGAATGACAAAAAAAAAGGAACATATGTGGCCAAGCAAAGGGAAAAATTAAATCAGGGAAGACCATTTATGTGAGTCAAGTGCGTAGAAAAGGGTCAAAATAATATTTCATTCCTATAATTTTTAAATTGATGAAGTCGAGTGTATAACTTTCAAGAATTAAAAACACATGAAAAATGTCCAAAAACGCTGGATGGACATAATTAATTACAAGTAATTACCAATAGCTATTCTTACTATTTAGCTATATTATTTGTTCATATTTGACAATTATAATAATTAATTATAATTTTTAAATATAATATATAAATGTATTTCTAATTATTTTTATTCTCTTTGTGTTTTTTAAAAAAGTTAAAAAGACAATAATTACTAAAAAATAAAAAGAAAAAAAAACATTTTAGAATTCAGTTTTGGGAATAAAAATATTCTCTCTACATTTTGGGAGTACCAAATAAAAATATTCTCTCTACATTTTGGGAGTACCAAATTCTCAATAAAGGTGCAAAAATAGTTAATTTTTTTTATGATAACAAAATTTCAACATATACATTTTTTTATTTAAAAAATATCACATTATTTTAATTAATAAAAATTAACATTAAATATTATTTAATTTTTTTATTATATGTATTATTAATTAAATAAATTCAAGTGTAGTATCAATTAACATACAAGGTTAAAAGTTTTCCTTGATTTTTGGATTCTTGGACAATATGTAATTCTCATAAGGGTTAAATATTGATGCTGCAATAAAAAGCAAAAAAATATGAAAGATCTATAGAGTTCATGCAAAAGTGTATTACATCCTTGGACATTTGGACTGGACAGTCACTTCTGATTTAGCTTTCTTATATGCAAGACAACTTAAATGTTATGTTCCCTCAAGATATTCTATTAACTTGTTAACAACAAAGAAATGTAATAACATGATTAACATGAGAGAGAAAAAATATTATACCTTGTTTTTTGGCTTTTTTTCCCGTGGCCGGAATAGCAATCTGCAGTGGAAGAGATTTTAGAATCTAAATGGGATGATGATTGCAATTAGATACCATAAAATTTATGATATATAGTATTAGATAAAGGACAAAATCCACCACATTTAAAAAAAAAAAAAAAAGAACCAAAGCCATTCTTTTTAAAATGTAGAGGACTAGAATCAATTTTCACCAAATCTAGAAGGACTTATAATGTTAAACACATTTTAGCCTGAAAAATTAATGAATCACTTTCATAAGTACCACATGTGATATACCAAACCTATCCTTACAAGCAAAATCTTGTATAAAGCAGTCAAGAAAATAAAATACATGGATGGGGCCAACCAACAACAGTTAAAAGTCCAACAACACCACCACCTATCACCCAACCATCAGGACCAGCAAGTGAGACACTCAATCCACCGGTTCGGCTTTTCATGCCACTGTTGTCAGCAACTGTGAATGATCTAGACAAAGATAACATCTTAAACCAACCCTGAAAGTAAATGGTGAACTAAATTATTTAAGAATTTACAAAATCAATTAAGCATGGTTGTATGTATATCAAAAGAATTAGGCCAATAACTGGAGAAAATGCAAAACAGCAGAAAATAACAACAGGTCATAGGTGACATTGAATTCAAATGGACAACCAAGTTAAACAATGCTCAAATATTTTTATAGTACTAAATCACCAAACAAGATCCTTATACAAATCACCAAACACAAAAGATGTGTCAAAATTGCTCAAGAAAATCCAGCCAAAAGCCACACTATTACATAAATTTACAAAAAGGACAACAATCCACAAAGGCTTCTATTCTACATTACCTCTCCAGTATAAATATCCCTTGCTCCCTCTTCACCAGGCTTCTTACACATCTAGAATACCACCCAGAAACCATACTGGTAACAGAGTTCAAATAGTGACAAAACATCCTACAAATAAATAAAGTAAGCAACAAGATCGTTATACAAATCACCAAACACAAAAGATCTGTCAAAATTGCTCAAGAAAATCCAACCAAAAGCCACACTATTACATAAATATGCAAAAAGGACAACAATCCACAAAGGCTTCTATTCTACATTACCTCTCCAGTATAAATATCCCTTGCTCCCTCTTCACCAGGCTTCTTACACACCTAGAACACCACCCAGAAACCATACCAGTAATAGAGTTCAAACAGCAAGAAAATATATATGGTTAGAGACGACATGGATCTTATTTCATAAGACTTGAAACTTGTTTCGCAAATCAATATGTTTGTAAGATGATATTGAAACATATATAACAAACAGAAGAAATATGTACGTTCTCATCAATATGTTAAGGAATTTGATCCATACCTTCATTATCATTTGAACCACTTTTTTTTGTCAGCATCATTTGAACCATTGGGGTGTAGAGCAACACATTTTACCACCTCTACATAAATGATACTAGTTCTTTTAATTTAATCTAAAAATGCTAGTCTTTTTTTTCCTACCATATTGGGAGAAACACATTTTAAGATAGGACTCACACAAAATAAACACTCTTTCCTCTCTAATTAGAAAACCAAACAAGGGAAAAGTGCTTTTTCTCTACTTTTCTTTTAAAGTTCCTTCTAATTCTATTCATACCAAACAAAGTGTTAAAAGAAAGCACTTTTTTACACTACTTAATTTTTATGTACTACCTACCAAGTGCAATTCCACCCGTTGGTGCTGGAAAAGAAAAGATTTTCCTGCTCTATTTTAAGCATGAAATAATGGGTGCACGGAGATTGTAAAAACTGAAGACTATGAAAACATTTTTCTCCCTTTTATTTGTTAATTCTTGATATGAATGAACAAAAGTTGCAACCTTTGTTATTTTTTCCCCTTAAGTTGCTACTCCTTTGGTTAAATGAAACAAACTAAATAGAAATGGTGCAACTTGATATAATAAGAGTTAGTAACGTAAAATAGTACCTTCGATGCAAGGGCGCAAATACTCTCCAGTTTCTATATGCTCATCACGTCAAATTATTGTATCAATAACATCATTTGTTCTCTCAAAAAGTGTTGTAAGGTCCATGTATTCAGCCTACCCAAAAAAACAAATTTATTATTTATTAAACACTAAAAAAGTTTTTTTTTAATGCACGTGTGATATTTCTCTTTCAACCTCCTCAAGAAATAAAATAACCTCAAGTCATTTTTATTTTCCCTTTTTGTTTTGCAAACCATAAAATAAAATAGTTGAGTACACTAGCAAGCAAGAAACAAAGAAGGAAGGTTACCTTGAAATTGGCTTTAGAGTAAATAATTCCCTCTGCCCTGAGCACAACAATGGGTAGCTTCTCTTGGTACTCTTTGTTCTTCTTAGTAGAAGACCCATGCATGTCATTGACAACCCAATTATTATTCAACAATAAAAAAAAAAAAGATTAAAGTGAGAAACAAAAGGAAGAAGCTTTTAGGAAGCACTGTAAATACCTTAAATTCCTTGTTATGTATCTCCATAATAGCCTTTTGCGCTACCTGTTTTGTTTTAAAAGCCACAAAGGCATAACCCTTGTGTTCTCCAGTGTCCCTGTCTTTCATTAATCAAACCTAAAAATTAAAATGAATATTTTTTTAAACAACGATCCCAATTTTCCCCACTTGCAGAAAGGGACAGGTTTATAACATGATTAGAGCAATTCATCAAGGCTTTGACCTCAAGAATATCACCCATAAGTATTACCCTGACCCGGGACCAAAGAAAAAAGAAAATCTCAACAAAGAGCTTAAAAAATCTAGCACTATCAAGTAATCACCCAAAACTTATTTCACAATCAGCATTGCGAATGATCAATTCCAGTATTCACAAACAAAAAGAAATCAAACGAGAAAGAGAGTTAGGGAAGTCGGAGAAAAGCAACATAAGATCTGATGTAAGCTCCGTTGGAGCATGTAGGCCTAGGATCTTCTTCATCAATAGATTCCTTTGCTTCCTGGAAGATGAATGGCAGTGGAATGGAGAAAGGAAGAGAGAGAGGAGATGCCACTTCAAGGAGAAGATGAGTCTAGAAGAAGCTCACCACCATAGGAGGCCATGGATAAGAGCTTGGAGGAAGAAGGAGATGAATGAAGGGAGAGGGAGAGAAGAACACGAAATTTTGTGCTCTAAATAAGCTCTGAAATCTGAAGTTTAATATTCAAATTATCAAAGTTGAAAAAAATGCACACACATGACATCTATTTATAACCTAAGTGTCACACAAAATTGGAGGGAAATTGAATTTCAATTCAAATTTCACTTGAATTTGAAATTGAATTTGTGGAGCCAAACTTTGGAGCCAAAATTTCACTTATTATGATTAGTAAATTTTAGTTATGGTTCAGCCCACTAATCCAAGATCAATTCCAAGATTCTCCACTAAGTGTGCTTAGGTGTCATGAGGCATGTAAAGCATGAAGGATATGCACAAAGTGTGACTATATGATGTGGCAATGGGGTGTAGTAAGCAAATGCTCACCTCCCCCTCTAAAATTTAATTGGATTGGGCTTCTACCAATTCAATTAAATTTATTTCCAACCACACACATCAAATATTCACTTAGTGCATGTGAAATTACAAAACTACCCCTAATACAAAAAAGTCCTTACTACAAAGACTACTCAAAATGCCCCGAAATACAAGGCTAAAACCCCATACTACTAGAATGGCCAAAATACAAGACCTAAATGAAGGAAAAACCTATTCTAATATTTAAAAAGATAAGCGGGCTCATACTTAGTCCATGGGCTCAAAATCTACCCTAAGGCTCATGAGAACCCTAGGGCTTTCCCTTGGATCTCTGACACAATCTACATTGTCCTTCCCATGGAAGTATGGGAGGTTAATGTTAGCCTCTTGAGGCTTTCTTTTCTTTTCTCTTCTATGGGAGTGAGGTCTAAGATATGACCTATGCCTTCCTTCGTAAGTCACGAAGTTCTTCACTTAGGCTCTTGCAAGAGTTATGACTACTATAGGAGGCATGTTTTTCTCTTTTCATTTCTTTCATTATTTTTCTTCTTTCTTCCTCTCTTATTTTCTTTCATTCATCTTGACTTATTTCTTCCACTCTTTTTTTTTCCTTTTTCTTTTCTCTCTTGTTTTTCTCTCCATAACTTGAGGGAACTCAACTCATCTAAGATTCTAGATAAAGGGTCTTTATGACTAGTACCCTCGCCATTAACACTAGATGAATGATGACTCATGTTGGTTCCTAAGTTGTGGTTCTTTTTTGTTGGAGGTTTGAAAACAAAAGGTAAAAGAAACTATGGTTGAAACTAGCCAAGATAAACACTAAAAAAGGTGTGAAAGATAAGGTAAAAAACTAATTGGTAAAAGGAAAGCTATCTAGGCGGTTTGACAATGGAAGGTAAAGGAAATAAGCTATGAAAGTAAGTAAGAAATGTAAACTAGGTGAATCCTAAGAGTGTTTAGATGACCACATTCAAGGTTCCCAACAAAACACTCACTATCCTAAGGAAAAATTGCCTAAAATTATTACACACAAATGGAAGTTTGGTAACCTATTGGAGGCTCCCAACACACTTCCAATGAAAGGCCTTTTTGTTACAAAACTTGAAAGCAATGAAGGTAAGTGATCGAGGCCATACCCGAATCAAATAAACATGAAAATGCAGTAATTAGGAAGTGATCCTAGGTCGTTTCCCAACGAGCAGTGACACACCAATTGTTCATAATATACTTGCAGTAACAGTAACGATTGGGGGGGGGGTTTGTTTGTTTTGTGATTAAAGAGCAGAACAAGTAAACTGGAATACGAAACTACTAATATTAAAAACGGGTTGTTTCCTTTGATTCAGAAGTCATTCTCTTATCCTGGGTTATGGAGAATTCGTCCCTAACAGTCAACCACTTAATCCAACCCTATTTCAATTTACTAAGCGAAAATCAACTTAGGGTTGTCAATACGTGATTAGGCACCACATACACCAGTTAGCCCTTCGTCCATTAAGCATGAACGCAAGTTAGGCTCAGAGGCAATTAATCGAACACGAAGCGTGCACTGATTAATATTCACGAATTTGGGATAACTGGTGAAGGGAAAACTGCCAGGAAACCACATTACAAGCGAAACCTCAAAGAGAGTTGGGCTTCGTCCTCAAAAGGAAACAACACCAGAAAATCTAGCCTTCCATGGATTCAAACAGAAAACGCAATTGAAACATGAAGCATAAATGTAAATGAACAGAAACGTAAATGAACAGAAACGTAAATGAGACAGAAACGTAAATGAAAGTAGAAGAAGAAGCAAGAATGAACTCGTAATTAGAAGCAGAAAACGGAAAATTGCATTAAGAACGAAAACCGTAACAAGGGAACAGAAAAACGTGAAAACCTAAAACCAAAGCTCTGAATAATGAAAATAGCATAATAGAATAGCCCTGCACGAATCCCAAGGCTGGTATTTAAAAAGAGTCACTCAATGTCACTGGGCCCTATTACAATACTCTGGCCCAAAACGAAATAAACACTGAACAACATAAAATAAAATTGCGAAATTTCCTAATTAGAAATTAACTAAGATAAGCGCTGCTTTATTTGCCCTCTTCAAGTCCATAACCAAAATCCGGATTAAGCTCAATGTTTCATTAATTCCTGAAATTAGATTAAAAACATCAAATTAGCTAAATGAGCCCAAATAATAAAACTGCCTGATTAATTGACAATTAAGACCAATCAGTAATTAAAATGGTGCAAAAAGGGTTTAGAAAATAGAAGAAAATGATGGCACATCAGTAAGTAAATTACAAATTATAAAATTACAAAACGGTCCTTAATTTTGGTGGTTGTTCTCTCTTTGGTGATTCACTCAATTTGGAGTGCTTATTAGTCCAATAGCTTTTAAGGTGGTTGGCCCCTTGCTTCTTGACTCAAATTCTTCAAGGGATGGCACCAATCCTCCTTCCAATTCCCTATATGGCAACCCACAAACAAGGAAACAAAGAGACAAGCAATAACCAAAGACAAAAAAAAAATGAAATGAAAGCTAAACCAATGGAGTTTTAACAAGACAAATTTTCAAGGATTATTCAACAATTAAAGCAATGAAAAGGACATAGAAGCAAGCTAAGACTCAAAGAGAAACTTAGAATGGCTTTATAGTAGAGTAAAAAAAACTGAAAAAAAAGACTCAAAAAACCTCTAGCTTTGGCACTTGTCTTCACACTAATTTTCAATTGAAATTTCCAATTATAGAATAAATTTTGAGCTAAAACAACAAGCACACTTCCCTTTTACCTTTTTTTTCTGGATATTGATTTTCCTGCCAAATTGTGTGATTTTTTGTATTTTTTCCTTTTATCCAAATCACTTGTTTCTTTTTTTCTAACTTTTTTCCAAATGTCTAGAAAATTCAGTAAAAATTTCAGCTCAAAATTCGAAGTAACCAATTCTCAGTAATTTTTACAAGTTTGTATGTCCAAGCTGCCAGCACCAACGATTTTTTTTTTTAAGCATGGTATATTGATTGCCTTGGGCTTACTTTCAACCTTCCTATGTATGTTGAACTCACTAGGATAGTTTACCACAGTTTTAGGAGTTCAATATTCACTTAGGATCAACATTTCAGCCAGCAATTCAATCACCAAAACTCAAATTCACAATAGACACAATCATAAGGAAACCTAAAAGTTCAAGAAAAGGTTCACAATCAAAGACTCTCTAAGAATTTTGCATGAACATGTTAAAGATTAATTAACATGAAAGATTGGACTCAAATCAAATAATAGACTAAAAGAATTTCATACACTCATGAACAAATGAGTTAGACAAAGAAACAAGAAAATAAAATTCAGCACAACATAAGAAATCTTATGTGACAAGTTTCATGGCTAGACATGACTTCTATGACAAAACTACAATAGGTGAACAAGTCACTCTAGATTTTTGAGGTTTTCTTCTACTTTATTGTTTTTGTAAGAATTTTATGGTTTAGGTTTTAGCCACAAAAAATAACAAGACCAAACTCAAAGGAACCTAAACTCAACACAATTCATGGTTCAAGAACAAGAACAAGAAATTTGAACCATAGAAAATCAAATCTAGCTTCTATAGCAAGTTTAATCGGTGGAAACTCTAAATAATCATGTTAACAACATTTAGCACAAGACATGTGTGGAGATACATGGAGAAAAATGAAGAAACAACAATGGAAGAAAATGTAAAGCAAAAAATTAATGGAGGTTTAAGGAGCACCTACTTGAAGCTCTTGTGCTCTGATTACCACTTGATGGAAGCTTGCTTGTGGGGCTTCTGTGGAGGCTGGATCTTTGAGCTTCAATGAGGTCCCTCAATGGTGATTTTCCACCATGGAGATGCAGCGGAATACAAAGGAGAAGAGGTGAGAGGAGGCGCCATCCACTAGGGAATAAGCCATGGAAGAAGGAGCTTCACCACCAAGATGAGCCTTGGATAAGATGCTTGGAGAGACTGCTTCAATGGAGGAAAAGAAAGAGGGAGAGAAAGAGAGAGGGGGGAGCACGAAATTGAAGGAAGAAAAAGGGAGAGAAGTTGAACTTTGAGTTGTGTCTCACAAGACTCTCATTCATCAAAGTTACAACAAGTGTTACACATGCTTCTATTTATAGACTAGGTAGCTTCCTTGAGAAGCTTTCTTAAGAAAACTTCCTTGATAAGCTTCTTTGAGAAAGCTTCCTTGAGAAGCTTTCTTAAGAAAACTTCCTTGAGAAGCTTTCTTAAGAAAACTTCCTTGATAAGCTTCTTTGAGAAAGCTTCCTTGAGAAGCTTTCTTAAGAAAACTTCCTTGAGAAGCTTCTTTGAGAAAATTTCCTTGAGAAGCTAGAGGTTAGCTACACACACCCATCTAAAAACTAACCTCACCTCCTTGAGAAGCTTCCTTGAGAAGCTAGAGCTTAGCTACACACACCCATATAAAAACTAAGCTCACCTCCTTGACAAAATACATGAAAATACAAAAAAAAAGTCCTGACTATAAAGACTACTCAAAATGCCCCGAAATACAAGGCTAAAACCCTATACTACTAAAATGACCAAAATACAAGGCCCAAACGAAGGAAAAACCTATTCTAATATTTACAAAGATAAGCGGGCTCATACTTAACCCATGGGCTCGAAATCTACCCTAAGGCTCATGAGAACCCTAGGGCCTTCCCTTGGATCTCTTGCACAATCTACTTGGAGTCTTCTATCCAATGCCCTTGCGTGGTAGGATTGCATCAAGATCCAATACAAGGATGTTGAGAATCGAGATATCTAACTAGGTGAACCCTACTGTAGAATTCGGAAATGGAAATGAAACACGAATCTAAAAGTGAAAGAGATTGATCCGAAAATGGAAATGGTAACAACAATAGAGAGAAATGAAAATGCAAAGTGTGAATGAGAGAGAAAGCAGGTCAAATTACGAAAGAAGAAGTGCACCTTCGTCGTCACGGTCACCGTCTTTCTTCACAAGCGGCTGAGGCATCACTAATCACTAGTGAGGATCTCTAAGAAGTGAGATGTGATCTCTATTCAGGTTTGTAAATGAATCCGACCAAAGAAGGAAAATCAAATTTTTGAGGTTGGCGAAGAAGGAGGAGGAGATGGACGATGCAAAAACCCTAGCGCAAAAACGTGAAAGGTTGGCACAGAAAGTGAGAGGGAGAGTGAGAATAGGAAGAGGTGCAAGAGACTAGAGGGAGATATATATTTAAAAACAATTGAAAATCTTCTAAGATAGTTTTGTAAAACTGTCTTAGAATGACTTCCTTCTAAGACGATTTTCGCTAAACCGTCTTAAAATGATTATATTTATTTACAAAAATGCCACCATGTTTCTTTCTAAGACGCTTGTTTATCAACTGACTTAAAATCAGCGTCGTAAAAGCTAGTTTTTCTAGTAGTGATTGAACCCACTATTTTAGATATAAGCATCGTTGCATATATTGGAATCAACCAAAGGGTTGTTTTGGGTTTTCGTTCTTCAAAGGCAATGAATAGAGCTTTTCTAACTAATGAAGGTCATATGGAGAATGTGTTCCATAAAGCACAATCGTTGCTCATTGATCATATGCTCCAAGTATAAATGTGGCAGTCAGCTTATTCCTAAGCTTTACAAAAAGGAGTTAGTCAATACTGGGATGGTATTGATGAGAAGAGTTTAATTTCGGGTGTTAGCCATGGAACATCTATCATGTTCTTGAAAGATGCATGTGTTCCAAATTATACGGCGCTGGAGGACAAAGCAACAATTGATGGTGTTAGATGATATTGACAAGCTTGCTTCTGCCAATGACTTTGTCACACCATTCGAAGTTGATCGATCAGGATGCTTGCCAGGGAAATTGGGGAGGTTATTATGGCCATGGTTCCCCCTGTGATTTTGTGTCCTTATGATATCCCAGCCTAGAAGCATTATAAAGACGAGTTCTTTATAGTAGCATCTACCTACAATTTCCTTGTGGGCAATGTTGACAGGTGTGATCCACTACTCTTCAAGGGAATCTAGAAATGGCGTGGACACGAGAGAATATGGTGCCATGCGTGGAAGGTAGCTAAATTTGGGTTGCTTACTAGCTAATGAATTGCATTTTCAAAGAGGTTTTGCAGGCAACGACTTGTGCCATCATTGTCAACTTCACTCAGAATCTATCATCCATACCTTGCGAGATTGTGATTATGATTATGCTTACAAGTTATAGGAGCAACTGATGGATGATCAAACTATTGTTTACTTTTTTCAGTGGGGATGTGCAGTTTTGGATGAGCAAGAATTGTAGGTACTCAGGTAAAGGAACTTAATTAGTACTTGTAGATTATTTATGGCACCGTCTTGTATATGTTGCTGATTGAGGGGCCATAATGAACTTGTTTTTAATCAAACATCTCTTCCAACCGACGTGTTGGTGAGTAATATTCGGTGAATAGGGGCAAACATAATTCATACTTAGAAGCATTTAGAAGTGATGCATGGTGGTATGAGGCATGATTACAATAACAAGCAAATAGCTTGGGTGCCACCTATGACAGGTAAGTTTAAATTAGGATGGGCAGTCATGGTTAGTGGTATTGCTGCATGCAAGGGGACTGTATGGGATCATTATGGAGAAGTTATTCGTTCTTACTCCTTCAAGTTGGGTAGATGCTCTATTATTCCAAGTGTGCTTTAACTCTCATCCAAGGCAGTTGTGATGTTTCTCATGGTTGATATCAATTGGTCCAACAGATTAAAGATTTTTGTGAGCAAAGGTGACTTTTGTTTTTGGTGTCATGTCTATA
Organism: Glycine max; assembly: GCF_000004515.6. NCBI lineage: Eukaryota > Viridiplantae > Streptophyta > Magnoliopsida > Fabales > Fabaceae > Glycine > Glycine max. Next base: position 28,633,107 of record NC_038250.2, on the reverse strand, counting down.
AGAAGGCTAATCAAATGGTCAACGCGCTTGTGAAGTTTGGTCTCTCTATGATGTGATCCTTACTAGGAGCGGATCGCATGATATAGGTTACAGAGTTTTGGATGACGCTACTTTCAATAAAGGAAGATAAGTCAGGGTAGACACCACAAGGATTACCTTGATAAGTCAGAGATTGGTTCAGCAAGGAACCCAGAAAGAAGCTCTCACAAAATTTTATCAAATGCCAAAAGTTCCTTCTATTGAAACGAAATCCATACATATAGTGTATCTGAACGAACAGATAGAAATAGACATGGGCCTTCAAAATAGTTTGGCCCAAAATTAAAACGAAAAAAAAATTATAAAAAGAGAACATATTTGGCATGAGCCTTCAAATTAGTATGGGCCTTTAACAACAATTAATAGTCTTGGTAGTTCCTCTGCTTCTGGGCCTTCATCTTTCTCCACTTGGGCCTTGTTAAGTGTGCCTGCTAGCATTTGTTGGAGGGTATCCACTGACTGTTTGGTTCTACTCCTGGTCATAGATCCCTATATTCGGTTAGTTTTTGGATTCTCATCATTCCCTTCTTGGAAAGAATTTGCCCTCAAATGTTCAGAATCATCACCTGGTTCAAGTACCACTTCCTTCCTATTCTTGTTGGCTTGCTTGGCATAGCTTTCATTCTTCTTTGCAATTTGCGCCTTCACTTGGGCATGCAATCTTTTCACATACTCAACTTTAGTATGTGTATCCTTATGTTGAGTCTCTTGGGGATTGCTTTTGTAAGTTGGCCTGTTAGGCAATGAAGCTCTTGGAATGAGGTCAATTTGATGTTTTATGCCTCTTGAAGATAGCAGTCCATGAGGAATCTCCTTGGGAAAGACATATTTAAATTCCTGCAATAAGGGTTCAACACTAGGAGAAACAAAAATAGTTAACTCATTAGAATTATCAGTAGAAATTTTATTGTCTTTGCAATACAATAGATAAAGTGGCTCACGAGCAAGTACACTTTCCTCACTTCACTCGCCTTTGCTAAACAATTAAATTTTCTCTCATGTGTATCACTCTTTCTCTCAGATGTATCACTCTTCTTTTTTCTATTCCTCTTTGGTGCCTCACTTTTTTCTTTCTCTTGTTCTCTCTTTTCTCTTATTGTGATTTGGTCATCACACACTTCTCTAGGGGATAGAAGTTTAAGAATAATCTTCCTATCATGGTATTGGAAAGAAATCTTGTTGGTGAAGCCATCATGCACTGCCTTGGTGTCATACTGTCATGGTCTTCCCAACAGTATATGAGTCGGCTCTATTGGAACCACATCACAGAACATCTTATCATTGTATCTTCTAATGGTGAGACACACCTCAACTTGCTGAGTTACCTTTACCTCTTCATCTTCACTAAGCCACTGAAGTCTGTATGGCCTAGGACGGAGCTGAGTATCCAAATTCAATTTGGAGACTAACTTGGAACTTGCAACATTGGTACAACTTCCTCCATCAATAATTAAAGAGCAAAGCTTACCATTAATTGTACATTTGGTGTGGAAAATATTTTCTCTTTGGATGTCATTCAGTGGTTGCATCTGACTTCCCAAGAGCCTTCTCACCATTAGCATATCACCCTACATAGCTCCCTCCTCAAGCTCTTCTTCCACCTCTTCTTCTTCACCGATTTCAGATTCACTAGTGATTTCTTCGTCTGCCTTCATGATCATGGTCCTCCTGGTTCGACAATCATAAGTAATATGTCCTTTGCCTAGGAATTTGAAGTATTTTATGTTTTTGGTACCAGTGTTGGATGATGAGGCAGAATAATGCTTGGTTTCAACACTAGAAACTGTTGACTTTCCATGGGGATTGGACGAGTTGCCTCCCTTCTTCTTGGATCTGTCAGTCCAGTTCTGGTTGAAATTGTTGGATGAGTTCCTTCTTGTTGCAATTTTCCGTTTCAGATGTTGTTCAACCCGAATTTCCTTATGCAGCAAGTCATCTAATTCCAGGTACTCTTATAATTCATTAACATCTCTAATGTCAGGATTTAGGCCACTCAAAAAATGAGCCATTGTGTCCTCAGTGTCCTCTTCAATGTTGGCCCTCACTAGTGCCATCTCCATCTCCTTGTAGTACTCCTCCATAGTCAAACTTCCCTGGGACAGCCTCTGGAGTTTCTGTTGCTTGGTTCTACTGTAGCTAGTTGGAACATACCTTTTTCGCATAACCCTTCTCATCTCAGTCCATGTATCTATCTCTCGCCCCTCCTTTCTCATCATCTCTCTTTGATTTTTATTCCATCAAACAAGGGCATAGTGTGAGAATTCAGTTGCTGCTAACTTCACCTTTTGCTCTTCAGTATAGTCATTGCAGGAGAATACATGCCCAATCTTCATCTCCTAGTCAAGGTAGGTGTCTGGGTCACTCCTGCCTTTGAAAGGGGGTACATTGAGTTTTACTCCCTCAATTATGTTTTGCCCCTCGATTCGGTTCGGTCCATTATTGCCCCTTCTATTCTCAGCATAAGGTCTTCCAACATTTAGATTCATTTGGTGCTCTAGTCCTTATATTCGTCTATAGAGCTCTTCATTGTTACGGTTCATCAAATGTTGCATTTGTGTAGTCATCACGTCCTGTAATAAGCGCTGAGATCTGTCCAGTTGATGATATTTACCACCACCGTCACCAGCTCCTGCCATGATTAAGGAACAAACAATTCTACAGTAATTTAAACAAAGATTACAGGACCTCACCACACTCTACCCACGTGTTCTCTGTTTGATGGTAGTTCACTCGTGTTTGATGCTCTCAATATAGGCTTTTGTATGATGTTTTTTTGTTCACTCTTGCCTTTTACCACTCCCTCCCTCTTAAGTTCCTGGATGAATCAAATTGGATGCACAAAGGTAATAGAACAGGAAAGACAACTTAATTATGGAATAGCAGATTGGATAACAAACTAACAGATTGGATAACAAACTAGGATAACAAACTAACAAATTGGATAACAAACTAACAGATTGGATAACAAACTAGGATAACAAACTAACAGATTGGATAACAAACTTGGATAACAGATTTTTTGCCAAAATAAAACGCCTCTAATTGCCTCAAATTCGTGTTCAAAGATTCAAACACCCACTTTTTTTTAACTGTCTGCCGCTTTCCTTTTTTTGCTTTCTTTTTCAAAATTCGTCTAGGATAATAGACTATTTTTCACTCAATCAATTCCACTGGTCCAAATTCAATAGGCAATTAGGCAATTCACTCAATAGTCAAACAAACAAATATGAGAAATTCAATGGCCTACTAAACCCTGAACCCCCAAAATTCTTCCCATAAGCCAAATTGTCCCCAAACAGAATTTGTAACAAAATTTGAAACATAATTCAAACAAAATTTTTTTTTGACACTGAATCTAAAAGAAACAAGGACAAGAACACAAACAAGAATGGAAGAAGACGAAAACAAGAATGCAACAAGGATGCAAACAAGAATGCAAACAAGAACGAAACAAGATGTAAACAAAAATGAAACAAGATGCAAACACGAAATTGAGACACAAATGGAAAAGGAAAAAAAATAAAAATTGTATAGGATAGAACCTGTAACAAGAGTCGAAGCTCTGATACCAAATGATGTGATCCTTACTAGGAGCGGATCGCTTGATACAGGTTACAAAGTTTTGGATGACACCACTTCCAGTGAAGGAAGATAAGTCAGGGTAGACGTCACCATAAGGATTACCTTGATAAGTCTGAGATTGGTTTAGTGAGGAACCCAGAGAGAAGCTCTCACAAAATTTTATCAAATGCCAAAAGTTCCTTTTATTGAAACGAAATCCATACATATAGTGTATCTGAACGAAAAGATAGAAATAGACATGGGCCTTCAAAACAGTTTGGCCCAAAATTAAAACGAAATTTTTTATAAAAAAGAACATATTTGGCATGGGCCTTCAAATTAGTGTGGGCTTTCATCCTTCTCCACTTGGGCCTTGTTAAGTATGTCTGCTATCATTTATTAGAGGGTATCCACTGACTGTTATTCCTGGTCATAGATCCCTGTATTTGGGCAGTTTTTGGATTCTCATCACTCCATGAACTAGGAGGGAATTTTTTTTTATCTTTATACTCATGAACAACCTGATGAAACTGCTGTAACTTTCCCTCATGACTTATAATAATATCTTCCCCTTTTTGACACAAAAAGATACAAACTGACTGAATCTCATTTAGTTTGGATATGATACTCCTACATCGATGGTTCCTGAATAAGAGCATAAATGTAAAAAAAAAATTCAAAAAATTAAAATTATTTTCAAACAAAAAATAAAGAAATTATTATAAAATACTATTATTAGATATTAAATAAACTTTACCTCACCAAAAAAAGCAAAAAAACTTAAATACAATATTATAGACACTATTTTCCAATCAGATTTAGAGTTTCACCTTAGTTATACACAATGATATTTAATAGATTCTTTTGTTTCCCATATTCCCAAGGTAAAACTACAAATATTATAGGGGGTTTAAACTAGAGCTCTCAAAATAGATTCATCCAGTCCACCTCGACCCACCTTATAAACAAGTCAACCCAACCCGGGCCACTTATAATTAAGTCTTGAAAAAAATGACTCAACTTGGGCCACCACGAGTTATGGATTAATTAAATGGATTGGCCCACCAATCCTCCTAAAATTAAAAACACACACACACACACACACACATATTTTAAAAAATTCAACAAAAAATCATGGTGGCATAGGGTCACGATCACAACAAAGCAGTGGCACAGGGTTGCGGTGTCGAGTAGTGTTTATGAGTGAGTCACGGTCTCACTGTAAAGAGTGGGTCACTTGTGGGAGATGCAATGGAGAGTGGGTTCCAACTCTTGATGCAGAGTGGATGGCGATCACGATGGACATTGCCTCTGTGTGGTTGTGTCTGGGTGAGTGACTGAATCGTCGTGACGTCGAGCTCGAGTGAGTGACGATGACACTGTGACAAAGAGGGAAAGATGAAAGTAAGTGTGACAGAGAGGGAGAGACGAAAGTGAGTATGACAGAGAGGGAGAGAGTGTTGTTCCCTGTGTTTGTCAAGTGTCAATCCACTTTTACTAAATTAGGTTTACTTATTAAAGTTGTGTAATTGTTAAGGTGGTTGGTGGGTCAATCTGGCTCACCACGGGTTTAGCCCAAGTGGGCTGAGTTGGCCTACAAGTTTGGATCTATTTTGAAAGTTCTAGATTTAACTAATAATTAACAACTAACATTAGTCGATAAAAAAAACTTATATATATTTTTGGTCCATGTAAGTTAACACTTCTTAAATTTTGGTCCTTGTAAGTTTTTTTTCGCTTTTAGTCCATATAAGTTTGTAGCTTTTCAATTTTGGATCTTATGTGCTTTTTTGTTCATTTTTAGTCATATAAGTTTGCATTTTTAAATTTTAGTTCCTTTAAGTTTATAATTTTTTTCATTTTAGTTGTAAGTTCACGTTTATAGGGACCAAAATTGGAAAAACTCAAACTTAGATGAACCAAAATTGAAAAATTGTGAATTTATAAGGACTATAAATAAATAAAATAAATTACAAGGATAAGAATTGAAAAAAATCACAAACTTACATAGATTAAAAAAAGTTACAGAAATCAAAATTAAAAAAGTACACATTTATTCAGACCAAAAGTATATTTTGAAGGAAAAAAATAGAACAAAAAAACTTTTTTGTACAAGAGAACCAACAATACTTATTGTACTGTATCCAAGTTTTCTCTGAAAAAAGTATTGATAATCAATACTCTTAGGAAATTGGTAAAAAAGCTACAATGAAAAAAATATTTATTGTATAAATTATAAGAAACGTAAAAAATATTATAAACAACATAATTTTTTACTTTATGATAAAAATATTTATATTTTAAGTTCTTTAATCAATATACTTAAGATATTAGTTAACATTTTTTTAAAAAAATATTAGTAAAAAACTTTACCGACCCTGTAACCATAGTAATGTATTTATTTTAATATTTTCTATAGAAAACAATAAATAAACTGGATTTGGATCGTCTAGAGTTTGAAAAGAAACTTCACACGGTGCAGTTGCAAATCTAACCATGAAACTTTGTAAAATTTAATTTATTATTTAAAGGTTTAAATATATTTTTTATTCCTGATATATGCCTGAATTTTACATTTAGTTCCTAATAAATTTGCTTTGCGATGGGTCCCTAATACTTGAAAAGTTTTGTACGAAATCCCTGTCGTTAGAAGATATCCGTTAACTACTCATGTGATCGTTAACGTGACACGTTGGCAAGTTATTTGTGATGTTACACGTACTCTATGTTTGAGTTGAGATTCTACATAGGAAATAGATTTTTTTATTTTTAAAAAGTAATTAACAAATATTATTTAGGATAAAAATTTAAATAATAGTCCAAACCATTGTTCGTGTGCACTTGTTTCCTTCCAAAAGTCCAGAAGCCACAACACAAGACTTGGTGAGGAAAGAGAAGGTGAGTTTGTTGGGCATGATATTGCATTCTCGCATTTTCTAAAACCCTCAGAAGGCTTCGAGGGGGAATTGTTGGTGACATAGCCTCAGATGAGAATGTTCCACAAAATGGGTTATGGGGCAACAGTGGTAGACGAGTGCACGTGCATGGCGAAGGTTCTTAAAGCAAGCAAAAATATGAGTTTGAAGAGGATGTGGGTGTTGTGGTAGAGATCAAAGACATGGATCTATGCTTGGAATTCATCGACACCTATGTCTACACCACAACCATGACGTTATCGGTCAAAAACTTTAACCGCTACTAAGAACCAACCTTAAGCATCCCAGATCTGATGAATCTTGGAAGATCCGATGAAACCCACACCAGATATGACAATACTCACCCTAAATTTGAAATTTTGAGCTTTTCTAGTTTTTCGTTCTCCTTCATTCATGGACTTGTAGTGATTCCGACAAGAGGAACAATGGGGGAACTATACTGCGTATGGGGGTGATGGTGATGTTTTTGGGTTGTTTTTTTCTTTGATTGTTTTTGGTTCATTTGTTGCGATAAACAATTTGATTGATGACATCATAGTTTTATGGAATTGAGCTTGATTAATTGGTTTCTGGTTTTTTTTTTTGCTGTAAACGATGGTGCCGTTGAATGTTATGACAGTAGTGGTGGCCGCAGAGGTGACGCTATAGACAGAGCAAATTATTAACCCTAATCATCTTTTGTGGTGAACATTAACGGAGTGTGTGAGAATGAAGAGAGAAAATCGCGTTTGTGTTTTGAATCAAAACACAATGCCCTATTTGTATTAGCCAAACGACGTCACAATGTCCTTCTCCCTCCCTCTTAATCTTAATTTAAATTTTTATCCTAAATAATATTTGCTATTTTTAAAAAAAATAAAAAATCTATTTTTTTACGTGGAATCCCAACTCAAATATAAAATGAGTCGAGTTAACGACCACCACATTAACGGTTAAACGTATTTTCTTTTGACAGCAGAAATCTTATACAAAATTTTTCAAACATTAGGACCCCATCGTAAAACAAAAAAGTATCAGACACCAAATATAAAATTTGAATATCAAGTATCAAAAATCTATATAATTACACAAACAAGGTCCTGACTACTTTTTCTCTGTCCTGTTGACACCTGTCCACTGCCAATTCTCTGTCCTGTTGACACCTGTCCAGTTTAGGCCTTCTTTTATGCTTCTTTGCTCATTGTCACGTGAAGGCTTTCTCCTTTCTGAAGGTTTGTGTTTTACAAGGCCCATTCTCTCTTCTTTGTGCCAGTTGTTGCAATTCCTTATTTCCACAACCACCAAGCCACGTGTCACTTTCTAATTGTCAGATTTCACCGCACCATTTAATTCTCCTTAATTCCAGAACTTTCTTCTCTCTGTTCCATTTCTCTTGCATCCATCCAGATTCTTCCCCTCCTCTTCCTTCTCTCTCTTTCCCTTTCTCTCACTGCTCATTTCTTCTTCTTCCTCTATTCTTTTTTTACTCTCACTTGAACTACAATGGTAGAGGACGTGTGTTTCCTCTACAAGGTACTTCCTTTCTACTTCCTTATTGCTCCTTTTTATCGTCAAACGCGTATGGTTTTTTTTTCCCATTTGTGCGCTGACCCCTTTATCTCACTTTTCACTTCTTCTTCTTCTTCTTCTGTTCTTCTCTTTTTCCCTCTTGAACTACAATGGTAGAAGTCGTGTGCTTATTTATGCAGAGAAGGTGGAAGAACACATTAAAGCTGCGATTTTTATCTCAAAAAATCCAAGAGTACAGGTTCGTAAACACAAAAGCTTAAATTTTTTTGAGTGTTCTGCCTTTATTTTGTTTTTTTTTTCATTTGTATGCTGACCCCTTTCTCTCACTTCTCACTTCTTCTTCTTCTTCTTCTTCTTCTTTTGTTCTTCTCTTTTTCCCTCTTGAGCTACAATGGTAGAAGACGTGTGTTTATTTATGCAGAGAAGGTGGAAGAACACATTAGAGTTGCAATTTTTATCTAAAAAAAATTCAAGAGTACAGGTTCGTAAACACAAAAGCTTAAATTTTTTTTGGTGTTCTGCCTTTATTTTGTTTTCTGACTTCTCACGATATAAAATTTTACATTTTTTTGTGTTCCTCAACCTTCTCCGATGTGCTCATTGCTTCCTATGCTCAGCTTTTTGTGTTTTCGTCCTTTTTTGGTTGTGTAATGGTTCGATATATTTTTTGGCATGTTGTATGCAGACAAGGTGGAAGAACACATTAAAGCTTGCCATTTTTATCTAAAAAACTCCATGACTACTGGTTCGTAAACACAAAAGCTCAAATTTTTTTTGGGTGTTCTGCCTTTGTTTTGTTTTTTTTCATTTGTGTGCTGACCTTTTTCTCTCACTTCTCACTTCTTCTTCTTCTTCTTCTTCTTCTTCTTCTTTTGTTCTTCTCTTTTTCCCTCTTGAACTACAATGGTAGAAGACGTGTGTTTATTTATGCAGAGAAGGTGGAAGAATACATTAAAGCTGCGATTTTTATCTCAAAAAATCCAAGAGTACAGGTTCGTAAACACAAAAGCTTAATTTTTTTTGGGTGTTCTGCCTTTATTTTGTTTTCTGACTTCTCAAGATATAAAAGTTTACATTTTTTTGTGTTCCTCAGCCTTCTCCAACGTGCTCATTGCTTCTTATGCTTAGCTTTTTGTGTTTTCGTCCTTTTTTGATTGTGTAATGGTTCGATATATTTTTTGACATGTTGTGTGCAGAGAAGGTGGAAGAACACATTAAAGTTGCGATTTTTATCTAAAAAACTTCATGAGTACAGGTTCGTTAACATAAAAGCTTAAATTTTTTGGGGTGTTCTGCCTTTATTTTGTTTTCTACATGAGTACAACGATACCTTCTTTCTTTTACTATATATCTTCCCTTTTATATACCTTTTATATACATTTTTCCCTTTATGCTTTCTGACCTTTTACTATGTGTGGACACCTTAATGTGCTTCTCTTTATCCTAGATAACAGAGAGAAAAAATGGAGCACTGGCAGACCTGGTGAGTGGTTACATTTAATTTTGCCAAAAAAACAAGTGATGTTACCATTAGCTTTTCTTCCTTATTTTTATCTCTGATTTTATCATTTATCATGTAGGATGATGTTGGTTGTTTTAAGTACTATGCCAAGCTTGTAGGAAGATTGCTAATTGCAGTTGTGTTCCTAGAAAACCTGTGGAATTTTGATTTGGTTCTTTTTTTTATATCAGGTTTTGATTTTGATTTTCTATAGTTAGGATTCAAAAGAGGTTGTTTAAGTAAAGTAGTTTAGTTCTGTGATAGTTGTATCCCCTTCTGCTTTTTATTGTAAGGGATGATGGATTTTTTACTTTTTACTAATATGAATATGAATGAATGAATAAAGTTAAGGTGAAATGTATTGGTAGCTATTTGTATTTTTTGTAAGGTTGTGATGAGAAGAAGCTTATTCTTTATTACTTTTATCCTAAAGTAAAACAATCTATTCCTTGATAAGAAAAATAAAAAACGTGAATGGTGATTGGATTGATGATAAAATAGAATCCTAGGTCTATAAATTATAAATTTCTATATTAGAATTCTACTTAATAATTTGCCCCCTGAACTTTACAGTTTAATTTTAGTCTCTCACAAATATCCTTATAAAGCCACCCAAATCATAGCTTAACAAGAATAAGTCACTCTCTCACAAATCACAATGGACACTCTCATATAAATCCATACCAAATTGTACCTTTTAATATTTATTTCCTTACTTATATTCTTTTGGGTTTGTAACTGACTTAAGCATTACAATCCTTGCAATACTCCCACCACCTTACTTCTAACCATGAATGTTTCCCAACACAATAGGCAACATCAACATATATATTAAAATAACAATACTTATTTAATTCGAAATTCGATCAATACTTTAGTTTAAAATTCTATTCATATTCATTATTTTTTTCAACCTAAAATTCTACTTCAAAACAGGCTGTTTAGTTTTCTGAAAATATTTTCAGTTTTCATTTTTGAAAGACTATTTTTATTTTGAATCAATCAAATCATTTTAAGAATGGGTCGTAAAATTATTTACCAATTATGGCCCGTATAAAATTAATAGACCTATACCAACAAAATATGATAATTAATTTGAAGATTATGATTATTCACATATCTGAACAAAATATTTAAAACAAGCTGTTTAGTTTTCTGAAAATATTTTCAGTTTTCATTTTTGAAAGACTATTTTTATTTTGAATCAATCAAATCATTTTAAGAGTGGGTCGTAAAATTATTTACCAATTATGGCCCGTATAAAATTAATAGACCTATACCAACAGAATATGATAATTAATTTGAAGATTATGATTATTCCCATATTTGAACAAAATATTTAAAAATGATTTCTAACTTTGTGGATGATTTGCAGTTGTATAAAATATATATGCTTTAAAATATGAATTTGATTGATTCAAAAATATATTATGATTCAATTTTGATTGTTTCAAACAATTTGATTGATTGCAGATCATTTGTAATTAATCGAAATAATTTTTAAAAGGGAAGATGACATGTGATAACTGCATATTTAAATTTTGATTGACTTCAAATAATAAATAATAAATACAATTATTTTTTTGTATTCATACTAACATATCATTATATTGAATTCGATTATATAATAAATCAAATGTAGTAATGACAAAAATATGATACAATGAAAATAAAAGCCTCTCGGAATTTTTTTTTTTGAAAAAAATTAACATTTTGAAACAATAATGCACGGTAAAATTGCAACCAATGCATTTCAGAAAACCATCAATTTGCAAGCTCCTTTTACTTCCAAAATCCCGAAATTGCTATAAATTAAAATAGAGAAAAATGGAAAAAAAATTTCATACTAAAGTGAAATGAATAAAATAACTAATATTAAATAAGTCAGTGTAACATAAAATGCATTATCTGGAAATCATAATGATTAAATTACAACTTTAAACTGTCAAAACAAAGTAACATAAAAATTTCTCCATCAATCAAAATGGGGTCATCATCAGTCTATTTTTCTCAGAACATGGTAGCTCTTTTTCATTTCAATCTCCTTATTTTGTTTAATATGCACATTTGGTTTTTTATCCTAAAGACATTTAATTTTATTTTCCTTTATAATTTTGCTCACATTTTTTAATTTTTAAATGTTTTATTTCTTATTTTTTTATTACATTGAATTCTTAATTTAATATATTCATTTAAGGTACTATTGAAAAATGAATTGGTTGGTTACAAAGTAAAAAACAGGAAATAAAATATAAAAAAAATAAAGATTCAAGAAAAAGTGTGAATTTTTAAAAAAATTTAAAAACCAAAATTTTTTTAAATTTGAATTCAGATTTTTTGTAGTTAGTTATTTGGCTTAAATGTCATTTCAATCTCCTTATTTTGTTTAATATGCACATTTGGCTTTTTATCCTAAAGACATTTAATTTTATTTTCCTTTTTATTTTGCTCACATTTTTTTATTTTTAAATGTTTTATTTCTTATCTTTTTTATTATATTGAATTCTTAATTTAATATATTCATTTAAGGTACTATTGAAAAATGTATTGGTTGGTTACAAAGTAAAAAAAGAAAAAAATTAAATATAAGTAAAATTAAAGATTAAACAAAAAGTGTGAATTTTAAAAAAATTTAAGAAATCACAAATTTATATTTCGAAACAAAGGGATCAAAGGTTGATACCGGAATTCTGTCCTGTTGACACCTGTCCAATCAAAAAATAATAAACCCTCTACCTTCTTTGCTCACTTCAGTCCACGTGCAAGGCTTCATCCTTTCCTAACGGTTTGTGTTTAGAAGGTCCCTTTCCTCTTTTTGTGCCCGTTGTTGCAATTCCTCCCTTTTTTAAATTTATTTATTTATTATTTATTTATTTCCACAACCACCAAGCCACATGTCACTTTCTAATTGCCGGATTTCACCGCACCATTTAATTCTCCTTAATTCGAGAACTTTCTTCTCTCTCTTCCATTTCTATTGCATCAGTCCGGATTCTCTTCCCCCTCCCTCTTTCTCTTCCTCAACTTCTTCTCTTTTCTTCTCTATCAATATTTAGTTTCCCCTCTTTTCTCTTCCTCAACTTCTCCTTTTTTTCTTCTTCGCTTTTGTTTTTCCTCCTTTATTATTTTGCAAAAAAATCCATTTCATTATTTTTTTACATCCCTTTCCATTTTATGAAAAATTAAAAATACAGAAAATATGTGAAATATAACTTCAATTTTGTCTAAGGTTACCTTACTTTTGTCATCTACAGTTTTATATGGGCCATAATTAAAACAGGCATTAAATATTATTAATAACATCAAAGATTTTTATACTAAATTCTCATTCTATTAATTTTATTTCATTCAACATTATAAAATTAAAATTAAAATTATGCCTTTTAAGTCAGACAAATGATTTAAAAAAATTATATGTGTATATATATATATATATATATATATATATATATATATATATATATATTTCATTTTTAAAATTAAAAAAGCAACTTATCCTAATTTAATATTTTATATAAATATAAATTCATACATATATAAGAAAAGTTAATAATTAAATGATGTGTTCCATCCGATTTTTAAAAAACATTAAACTATCTTCTTTATTTTAACTGGCTAAAAATATGGTTGATATTTTTATCTTTTTCCCTCCTCAATTCTGAAGCTGTGTTTTAATAGACCACTTCTCTCTTCCTTAGTGTCAGTTGTTGCAATTTTTTTTTAAAAAAATTATTTATTATCAATTTGGTCTTCTTGATTAGTTGACGCGTGGATTCCACTTTCCTCTGTGTACATCTCAGACGCGTGCTTTCTCCCCTCAATCTCACCACTCTCCAATCTTTCATTCTCCCCTCTTTTCTAGCTCCCGTGGAGTCTGGAAGCGTTCTCGAGCCTTCTCGCTTTCCACGTGTTTTGCTTTTTTCCATTTCTCTCTCTCATGCGTTTTCACTGTTTCTTTTTTTATCTTTTTTTTTCTTTTGTCTCTGTCACTACCTTCTTCTCTCTCTTCCTCTCTTCCTCAGCAAGTTTGTATTCTTTGATTTTTTGGTTTATGGTTAAATTTTTTCATCTTCATAAAAAAGTTTTGGGTTTTATGATTTTTCCCAAGACAAAATCCTTAATTTTTTTTCAGGTGTTCTCCCTTTATTTTGTTTTTTGAGTTTTCACAAATATTTTTTTATATACCTTCTTCTCATATTTTTATTTGTGCATACTTGTCATATTATATACATGCTGATTATTTTTTGCTCATATATTTGTTTCTCTACATTTTTATAAATATCAATATTGGTTGTGGACATTCAGTAAAAAAAAAAAAACACTTTGGCTGTGTACGCCACCACAAATACATTCACAATGATTCACATGACTCTCCACCTCCAATCTTGCCATACTGCATTGAATGCTCGACAATTCTTAAACCCCTCCGTATTCCGCCACTTCAACATTTTCACCAACTACTGTGTCACTGCAACATTTATTCTCCACAGACCACTTCTTTGGCAAATATTCAATGTTCATTCCTTTAACAAAAAATACTGAAACGGCTCGGAGAATGGCTTCAGAGTTATCGATTGAGACAACCAAGATAAGTACCAGTTCTGATTCATCATCAGCAACAAGCAAGGTGAATGTAAAACCAATTACTCGCTTACTTTTTCAAATTACTTTGAACATTGCTCATTCTCTGTTTTCCTTTTTCGGTTTGGGTTTTTGTTTTGCTTCCTACTCGCTCAGCTTTTGATTTCCTTTGCATGTAATCGTTTTATTTTTATTTGGTTTTTATGTATATTGCTTTCGACTGAAATACTGAAAAAATGCATGACCTTTGTCATACCTAGGTTTTCTTTGTCTCCGGCTATTTTGATCTTGATCTAGCTATGAAACAAACCCTTCTTTCTTCCTTTATGTTTTGAATGCATACAGGGATATATTTTGACTCATTAATATTGTCAAATGTTGTAAACATTATTTTCTTCATTTTTTACCAGCAGACAACAAATACACAATTTCCATTGTTATTTGCTTTGTTTATTTGGAATATACCACTGATAGATAGCAATTAAATATAATATTCTACTGGTAGGATTGTTATTTCCTCTGTTTCTTCATGACTTTGCACGTTACAATTCCTTTTTTTATGCTTATTCTTTACCTCAATTGTTTCTGGATAGCAAATTATGCTGCTAAACTTTGGAATTTGGGCCTATATTGATCTCTCATCTTCACTGATAGTCCTATTCATTCATTTTATTATGTTGTTGTCATTGTCCAGATATTTTACACTTTCCTATTTCAGTACCATACTTGATTTTCATTTTTTGCATTTCCTCTCACTGCAGATTCAATATCCAATTCACACAAATCCATTAATCCTACAGTTCACTGCAATATTACACAATGATATGGTAATGTTACATACTAATTCTTTTTATTCTTCATATAATTTCATATTTGCTTTCTTGCTATGATTATTTGCAGAACATTATAGAAGTGCCCTCTTTTTATCATCGACAATGGGCACCAGAATACCCTGAGTTTGTCAACTTTAGATATGATGGAACAATATACCAAATCAGGCTAAGGCAGCATCGAGCAAAAGTCTACTTTGCGGAAGGGCTGAAAGAATTCAGAAAAGATTTATCAATTTTTGAATCTGTGATAATTAAATTCTTGGCATGCAACAACAAATCCATGTTTGATCTTTATTTCGTTCCCTTACTGGAATGCCTGACTTGCGGAAGGCCAAAAGTTATGTCAAGACAACATATTTGGACAGTTGAAATCACACAATCAATGCTTGGTGCACCAGGACCACTAGTAACAATGAAAACCTCTTCAATGTTGCTTATTAATTCAGGCTTATATATCATGTTGTTTTTTTTCCCATGCAGAGACTCCCCAACTGTGTCATGACACATGTAAATGCCTGCAGTCAACACATGACCATTCTCAGAAGATTTGGACCTCCATTACAGTGGAATGTTGTCGTGGTTGATGGTGGAGTTGGGTGCAAATATGTTGTACAACCATGATATCAATTCCTTGCAGATAATGATTTCTCCCACGGTGATGAAGTCTCCTTCTATTATAGGACCATTGATAAAATATGGGAAATTGTCATCCGCCGGAGAAAGAATTGGGACTATTAGCTTTAGTTTATGTACTTTGATTTATCTGTCTTTTATGTTTTTCCCCTGTCCTCTCATTTAATTGAAACAACATTTATTTTTTTGTGTTGGCATTTTCATTTTCACCCACTCCTTTTGTTCCTTTCGTTTTCTTCTTTTTTACTACACCCATCAAAAATTGGCCTTGCATCTGTTCTCTTGGCTTTTGCATTTTGGCTACTGTCATTCAATTTTTAATTTTGTGGTTTTTTTTGTTCTGCTAACCTTTGTGGGTACATGTTTTCTTACATGAGTATTGGTTCATAAAAACATTTTTATTTTGTTTTTTGACTTCTCATAATATAATCACTATTGTATGCACATGTTATTTTTATTTTATTTTCAACATGAATATTATTGGTAGAGCCACAGTTAAGCATTTTACACATCGACTATATTTCTGATGCAGTTGACATGTGTTACACATAAATTTTGGCTTTCAGATTTTGTTTTGTCGTATGACATTGTTAACAAATGTATCACTCAATTTTGAAATTTCATGGTTTGAATTTGAATGAAATGACTGTTTAATTTAATATGCTATATTAGTAATTTACAATTGCTGTACTACAAATTTTTGGTATGGTAAACTAAACATTGTTGATAAAGCAATATTATTGTCTACTTTGCTCATCTTACACATTCCCTGCTATAGTGATCTTATATTTATTTGTTGCCTCTTCCAGTGTTTATGTTTTATAAACCATGTTATATTCATGATTTGTTTTCAGATTTACTTGATCAAAAAAAAAAAAATCCTATCACACCATGCTGTGTTCTTAGACCACATTAATATATATAATTTATGTGGAAATTTTTTTTTTCATATGAAAGTAAACTTTTGGTTTGTCTTGCATTTGCTTCTTTTTTTGCGATTGTGTTCATTGTCTGTTAACCTTTTTTCAGTTTCTTTTGGACTGAAAGTGGTGAAAACATGTGTGAGCTTTGTCTGATTCTAATTTACATTGCTACTGTTTATGCCTTTCTGTTCGTTTTGATGCGTACTACTGTTTCTGTTTTGCTCTTTTTTACACACGTTCGTATGTCGTTCGTTTTGGTCTTTGTGTTCGTTTGCATACAATATTTTTGAATTTATTTCCTATGTTTCTTTTATATAATTTAAATCAGTTTCAAAATGTTTTCAACACAATCAACTCTTTTTACAAATTATCTTTATATTATATACAAACAACATCTTGACTAATGCCAACATAGAATCCTGACTATTAATATTTGTACCACTTATAGTAAAATACCCTGCAAACCCGCAATATTTTATAATTTATTTTCTATGTTTGTTTTATATAATTTAAAATAATTTCAAAATGTTTTCGACACAATCTACTCTTCTTACAAACAATATTTATGTTATATACAAACAGGACCCTGACTAATAGTATTTATGCCCACTAATTATGCAAATTTAGTCCCTCTTCACAATAAAATACATCTAAAATAAAATTTTCCCTGCAAAACTATAATATTTTTAAATTAATTTCCTATATTTGTTTTATATAATTTAAATCAATTTCAAAATATTCCCAACACAATCAACTCTTTTTGTAAATTATTTTTATATTATATACAAACAACACACTGACTATTTATCTTATATACAAACAACACCATGATTAATAATATTTATGTTGACGCGAGAGTCTCATGTACGGTTCCTTTGAGAAGGGTGTGATACCACCACCTATCAGGCCCACTACAAAATTATTTTAAAAATTTAGTCCCTCTTCACAATTAAATACATCTAAAATAATTTTTTTCCTGAAAAACAAAATATTTTTTATTTTATTTCCTATGTTTCTTTTATATAATTTAAATCAATTTTTAAATATTTTTAACACAATCAACTCTTCATACAAATTATCTTTATGTTATATGCAAACAACATGTTAACAAATAATATTCATGTCACTTACAGTAAAAAATAAATATTATTTATTCACTTACAATCTAATGATACAAACAACACTTTAACCAATAGTATTTATGTCACTTATAGGCTCTCCACTAGTTATATTTAAACCTTATTTAAAAGATAAATTAATGGATGGGATTTGTGACGTTCCACCAATAACTGCATAGGATCAAAATCCAAACTAAACGAAACCCAAAAACGAAACCCAAATAACGGGAGTTAACAATCAATGACACACATCAAACATTAGAAACTTGCCTGTTTTTTATTTTTCTTTATACAAAGATGCTTTTTTGACACAGTTCAACCCTGGTCTTTCTGCCTGTGATTCTCCCTTCTTCTCCTTCGATCTCCGCACTTTCCCAATAGCCACAGCAACACACTCAGTTACTCACCAGTCACCACCGACATCATGTCCGATTCGAAGGTCGAAACCATCGCCAGATTAGCCCAATGGAAAATCGACAACTTCGGACCCTGCTCCTACAAGAAATCAGACCCTTTCAAGCTCGGAATTTGGAACTGGTACACCAATTTTCTTAATTTAATACCCTTGTGTTGTGAGTGATTGTGCCTGAATTGTTATGTATATGTTGTTATGTTTTTTCAGGTTCATGTCCATAGAGAGGAACAGGTACCTCTACATACACATCTTTCCGGAGCCTTCTCGGCTTACTAAGGAACAGCCACCCGTGGCACGCTTCATCCTGCGAGTCTCCAACAACTCTGGCCCTACCCGCAAATTTTACATTTCCCCTGGTCTGTGCCACATTACTCATTCCCTTCTTTTCTTTCCCCTTTTGTAGCCAAGGTTTTGGATTCAGGTTTTGGTTTTCTGTTATTAATTAATAGCGTGTTTGGTTTCACGTTTTGGATGCGATTTTTAATAGTTATAGCTTTCACAGCCTAAATTTAGTTCTGCTGTTCTTGACGTGTTTCCAAACATGCTATAAATCTTAATATTGATTTAAGACCAACATGGTATGTGATATGGTTGACAAATAACTATGTCTTTAAAGTATGTGATTATTGGTTCAATGGATTTCCAAGTTCGTGTGTATGAATAACATTTGTTGGGAGATGTCAGTGTCTTAATGTTGAGACTTGAGATAGTGTGACCTTAATTGATCATGTGAAAATATTTTATCTCAATTCGTTTTAGTTGATCCATGTGTGTTTGTGAGTGAAAAGATGGAATTTGGGGTTGTTGATTGCAAGGAGATATGATGGAACATTTGATGGAGATTATACTTGTAGGCCAAACTTTTAGATTCTGATTTTGATTTGTCAGTAGTTATTACTGTGTGGCTATTATCAAGGAATGGAATTGTTTGTTTTAAGTAAGGGGAGACACCAAGAGAAAAGAGGTGAAAATTTTGGGCAATGTGATTTTATGCTGTGTGGGCAAGGTTATTGTTAGAACTATGAAGAAGGGGGAGTTAGTTACTACAGTTAGGATATTGATTAGTTAGTTAAGGGGTTAGTTAGTTAGTTAGAGGGGTTTATTAGATATAAATAGGGGAAGAAGGATAGGAGAAAGGGGGATCTTATCATTTGTAGATTGAACATTAGCTCTTTGTGAAAGGAGAAATCCTTTGTGAAGGAGAAACTCTTGGAGGAGAGTTTTCTCTCCTATGTTCTGTTCTTCTCATCTTATTCAATAAAATTCTTTCTTTTCTTTGCCATATCAATTCTTGGTTCCTAACAATTTTAAATTGTGGTCGCGGCTGTGGTTTTGTCGTGTTTCTTCATGTTGGTGGAAATTGTGGACAAATGTGGCCGATGGATGTTGGTATTAAGGAATAGTGACTAGGTTTTAACAAACTGATGCATCATCTCACTGCTCACGTATTACATCCTTCTACACACAACACAACTATGCAATATTCAAGTTTTTGTGTCACAAGTATGCAGAAACTTTTACAACACACAAATTAATAAGCACATGTGATCATTATACATTTCTTATTGGAACTTGGTTATTGGTGCCTAGGTCTCATATTGAGTACTATGGGATACTTGGTGGAGTACTTAAATGGCTTAATTCTCTCCCCTTGACAATTAGTTTTTAAGGAAGGGTTCCTCAAGTGCTTGAGTGCTTATCAATTGGTACCAGAGCTAGTTATTAGTGTCTTGGAAAGGGCTACCTACAGATAGTTGACCAAAAATGTTTAGTGAAGCGTTGTAGAGTGCAATTGCCAATACGTTGGCTCTAAAGGGTGGTGCTTGATAGAGACTTTGGTATTTTGGGTGCCTAAGTCTCACAATTCACGTTGAATAGTGTGGGATGCTCGGTGGAGTACTTAAGTGGTTTAGTTATCCCCATTGACAACTGGCTTTTAAGGGAGGGTTCCCCAAGTGCTTGGGTGCTTATCAATTTCATATTCCAACAATAACTATTCTGCATTAGTAGTAGCTTCCATATCACCAAAAGGATTGTTCTGGAGTAAGCATGTAAAGAAAACTGCTTGTTCAGAATTCATGATAAATAACATTGTTTTAAAGACATTTAACTGTGGTGATTTGAAACAATGTGTATTTTAAATATTTGTGATTAACAATAAGAAACTTGTGACTTTAAAATGCTGCGGAGTTTTGTCAAGCCTTGAAACATTGCCAACTTACACATTTAATTACCCATACTTGTTACATAATTTTCATGTTGTGATCAAATCATCAGCAGTTAGTACGAACTTTTTTTAAAATAGAGCTCACATGACCAGAAACACTTCCTATAATTATGATAAAGTCTTGTGGCAAAAAAATGATTTTGGTCATGAAAGTTCTTATCCTCATTATTTATTTTTCACACCTTTTGTTATTTCTCTTCTTGAATGAGCTGGCTTTTCACTTTTGGCTTTTGTGGGAAGTAGTTAAGCCTTTGGCAATAAAAGAAATTTATCATGCATTGGGAACATAAGGATCACAGAAAACAGTCTACTTCTATATTACTATTGGCTTATTATAGTTTTAGTAAATATGTCTTATTATAGTTTTAGTTTTCTATTTTTTTTATTGGTTTTGGTCCATGTTTATTTTTAAATGATCTTTGTCAGTTATCGCAACTTAGTCATGACTCATGATATGATGTTTTTCACCAAAAAAAGTTAGTAATGACATGACATGCATCTAGTTGTGTCATGTCACATGTCACCTTAAAATGATTGCTAACATGACATGACTAGATGCTTGCCACATTTCCCCTAAGTGGTAACAGGCTAACAACGACTATTTAAAAAAAATAAAAATTGTGAGGATTAAAACCAACATAAAACTTTTTGAAGGACCAAACTCAAATAAAGTCATTTGTCATTTTTGTCTAAAAATATAGTTAATCTTGTGTTTTATTTATTTTTCCTGTATAGATAAACTTCAGTATGCTGAGTGAAAAGTACTTGGAGCAATTTCATTAGAATCTAGAAATTTACTCTCAAAATGCATGTAAGATTTTTTTTTTTATCCTGACCGTTAAATTCAAGTTACCAACATAAGCTTGATGTTTGCTTCCCAGTTTTGGTATCATCAGGGTTTAGCCTTATAGCAGAAGTTCTAGTGTTATGATTTTGGCATCTGCTGTTGTACACATACACTCTTCACTTTTGCTTACCTACAAGAAATAGGGCTCAATTTGCATCACCACCTCAAAATGGCAACCATGAAAATTGAAATTGCATTTACCTGTACCAACTTCAAGATTGTATAATGAAATGCTGACACAGCTTACACCTTCATTTGTATGTGCTTTTAATGTTCAGTTCATGAAAGGGTGCTTAGGACATGTGAAGACTTTGTCTGGCCTGTTGATACTGCATTCCTTGGTCGCTTCGTTATTGATATTGAATTTCTTGACCTGAGGACCTGCCCCGTGAATGTGAGTCGCTACTTTTTATAATCATTAATATATTTATATGATATTGATGTAATTAAATAATTTTATAATTTGTAAATATAATGGTGTTTGTTTTTTCCTCTAAATATTCATCTGTTTATAAAAATATTGGTATAAGTTACTTGCTAAGCACTAAGCAGCACATCATGTCCTTTATCTAATAAATTTCATTGTCTCCAGCTCCAGGGAACCTTTGAACTAGTATTAGATTGTTGCTTCTTGACCGTTGATTGTTTCTTTTGAAAATCAGGGTGAAACCAGATCTGTATGGCCATCTGATGGAAAACTGCAAACTGTTGCAGCTCAAAGCACTCTTCGATGCTTGTCCCGTATGCTTGATGAGGCTATACATGCTGACCTCACCATTATCACTGCAGATGGTACCCTGAGGGCTCATAAGGCAGTTTTATCTGCAAGTTCTACTGTGTTCCATAGCTTGTATCTTCACAATGGTGATGAGAAAGAGACATCTACAATCCACATAGAAGATATGTCTCAAGAATCCTGCATGGCCCTTCTGAGTTACTTGTACGGCACTATAAAGCAACAAGATTTCTGGAAGCACAGGCTTGCATTGCTTGGAGCAGCCAATAAATATGAGATTGGTGATCTCAAAGATGCCAGTGAGGAAAGCCTACTGGAAGATCTTAACTCGGGAAATGTTCTGGATAGGCTAAATGATGCGAGGCTTTACCAGTTGCACAAGTTAAAGAAAGGATGTTTCTCATACTTATTTGATTTTGGTAAGATATATGATGTTAGAGATGAAATAGATACCTTTTTCCGACATGCAGATAGGGAGCTAATGCTGGAGATGTTTCAGGAAGTGCTTACAATTTCAAAATAGGTTGCCATGAAACTCTTAGGACCCTAATCTTGCAAATGATGGATCCTTTTGTGTAATCACTTTTTTAACTTTATAGTACTGTGTTATGATGTAGATAATACCAATCTGCCCTCTTCAACAACCTAGCGGTTAAATTGTCAAGTGAGGGAGTACATTACACTGTATATAATGGCATGTTGAGTTTGGTTGGTGTTTCTAATTCGGTTTTGTTCTTAAATTAAGTCCCGTCTTGGGGCCCATTATCACTTGTTACCTTAAAAGAGGACCCAACTGTGGCTCCAAGGTCGGAACTTGGAACACTCAGGCTAACCTTGTCAGATTGCTGTTGAAGAAAAGGGAAATACAAAAAAATAAGATTAACAGACAAATGGTTTGTAAGGAAGAGACACCAAAAAATAAGAACGTTTAGTTTACCTATCTCTTCTTAATTAGTTGTTTTATTTGACTTGCAATGCCTTCTTCGTTTTGGTTATCACTGCTACTGCTATATGATTTTCTACATTTTTGTGATTCTTTCCAATCTAAAACAGGGATAGAAAAAAAAAAAAGATGGATTTTAGAGGAGATGCTGAGATCATTCAGGGAATTACCAATCAATAACAATGGAAAGCTGAATATGAAAGCTCTCCAATGATTGTGAACTTTTGAGGAGGGAGAATTTGGTTTATCCAATGAAACACCAATACTTCAATTTGCTTCACGTATTTGATACTACTGGTATTCTTGGATATTTCATTGACACATATAGATGGCGTATCCAAACCTTTGAAGCATTGATAATTCAATTTGTTTCACGTATCTGATACCAATACTTTTTGGATACTTCGCTGATACATATTGATGAAGTGTCAAAGTTTTAAAGGTTTTATGAAAATCAAATACCACCACACAACATATAATATAGAAACAAAGAAACACTGTCTCTTAAGAAACCAAAAATTGAAATTATTTTCTTTATGAATGATTTAAAAAGAAAAAAAATGAGATCGATAGTATTTCTATTTGTAAATAATAGAAAGTAATTTATGATAATAATGATTTATATTTTTTTTTTATTTTTACTAATATCCAAGAAAGCAATTAATGTTTTTAATTTGGATTTGTAGAATTGTAAATATATATTAACTAGAAATTTTCTCGCATGTTGTGTGGGTTTATAAATTAATTTATATGACGTAATTTAGAGAAATAAGAAATATTTACAAAATATTACATTAAAGTACAAAATTAAATAATAGTAAAATAGAAAAATTGTAAGGATTATAAGAAAAAATATTTATTCTATAAATAAAAGAAAAAATATTTATAAAAATTTAGGAGACAAAAACTGTTAAGTTTGTTAGGTTATTGTGGATGAGTTGATGGTAAGTGCAGATAATGTATATTTTTGAGAATAAAGTATAACTTATCAATTAATGTGATAGATAAATAGATATTAAAAAAATAAGAATATCCAAATTTTTCATGAGATTTATAGTTTAATTCTCCTTTTCAAATGTCAGATGGTAGTATCATATTACAAATAAAAGAATTTAAAATTAATTTTAAATTTACAAATCATTTACCATCAACTAATACTAATAATAATAATAATTAAATTATACATTTTTAAAGGAGGAAGGAGGCTAGAGAGACATGTTTAAAAAGTAATTTTGTGACAATTTGATGAAGATAATTTTATTGAAAAAGTTATTTAGGTGTTAAAAGAAAAAGACCGAAAGTTAAAAGAAAAATTAAAATGTTAACTAAGAATGAAGTAGTATTGAGAGATTAGAGCGATAGAAGAAGTCAACGGTGACTTTTGAAGGTAGAAAGGTAAGGAAAAAGCTCGAGGATCGGGAGATTTATGGGAATGATTTGAGAGAAAGTAACATAAAATAAACTAGAAACTATATTTTGAAGGCAGATATTCACCACTAGTGTGGGAGAGGTAGGAGTTGTGATACTTTTTACTCCGATATACATATACTTAAGAAAAATATAAAAAATATGAAATTTAATTAACTCAATTTTATTCAAATCACTTAAACAAATTCATATAGGTAAGAGAATCACATTTACTTCAGCGTTATAAAATAAAATTTATTAAACACATCTCAGACTCAAAATAAGGCCGTTTAAAACTCCAAAGAATGAATTAAAGACTCAACATGTGAAAAAAATGATAAAAATTACATGTTCAGACCTTTATGCAATTAATCCAGAATCTGTAACATCCCATTTTTCGTGAATAAATTAAAAATATTTTTTAGTATAAATAAATAATAAATAAAGTTTTAGAGAACAATGATGTTTTTATAATTAAATAAATAGAGAAAAATAGTAGCAAAAAAATAATGCTTTGAATATATATATATATATATATATATATATATATATATATATATATATATATATATATATATATATTGATTTATTCATTTGATAGGAAATAAAATAGTATTCCTTTTTATAAAATAATAAAAATAAATGAATAGAGTAAACAATAAGCTGTGAGTATTCTATGTGTAAATAGCGATATGTTAGGTCAGTTTTCAGACCGACGATGCCTCTTCTTCCCCTCATTTTCGTTTTTCTCTCTTCTCCTCCCAAAGCCCTCTTTTTTTCTTGCAGACCACCAAACCTGTCTCAGAAAAATGATGATTTCGGATTCATTCACCGTTGGATCATCGTGAAATTTAAGCACCAGGTCCGCAACTCAATTCTGAGCATTCTTACCAATGGGAACTACGAAAATATGTCGGAGCTAAGAGAAATATTGTTTGCATCGTGACTTTTTCTTTCCCGCAGAAACCTAGAGCTATCTAGGTAAAATTACGATCCCAGTTTCGTTAACCGTTGGATTTTCACGAAATTTTTATATGTTGTTAGAAATTCAAGTGCGCACACCGTCACCGTTGGGATTTGTGAGATAATGTTCGTGGAGGGAGAAAAAGGAATCGCATCAAGATAGTACAAATGGAGGCTTCAATCCCTTCTCATTCTCTCTAAAGTTTGGGAATCCTATCAGAGCAACCAGAGAAAAAATTGAGAAATCTCAGGAACTTGCTAGAGATGGCGCTATCGTTGTCGGAAGACACGTGAACCCGCTTAGAGGTAAGGGATGAGTTTATCGCAATTGGAGATTAGAATGAACATGTATAGGAATTCTTAGAGGATTAAATTGGAATTTATTTTGGGATGTTTATTGACTTATAATTTTTTCTTTATGGTTATAAATACAATATTATTGTGTTTTATGTACCAATTGATCTTCTGATAAGAATTGATTGATAAGCTTGATTGCTCTTGATGTTTTTGTGTTTTGACCCATGATTTTGATATAATTGTGTAAAATTATTTGAGGGGTTTTATTTCCTATGTTGTGATAATTTAAACCTGTGATTAATGGTGAATGTGTATTGAGATGTGTGTATTGAGATGTGAGCTATAGACTGTGCAATCACACAATTGTAAGACCATTTAAGGGCGAAAAGTATTGTGATGGGATCCACTGTGGGAACCCGACAGTTAAAATGATTTTGAAAACAATTGAATAGTTGTGTGTATTGCATGGTTTATAGGTAAAGTGTATGTAATTCATGAAGTGTGTTTAGCACTTGATATGACAATAATTGTATTGTGAGCTATGAATTATACAATAACCCCACCAGTGTTGATGCGTAGTGTTAAAGAAAAAATGTAAGTTTCCTATTTAGGAACCAGTGTTAAATTGTAGCGCAATGTGTTAAATGTATTTGAAACACGAGTGTGAGGTCGTGAGTATTGTATAATTCATGAGTAGTGCTTATCAATGAAATATGTGATGAATTGTGTAATAACATGTTTCCTTGAGATTATGATATTGTTATTGAGATTAAGTATAAGTGTAAAGTTGAACA
Organism: Glycine max; assembly: GCF_000004515.6. Lineage (NCBI taxonomy): Eukaryota > Viridiplantae > Streptophyta > Magnoliopsida > Fabales > Fabaceae > Glycine > Glycine max. The sequence continues at coordinate 28,606,844 of NC_038250.2, read as the reverse complement.
TGTGTTAATTTGTGAGATACGTGTAAACATGTAATGGTGGATTGTGACACTATGAGATGTGAAATTGTGAATGAGTTTTGGCTGTGAATAAGTGTGTGGTTAACACTTAATGAGACATTACTTGTGTTGTAAGGATACGAATAAGTGTGTGGTTAACACTTAATGAGACATCACTTGTGTTGTAAGCTGTGAATTGTACAATAACCCGACCAGTGTTGATGTGCAGTGTTAAAGAAAAAGTGTAGGTTTCCTATTTAGGAACCAGTGTTAAAGAGAAGATGTAGGTTTCCTATTCAGGAACCAGTGTTAAATTGTAGCGCAATTGTGTTAAACGTGTTTAAAACACGAGTGTGAGGTCGTGAGTATTATATAATTCATGAGCAGTGTCTGCATGCAAAAATGATTTTAGGGGTTGGACTTGAATCAGGAGGGAGAGACCCTGATGGACTCTTCAGAGTGTAGGCCTTGGGGGTCACCCGGTTTGAGTGCTCCTTTAAGCCTATGTTGATCGCATATGGTTGGAGCATTCTCGCAAAACACTGTGACCCTGACTGGTCTCCCTATGATTTTACTTAGTGAGAGTGACCTGACATATCCATTGTATGATGTCTCTTGTTATGTACTCCTAAGCGCCCTAGGGTGGTTTTTCACTGACATGGTACCACATTGCATATAGGTTTGAGTCTTAACATAACTATTGCATAACGCCTGCTAATTGTTCATTATGAAATTGATGTGTTATTATGTGTTGATCGGATTATGTGATTCATGTGTAATGTGATTGATGATTGAAAAGTGAATTTGAAATGACGAAGTGGTGAAATTACGTGAGTTATGTTTAAGCAAGTGGTATCTCATTTATATGATATGTATAATTAGTTGTCTTGTTTCTCTATTAGCTAGGAATGTGATAACTCACTCCCTGTGTGTTGTTTGTGTTTGGATCCTGTGATGATCTTGAACTTTGTGTTTGGGGAAGCAGATGACTAGGTGAATTGCTTTAAGGAACCCTGTGCTGAAGGACGTCGGGACACAACCCTTTGATAGGATGTGACATTGGGGTATAAGATTTTATATTAATTGTATAAAGTCTTAGACGACCTTGTTTGAGCTGAGATAACTTTATTATTTATTTGGACTAGTTTGAATATGATGTAGAAGAAAATGAACGTGAGTCTTTTTCCCCTTTGAAAGACTTGTTTCTAAAAATGTTTTAAAAATAATTTTAATTAATATTTGAATTTTTATTCCTTTATTAGTATATATGTGAGGGTAGAGGGTTTCACAGAATCCCATGTCTCAATGTCACATCCTATTAGAACATTGTGTTCCAACGTTCTCTAGCATGAGATTTTCCATAACCATCCACCTAATCATCTGCTCCCACGAACACAAAGTTTGAGATTATTACAGGATCCAAACACAAACAATACATAGGGAGTGAGTTATTACATTCCTAACTAATAAAGAGAAACAAGATAACATAGATATACATATTATATAAATGAAATACAATTTACTTTAACTCAATTCATGTCATTTCACTTCTTATCGCGTAACATGACATCTCAACACTACACGTCTCACACATTTTCGCATCATTCACGCACTTAAGGATCAAAACACAAAATCACTCAACCAATCAATATCGATCAATACACAAGTGTTATGCAACAAATATACTAAGACTCAATTCTATATACAATGTCGTACCGTATTAGTGAAAAACCTTGTCGAGTGCCCAGGAGTACATGACAATATAGACCACACATTGGTAAGTCACTCTCACTAGATAAAATTATAGAGAGACCAGTTAGAGTCACTTTATTTTGCAAGAGTGCTCCAGCCATATGGGATCAACATAGACTTTAAGGAATATTCAAATCGAGTGTATTTACCCTCAATGCTACACTTTGAAGAGTCCATCAGGGCCTCTCTCTCCTGATTCAGGTCCAACCCAGAAAACATTTTAGCACACAGACTTTACAAAACACACGACTCCTCAATTGTTCTCAAAATAATTTTAACTTGTCGCGCCTCAAAGTGATTAAATTTGTTGGGTTCCCACAGTGGATCCCATCATAATACTCGTCGCACATTAACTCGTTTTCCTTAAAGGGTCTTACAGTCGTGTGATTGTACGATTTATAGCTCACAACTTAATGCATACAACATTTCAATACACACGTGTGATCTCACAATTTAACACATACTCAACTTGTCACTTACACATAGTTCATCACACTTCCATAATCCCAAGACATCACGTTATCACGCCTTATGCATTATATACATGTCACACAATAATAATATTAATATGTTATGTTCATATGATTAAACCTCTCAAAAAATTTCACATAATCATATCAAAATCAAAGAAATCAAAATCATAGATCAAAAACATGAAAACACCAAGAACACTCAATTTATCAACCAATTCACGTCAGAGCATCAATTGGTCCGTCAAACACAATAATCTCGTAATGATAATCATAAAAGAAGAATTACAATAGAGTAAACACCCAAAAATAAATCCCAATTTAATTCTCTAAGGATCCCTACACATGTTCATTCTAACCCCAATTGCGATAAACTCATCCATTGTCTCTAAGCGAACTCACATGTGTAGTCTGGTAGTGATAGTAGTCTCTCTAGCGGTTCCCTAAGATTCCTCAAGCTTTTTCTCTGGTTGCTCTACTAGGGTTTTCAAGCGTTAGAGAAAAGGAGAAGGGATTAGAGCCTCCATTTCACTGTCTCCATGTGAGGGACATTTCTCTCACCATATATATTATTTCATAAATCCCAAAGGTTGGATGTGCAACAATAAGTTCTAAACCTGGTGTTCAAATTTCATGACGATCCAACGGTTAAAATTTTTGGAATCGTAGTTTTACTGAGATAGGTTTGAGTATATGTGGAAAAAAGCGAGCTACGTGTGAGGGACATTTATCTCAGTATATAAATTATTTCACAAATCCCAACGGTGAGGTTGTGTGAAAATGAGTTTCGAATCTGATGTTCAAATTTCATGATGATCCCACGGTTAACGAGTCCAAGATCGTAGTTTTACTGGGACATATTTGAGTGTATGCGAAAAAAGAGAGGATGTTGGGAGAATGAGAAGGAAAAACGAATTTGAGAGAAAAGAGAGTGTAAACTAACCATATGTCTCAATTTATAGTTATGGTACTCTCAGTGTATTATTTACTCTATTTTTTTATTTTATAAAAAAAATTGTATTTTACTTTCTATCAACGAATAAATAAAACATCCTTTTTATTTTCTAAGAACATATATTTATTTTAATTAATAAAATTATTTTTTTATTATTTATTAAATTATAAAAATCTCATTATTTTTAAATAAAATCTTTTTTAATTTATTTTTTTAAAAATGAGATGTTTCATGAGTTATATTTTGAAGGATAAATATTGTGGCAAAGCTAGATAACGGGTGAATTTGTGGAAGAGACAACGGTTATTTCGGATAAAAGGTAACATATGATTGTCTAGCTCGGAATTTATATATTATATATCGATAGGTGGATATTTATAAATAGAATATAAATAGATGTGACGAAATTTGGAATGCAAAAACACCAAAGAGCTATTCAATTTGCAATGGACTTCCTACATTGCAGACCACACTTGTGCATTTCAGGTTTCACATGATTTCATTATCCTACAGGCATAAAACCAAGTATCTTAGTCCCAGAGGTTACACTTGTACAAGAAAATGTCATCCATGTGTTCAAAAGTCGATAGGTCTTAAAGAAGGTATTTAGGCTGATGATCACATGAAAGTGATGTTTGTTGAAAAGATTGCTCTGGCAATCCTCCACACTCACTTGACCTGCTAGAGTACTGATTTATAATTAGGTTCACTAATGGGGTGAATTAAAACCTTCAGGTGCACTTATTCTCATTTTGACAAACTGTCTGAAGAAGGATGCCTTTCCAATAAATCTTCTTGATCACTAGGCACAAAGAAAGGTGCACCTATCTAGTTCCAATCATGCCCAATATTCAGTAGTGTTCAGAATGTGTGAAGATTAGCAAGTAGTAGATGTCCTTTATTAAAGGAAATGTGCAGAATCCGCTGATTCAAGAGATGAACAAGCTATTTGATTAACACAAAAGGAGAACTTCATTCAACCAAGCACAAGAAATTTATTCAGGTCGATAGTTTCTACTTTCTATATCAGTTTCCCTTCAAATATAAATAAAAGCTTCATTCCTTCCCCTTTATCAAAGAATCAAATGCCACTTCATTTAAGCATCATAATGTTAAAAAGAAAGTTATTTGCTCAGGCTTAAAAAGAAAAAAGAAAAAAGAAAAACTTCTTTTCCCACCCTAAAAAAGGAAGAGAAAATTCTTCTTCAAAACAGCTTGATTTCTTTAAAATCAGTCCTTACAAAAGAATAATACTTGAGATATAATAATAGAATGGAGAAGGGGGGGAGTGAAAGGAACGTACCTTTTTAAGGCTGACCAGCGGAAAAGAGAGAGAACTAACTTATGTTTGATGAAAACAAAACCGACCCAGTTGTAGAATGTTGAAGTCAACAATGAACACAGTTTGATAAGAGGTTAGTTGGGTTCATAGTAGTATTTTTTAGTTCTGGCAGCTGAAAAACTGGGGCCGCTGTGGTTTTGGGTGGTCAAGTGCACATATTTTATTATATATATTATTCTAAGAAAGACTTGTTCGATACTTTGAAGATCACATTATCAACCCTTGTTCTGCCAGCAGTGTAGCAGGTTTCACTCTCACTGAATGCAACAAGGGGAAAGAGTTGTTACCAGAGACTCGCCGGACTTAACTACTGCGAAAGGAAAACCCACCCGGAACACATCTTACGCTATTCGATTCAATCACAACCTAGAACTCTTGTGTTGTAGTGAATTTCTGCAATCGCACACTCGGCACAAGAACAAACTCTGACCTTGTTTGACTTGGTTACCTTGCTTTTGCTTTTGCTTAAGCTCCACTCTGGTCGATGGTTGCTCTATCTCATTCTCGAGCTGAAATTTCACATCTTCATCTATCAGAAAGTTTACGGGCATTATTCCTCATCATGTCACAAATATTTTAGGAATTTTATAATTCCTAATTAATTAATATGAGTTACATATTATATTATAACATTTATATTAGTTATTTATATTTAAATGAGTTCAATATAAAATGATTTATTTAAGTAAGTCCATTAGACTGTCAACAAAAAATAAAATTGATATGGATTTAATGAGCAGAAATCAGTTTGATCCATTAGGGGATAATGAGAACCCTAATAGGTTTAAAACATAAGACATAGTTATGGTCCTCAAGACACCAAATCAATAAACAGTTTCTCCTCTTCTCATCTGAAGAAAAAACGAAGGTCCCATAAAGAAGAATGTGATTTGGTTGAGGAAGATCATTAAACCAATTCTTCGTGACCATTGTCAAATTCCACGGCGTGTTGATCAAACTCTCTATGGATCCAGGTATTCCTTAAAACCTTTTGATAATCTGACGTAATGTATTTTGGTGCTCATTTAGTATTTATAAGGTTTATTGAAAGATAACCAACAAGTGGTATCGGAGCCACCATTACTGTTAGATTATTGAGATTTAAAGCTCTGTTTGATATGTATTATATCTGAATCCCTTTTAGTTATATGAATCCTAATTTTATTTTGGGAGAAACTATTTTGATCAATAAAATTGTAAAACCCCTAAATTTATGTGTTATGACCATAAAGTTTTTCTTCTCTTTAGAGTTATGAAAAGACCTCTGTATTTGATTTACGGGGTTGTACAATTTTTTTTGTGTCGCATTTGCTGACATATTATTCTATTTGGGATAAAGGTTCTACGTATCTGGTATTGATATTTAGTATGTGGCACAATTTCATATATATATATATATATATATATATATATTTGTTTATATTGACAATGATCTTTTGTCTTATATGAATAATTTATTATTTTTTGGCCAACTGTTTTTTTTAAACTGTGATAAACTGATATTTTATGATATTCATGTGATTAGTATAAATTTATGATAGTACCGTTGTATGTTTGTTTCGGATGCGTAATTAGTTTACCATGCTATTATTTTCAAACATTTACTACTATCATAATTGGGTGCAAATTTAACCATTACGGATTATTTTCATTTATTTGCGTGTCCTATAATTTTAATTAAATTGATTGAACCATTATGTTGCCAAAGTAACCTCTATTGTGTAAATTAATTTAATTAAATTGCATGGATGTTAGTATGAAATTATTTATGCAAATTGTGATCAGCCCAAAGGAAGACACAATTTGACCAAAAAATAACATACCTGCGATGATAAATATGTGACAATTATAAAGTTTTTTTTTGTGTGAATAATAGTCGGTACCAAGAAAGACTATTATTTGACAGAACTAATTATCAATATTTGATCATTGCGTTGAGAGTACTAATTAAAAATTATTTTCTCTGTCCAAAGACTATAATTAATGTTGTGCTGGGTATCTTGTGATGGATCTGTTATGGGAAACATTTGCACGTCTTGTTATATATATACTTTACATGACTTGCTTGATTATTTGTGAACATGTTATTATTTTTTTTCTCTCTTTAGTTAATATTACCAGTGCTGCAAATGCTGCCCAAGTGAATTCTATCCCAATGTTGAATGTGCCTTATGATCATGAAGCGCTCTATTTGAGAGGCGTTTTGGGGCTTTATTTCTAAGGGTCAAAGTGCAAAGAAATTTCTTGAGAAAATTGAGCAATACTTTGCAAAAAATGAAAAGGCGGAGGCGAGTAACCTTTTGACTAAACTCATTTCCATGAAGTATAAAGGCAAAGGGAACATAAGGGAGTACATTATGGAGATGTCCAATCTTGCATCAAAACTCAAGTCACTTGAGTTAGAGCTTGGTGAAGACCTGCTCGTGCACTTTGTTTTGATCTCACTTCCTGCACACTTTGGGCAATTTAAAGTGAGCTATAACACTTAGAAGGACAAATGGTCCCTCAATGAACTTATATCTCAGTGTGTGCAAGAGGAGGAGAGGCCAACACTTCAACAGTTCAACCCAATCTATAACATCACAAAGAAACACTGAAGTTAAGAGCTAAATATAATTACAACTTTACAAGAAATGAAGGAAGAGAAATATAATGACGCAGTTGGGGGTAAAATGTATGCTTAGGTGCGAACAACACCATGATAATTCTAGTATTCTAGATTGACTAACGTTAGAGCATGGAGATGTAAAGCAATTGAGTCATCCTTTTCCATGAATTAGAAGTGCTGAGGGAACAAAATATAGAGAGTGAAAACAATAGTTAGACAATTGAAGAAACAAAAGATGGTAAGTTTTGAATTGAACTATGTGCTTGAAATCACTGTAAAATATGAAATGCAGTATTCTGAACATTTAGGTGATAAATGGTGTTGTAGTTGTTACGGGTAGCTATGTGAATGGAGATTTTTGCGAATGAATTGGCTTATTCAACTGTTTCGGTTGTGCTGAAGTTAGCCCTTGGTGGTGCCTTGTTTGTGCTAGTATGTCTCAACTGAACATGCCATTTTGCTGCAATGGGTGGTGGTTCAATGAGGCTAGTCCTCTGGTAGCAAATCAGTTTCAAGCATACTAATAGTTGAAGAGTAACGGTTGTCAGCTATTCATCTCTGAAAACTGTTGATTGTTGCTAGAAATTAATTATTCATTTAACCCATTAATGGTTGAAATGAGTCATGAAACTGTTTATGTTTTCTTGAATAAAAGAATGTTTGTGTTTTAGCGTCTATGTACTATTCACACAGCAAAAAACTTTTGAATACAATCTATGTTGCCAACTGTGCTAAATTGTTGATGTGGCATGAAGTGATAGAAAAGCAATCCAAATGCCAACTTCTAAGCTTGTGCTTCAGCTTTTATAGATTATACATAGATTATTATGCTTTATGAATAATGAATATTTAACTTTTATGCATTTTTAAGTATGTATCCTAGACGAATCATATCTTATATACTTTTTTTTAGTCAACTTTTAGAGTAAGATTTATTTTTATTTTTAATTGTATTTTAGGCCTATTTTTGGACTTGTAATGAGCTACTACATTTTTATTGTTATTTTTAGGTCTTTTAATTGTTAAATTAGTTATTGGTCTTGGACCTAATTTAGGATTATTAGTAGGACTATAAATAGACTCCTTAAATACTTTCTTGGTAGTCTTTTTATAAAATTTCAGACTAGACACAATTAAGAGAGTGCCACCCTTGGTTCTTGTGTGAGACCTTAGGTTCTTATCACATAATTCTATTCCTTGTGGCGAATCATCCTCAACTTATTAATCTTTCAAAATTGTGCCATTGTTCTTTCCATCTCCTTTTCTAATGCCTCATTTTTCTTTTCTTTTTTTCCCCCCCAATTTCACAGAATTCCAAATAGGTTCCACAGTTTGTTGATTGATGCTAAAAATTGGATCCACAAATTAGGGTTCCATCAATTGGTATCTGAGCTTCGGTTCTTGAAATCAAGTGTTATCTATCATTTGTGTTTTCTTTCTTGTTGTGTGTTTCTCTCTTTGTTTGTTCTTTCGATTTTGTTTAACTCTATATTATTATTTCATCTTGTTTTGTTTTATTTCATTAAGTCTATCTTTCTTTTCTGAACTCTATCTAGTATCAATATTTTTTTTATCTTCTTTTTTATATATTATAAAAAATTTGTGCAAAAAAAGTATAAAAAAATCCACTTGTCAAATTTGGAGCCTAAATTCTGTTAGAATCTAGATTTGGATAATTGAAGTTGTTAGAATCTAAATTTGCTTTGTAGCCAAAATTCTATTACAATATAGATTTGGATAATTGAAGTTATGGGGATCTGCATTTGTTTTTTTTTTCAAATTTCAAGACAAAATTCTGTTACAATCTAGATTTGGATCTGATCAACCATTAATTTGTGTTCAAATTTGAATTTCGTGAGAAAAAGGCGTAGAGATAAAATAAAAAAAGAAGAAAGAAAACGCAAAAAAAAAGTGCAAAAAGAAAGGTTCTACTTTCAGAGTTGTTTCCCTTCTAGTTTTCACATACCTATACTTAAAAAAAAAATTGTGTCTTGTTGGTTATTTACATCTAGTTTTGTTCAATTCTAGAACAATCCTTTTCTTGATTATGGAGTCTTTTAGTTTGTCTTCCTTGGTATTCCTTTTGAGTATTCATTTATTATTTTTGTTTGTCTTAAAAATTCCTTAGTTACGTCTTTGAGTATTTCTATTTTTGGCTTCTTGAGTTGAGTTTTGATTTGTGACATATTTCACATTGAATACTTATTGATTTTGAGGTTGAAGGTTCTACTTAACAACTGAAGAGGAGCAAGAATGGTAAAAGGAAATAGTGCATATTATAAAAGAAAAAACCTTGAAAGAGTGATACACGAGTGAACTTGAGTGAAACAGTAAGTTGAGTGGTGAGGTCTTATTCTGTTTATTACTTGCGCACTAACTTTTCCATGTATGTATGACTTCTACTAGTGGAGATGCTACTCCACCATCTCCAAAAACCGAAAAGCTCATGGCGGAGATGATTAAACTTGGTGATCAAATGAGAAGAATGAGCTATGAAAATGAAGAAAGGATGGATAGACTGAGAAAGGAGAGAGGAGAGTTTGGGAAGAATACACAAGAGTAGTGAAGCTTTAAGTGTGAGGATTGAAAATATAGAGCGAAGAAGAGAGGACAAATCAATTCTTCTCATGGAGAAGATGAGGGGTATGAAGAGGATGAGGGAGGAAGGAGAGGCATAGGGAGAGAAGAAATCATAGAAGATATGGAGGTAGACAAAGAGAGGAAGGGATTAAGGGAGTGAAGGTGAAGATCCCTACTTTTAAAGGGACTTATGATCCATAAGTCTATCTTGAGTGGGAGATGAAGGTCGAACAATTCTTTGCTTGCTACAACTACAATGAAGATAAGAAGATCAAATTAGCCTCCCTAGAGTTTGAGGGATATGCTTTAGTGTGGTGGAATAAAGTGAATAGTGATGTTGAGAGGATGAAATGACCTTTGATTAATACTTGGCAAGACATGAAGAGAGTTTTGAGAGAGAGATTTGTGTCGTCCTATTATGGGAGAGACCTTCATAACAAGCTTCAAAGACTAATTCAAGGAAATAGGAGTGTAGATGAGTATTACAAAGAGATGGAGATTTCCTTGATTAGGGCTCAAATTGAGGAGTCTCAAGAGGCCACCATGGCAAGGTTTTTGCATGGTCTCAATAGGAATATCCAAGACATTGTATAGTTACACCACTATGCCTCTTTGGAGGATCTCACTCATCAAGCTATCAAGGTGGAGCAACAATTAAAGAGGAAGCAAATATACAAGAAGCCCCCCTATGACTCTTCAACTTGGAAGGATAAGGAGACATTCAAGAAGGAGGGAGGATCTTCATTCAAATCTCATGAAAAAGGTGTTGCCCTCGGTAAAAATAATTCTAACCTTGCACCCACTTCTTCAAAAATGAGTTCTATTAAATGCTTTAAGTGTTTGGGAAAGGGTCATATTGTCTCCCAATGTCCTAACAAAAGGACTATGGTTGTGTTGGGTAATGGGGATATCACTAGTGCATCGTCTTCTAGCTCTTCTAGTACTTCTACTAAGAGTGAAAGTGAATGTGATGTACAACCCCTGGAAGGTGATCTTTTGATGGTTAGGAGGTTAATGAGTAGTGTGTGTAAGGATAGAGATGAAACTTAAATGGAGAACATTTTTCATACTAGGTGCATGGTCATGGGGAAAATATGCTCTTTGATTGTTGATGGGGGTAGTTGCACCAATGTAGCTAGCCAAAGATTGATTGAAAAACTTGCTTTGAAAACTTACCCTCACCCTAGGCCTTACAAACTACAATGGTTGATTGAGAATGGGGAGCTAGTTATAGGTAGACAAGTTTTGATATGCTTCTCCATTTGAAAATATGTTGATGAAATACTGTTTGATGTAGTCCCTATGGAGACTAGCCATCTTTTACTTGGAAGGCCTTGGCAATATGATAGAGATGTTGTCCATAATGGTGTCATAATTTTTTTTTCATTTGTACATAAAGGGAAAAAGGTTACCCTCACACCTTTGTCTCCAAGTGAGGTTTGTTAGGATCAAATAAAAATGAGAGTGAAAAGAGAAAAAGTGAGAAAAACAAAATTGATGAAAAGAGAGAGCATGAAAGGAAAGAAAAGAAAGAAAAGAGTGGAGATAAAAAGAATAGTGAAACTATAAAAAAAGATGAAAATCAAGAGAGAAAAATGCAAACCTTGTTCATGAGAAAAAAAGAGGTGAAGAGAGTGATGCTAGCTAGGCAACCTATGTATTTACTAATGCTTCATGATTATTGTTTGTCTTCTATTGCTAGTTCTTTTTCTCTAGGTGTGTAAGAATTAGTGAAGAAGTTTGAGGACGTCTTCCCAAAGATCCCCCCATGGGTTGCCTCCTTTGAGAGGGATAGAGCACCAAATTGATCTCATGCTAGGAGTTTCCATACCAAATAGGCTAGCATATGGAAGTAATCCATAAGAGACAAAAGAGAGCCAAAGACAAGTGGAGCGCTTGATGGAAAAAGGATGGGTTATGCCCATCATTCTGGTAAATCAAACTCTATCTCAACTTCTAAGGTGCTTGGTAGGTAAGAATTTGAAAGCTTAGGAGGAATGCCTACCCCATGCTGAATTTGCTTACAATAGGGTAGTAAGTTCTACTACTTTTTATTCTCTTTTTGAGGTAGTTTACAGTTTTAATCCATTGTTCCCTCTTAATTTGTTACGTTTGCTTGACACTTCTACATGAATAGGGATGGACTTTTTAAAGCCAATTTTGTTAAGAGTGCATTTGGATAGAGAATTTTAACTGAGGAAAGTAATTTATTAGAGAATTTAAATTTATTTAATCTAAAATTCATTGTTGGATGTCTTTTTATGAAGAATTTAAATTTTTGGAATTTTAAAACAAAATTTTAAACAACTAAAAAAGTGGAATTTTAATTTCCTTCTAAAAGATGAGAAATTGAAATTATCTTCTTGATAGAAGAACCTTCCAAAATGTTCACGTATTTCCTTTATAAGCTTTATCCTCTCTCACATGAAAGTTTCCGAAATCCCATTCTTGAACTCGCAACTCTTCCCTCACACCGATTATCCTCTTCTTCAAGAAACACTATCTAAGCTCGCGAAGCGTCGATCAGGTGTGGGTTTAGGGGGACACCTAGAACTGCACCTGCCAATCAGGGGAGCAGTCATTGCTGCCCATCATGCGGAGGAGGTGCTCGTCGGTGCGGAGGTCCTGGGCCATGCCTTGCGTTATTGACTGAATGCTGTGGTCAGGTGTGGTGGTATATGCTATTGTGTCCCGGTTCCCATGCAACTCCCCATGCCACATCAGTATTCTTCTCTTTGGAAGCACACCCAACCATGTCTTCTCTTCTCTCTGCATTCATTTTCTTTCACCCTCACAATCTTAATTTTTTTATCTAAACACAAAATTTTGAAAATAAAAGAATTTCAATTGAAGTATTTGAAATTCTTAGAATTTAAAATTTCTCAGAATTTTAAATTCCCTCGTCCAAACACACTCTAAGAGTTTGCATGAGAAGGTGAAAGCATAAATTGAGAAAAAGGTTAAACAATATGCTAGATATTCCAATAAGGGGAGAAAGAAAATGGTTATCAAATCGGGTGATTGGGTTTGGATTCACTTGAGAAAAAATAGGTTTACTTCCAAAAGGAAATCTAAACTTCAAGAAAAGGGAGATGGTCCTTTTAAAGTTTTAGAGCACATAAACTATAATGCATATAAAATTGAATTACCACTAGACTATGGTGTGAGCAATACTTTTAATGTTACTGATTTGACTCTTTGTGATGTAGGTACCTTCATGATAATCAAACTCTTGAGTTAACTTGGTGGCTCTTACGAGTTTACGAGTTCACTTATCCTATGTGAGTTGACTCTTGAGTAAATTCTTTTTTTTAGTAGACTCTGGGTAAACTCTATAAACTCTAAGTAAACTTGGTAGACTCTCGAGTTTACTATCAAGTCAATGAGTCAACAAGTTAAAAAATTAGACAAAAATGTAAGTCATTTTAGATTGTTTTCTGTCTGTTTAGGGTTTAACATACCTTCATTTAGTGTGTTATTCTCAAATGCAAAATTTACCACCTTTAATAACATCAAACCCTTGTTATCTAATAACATCAAATCCTCGATGGGAATGATCTACCACTACTATAACATCTGCAAGTTATTATGTAGTAGTGATGCATTACTAGACTTGATTATTTAAGTATTGTGAAATTTATGATTTACTATTTTGCTTTATTATATTGTTGAAATGTTTAATTAGTATGTTATTTATAGATATTTTGTTATTATTTTAATATGAAGTGGACTCTTACGAGTCTACGAGTTGAGTCCATGAGTCGGGTTTATGAAACTTTCACGAGTCTAAGTAAACTCTCGAGTTTGATAACCTTAGATACCTTTGACATCAATTCGAGGGAAAATTCTTCCCAAGAAGGAGGGAATGATAAAGGACTATTCAAGGAGGAAGAGTTTGGCTTGGGTGGACTCAACATGGATAGACCAATCACTTGAGGAAGGAGTAAGAGATTTCAAGAAGAGCTTGACGAGAGACTAAATTCTTTCATGAGGGAAAAAAAGAAGAAGTGAAGCTCATAAATTTTAGGCAACTTTTAGAATAAGATTTATTTTTGTTTTTAATTGTATTTTGAGCCTATTTTTGGACTTTTAATGGGCTACTATCTTTTTATTGTTATTTTTAAGTCTTTTAATTATTAGATTAGTTATTAGCCCTTGGGCCTAATTTAGGGTTATTAGTAGGAGTATAAATAGACTCTTTAAATACTTTATTGACAATTTTTTTTTTTATGAAATTTCATATTAGACACAGTTAAGAAAGTGTTTATTTTGGTTCTTGTGTGAGACCTTAGGTTTTGATCAAAGAATTTTATTCTTTGTGCCAAATCATCCTCAACTTATCAATCTTTATAGATTATGACATTGTTCTTTCCATATCCTTTTCTAATTCCACCTTTTTCTTTTTTTATTTTCCCAAATTTTATAGAGTCAAAATAGGTTCCCTAGTTTGTTGATGCTAAAAATTGGATCCATAAATTAGGGTTCCATCAATCACAAACTAAAATGACATTGATTCAAAAGTTGCTTAAAATTAAGGTACTATCATAGAAAGATCAAGCTATAGTTAACAAAACTGAGAACACACTCCTAAAGTGAACTCAATCTAACTAAACAATTGCCTGAGACTTGTTAAGGATCACTCCTTAATATTTCACCTGGAATCAATATGTGTAAATTGAAATCTTCATAATCAAAGAAATTAAAAACATAATCAAACACATTTGAGGGGAGATTAACCAAAAGTTATTTGACATAACAAGGGAATGAATCCAAGAGTGAAAAACTTGACAATGCCATTTAAAGACAACATGCCATCCAATTTGCAAAACCAATTAATCAATTCGACACAACATCACACCCAAAAAATAATTAACAAATCAAACCTAACTAGTGCAAGTCCTGCTTCCTCAAAATTATCAAAAAAAAAAAAATTTATATAAGCACCAAAGTCCAAAACAACAAAAGAAAATTTTGAAACTCCTATATTTATACACCAGTTAGCATTTGGTTTAAGTCAAAAGTGGAATGCAGTATAAAGTGAATATGCATTGTGCACACCACAACCTATATCAAATCTTCAACTTCACTTCTGTCCTAAAATGTTTACCTCAGGAAAAAGTAAAAAAAATAGAAAAAATCAAAGATTTCTTCAACTTACTTGATTCCCAAATCAATATGCTCATGAACACCAAAGCCAAAGCAACCAGTATCACTAAAGTTCCTTTTGAGAAGTTCATATTCCTTCACTTGCAAACCACTCTCCAAAAGTTGCATCGCCTTGTTACCTCTGATAGTGACATAGCATGCAATCTTCTCATTTCTTCTAATCCCAAAGGAACGAACAGTGTAGCTTTTTGTCAAAACCAAGAGGAGGAAAAACATTACTTACCAATCAAAAGTGAAAAACAACAAAAGATATCCAACATACAAAACCATTATTATAAACTAGTGGTAAAGCAAGTAGTACTATTTAAAATTATTCAAACAGAGCAATGCACTATGCTTTCCGTCTTTTGAACTTGAATACAAGCTTTTAGTTAAATTAAGCACAAAAAAGTCATACACTCAAGGGATATCAGAATTCTCATTTTTAGTTCTTCCATGAACCTTTGCATCAAGTTTCTAAAGATTTGGTACATGTACAAACATAATATAAGCTTAAATAATTACATTGAGATTTGGTACATGTACAATTTATAGAATTTTGATTATCATTGCAATTCCCTGTTAGAACAACCAGTGAAAAAGAAATTATGATGAAACAAAAAGTGATTGTCTTTGAAAATGACAAACTTCCTTTAGACCTTGAGTGTATGATATTGTGGAATAACACATTTAAGACTAGAGAAAAATTTGTCCTTACAAGTATATCTTGACCAATCAAGGCAAAGGATATGTTGTGATAAACTGCCAAAAGAATGGCAAATGTTATACAGAATGGAGAAAGAGCTAAAGTCAGGCATGAGATGGCTCCCAAGAAAGGTACTTTGATATATGACTCTCCAACATGCTTGTACCACCTGCGCAGGAAAACAAAATAAGATTCTTCTACAACATTGTGGAGGAAGTGAGGAACATAATGACAACATCAATTATAAAAGACATAAAAGAATGCAAGGTTGGAAACTCAAACATTCTAGAACACAGTAGCAAGTATGATTTCAGGCCATACATAAAAAAATACAATCTTCTGCAGATTATGTCAACTAATTACATGCTGCTCATGAATCAAACCTTGCATGCCAATCATTGCAAGACCCACACCTGGCTGACTTAGGTCACTTTGATGCTCAACTACCAAGCTAGTATCTTGTTGATCGATAATAAATGTCTAAACGTTCCCAAAACAAATAAAACTAGTAACTAACTAACTAACTAAAACTAATAAAAAATAATGGATGGACCTTGATTAAGCCCATCTAATTTACCTAATTAAACTAATTACACAAAACAAAAGCCCAACTCGCAACCCAATTATTCAAATGCAGATGTTCTGACTTCCAAGCTTAATTTGACCCTCGAGATGGTAGAACTGACCAAAACCTATTTGTGAAAAAATTGAATATCTTTTTCTCAGCTTTCCAGGGATTACTCACACATTATATTTGGAGTTCTATAGTGTGCTCTAGGCCCTGCATAAGGCAGATAGTTCAAGTAAGCACAAAATCTGAAATTTAGCTACAATTCTCAATTAAGCTCAATCATTTTTGCCTTAGACCAAAACTCAGTTAAGGTTAGAAAATAAGGGTCAAAAGAGATGTCAATTGAGCTAAGAAGAATACAAAAATATTAAACTACAAATGCTCAATCAAATTCCCCCACACTTTATCTTTTGCACTCTTGGGCAAAACTAAAAGAAAGACAAAGAAAAAGAAATAAAACTAAAAATAAATACAACTAAAAGGAAGGTATGAACAAGCCACACACATTTTTTAATGGATCCTAACAATGCACAAAAATGATAGAGATGGAAAATGGAAGAATGGTCTCTAGGTAACAAGTAGTTCATGAACACATGATCACAAAATGCAAAGTGGACAAGTAGTCAAGTCAAAATTAAGAATGTACTGTGGTGATAGAAATCACTCAAGGAACAACACTCAACCTTACCAAATCTGTATTGGTTTGTGTTTACACTTAAGTACCACATGTAACTAGCACATCCAAATTTTGACAAGATTCTAATCCATTTAGCTTGAGATACACATGCATCAAAAGATCAAAAGGACTTCTATTGGCTTGTAATGTATGACTTAGGTATCAGTGGATATGAGAAGGATATTTAGGCTAAAACTATGGGAAAAGAGGGACAATGGGGAGTAAGTCAACAAGTAAAAAGAGGGTTAGAAACAAAAAAAAAATGAAGAACAACAAAATTAAAGTAACAATAACTTACAAGAATGAAAATGACGCATAACACATTTTTTTTGTTCATTTTTCTTTTCTTCTTCTTTTTTTATTTGTACAAATCTTTTTCTTCTTGATCTTTTGCTTTTATACTCCCATTTTTCTTCCTTTTCTTTTATTGTTTCCAGTTTTTCCTTTTTTTTTCTTCTTTTTGAATTCTTCTTTTTTTTTCTTTTCAACAAGTCACAAGAGAATGAATTGACGAAAACAAAGGAACTTTCATAAAACAAAGAACAAATTCCCCACACTTGTTTGAAACCGACTCCCAAAATAATTCCTAGGCCCTTTTTCTCCCTAAAGTTTAGGGCAACATGGTTTTCCACTTTTTGACTTGTAATGTGCTACAAAATGAAAGAAAGGGTTAAAGGCTCAAAGAGGGTGACAATAGATATCAATGCAAGGTAGGTTTATTTGGCTAGTGGCTAAAAGAAAGAAGGTCTAAATCATCTCAATCAATGCACATGCAACAAGGAATGACAAGAGAAGCAAGACAAAACCTAGAGTAATCTAGCACAAGGGTGAAATCACACATGAATAAGCATGAATGGAATAATGCAATCCATTCACAAAATCCCAAAAACTCACAAGGCATAATTTTATCACACATAATCCACCTCAAAATTTTCAAGCCTACTTATCACTTCCACAATTGCAACAATGGTTCACATCAAGCATGAAAGCTTTCAACTAAAAATGATACATCTCTCACAATTTATACAAGTTAGAAATCTTATGAAAAACATGAGAAAATGGCTAAATTCAACAAAAATATTAGAAGACAACAGCTATAAAATCTGTATTTTTGTATTTTTAAGAATAGTAAAAATAGTAAAATGAGAAAACAAATCAAAACAGAAAACAACAACAAAACAAAAATAACATACAGATACAAAAAAACAAACAGAACAAAATACAACTAAATAGAAACAAAAAATAGATACAGACAAAAAATTGAAACAAACATAACAATAGAAAACAGAGAAAACAGAAAAATAGAAAAACCAGAATTTTCTAAACCCTTCCCCCACACTTGAAATGCACATTGTCCTCAATGTGAGCATGTAATGAAATGCAACCGAAGAGAGAGAAAAGGGAAAGGAAACTCCTCATGTGCCATTCAAGGCACATCATCACATAAAATTGGCAAGACTAAAGAGAGGTTCACCACAAATTCCTCCTCCACTTGGGGGCTCTCATGAAAAAGCTTGAGTTGGTGACTGTTCACTTTAAAGACTTTGCCGGTAACTTTATTTTTAATCTTAACTGCACCATGAGAAAAAAAAACATTAGTAATAACAAAAGGACCATCCCATCTAGATCAAAGTTTACAGAAAATAAGCTTAAGGCTAGAGTTAAACAAGAGCACTTTTTGGCCAATATGGAACTCCTTCCTAAGAATCTTAGAGTCACAAAACCTCTTCATTTTCTCCTTATAGATCTTGGAGTTCTCATAGGCTTCTAAGCGAATCTCCTTAAGTTCTTGCAATTAAAGCTTCCTTTCCATACCCGCCTCATAAAAAACCACCCTATAGGGAGACATCCTTAAAGGTGTTCGGTAAGCAGCCATGTGTGGTTGGAAATAAATTTAATTGAATTGGTAGAAGCCCAATCCAATTAAATTTTAGAGGGGGAGGTGAACATTTGCTTACTACACCCCATTGCCACATCATATAGTCACACTTTGTGCATGTCCTTCATGCTTTTCATGCCTCATGACACCTAAGCACACTTAGTGGAGAATCTTGGAATTGATCTTGGATTAGTGGGCTGAACCATAACTAAAATTCACTAATCATAATTAGTGAAATTTTGGCTCCAAAGTTTGGCTCCACAAATTCAATTTCAAATTCAAGTGAAATTTGAATTTTCCTCCAATTTTGTGTGACACTTAGGCTATAAATAGAGGTCATGTGTGTGCATTTTTTTCAACTTTGATCATTTGAATATTAAACTTCAGATTTCAAAGCTCATTTAGAGCACAAAATTTCGTGCTCTTCTCTCCCTCTCCCTTCATTCATCTCCTTCTTCCTCCAAGCTCTTATCCATGGCCTCCTATGATGGTGAACTTCTTCTAGACTCATCTTCTCCTTGAAGTGGCGTCTCCTCTCTCTCTTCCTTTCTTCATTTCGCTGCCATTCATCTTCCAAGAAGCAAAGGAATCCATTGATGAAGAAGATCCTAGGCCTACAAGCTCCAATGGAGCTTGCATCATGTGGTATCAAGAGCATCTTCATCTAGGTGATGTTCTTTTGCTTCCTCTATCTTTTTGTTCAGTGAATTCTCTTTAATTCCTTGTTCTTCATCTTATTCTCCATGTATATCCTCCATTGTCTTGTGGTTTGGTGCTGTTTAGAGTAGATTCAAAAAAAAAAAACCGATTAAATCTTAGATCTACACTTGTTCTTGCATTTCTATGGTTCAAATTTTGTAGATCTACTCTTGAATCTTGTTTTTGTGTTGATTTTAGGTTCTATCATTTTTCATTCATAATATTCTTGTGCTGAACCTTAGATCTAAATTTTCTTCCAAAATATTGATTAGAAAAAAAAAACACAAAAATCTAAGTGTAAATCACTTAATCCATGTTGTCTTAGAGTCATGTTTAGTCATAGTAATTGTCACATTATGTTCTAAGTTTGTGTTGAATTTTTATTTTGTTGATTGAATTCTAGATACATTTGTTCATGTATTCTTGTCATTCTTAGCCTATCTTTTGAATTTTGAGTCTAATTCATGCATGTTATTTAGTTCATAACATGTTCTAAATCAATTCCTAGAAGTAGTCTTGTTGTTGAACTCTTTTTTTTTTTTTGTTTTCTAAGTTTCCTACATGATGCCTATGATGAAGTTGAGTTGTGGTGCTGAGTTGTGGCTAGATTTGTGAATCAAAATAAGTCTTAAGCTCTCTTAAATTGTGTTATTCAATATAATTTAGCATAAGCAAACACAAATTGTAACTATCCAAGCCTTAAGCAACATAAACACTACTCTTGATTTCTAGGTTGAAATCGCTGGTGCTGGCAGCTTGAACATACGAACTTGTATAAATTACTGGGAATTGGTCACTACGTTTTTTGAGCTGAAAGTTTTACTGAATTTTCTAGACATCTGGACCAAAATTATAAAAAAAGAACCAAGCAATTTGGATTAAAGTAAAAAATAAGAAAAATCGCACAAGTTGGCAGACAAATCAGTGTCCAAGAAAAAAAAAAGTGAAAGGAAAGTGTGCTTGTTGTTTTGGCTCAAAATTTGTTCTATAATTGGTGCCTATTTTATACCAATCCTAGTTCTGAAATTTAAATTGAAAATTATTGTGAAAACAAGTGCCAAAACTATAGGTTTCTTGAGTCTTTTTTTTTTTTTTAGTTTTTCTACTCTACTCTAGAGCCATTCTAGGTTTCTCTTTGAGTCCTAGCTTGCTTTTTTGTGCTTTTCATTGCTTTAATTGTTGAATAATCCTTGAAAATTTGTCTTGTTAAAACTCTATTGATTTAGCTTTCATTTCATTTTTTTTTTGTCTTTGGTTATTGCTTGTCTCTTTGTTTCCTTGGTTGTGAGTTGCCATATAGGGAATTGGAAAGGAGGATTGGTGCCATATCTTGAAGAATTTGAGTCAAGAAGAAAGGGGCCAACCACCTTAAGAGCTATTGGACTAAGAAGCACTCCAAATTGAGTGAAACACTAAAGAGAGAATAGCCACCACAATTGAGGACTTTTTTTTTTCTTTGTAATTTTGTAATTGGCAATTTGCTTTGCTTTCAAATTTTGTAACAAAAAGGCCTTTCATTGGAAGTAAGTTGGGAGCCTCCGCTAGGTCACCCTACTTCCATTTGTGTGTAATAATTTTAGGCAATTTTCCCTTAGGATAGTGAGTGTTTTGTTGGGAACCTTAAATGAGGTCATCCAAACACTCTTAGGATCCGCCTAGTTTGCATTTCTTGTACTTTAATTTCTTGCTTACTTTCATAGCTTATTTCTTTTACCCTCCATTGTCAAACCGCCTAGATAGCTTGCCTTTTACCAATTAGTTTTTACCTTATCTTTCACACCTCTTTTAGTGTTTATTTTGGCTATTTTCAACCATAGTTTCTTTTACCTTTTGTTTTCAAACCCCCAACAAGAAAGAACCATAACTTAGGAACCAACATGAGTCTTCATTCTTCATCTAGTGTTAATGGTGAGGGTTCTACTCCTAAGGACCCCTTGTATAAGATATTAGATGAGTTGAGATCCCTTAAGTTGTGGAAAGAAAAACAAGAGAGAAAAGAAAAAGGTAAAAAAAGAGTGGAAGAAATAAGTCAAGATGAAAGAGAGAAAATAAGAAAGGAAGAAAGAAGAAAAATAATGAAAGAAATGAAAAGAGAAAAACATGCCTCCTTTAGTAGTCATGACTCTTGCAAGAGTTTAAGTGAAGAACTTAGCGACTATTATAGAGGGCGCCATAGCTCACATACTAAACATCATTTCCAAAGAAGAGAACAGGATAGAAGGCCTCAAGAGGTTAACATTAGCCTCCCATATTTCCATGGAAAAGATAATGTTGAGGCCTACTTAGATTGGGAAATGAAGGTTGAACAACTCTTTGCTTGCCATCATATTAGCGAAGAGAGAAAAGTTCCATTGGCTACCCTTAGCTTTCAAGGGTATGCCCTCTATTGGTGGACTTCCCATGTTAAAGAACGAAGGATTCATGGGGATCCTCTAGTAGAGTATTGGAATGATCTTAAGAGTGCCCTTAGGAAGAGGCACATTCCCTCCTACTATGAAAGGGAGCTTATGGACAAGCTCCAAAGGCTTAGACAAGGGAGTATGAGTGTTGAAGAATATAGACAACAAATGGAACTACTCCTTTTAAGAGTTGGACTTAGGGAGGAGGAAAGAACAAGCATAGCTAGGTTCCTTAGTGGGCTCAATATGGAAGTGAGGGACAAGGTTGAACTCCTTCCATATAGGGACCTAGATGAGCTAGTCCAACTTTGTATAAGAGTGGAGCAACAACTTAAAAGAAAGCCTTTTTCAAAATCTTATGGCTCTCACTCTTATCCAAGGAAGGACCAAGCCCATGGAATTTTAGGGGCTGCACCTTCAAAACCCAAGGAAGAAAAGGGTAAGACCATAGAGAAATACACCCCTAAGACTAGTTCCCAAGAAAGGACTAGCAACATTAAATGCTTCAAATGTCTTGGGAGAGGTCACATTGCCTCCCAATGCCCCACAAAGAAAACCATGATCATGAGGGGTCAAGACATTTATAGTAGTCAAGAGGAGACTACTTCTTGCCCTTCCTCTAGTGGAAGTGAAGATGAAGTAAGGGGTGAAGAGTCTAGTGAGGAAGTCTACCCCCATGAAGAAGGTGACCTCTTAATGGTTAGAAGGCTCCTTGGAGGTCAATCTTGTGATCTATCTCAATCCCAAAGAGAGAGCATCTTTCATACAAGATGCAAAATTTTAGATAAAACTTGTTCTCTCATTGTGGATAGTGGATCTTGTTGCAATTGTTGTAGCACAAGATTAGTTTCCAAGTTGAACCTCACTATCATTCCCCACCCAAAACCTTATAAACTTCAATGGCTCAATGAGCAAGGGGAAATGATAGTTAACCAACAAGTGAAGGTACCTTTCTCCATTGGGACATATAAGGATGAAGTTAATTGTGATATAGTTCCCATGGAGGCAGGACATATTCTTTAAGGAAGGCCATGGCAATTTGATAGGAAGATCATTTACAATGGCCTAACTAATGAAATTACCCTCACCCATCTTGGCACTAAATTTGTGTTGCATCCTCAAACACCTTTACAGGTGGCCAAAGATCAACTAACTATGAAAGATAAGAGGGATGAGGAAGAAAAACTAGAAAAACAAAAGAAAAGAAGGATAGTAAGGCCTTGTGTTCAAAGGCCAAGGGGAAGGAAAATGAGGAAAAGGATTCCTCCAAGAAGATTGTTAACAAGGAAAATCATTTTGCAACAAAATGTGATATTAAAATAGCACTCCTTCTTAAAAAATCTTTCTACCTTCTCCTATCAAGGGAAACATCCCTTAGCACTGCCATACCTCTTGAGCTTGAGGTTATTCCTCAAGTAAAGGAGTTGTTGGATGAGGGTTTGGTTCGCAAGAGCTTAAATCCTCGTGCTTTGTTGGTGCCTAAAATAGGTATTATTAGGCACCAAATCCCTATGATAGGTGGTATAATGCATATGTTGAGTGGTGCAACACTCTTTTGTAAAATCACTCATGCACCCAACATCTTCATGATTTGTGTACATAGGGACTCATTAGGTAGGTTTCTTCTTATTTTTTGTTTCAATGCAAACCTAGGTGCTCATGTGGGACACTGTAGGTTTGTCGTAATTTTTTTTAGGAATAATCAACATGAAAATAAAGAAAAAGGTATGTATTAGTCCATTACTTTCCTGAACTTTTTAAATAGTGATCAAGGGCTTCCCATGGACCCTAAGAGAATAAAGGTCATTCCTGAGTGGCCTACTCCACCAAGTATAAGGGAAATTTGGGGCTTCAATATCTTAACAAACTTTTACAAAAAGTTTGTCCCATATTTTTCTATACTTGTAGCACCACTCATTGAGTTGGTGAGGAACTATATTCTCTCATGGGAAGATGACCAGGAAAGGGGTTTTCAGTCCTTACCATACTCTAACATACCCAACATCACTAATACATATGTTTTCATTCTTTTTACAGGTGTTGAGGAAAGAATCCATGAGTTTCAAGAACCTCTGGATTTGAGGTCAAATCCTTTTCAAGGGGGAGGGAATGATGCAATCCTACCCCCCAAGGGCATTGGATAGAAGACTCCAAGAAGATTGGGCCAAAAATGCAAGAGAAGGCCCTAGGGTTCTCATGAGCCTTAGGGTAGATTTCGGGCCCATGGGCTAAGTATGAGCCCACTTATCTTGGTACATATTAGATTAAGGTTTCATTAATTTTGGGCCTTGTATTTAGGGCTCCATAATGTAGGTAGGGTACCCTAGAAATATAGGATTTTTCAGCCCTTGTATTTTAGGGCACCTAGACTAGTTTTTGTATTAGGGGTAGTTTTGTAATTTCACATGCACTAAGTGGATATTTGATGTGTGTGGTTGGAAATAAATTTAATTGAATTGGTAGAAGTCCAATCCAATTAAATTTTAGAGGGGGAGGTGAGCATTTGCTTACTACACCTTATTGCCACATCATATAGTCACACTTTGTGCATGTCCTTCATGCTTTTCATGCGTCATGACACCTAAGCACACTTAGTGGAGAATCTTGGAATTGATCTTGGATTAGTGGGATGAACCATAACTAAAATTCACTAATCATAATTAGTGAAATTTTGGCTCCAAAGTTTGGCACCACAAATTCAATTTCAAATTCAAGTGAAATTTGAATTTCCCTCCAATTTTGTGTGACACTTAGGCTATAAATAGAGGTCATGTGTGTGCATTTTTTTCAACTTTGATCATTTGAATATTAAACTTCAGATTTCAAAGCTCATTTAGAGCACAAAATTTCGTGCTCTTCTCTCCCTCTCCCTTCATTCATCTCCTTCTTCCTCCAAGCTCTTATCCATGGCCTCCTATGGTGGTGAGCTTCTTCTAGACTCATCTTCTCCTTGAAGTGGCGTCTCCTCTCTCTCTTCCTTTCTTCATTCCGCTGTCATTCATCTTCCAAGAAGCAAAGGAATCCATTGATGAAGAAGATCCTAGGCCTACAAGCTCCAATGGAGCTTGCATCATGTTCTATTCCCCTAAGAGGAGGTAACCCAAGGGGTATCTCTTTGGGAAATACATCACCAAATTCCTATAAGAGTTCTTGGACCTTTGGGGAATGGTCTCAAGTGGGGGAATTGTGGCAGTGCTAAGGGAAGTCTCCCTTGAAAGGAGAAGGTAGAAAGATTGCTTGAGAAGAAGAAGTCGCTTAATATCTCCTTTTGTTGCAAAATGATTCTCCGTTTTTTCAACTTTCTTAGAAGAACACTTTCCCTCTTTTTCCTTCTCCTTGAATTTTGGAGCTAAGGCCTTACTATCTTTTTTTTTTCTTTTGTTTTTATAACTTTTCCTCATCCCTCTTGTCCTTCATTGTAAGTTGATCCTTAGCTACCTGTGAAGGTGTTTGAGGATGCAACACAAATTTAGTGCCAAGATGGGTGAGGGTAATCTCATTAGTTAGGCCATTGTAAATGATCTTTCTATCAAATTTTCATGGCCTTCCTAAAAGAATATGCCCTGCTTCCATGGGAACTATATCACAGTTAACTTCATCCTAATATGTCCCAATGGAGAAAGGTACCTTCACTTGTTGATTAACTATAATTTCCCATTGCTCATTGAGCCATTGAAGTTTATAAGGTTTTGGGTGGGGAATGATAGTGAGGTTCAACTGGGAAACTAATCTTGTGCTACAACAATTGCAACAAGATCCATTATCCACAATGAGAGAACAAGTTTTATCTAAAATTTTGCATCTTGTATGAAAGATTTTCTCTCTTTGGGATTGAGATAGATCACAAGATTGACCTCCAAGGAGCCTTCTAACCATTAGGAGGCCACCTTCTTCATGGGGGTAGACTTCTTCACTAGACTCTTCACCCCTTACTTCATCTTCACTTCCATTAGAGGAAAGGGAAGAAGTAGTCTCATCTTGACTACTATGAATGTCTTGACCCTTCATAATCATGGTTTTCTTTGTGGGGGCATTGAGAGACAATGTGACCTCTCCCAAAACAGTTGAAGCATTTAATGTTGCTAGTCCTTGCTTGAGAACTTGTCTTAGGGGTGGATTTCTCTATGGTCTTACCCTTATCTTCCTTGGGTTTTGAAGGTGTAGCCCCCAAAATTCCTTGGGCTTGCTTGGTCCTTCCTTGGATAAGAGTGAAAGCTATAAGATTTTGAAGAAGGCTTTCTTTTAAGTTGTTGCTCCACTCTTATACAAAGTTGGACAAGCTCATCTAGGTCCTTATATGGAAGGAGTTCAACCTTGTCCCTCACTTCCATATTAAGCCCACTAAGTGTGAATGTATGGATACATGATTTTGATGATGCCAAAGAAGAATCAAACAAGGTTACTTCAAAGGATAAGCATTGCTTCAAGATTAATACAAGGTTGCTTCAACAAAAATAGCCTTGCTTTAAGATTAACTCAAGATCAAGCCTTGCCTCAAAACAAAGTGTTTCCAAGACATCCAAGGCTCTGGTAATTGATTACCAAGTAGTGTAATCGATTACCAGATGACAATTTTGAAAAATAGTTGTTAAAAAGGGTTTTGAATTTGAATTTTGAACCTGTAATCGATTACCAGATATTTGTAATTGATTACCAGCAACGGAACTCTTGAAATTCAAATTCAAAAGTCATTACCCTTCAAAATATAACTGTGTAATCGATTACCAGAAACCTGTATTCGATTACCAGTGAAAAAATTCAGAAAAAGATTTTTGAAAAGACACATCTCTTCAAACCATTTTGAAAAGGCACGAAGGGCCTATATATATGTGTGTGTGATTTCAAAAAGCAAGAGAGAAATATTCTAAGAGAACTTCATTGGAAAATGCTCTCTCAACAACTCTTGGGAAAACACTTGCAAATCTATTGAGAGTTCATCTAGGAACTTCAAATTGTATTATCCACTCTAAAGGAGAGAAATCTTTATGTTCTTCTCAGAAAGTCAATTGTAATCAAGAGACTGGTTGTCTCTTGAATTGTGAGTTTCCTGAACACAAGGGAAAGGGATTCTTTGGGTGTTCAGAAGTTGTAAAAAGGTTTTTTACAAAGTTAGTGAAAATCTCAAGTGGGTTGCTTGAGGACTGGACGTAGGAACGGGAAGTGTCCAAACCAATATAAATCAAGTTTGCATTTCTCTCTTCCCTTATCTCAGTTATTTTATTGCAGTTTACTTTGTCTTGGGCATTTAAAAGAACATTATTAAATTGATTACTTCTTCTTCTTCTTTTGCATTCTAAGACTATCATTTAAAAGGGGGTTTAAGTTTGTTAGTGGGAAAATTTTGAAACTTAATTCACCCCCCTCTTAAGTTATTGAGGCCACAATTGGTCAACACTAAGGAACCCAACTATGCTTGTTCTTTCCTCCTCCCTAAGTCCAACTCTTAAAAGGAGTAGTTCCATTTGTTGTCTATATTCTTCAACACTCATACTCCTTTGTTTAAGCCTTTGGAGCTTGTCCATAAGCTCCCTTTCATAGTAGGAAGGAATATCCCTCATCCTAAGAGAACTTTGTTGGATCAAATGGCCTCGAAATAATTAAGAAGAGGGGGTTGAATTAATTATTAATGTGTCTTGACTAATTATAAAATTATCCTTCTTAATGTTACTAGATTTAACTAGGCTTTTACTACTAAGTTAAGAAAGTAATGAACAAAAACAAAAACTTAACCAAAAGTAAAAGTGACAATTAAAAGTACACAACGGAAATTAAATAGTGTAGGGAAGAAGAAGACAAACACAAGATTATCTCAAAAGGGGTAACAACTAGATATTCTCTCAAAGATATATGCAATAATATGGCTTTTGTTTCTATGATTGAACCTAAAAATTTGAAAGAAGTCATAATAGATGAACATTGGATAATAGCCATGCAGGAAGAATTAAATCAATTTGAAAGAAATAATGTTTGAGAACTAGTTGAAAAACCCGAAAACTATCCTATCATTGGGACAAAATGGGTATTTAGAAATAAGTTAGATGAAAATGACATTATTATTAGAAATAAGGCTAGATTAGTAGCAAAAGGGTATAATCAAGAAGAAGGGATAGATTATGAGGAAACATATGCTCCGGTTGCTATATTAGAAGTCATTAGAAGGTTATTAGCCTATGCATCCATAATGGACTTTAAGCTTTATCAAATGGAATTAAAGAGTGCATTTTTAAATGGCTTGATTCAAGAAGTATATGTAGATCAACCCCCGGGATTTGAAAACTCAGACAAGCCTAATCATGTTTATAAATTGAAAAAGGCTTTATATGGTTTGAAACAAGCCCCAAGGGCTTGGTATGAACGTCTAAGTAAATTTCTTTTAGATAAATAATTTTCAAAAGGTAAAGTGGATACCACTCTTTTTATAAAGAGAAAACTAAATGATATTCTATTGGTTCAAATATATGTTGATGATATAATTTTTGGATCCACTAATGAGTCATTATGCAAGGAATTCTCTCTTGACATGCAAAGCGAGTTCGAAATGTCAATGATGGGAGAATTTAATTACTTTTTTGGGTTACAAAAAAAGCAAACTAAAGAAGGAATGTTTGTCAACCAAGCAAAATATTGCAAGGAATTGATTCAAAGATTTGGAATGGAAAGTGCTAAGCACATGGCTACACCCATGAGTACTGCTTGCTATTTAGATAAAGATGAAACCGGTCAATCTATAGACATCAAGCAATATCGAGGTATGATCAGATCACTTCTTTATTTATCTGCTAGCAGACCTGATATCATGTTTAGTGTTTGCATGTGTGCTAGATTTCAATCCAATCCTAAACAATCACATCTAAGTGCAGTTAAAAGGATAATAAGATATTTGTTAGGGACAATTAATTCAGGCTTATGGTATCCTAAGAATTCCACATGTAACCTAGTAGGATACTCAGATTCTGACTTTGCCGAATCTAAAACAGATAGAAAGAGCACAAGTGGGACATGTCAATTCATCGGATCTGCTCTCGTATCATGGCATAGTAAGAAACAAAATAGTGTTACTTTATCTAATGCTGAAGTGGAATATATTTTTGCTGGCAATTGTTGTGCCCAAATTTTATGGATGAAGCAACAACTCTCTGACTATGAAATCCTTCTTGATCATATACCCATTAGGTGTGATAATACAAGTGCAATCAATCTATCCAAAAATCCAATACAACACTCTAGAACCAAGCATATAGAAATTAGGCACCATTTCTTAAGAGATCATGTTCTGAAGGGAGATTGTGTTCTAGAATTTGTTGATACAAAGAATTAGCTTGCTGATATCTTTACAAAACCTCTTCCTAAAGAAACATTCTTTGCCATTAGGAGAGAATTAGGCCTCTTAGATATTAGTGATCTAGATAAATAAGGATTGATTGGTTGATTGAAACATTTGTGTTTAATGATTGATTAAATTTGATTGTAAAGTGTTTGATTGTGTTTAAATGTTTGTGTTTGATTATGTTTAATGATTGTGCTTGATTGAATTTGATTGTAAAGTGTTTGACTGTGTTTGATTGAGTTTGATTTGCTTGCTTGACTAGAATGAAGTGTAATCATTGTTGATTAATCTAGTTAGATTGTTTGATTGTGTTTATGATTAACGTGTTATTGTGCTTGATTTTGCTTGATTGCTAGTAAATGCTTGTTAGTATGACTGATTGATAGAGTTTGATGATGTTTTTTAGACATAGACATAGGTACTTTTTAGGAGAAAAGCCCTGATTGATGTTCTTGTAATTGATTACCATCTTGTGTAATCGATTACACATGAACATCAGCATTGTAATCGAATATAATAGCCTGTAGTCGATTACTAGTGGGCAGACTCAACGTGTAATCGATTACAACCCCCTGTAATCGATTACAGAATGTCCTCGCCTATAAATACAAAGCTTCAACTAACGAAATCGCGAACCACAACCCCGGCGGCGCCCCTCTTCTTCCCCAATCTTCCAAACACCATATCTCTCTCATTTCTGCACCAAATCGACTCCCACAACTTCCAATATTCTTCTTTTTCGATTCTCTCTTGATTCCACTGATTGGAATTCTAAAAAACACAACAGAATGGTAGAATCATCCAAGAAACGAAAGGGATCATCTTCAACACTATTCTCATCTGATGAACAGCGTCTCCGGTACTCCTCTCTCTTTTCATCTTGATAAATTCTTGATACTAAATATCTCGACCTAGAATTTTTTGATGAAGAAACATTTGATTACTATCAAGTGTTTCAAAACTCTGGTCTGATTGAATTTATGTCTTTAAAGTTACCTTACTATTCTGAGCTTGTCTGAGTCCTTTACTCAAATTTGAAAATTCAAGGTAGTGCATTAGTTTCTAAGGTGCATGGAATTCCTATGGTTATTGATCAGTATGTTTTCTTTTCATTGACACATCTACCCAGTCAAGGTGCACCTTTTGAGGGCACCATTATTGACGACTGGAAGTTTGATTTCTCAAGTCATGATGCCCACCGTATGGTCTGCAATGATCAGGCGGATATGACCGGTAGACTTCTTGCCAAATGATCGACGTTTGAATGTCGCATCATGCACTACATAATTGTTCGCATATTGCTTCGAAGGTCATCCAACTTAGCTTAGGCCTTTGAGGATGATTTAATCATTATGTGGGCTTTTCTCACCGGTCGTCAGATCGACTGGGCCCATCTAGTTCGTTATCACATGCATAAGGCATTGCAATCCAGTGCACCTCTGCCTTATCCTCAGCTTGTCACTTTATTTCTTCGCCATTTTCAAATTCCCTTGGATAATGAGCCCTTTGTGAAAGTCAAACGTTCTTTTGCCATTGGTGCTAGTGCGGTCACCTCCTTTCGCTACCACAAGGATATGGATGGTCAATGGGTGAAGAAGGATGTGCAACAACAGGCACAGGATGAACGCACTCCCTCTCCTCCACCACAACATGTTGATACCGCCTCTCTCCTACAAGAAGTCCTCACCGACCTCCGAGATTTTTGAGCCGTTATGACTAATCGCATCGACAACCTAGACACCCAGATCATTGGTCTTGAGGAAGATATGAGTTTCATTCGTCGATGCTTTGATCCTCCTGCAGATTCATAGTTTACATTACTTATATTTTATTTTTTGCTTTTACGTAGTTATTTTCCAACCTTGTATTTTGGCTTTGTTGATTGAGACTTTTGCATTTGCTTCTTTATGTTTGGTTGTTTATTTGGTTGTTTTCATACCATTATTGGATCATAATTTTGGATGAATTATGTTTTAAATTTCCACGCACTTTGGCTTTTTGATGTTGCAAAAGGGGGAGAGAAACAGGCTTAGAAATCAAGAGATAAATTTTAGAAAAAATAGGCATAATCTCCAAAAGAAAGGGGGAGTATGGGATGAGTGAATGATCAATCAAAACTTGTACATACTATCTTGATTTCAGGATTTTTCATCATTTAAAAAGGGGAAGATTGTAGAAGCAAGGCTTCTTAGCAGTGCTTTAAAATGTTTTAAAAGATTTTTGAAACCTTGTAATCGATTACACAAATCTTGTAATCGATTACCAGAGACTCTGAACGTTGGAAATTCAAATTTTAAATGAAGAGTCACAACTTTTCAAAAAAATATAATTGTGTAATCAATTAGACTAGCATTGTAATCGATTACCAGTGAGTATTTTCGAGAAAATCTGCCAACAGTCACATCTTTTCAAATATTTTTGAATGACCATCAAAGGCCTATATATATGTGTGACTTGGGCACGAAATTTTCTCATAGTTTTTCACTGAACACAAAGGCTTTATCCTCTCAAACACAAAGCATCTTATCTTCTAAAAATTCCTTGGCTAAAAAACTTGTGAGATTCAATAAGGAATACTTGAGTGCTTCATTGTATAATCTGTCTTTTTCAAGAGAGATTGCTTCTTCTTCTTCTTCTTACTTCTGAAAAAGGGTTAAGAGACTGAGAGTCTCTTGTTGTAAAGCAATCTGAACACAAAGGAAGGGTTGTCCTTGTGTGGTTTAGAATTTGTAAAAGATTTTACAAGTTAGTGGAACTCTCAATCGGGTTGCTTGGGGACTGGACATAGGCACCGGACGTGGCCGAACCAGTATAAACTGGGTTTTGCATTCTCTCTTCCCTTAAACTCTTTTATTTATTGTTGCTTAACATTTACATTCAGATTGTTTAATTTGAATCATCATTTAGAAATTCATCTTTAAGGGAACTTGGAACTTGCATTAAAATTAAAGTAGAATTTTTAATTGGGGTTGTAGAAGCAAGCTTCATGATGAATCAAGATTGATTTAATGATAACAAAGATGATGACAAAAAGCTCAAAAGTCAAGAACACTTCATGATAACAAAGATAATGATCTCAAGAATCAAAGAATGAGTTCAAGATTGAATCAAGAACACTTCAAGGTTCAAAAGGAAATTTGATTTCAAGAATCAAGAATCAAGTTTCAAGATTCAAGTTCCAAGAATCAAAATCAAGATTCAAGAATCAAGAGAAGGCTCAATCAAGATAAGTATTAAAAAGTTTTTTTAAAAACTGAGTAGCACATGAATTTTTCTCAAAACCTTTTATCAAAGAGTTTTTACTCTCTGGTAATCGATTACCAGATTATTGTAATCAATTACCAGTAGCAAAATGGTTTTCAAAAAGCTTTCAACTGAATTTACAACGTTCCAATTGATTTCAAAATGTTGTAATCGATTACAATGATTTGGTAATCGATTACCAGTGTGTTTGAACGTTGGAATTCAAATTAAATTGTGAAGAGTCACATCCTTTCACAAAAAAGCTTTGTGTAATCGATTACACTGATTTGGTAATCGATTACCAGTGATAGTTTTTGAACAAAATCAAAAGATGTAACTCTTTCAATAGTTTTCAAGTTTTTCTAAAAGTTATAACTTTTCCAAATGGTTTTTAAGTTTTTCTAAAGATTATAACTCTTCTAATGGTTCTCTTGACCAGACATGAAGAGTCTATAAAAGCAAGGGTTTGATTTGCTTTTCATCTCATCTTTTCAATTCATTCTTTAGACAACAAACTTTTGCCAATTGATTTCTGAGTCTCTTTGAACTTCTTCTTCTTCCTTTTGCCAAAAGCTTTCCAAAGTTTTCTGGTTTTTCAAACCTTGAAAACTGTGCTACTCATCTTTTTCATTCCCTTCTCCCTTTGCCAAAAAGAATTCGCCAAGGACTAACCGCTTGAATTCTTTTTGTGTCTCTCTTCTCCCTTTTCCAAAAGAACAAAGGACTAACCGCCTAAATTCTTTTGTGTCTCCCTTCTCCCTTGTTAAAGAATTCAAAACGACACAGTCTGAGAATTCTTTTGATTCTTCCCTTTCCCATATACAAAAGATTTCAAGGGACTAACCGCTTGAGAATTCTTTTGTATCGCCATTCACAAAGTTTCAAAGGTTTAACCGCCTGAGAACTTTGTCTTAACACATTGGAGGGTACATCCTTTGTGGTACAAGTAGAGGGTACATCTACTTGGGTTGTTGACTAAGAACAAGAGAGGGTACATCTCTTGTGGATCAGTTCTAGTGGAGGGTACATCCACTAGGTTGTTCAAAGAGAACAAGGGAGGGTACATCCCTTGTGGATCTTTTCTTGTAAAAGGATTTTTACAAGGTTGAAAAGAAATCTCAAGGACCATAGGTCACTTGGGGACTGGATGTAGGCACGGGTTGTTGCCGAGCTAGTATAAAAACTCTTGTGTGTTTGTCTCCTTCTTCCCTACTCTTTTAATTTCCGTTGTGCACTTTAATTTCCGCTTTTACTTTTGGTTAAGTTTCTTTTCTGTTCTTCATTTACTTAACAACATAGTAAAAGCCTTAGAAGAGTAAATTTTTAATTAGTAAAGGTTTAGGAATAATTAATTCAACCCCCCTTCTTAATTATTCTGAGGTCACTTGATCCAACAGGGGTAAATCGTTAGTATAATCTTAATTCAACCCCCCCTTCTTAAGATTTATGAGGCCACTTGTCCAACACTATTGAGAAAATTGTGTATGATTACCACAAAAAAAAACATTTTGTTCTCAGATAAATCCCCAAAAGCAATTATATGCCCTATTTATATGTAGAAAATTCAAAAAGGTAAATTGTGATTAAAAGTTACTAACATCTAGGATCCCTAAAATGAAAGATAGAAGACATAATTTGTAGGCTTCAGATAACAACTACAGAACAAAATGAAGAACTAGAAACAAATATTGGTAAATGAAAAATAAACAAGAACAAAAAATGTCATATAACATTATAACCAAGTTTCATACTTGCAACAACTTAATTTATTTAGTGTTGGCCAGTAGTGAAAGCCAAAACAAATCAGATGTTGAATGAGTATAGTTTGACTATGTAGTGCAATTTTTTAGTATGCACTCCACCATATTCAAGTGATTTTTTAATTTTGAAATTACTAGATCTTGTCAACAACAGGTGAAACTATTACTTTATAGGTATCACAAATGTCTTACATGAATCAATGAATGATACACCTATTCGTGATTTCTTTTAAGGAAAAAGAATAAAGGAACTAATGAATAACGAATAATTATACTAACCTCTATTAAGGTTAACGTTAATTGCATTTACAGTTTTCTTGATTAGAAAACTACACCCATCTCCCTATATTAACTATTTTTACACTTTGACATCCTTCTTTTACAAGAAATTCCTCATAACTCCTAAACTTCAAACTTTTTATTTTTGGAACATAGATGCAGTCTCGTTAAAAAGGCTGAAATTAGACAATTTTAAGTTTTTAACACTCAAACTTCCACATTATTTTGGTTGACCCATACTTTATTGTTACAACAAGAAAAATATATATAATATATCTCTTTTTTTATAAGCAAACAATATCTCATTTATTAGTAACCACTAATTTAGGATTACCTCATCATTGCGAACTAGGGCATAAAAATTTAAGGTTCACTTTGCAAGAATTGTCAAATAGAAATATGTTGGGGAGATTCGAGGGAGTAAATGCCGAGGAGATTTACACCAATGGACCACGAGCCACCACATAAGGGAACTTGACACCACACTTTAACCCAAAACCTTAAGGCTCGGGTTTATGGGTCTTCTCCTCATTTATATGGTGCTCAACTTTTCTACTTTTGCCCGATGTGGGACTTCACCTCACACTTGTAACCCAACAATCTCCCCCTCAAGTGTGAGTCTTTTCCACATGGTAGCCTCCCCTTTTAGCGGAAGTCCT
The DNA here is from genome assembly GCF_000004515.6 of Glycine max. Classification (NCBI taxonomy): domain Eukaryota; kingdom Viridiplantae; phylum Streptophyta; class Magnoliopsida; order Fabales; family Fabaceae; genus Glycine; species Glycine max. The sequence continues at coordinate 28,571,797 of NC_038250.2, read as the reverse complement.
CCATGAGTATAGCCATTAGAGCCCACATGCTCTAGCTACTTGTGGTACTTGCACCGCCACTCCATCTACAGGACACACTGCCTGGACTCACAGCCAGGAAGACTTTCAATATAAGGGATCCCCAAGGCTAAGATCCATCACCGCCATCTTACTCGTCCGAGCCGATCACCAAGTCAAACCATCGGCTCTGATACCAGTTGTTGGGGAGATTCAAGGGAGTAAACGTCGGGGAGATTTACACCAATGGACCACGAGCCACCACATAAGGGAACTTGACACCACACTTTAACCCAAAACCTTAAGGCTCAGGTTTATGGATCTTCTCCTCACTTATATGGTGCTCAACTTTTCTACTTTTGCTCGATGTGGGACTTCACCTCACACTTGTAACCCAACACAATATTCATACCTAATTAAAAATATATATCCAAAAAATTAATTATGTCTTATTTTCTATGCCCAACAACAATTGGATCTCAAAAACCAAGTTTCACACACTAGAAACATGAGACGTGCTATTTTGAAGGAGTTATACTCATGATCAGAATTTATAAGCAGAACAAAAAAATTATTAAGGAAACCATTTTTGGAAACTTTTCAGATTTTGGAATTATTAAGGAAACATAACACACTACTATGATCAAAGAAACAATAAGAAAAAGAGGCAATTTCAGTACCTTTTTCATTTATAGAGGGCAAACCTCTAGTAATCTTTGAAGCAGATCTGCTAGTTTGGGAGGTATTTAAAGGGATGTCATCACTGTCATCATTAGTAAAAGAGGCAATTTGATGATCGTCATCAGCTTTTAGTGATTGTGATACAAATTCACTTCCTTCCTTCTCTAGTGACAATTTTTTTTATAAGCTACTGCTTGGTGATGAGCTGGAACTCTTTATATCAAATGGCTGAATAGTAAGATAAAGAAATGGTTGTGAAGAATTCCTGAAACTCTTCTTGTAGTTAAACATAATACTTAAGGCTTTAGTTTCCTTATTAATTCCAAACTCTACAAGGTTTACTATGGCTAATCCCATTTCTAGAAACCATTTCTGGAAACACATAAAGTTCTTCGGCAAACTTTCACAGTCTTTGCCTTTCTTGGATGCTTCTCTACACATAATGATGTAGCTCCATTGGAGCTTGTAGGCCTTGGATCTTCTTCATCAATGGAGTCCTTTGCTTCTTGAATTTTAATGACATGGAAAGGAGAAGAAGAAGAGTTGAGAGGATACTCCACTTCAAAGAGAAGATGAGTCAAGAAGAAGCTCACCACCATAGGAAGCCATGGATAAGAGCTTGAAGGTAGGAGCAGATGAATGGAGGGAGAAAGAGAGAAGGAGCATGAAATTTTATGCCTCAAAAGAGGTTTTAACTTTGAAGTGTAATTCTCAAATGATCAAATTTGAAAAAATGCACACACATGGCCTCTATTTATAACCTAAGTATCACACAAAATTGGAGGGAAATTTGAATTTGTATTCAAATTTCACTTGAATTTGAAATTGAATTTGTGGAGCCAAATTTTGGAGCCAAAATTTCACTAATTATGATTAGTGAATTTCAGTTATGGCTCAGCCCATTAATCCAAGATCAAGTCCAAGATTCTCCACTAAGTGTGCTTAGGTGTCATGAGGCATGTAAAGCATGAAGGACATGCACAAAGTGTGACTATATGATGTGGCAATGAGGTGTAGCAAGCAAATGCTCACCTCCCCTTCTAAAATTTAATTGGATTGGGCTTCTCCCAATTCAATTAAATTTTTTTTCCAACACACACATCAAACATTCACTTAATGCATGTGAAATTACCAAACTACCCCTAATACAAAAACTAGTCTAGGTGTCCTAAAATAAAAGGGCTGAAAAATCCTACATTTCTAGGGTACCCTGCCTACATTATGGAGTCATAAATACAAGGACCAAAAATAATGAAATCCTAATCTAATATGTACCAAGATAAGTGGACCCAACCTTGGCCCATGGGCTCAAAAATCTACCCTAAGGTTCATGAGAACCCTAGGGTCTTCTTCAGTAGCTCTAGCCCAATCCTCTTGGAGCCTCTTGCTTATGGCTCTGGTAACTGGTCCCTTCCTAGGGAGGACTGAATCATCCCCTTCCCCTTGAAGAGGATTTGACCTCAAATCTGTTGGTTCCTCCTCTTCAATACCAGCTCCACCTGCAAAAGGAATTAAATTAGAAATATTAAAAGTTGATGCGAACCTGACAAGGAGCGGATCGTTTGATACAGGCTACGGAGATTTGGTTGACGCCACTTCCAATGAAGGAAGATAAGTCAGGGTAGACGCCACTTCCAGTGAAGGAAGATAAGTCAGGGTAGACGCCACAATGATTACCTTGATAAGTCTGAGATTGGTTCAATAAGGATCTCAGAGAGAAGCTCTCACCAAATTTTATCAAATTCCCAAAAGTTTTTTTATTGAAAACAAAAACCAATATTTATAGTGTATCTGAACAAAAAAGATAAAAATAGACATGGGCCTTCTAAACAGTTTGGGCCAAAATTACAATAAATAAAAATTATAACTAAAAAATATATTTAACTTGGGCCTTCAAATTAATCTGTGCCTTCAACAACAATTAATAGTCTTGATAGTGTCTTTGCCTCTAGGCCTTCATCCTTCTCCACTTGGGGGCTTTATCCTTCTCCACTTGGGCCTTCGTCCTTCTCCACTTGGACCTTTAGCCTGTATTTGGCCAGTTTTAGGATTCTCATCATTCCCTCCTTCTTGGAAAACATTTGCCCTCAAATGTCCAGGATCATCATCGGGTTCAAGTACCACTTCCTTCCTTTTCTTGTTGGCTTGCTCTTCTTTGCAATTTGCACCTTCACTTGGTCACACAATCTTTTCACATACTCAACTTTGGCATGTGCATCCTTATAATGAGTCTCTTGGGGATTGCTTTTGTAAGTTGGCCTGTTAGGCAATGAAGCTCTGGGAAGGAGATCAACTTGATGTTCTATGCCTCTTCAAGGTGGCAGTCCATGAGGAATCTCCTTAGGAAAGACATTTTTAAATTCCTGCAATAAGGGTTGAACACTAGGAGAAATAGAAATAGTAAACTCATTAGAATTATCAGTAGAAATTTTACTGTCTTTGCAATACTTTAGATAGAGTGGTTCATGAGTAGGTAACACTTTCCTCACTTCACTCGCCTCTGCTAAATAATTACGTTTTCTCTCATGTGTATCACTCTTTCCCTCGGGTGTATCACTCTTATGTGGTGGCTCACTATTTTCTTTCTCTTGTTCTCTCTTTTCTCTCATTCTGATTTGGTCATCACACACTTCTCTAGGGGATAGAGGTTTAAGAATAAACAAGGAAGATTTGACTATTCGCTTGTAGAGCTCTTCTTTGTTACGGTTCAACAAACGTTGCATTTGTGTAGTCATCGCGTCCAGTAATAAGCGCTGAGATCCGTCTAGTTGATGATATACACCACCATTGTCACCAGCTCATGCCATGATTAAGGAACAAAGAATTTTGCAGTAATTTAAAAAAAGATTCAGGACCTCACCACACTCTACTCACGTGTTTCTCTCTTTGATGGTAGTTCACTCGTGTTTGATGCTCTCAATATAGGCTTTTGTGTGATGTTTTCACTCTTGCCTTTCACCACTCACACCCTCTTAAGTTCCTGGATGAATCAAATTAGACACACAAGGTATATAACAGGAAAGATAGTTTAATTATCACAGACTATGTAGCAGATTTAATTTGGATAACAAATCAGATTTAATTTTGGTTAACAGATTAGACTTGATTTGGATTTAGATTTGATTTGGATAGCAGATTGGATTTGATTTGGATAATAGATTAGACTTGATTTGATTTGGATAACAAATTTTGATTTGATTTGATTTGGATAACAGATCAAATTTGGATAACAAATTAGATTTAATTTGGATAACAGATATGATAACAAATAAGATAACAGATAGGATAACAGATAAGATAACATATAAGATAACAGATATGACAAGTAAACTTCAAATGCTCATAACTTTTGCTACGGTTGTCCGTTTGAGGCCCACTATATATCAAAACGCTTAGAATTCAGAGGAGAGTCTAGATAAGGGGATTTAATCCACAATTTTATTTCCAAAAAAAACACCTCTAAATGTCTCAATTTCGTGTTCAAAGATCAAACACCCACTTTTAAGAAAAAAATCTGCAACTTTTTTTTTTGACACAAAGTGTGAAAGACACAAGAAACAAGAACAAGAATGTGACAAGAACAAGAACAAGAACAAGAACGCAAATAACAGAACACAAGACGTAAACAAGAACGAAACAAGAGGTAAACAAGAACGCAAATAACAGAACAAGGACAAAAACACGAACCTAGACAAATTACAAAGAAAAATAATAGGATAGGATAGAACCTGTATCAAGAGCCGAAGCTCTGATACCAGATGATGCGAACCTGACTAGGAGCGGATCGTTTGATACAGGCTACAGAGATTTGGTTGACACCACTTCCAATGACGGAAGATAAGTCAGGGTAGATGCCACTTCCGGTGAAGGAAGATAAGTCAGGGTAGACGCCACAAGGATTACCTTGATAAGTCTGAGATTGGTTCAACAAGGAACCCAGAGAGAAGCCCTCACCATATTTTATCAAATTCCCAAAAGTTTTTTTATTGAAAACAAAAACCAATACTTATAGTGTATCTGAACAAAAAAGATACAAATAGACATGGGCCTTCTAAACAGTTTGGGCCAAAATTACAATAAATAAAAATTATAACTAAAAAACATATTTAACTTGGGCCTTCAAATTAGTTTGGGCCTTCAGCAACAATTAATAGTCTTGATAGTGTCTCTGCCTCTGGGCCTTCATCCTTCTCCACTTGGAGGCTTTGTCCTTCTCCACTTGGGCCTTTAGCCTGTATTTGGCCAGTTTCAGGATTCTCATCATATAATGAAATCCTAATCTAATATGTACAAAGATAAGTGGACCCAACCTTGGCCCATAGGCTCAGAAATCTACCCTGAGGTTCATGAGAACCCTAGGGCCTTCTTCAATAGCTCTAGCCCAATCCTCTTGGAGCCTCTTACTTATGGCTCTAGTAACTGGTCCCTTCCTAGGGAGGATTGAATCATCCCCTCCCCCTTGAAGAGGATTTGACCTCAAATCTGTTGGTTCCTCCTCTTCAATACTAGCTCCACCTACAAAAGGAATTAAATTAGAAATATTAAAAGTGGTGTTGACTTCATACTCTTCTGGGAGGTCCAACCTATAGGCATTGTTATTGATCCTCTTCAAGACCTGAAAAGGTCCATCCCCTTTAGGGCTAAGCTTGGATTTCCTTTTAGTAGGGAATCTATCCTTCCTAAGGTGGAGCCAAACCCAGTCACCCTCAATAAGAACTAGCTCTTTTCTTCCTCTATTGCCTTTAGTTGAATACACCTTTGTTTGGTTCTCTATTTGGTTCTTAACCCTCTCATGAAACTTCTTTACAAACTCTTACCTAGATTCCCCTTCATTATGTATAAAAGAAGTGTCAAGTGGGAGGGGAATGAGGTCTAAGGGTGTTAGGGGATTGAACCCATAGACAACCTCAAAAGGGGATTGCTTGGTGGTTCTATGAACCACCTTGTTGTAAGCAAACTCTACATGAGGAAGATACTCATCCCAAGACTTATGGTTGCCTTTCAGAAGAGCCCTTAAAAGGATGGATAAAGAGCTCTTCACTACCTCTGTTTGCCAAACAGTTTGTAGATGACAAGTGGTAGAGAAAAGAAGCTTAGTTCCTAGCTTAGCCCATAAGGTTTTCCAAAAGTGGCTAAGGAACTTAGCATCTGTATCTGACACAATGGTCCTAGGCAAACCATGGAATCTCACAACTTCCCTAAAAAAAGGTTTGAGATATGGGACACATCATCCACCTTGTGGCATGGTATAAAGTGTGCCATCTTGTTAAAACTATCCACCACCACAAAGATAGAGTCTACACCTATTTGGGTTCTAGGAAGCCCAAGGACAAAGTCCATACTAATGTTTACCCAAGGTGCAGATGGGATGGGTAAGGGTGTGTATAGCCCATGAGGCATCACCCTAGACTTGGCTTGTAAACAAGCCACACACCTAGTGCAATGCTTATGGCCCATGAGCCCACCCTCATGGCTCTCTTTCACAAGTAATTTCCTTATGGATCCTTGGGGTATGCAAAGCTTTCCCTCTTTGAACAAATACCCCTCAGCCAAATAGAATCCATCTTGGGCCTTTTTCCCACAACTTTCATAAATGGGAGAAAAATGTTCATCTAAAGCATACAAGTCCCTAATGTTATCAAATCCTAATTTGAGCTCTTGGGGAGCTAAACAATGTGTGTCTCTTAGAGAGGGCATCAACTACCACATTTGTTTTTCCCTTTTTGTATTTGATAACATATGGAAATTTCTCTAGGTACTCTACCCATTTTGCAGGCCATTTGTTTAACTTGTTTTGCCCTCTAATGTACTTGAGCCATTGATGATCACTATGAATGACAAATTCCTTAGAAACAAGGTAATGTTCCCAAGTTTGGAGGGCTCTTATTAAGACATAAAGCTCTTTATCATAGTTGATGTAGTTGAGAGTGGCACCATGAAGTTTTTCACTAAAATAAGCAATAGGGTGCCCACCTTATAACAATACAACTCCAACTCCCACTCCAGAGGCATCACATTCTAGCTCAAAAGTTTTAGAAAAGTCAGGAAGAGCTAAAATAGGTGCCTTAGTAAGCTTTTCTTTAAGCAAAGCAAAGGCTTGCTCTTGTTTTTCACTCCAGGTAAATGCCACATTCTTATTCACCAACTCATTGAGAGGTGAGGCAATTGTAGAGAAATTAGGAACGAACCTTCTATAGAAGCTTGCTAACCCATGGAAGCTCCTAATATCTCCCACACTTTTTAGGGTAGGCCATTCTTAGATGGCCTTGATTTTCTCAGAGTCTACATGGACCCCGTTTCTACCAACTACAAACCCTAAGAAAACTATATTCTCTACACAAAAGGTACACTTCTCTATATTTGCATAGAGGGTGTTTTTCCTAAGGACTGAAAGTGCCTAAGATGTCCTAAGTGATCATCTAGGCTCCTACTGTACACTAAAATATCATCAAAATAAACAACTACAAATCTACCTATGAAATCCCTTAAGACATGATGCATAAGCCTCATAAAGGTGCTTGGTGCATTGGTGAGCCCAAAAGGCATCACTAGCCATTCATACAAACCAAACTTGGTCTTGAAAGCGGTTTTCCACTCAGCACCCTCTTTCATACTGATTTGGTGATAACCACTTTTAAGATCAATTTTCGAAAAGACGTTGGCACCATGCAACTCATCAAGCAAATCATCAAGTCTAGGAATGGGGTGCCTATACTTTACAGTAATGTTGTTGATGGCCTTGTGATGTGCCATCATTTTCTTCTATTTTCTAAACCCTTTTTGCACCATTTTAATTATCGATTGGTCTTAATTGTCAATTAATTAGGCAGTTTTATTATTTGGGTTCATTTAGCTAATTTGATGTTTTTAATCTAATTTCAGGAATTAATGAAACATTGGGCTTAATCCGGATTTTAGTTGTGGACTTGAAGAGGGCAAATAAAGCAGCGCTTACCTTAGTTAATTTCTAATTAGGAAATTTCGCAATTTTATTTTATGTTGTTCAGTGTTTATTTCGTTTTGGACCAGAGTATTGTAATAGGGCCTAGTGACTTTGAGTGACTCTTTTTAAATAGCTGCCTTGGGATTCGTGAAGGCATTCTGTTATGCTATTCATTATTCAGAGCTTTTGTTTTAGGGTTTTCGTTTTTCTGCTTTGATGCTTCTGAGTTCGTAATGCAATTTTACGTTTTCTGCTTCTAATTACAATTTCGTTCTTGTTTCTTCTTCTACTCTCATTTACATTTCTGTTCCGTTTTACATTTCTGTTCATTTACGTTTCTGCTTCATGTTTCAATTGCGTTTTCTGTTCTAGATTTTCTGGTGTTTTTTCCTTTTGAGGACGAAGCCCAACTCTCTTTGAGGTTTCGCTTGTAATGTGGTTTCCTGGCAGTTCTCCCTTCACCAGTATCCCAAATTCGTGAATATTAATCAGTGCACGCTTCGTGTTCGATTAATTGCCTCTGAGCCTAACTTGCGTTCATGCTTAATGGACGAAGGGCTAACTGGTGTATGTGGTGCCTAATCACGTATTGAAAACCCTAAGTTGATTTTCGCTTAGTAAATTAAAATAGGGTTGGATTAAGTGGTTGACTGTTAGGGACGAATTCTCCATAACCCAGGATAAGAGAATGGCTTCTGAATCAGAGGAAACAACCTGTTTTTAATATTAGTAGTTTCGTATTCCAGTTTACTTGTTCTGCTCTTTAATCACAAAACAAACAAACCCCCCAATCGTTATTGTTACTGTTACTGCAAGTATATTATGAACATTTGGTTTGTCACTGCTCGTTGGGAAACGACCTAGGATCACTTCCTAGTTACTGCATTTTCATGTTTATTTGATTCGGGTACAGCCTCGATCAAATTTGGCGCTGTTGCCGGGGAGCAGTGTCCAAAAGGTTCATAATAGCTAGCTAGTGTTGTGTGTTTAATCCTTTCGTGTTTTATGTTTAAATTGTTAGTATTGTGTTAGTATGTGTGTTAGTGTTGTTTAGTGTCCTGGTATTTTGTTTAATGTGTGTTTTGTTTCAGTTTTCCCATTAAGTGTTTCCCCTGTTTCAGTCTTGGGTGTTTTGCTGTGAAGATTGTGCTTGCGGCAAAAACAGAGTAGTAGTAGAAATCAATTAGAGACAGATTTTAGCGACCACCCATGCTGAATTATTTGAGATTTTTTGTTTTAGTAGCTAGGGTTGTTATTTTTGGCTGAATTTTTTTGTGGTAACTTCTTTTAATCCATATTGTGTGGGAAAAATAGCTAGAGCCTTTAGTTTGGTTAGATTTGAAAGTTCCAAAAAACAACAAATTTTGTGTTTGTCAAAACTTCAAACGGCCATAACTTTTGCTCCGGTTATCAGAATCGCAATTATTATATATGCATTTGGGGTAGAAAAAAATTTCCTACGCCGTTGCAGCCCAGCCATAGGCCGGCTGAGGTCTCCATCGTTCAAAAAAAAGCGATTCTGTCAAAAGTTTTTTATTTTTCAAGTTTTATTCACTTATTTTTCTTAACCTACCATTTTTAGCTATCATAGTTAGACTTTGAATTTTTGTCTGAAATTTTTTGTGCTATCTTCTCATCATTTTATTGGGTTGCTCACAAAATTTCAAGTCATTTGGATATCATTTGAGGGTAGCTGTAGTTCAAACCTACACCTTTATTTACATGACAAGGCAACTAGTTGTGTGCATGCTAAATGTAGTGTATGACTAGAGGCAATCCATCTGACTTACAACCCTTTGATCCTGAGATAGATAGGACATTTCATAGATTAGTTAGGCATCATTTTATACCTTTTGATCATTCTGAGCATTCCATAACTGGTGAATCTGTGCATTCTGTTATTGGTGATTTTGAACATCCTGATCTTGAGCATTCTGATTCTGAGCATTCTGATTTTGCACATTCTGAGAACATGGCACAACCTCCACCTCGTGAGAGGACTCTAAGGGAAATGGCTGCACCTGATTTCACCTACGAAAGCTTGTGCATCCAATACCCTGATGAGAATGTCCCATATGTTCTTAAAACTGGACTGATTCATTTGCTTCCAAAGTTTCATGGCCTTGCAGGTGAAGACCCGCACAAACATTTGAAAGAATTTCACATTGTCTGCTCCACCATGAAACCCCCAGATGTCCAAGAGGATCACATATTTCTGAAGGCTTTTCCTCATTCATTAGAGGGAGTGGCAAAGGACTGGCTGTATTACCTTGCTCCAAGGTCCATCACGAGCTGAGATGACCTTAAGAGAGTATTCTTAGAAAAAATTTACCCTGCTTCCAGGACCACATCCATCAGGAAGGATATCTCGGGTATTAGACAACTCAGTGGAGAGAGCCTGTATGAGTACTGGGAGAGATTTAAGAAACTATGTGCCAGTTGCCCCCACCATCAGATTTCAGAACAGCTTCTTCTCCAATATTTTTATGAAGGACTCAGTAATATGGAGAGAAGTATGATAGATGCTGCCAGTGGTGGAGCCCTTGGAGACATGACTCCTGCTGAAGCCAGAAATTTAATTGAGAAGATGGCCTCCAACTCCCAGCAGTTTAGCGCCAGAAATGATGCCATAGTCATTAGAGGAGTGCATGAGGTAGCTACAAACCCATCTGCATCATCTGAAACTAAGAAGCTTGAAGGCAAACCGGATGCATTGGTTAACTTGGTAACCCAGCTGGCCTTGAATCAGAAATTTGTACCTGTCGCAAGGGTTTGTGGTTTGTGCTCCTCTGCTGACCACCATACAGACCTTTGCCCTTCCATGCAGCAACCTGGAGCAATTGAGCAGCCTGAAGCTTATGCTGCAAATATTTACAATAGACCTCCTCAACCTCAACAGCAAAATCAACCACAGCAGAGCAATTATGACCTCTCCAGCAACAGATACAACCCTGGATGGAGGAATCACCCTAACCTCAGATGGTCCAGCCCTCAGCAACAACAACAGCAGCCTGCTCCTTCCATCCAAAATGCTGCTGGCCCAAGCAGACCATACATTCCTCCACCAATCCAACAACAGCAACAACCCCAGAAACAGCCAACAGTTGAGGCCCCTCCACAACCTTCCCTCGAAGAACTTGTGAGGCAAATGACTATGCAGAACATGCAGTTTCAGCAAGAGACCAGAGCCTCCATTCAGAGCTTAACCAATCAGATGGGACAATTGACTACCCAATTGAATCAACAACAGTCCCAGAATTCTGACAAGCTGCCTTCTCAAGCTGTCCAAAATCCCAAAAATGTCAGTGCCATTTCATTGAGGTCGGGAAAGCAATGTCAAGGACCTCAACCCGTAGCACCTTCCTCATCTGCAAATGAACCTGCCAAACTTCACTCTATTCCAGAAAAAGGTGATGACAAAAATTTACCTAACAATTTCTGTGCAGGTGAATCTTCTTCCACAGGTAATTCTGATTTGCAGAAGCAGCACATTCCCCCTCTTCCATTCCCTCCAAGAGCAGTTTCCAACAAAAAAATGGAAGAGGCAGAGAAAGAGATCTTGGAAACGTTTAGAAAGGTAGAGGTAAACATACCTCTGTTGGATGCAATAAAGCAAATTCCAAGATATGCCAAATTCTTGAAGGAGCTGTGCACTAATAAGCGGAAGCTTAAAGGAAGTGAACGAATTAGCATGGGCAGAAATGTCTCCGCATTGATTGGTAAATCTGTTCCTCAAATTCCTGAAAAATGCAAAGATCCAGGTACATTCAGTATACCTTGTATTATAGGGAATAGTAAGTTTGACAATGCCATGCTAGATTTAGGAGCCTCTGTTAGTGTTATGCCTCTGTCGATTTTTAATTCTCTATCTCTAGGTCCCTTGCAGTCAACTGATGTGGTAATTCATTTAGCTAATAGAAGTGTTGCCTATCCTGTTGGTTTCATAGAAGATGTCTTAGTTAGAGTTGGTGAACTGATTTTCCCTGTTGATTTTTATATCTTAAATATGGAAGATGGATTTTCTCAAGGATCAGTTCCCATCATTCTAGGCAGACCCTTTATGAAAACTGCTAGAACTAAGATAGATGTTTATGCAGGCACACTGTCTATGGAATTTGGTGACATAACTGTTCATTTTAATATTCTGGATGCTATGAAATACCCATCTGAAGATCTTTCTGTATTTCGTGCTGAAATAATTGACCATGTTGTTGATGAATACATGACTGATCTTTATTCTAATCTGCATGCCTCTCACTCTTCATGCATTGAGTCTGAAATTGTACTTGATCATATGTCTGAATTTGATGCTGACAGTGAATCTGAGAGTGATATTGATTGCATGTCTGGTGGTGGTGTTTTACCTCTCGAGATTGATTTTATAGAGTCAGATAGGACTAACCATGTTTCAGGAAGTACACATACCTCTGACTTTCTTTATGAGGTAAAGGCTGAGAAACCATCTCCTTCTACCACTGTCCAGTCGACCACACCAGAATTGAAGCCTCTGCCATCAAATTTAAAATACGCTTACTTGGATGATACCAAGAGTTTTCCAGTGATTATATCTGCCTCCCTTGCTGATGAGCAAGAGGAGAAGTTGTTGTCAGTTCTCAAGAAGCATAAGAAGGCTATAGGCTGGACCCTGGCGGACATTCCTGGTATTAGCCCATCCACATGTATGCATCGAATAAATTTAGAGGATGGAGCTAAACCAGTAAGACAACCACAGAGAAGACTCAACCCGGTGATTCTTGATGTAGTGAAGAAGGAGATAACCAAGCTTTTGCAAGCTGGAATCATTTATCCTATCTCCGATAGCCAATGGGTGAGTCCCGTCCAGGTAGTCCCGAAGAAGACTGGCCTCACAGTGATCAGAAATGAGAAGGAGGAGTTGATTCCTACTCAGGTGCAAAACAGTTGGAGAGTCTGCATTGATTATAGGAGGCTGAACCAGGTTACCAAAAAGGACCATTTTCCCCTGTCATTCATTGACCAGATGCTTGAACGCCTGGCAGGTAAATCCCACTACTGTTTCCTTGATGGTTTTTCTGGTTATATGCAAATTACTATTGCTCCTGAGGATCAGGAAAAGACCACATTCACCTGCCCCTTTGGCACTTTTGCTTATAGGACGATGCCTTTCGGCCTGTGCAATGCCCCTGGTACCTTCCAGCGGTGCATGATTAGTATTTTCAGTGATTTTTTAGAAAATTGCATAGAGGTCTTTATGGATGATTTCACTGTATATGGATCCTCTTTTGATGGTTGTTTGAATAGTTTGGAAAAAGTTTTGAATAGATGCATTGAAACTAACCTTGTTCTAAATTTTGAAAATTGTCATTTTATGGTTGAGCAAGGTATAGTTTTAGGCCACATTATTTCCAATAAGGGTATTGAAGTAGATCCTGCAAAAATTTCTGTTATTTCACAATTGCCTTACCCCTCTTGTGTGCGAGAGGTGCGATCTTTTCTTGGTCATGCAGGATTCTACAGGCGCTTTATAAGGGATTTTAGCAAAGTAGCCCTTCCACTGTCCAACTTGTTGCAAAAGGAGGTGGAGTTTGACTTTAATGACAGATGCAAAGAGGCTTTTGATTGCCTCAAAAGAGCGTTGACTACCACCCCCATCATCCAGGCACCCGATTGGACAGCCCCTTTTGAGCTTATGTGTGATGCATCAAATTATGCATTGGGGGCTGTCCTTGCTCAGAAAATTGATAAATTGCCCAGGGTGATATATTATGCTTCTAGGACTTTAGATGCTGCCCAAGCAAATTATACTACTACTGAGAAAGAGCTTCTAGCCATAGTTTTTGCTCTTGAAAAATTTCGATCTTATTTGCTTGGTACTCGCATTATTGTTTATACTGACCATGCAGCTCTGAAGTACTTGTTGAAGAAGGCTGATTCTAAGCCTAGGTTGATCCGATGGATGCTCTGGCTCCAAGAGTTTGACTTGGAGATCCGTGATAGGAGCGGAGCACAAAATCTAGTTGCTGATCATTTGAGTCGGATCGAACGTGTCTCTGATGCAGATTCACCTATTCGGGATGATTTCCCGGATGATCATTTGTATATATTGTATAGTATTTCTGACTCTCTTTCTACTCCCTGGTTTGCTAACATTGTCAATTATTTAGTTGCCTCTGTTTTTCCTCCCTTAGCATCTAAGGCCCAAAAAGATAAAATTAAAAGTGATGCTAAGCATTTTATTTGGGATGACCCCTACTTGTGGAAATTGTGCAGTGATCAGGTCATTAGACGGTGCATTCCAGATCATGAGACTGACTCAGTCCTGCAGTTCTGTCATTCTTCCGCACCGGGAGGTCATCTGGGTGTTCAAAGGACAGCTCGCAAAGTGCTTGATTGTGGTTTTTATTGGGCCACCATATTTAAAGATGCGTGGAAGATCTGCAGCACTTGTGAGCAATGTCAGAGAGCAGGAAATACACTTACAAGGAGACAACAAATGCCTCAGCAACCTATGCTATTCTGTGAGGTGTTTGATGTCTGGGGTATAGATTTCATGGGTCCTTTTCCTGTCTCTTTTGGTTATGTTTACATTCTCCTTGCAGTTGACTATGTTTCAAAATGGGCGGAAGCCAAGCCCACTAGAACTAATGATGCTAAAGTTGTCGCAGACTTTGTCAGGTCTAATTTGTTTTGCAGGTTTGGAGTACCTAAAGCAATTGTTAGTGATCAAGGAACCCATTTTTGCAACAGGACAATGCATGCCCTGCTTAAAAAGTACGGGGTGGTACACAGGGTATCCACACCATACCACCCCCAGACCAATGGACAGGCAGAAATTTCTAATCGAGAAATCAAGCAAATTTTAGAGAAGATTGTGCAACCAAGCAGGAAAGATTGGAGTACCAGGCTTGATGATGCTCTCTGGGCACATCGGACTGCCTACAAAGCACCCATCGGAATGTCTCCTTATCGGGTTGTCTTTGGAAAGGCATGTCATCTTCCAGTGGAAATTGAGCACAAAGCTTACTGGGCAGTGAAGACTTGCAACTTTTCTATGGATCAAGCTGGTGAGGAAAGAAAGTTGCAACTGAGTGAGTTAGATGAAATCCGCCTAGAAGCCTACGAGAATGCCAAGTTCTACAAATAAAAGACCAAGAAGTTCCATGATAGTTAAAAAAGACTTCGTGGTTGGGCAAAAAGTGTTATTGTATAATTCTAGGCTTGGACTCATGAGTGGTAAGTTGAGGTCTAAGTGGATTGGTCCTTTTGTTGTTACTAATGTTTTTCCTTATGGTACAGTTGAGATCAAAAGCGACTCCACAAACAAGAGCTTCAAGGTCAACGGACATCGACTTAAGCCATTCCTCACGAACCCTTCTTTAGTGGACGTAGTGGTGGAAGAGACTTCCTTACTCCACCCTACTCTTCCTCCACCATGACTTAGGGAGTTTTTCTTTTCCTATCTCCTTCTTTGCTTTTATTACACTTGTCCGATTCTCTTTGATGATTTAATTGTTTTTAATCTTTTAATTGTGCTACATTGAGGACAATGTGTTGTTTAAGTATGGGGGGGAGTGTTCTTTGGTTTTGCTAGTTTTGTTGGTTTTGTTAATTTGTTAGTTGTGTTAATTTGTTAATGTTGTTAGTTTCGTCGGATTTTTAGTTTAATATTTTGGGTCAATTTTGTGTGCACGTACGACTTTGCATATTTTTCTTTGAATTATAGGATATGTTCAAGAAATGGGTAATTGTTTTGAAAATAAAAGTTCTTGACATTTTGTGACTTGAAATCCTTGATTCTTCTCTACATGTCATGATAGTTTTGAAAGCTCAATTTGAAAGTGATGATTTTACCTTTGTGAGAATTTGAGCCATCCATCATCATAATCATTTGGTGTGTTTTGCCCCATTGATTGCTTGCACAATAGCCTTGGCTTGATTCTTGTTGATGTGTCCTAATTCACATGCATATTTGGAAATGATTGAGGCAATTTTGTTCTTATAAGCTTCTAGCCAAATGGACTTACCTTGAATTAATTCCTTTGATAGCCCTTTTGAGCCTTGTTTCCCTTTCCTTGTTTTGAAGCTCACTACAAGCCTTAAGTGAAAAACCATGATATCACCATATCCTTAAGGAATTTTGGAGCTTTGGAATTGTTTTGGGAATAAGTGTGGGGGGTTTTTGTTTCATTGGACAACTTGTTTTGTTGGCTATGCTTCATGATGTATTTTGGGCCATACTTGATGTACATTGTATATTGGTTAAATGTTGGACATGCTGAATGAAATGTTGTTTCTCAAAGGCTATAGAGTAAAAAAAAAATCGAAAAAAGAAAAAGAAAAGCAATAAAGTTGAGTGAATAAGATCTTAAATGGCACAAGAATGATGAAACTCTTGGTTCTACTCTTCATGTTTAAATTTTATCTTTACTTCTTTTTATTTTCTTATTTTTTTCTTAATATGCACTTATTCCCCTTTGCTCCTCTATTCCTTTGGGATTTAGCCACTTATTCCATATTTCTCCATACCTTGTCCTTGGCCCTATTACAACCTTAAAAGACCTTTTGATCCTCATGTGCTTGTGTTTGTGGGTTGATTGTCAATTTTAGAATCTTGCCAAGTCTATGTGGTGTTTGCTTTCATGGGTGCTTTGAGGGTAAATAGTAGCCTACACACTTGAGAGATAGAGTGTATATCTTGTGAGGCTTTATCACTTTTCATTCTTAAGCTGATTAACTATTTTGCCATGATTGGGTTGCTTGGATGATTTTCATGAATGTCTTGACTTTTTGGATCTCCTTATGTTAGATGTTACCCATTCCTTTCATTCCTTGATGTTCATTGAGAAATATATGAATGTGTTTGTTTGTCTCTCTTTGACATCCTTGGATTTTGTTCTTTGTTTCATTTTGCCCAGGAGTGCAAAAGGCTAAGTATGGGGGGTTTTGATGTGCCATCATTTTCTTCTATTTTCTAAACCCTTTTTGCACCATTTTAATTATTGATTGGTCTTAATTGTCAATTAATTAGGCAGTTTTATTATTTGGGCTCATTTAGCTAATTTGATGTTTTTAATCTAATTTCAGGAATTAATGAAACATTGGGCTTAATCCGGATTTTAGTTGTGGACTTGAAGAGGGCAAATAAAGCAGCGCTTACCTTAGTTAATTTCTAATTAGGAAATTTCGCAATTTTATTTTATGTTGTTCAGTGTTTATTTCATTTTGGGCCAGAGTATTGTAATAGGGCCTAGTGACTTTGAGTGACTCTTTTTAAATAGCTGCCTTGGGATTCGTGAAGGCATTCTATTATGCTATTCATTATTCAGAGCTTTTGTTTTAGGGTTTTCGTTTTTCTGCTTTGATGCTTCTGAGTTCGTAATGCAATTTTACGTTTTCTGCTTCTAATTACAATTTTGTTCTTGCTTCTTCTTCTACTCTCATTTACGTTTCTGTTCCGTTTTACATTTCTGTTCATTTACGTTTCTGTTCATTTACGTTTCTGCTTCATGTTTCAATTGCGTTTTCTGTTTGAATCCATGGAAGGCTAGATTTTCTGGTGTTGTTTCCTTTTGAGGACGAAGCCCAACTCTCTTTGAGGTTTCGCTTGTAATGTGGTTTCCTGGCAGTTCTCCCTTCACCAGTATCCCAAATTCATGAATATTAATCAGTGCACGCTTCGTGTTCGATTAATTGCCTCTGAGCCTAACTTGCATTCATGCTTAATGGACGAAGGGCTAACTGGTGTATGTGGTGCCTAATCACGTATTGAAAACCCTAAGTTGATTTTCGCTTAGTAAATTAAAATAGGGTTGGATTAAGTGGTTGACTGTTAGGGATGAATTCTCCATAACCCAGGATAAGAGAATGGCTTCTGAATCAGAGGAAACAACCCGTTTTTAATATTAGTAGTTTCGTATTCCAGTTTACTTGTTCTGCTCTTTAATCACAAAACAAACAACCCCCCCCCCAATCGTTACTGTTACTGTTACTGTTACTGCAAGTATATTATGAACATTTGGTTTGTCACTGCTCGTTGGGAAACGACCTAGGATCACTTCCTAGTTACTGCATTTTCATGTTTATTTGATTCGGGTACGGCCTCCATCACCCTGCAATCTATACACATTTTCCACGTACCATCCTTTTTGGGCACCAACAACACTGGCACAGCACAAGGGCTTAGGCTCTCTTGGACCCAGCCCTTCTCCAACAATTCTTTAACCTGAGACTCTATCTCCTTGGTCTCTAGAGGGTTAGTCCTATAGGCTGGCCTATTAGGAAGGCTTGCTCCTGGTACAAAATCTATTTGGTGTTCTATTCCCCTTAGAGGAGGTAGCCCAAGGGGTATCGCTTTGGGAAATATATCATCAACTTCATGTAAGAGTTCTTGGACCTTTGAGGGTAAGGTCTCAAATGTTTGAATTATGGAAGTGCTAAGAGATGTTTCCCTAGATAGGAGAAGGTAGAAAGATTGTTTAAGAAGGAGTACTCTTTTAATATCACCTTTTGTTGCAAAATGATTTTCCTTCTTAACAATCTTGGAAGAATCTTTTTCCTCTTTATCCCTCCCCTTGGCCTTTGAAGACAAGGCCTTACTATCCTTCTTTTTCTTTTGTTTTTCTCATTTTTCTTCCTCATCTGTCTTATCTTTCATAGTTAGTTGATCTTTGGCCACCTGTGAAGGTGTTTGAGGATGCAGCACAAATTTAGTGCCAAAATGGGTGAGGGTAATCTCATTAGTTAGGCCATTGTAAATGATCTTCGTATCAAATTGTCATGGCCTTCCTAAAAGAATATGTCCTGCCTCCATGGGAACTAGATCACAATTAACTTCATCCTTATATGTCCCAATGGAGAAAGGTACCTTCACTTGTTGGTTAACTATCATTTCCCTTTGCTCATTGAGCCATTGAAGTTTATAAGGTTTGGGTGAGGAATGATAGTGAGGTTCAACTTGGAAACTAATCTTGTGCTACAACAATTGCAACAAGATCCACTATCCACAATGAGAGAATAAGTTTTATCTAAAATTTTACATCTTGTATGAAAGATGTTCTCTCTTTGGGATTGAGATATATCACATGATTGATCTCTAAGGAGCCTTCTAACCATTAAGAGGTCACCTTTTTCATGGGGGTAGACTTTTTCACTAGACTTTGCACCTCTTACTTCATCTTCACTTCCACTAAAGGAAGGGCAAGAATTAGTCTCCTCTTGACTACTATGAATGTCTTGACCCCTCATAATCATGGTTTTCTTTGTGGGGTATTGAGAGGCAATGTGACATCTCCCAAGACATTTGAAGCATTTAATGTTGCTAGTCCTTTCTTGGGAACTAGTCTTAGGGGTGTATTTCTCTATGGTCTTACCCTTATCTTCCTTGGGTTTTGAAGGTGCAGCCCCAAGAATTCCTTGGGTTTGGTCCTTCCTTGGATAAGAGTGAAATCCATCAGATTTTGAAGAAAGCTTTCTTTTAAGTTGTTGCTCCACTTTTATACAAAGTTGGACTAGCTCATCTAGGTCCCTATATGGAAGGAGTTCAACCTTGTCCCTCACTTCCATATAAAGCCCACTAAGGAACCTAGCTATGCTTGTTCTTTCCTCCTCCCTAAGTCCAACTCTTAAAAAGAGTAGATCCATTTGTTGTCTATATTCATCAACACTCATACTCCCTTGTCTAAGCCTTTGGAGCTTGTCCATAAGCTCCCTTTCATAGTAGGAGGGAATGTGCCTCTTCCTTAGGACACTCTTAAGATCATTCCAATACTCTACTGAAGGATCCCCATGAATCTTCGTTCCCTGACAAGGGAAGTCCACCAATAGAAGGCATACCCTTGAAAGCTAAGGGTAGCCAATGTAAATTTTCTTTCTTCGTTAATATGATGGCAAGAAAAGGGTTGTTCAACCTTCCTCTCCCAATCTAAGCAGGCCTTCTATCCATGGAAATATGGGAGGCTAATGTTAACCTCTTGAGGCCTTCTATCCTTTTCTCTTCTTTGGGAGTGATGTTTAGTATGTGAACTATGGTGCCCTCTATAATAGTCGTTAAGTTCTTCACTTAAACTCTTGCAAGAGTCATGACTACTATAAGAGGCATGTTTTTCTCTTTTCATTTCTTTCATTATTTTTCTTCTTTCTTCCTCTCTTATCTTCTCTCTTTCATCTTGACTTATTTCTTCCACTCTTTTTTTTCTTTTTTCTTTTCTCTCTTGTTTTTCTTTCCACAACTTAACGGATCTCAACTCATCTAATATCTTATACAAGGGGTCCTTAGGAGTAGAACCCTCACCATTAACACTAGATGAAGAATGAAGACTCATGTTGGTTCCTAAGTTCTGGTCCTTTCTTGTTGGGGGTTTGAAAACAAAAGGTAAAAGAAACTATGGTTAAAACTAGCCAAAATAAACACTAAAAGAGGTGTGAAAGATAAGGTAAAAAATAATTGGTAAAAGGCAAGCTATCTAGGCGGTTTAACAATGGAAGGTAAACGAAACAAGCTATGAAAGTAAGCAAGAAATGTAAACTAGGCGAATCCTAAGAGTGTTTGGATGACCACATTAAAGGTTCCCAACAAAACACTCACAATCCTAAGGGAAAATTGCCTAAAATTATTACACACAAATGGAAGTAGGGTGACCTATTGGGGGCTCCCAACTTACTTCCAATGAAAGGTCTTTTTTGTTGGATCAAGTGGCCTCGGAATAATTAAGAAGGGGGGGTTGAATTAATTATGAATGTGTCTTGACTAATTAAAAATTACCCTTCTTAATATTACTAGATTCAATTAGGTTTTACTACTAAGTTATGAGAAAGTAAAGAACAGAAACAATAACTTAGACAAAAGTAAAGCGGAAATAAAAAGTGCACAACGGAAAAGTAAAGAGTGTAGGGAAGAAGAAAACAAACACAAGTGTTCAGTGTTGAAGCTAAGCATAATTTTGCCTCATCATCAAACGGTGGTACCAGAAACATAAAATATTTCAAATGCTTAGGCAGAGGACATATTGCTTCTGAGTGTCCAACTAGGAGGACCATGATAATGAAGGCAGATGGAGAAATCATCAGTGAATCTGAAATCAGTGAAGAAGAAGAAGTGGAAGAAGAGCTTGAGGGGGAAGCTATGCAAGCTGATATGCTAATGGTGAGGAGGCTCTTGGGAAGTCAGATGCAGCCACTGGACGACACCCAAAGAGGAAATATTCTCCACATCATATGCACAATTACTGGTAAGTTTTGCTCTTTAATTGTTGATGGAGGAATTCGTACCAATGTTGCAAAGGCTAGTGTCCAAACTTAATTTGGATACTAAGCCCCAGCCTAGGTCATACAGACTTCAGTTGCTTATTAAAGATGAAGAGGTAAAAGTGACTCAACAGGTTGAGGTGTGTCTCACCATTGGAAGATGCAATGATAGGGTGTTATGTGATGTGATTCCAATGGAGGTGACTCATATACTGTTAGGAAGACCATGGCAGTATGACACCAAAGCAGTGCATGATGGCTTCACCAACAAGATTTCTTTCCAGCACCATGACCAGAAAATTATTCTTAAACATCTATCCCCTAGAGAAGTATGTGATAACCAAATCAAAATGAGAGAAAAGAGAGAACAAGAGAAAGAAAAGAGTGAAACACCAAAGAGGAATAGGAAAAAGAAGAGTGATACACCTGAGAGAAAGAGTGATACACATGAGAGAAAATTTAATTGTTTAGCAAAGGCAAGTGAAGTGAGGAAAGTGTTACTTGCTCGTGAGCCACTCTATCTACTGCTGCATTGTAAAGACAGTAAAATTTCTACTGATAATTCTAATTAGTTAATTGTTTCTGTTTCTCCTAGTGTTGAACCCTTATTGCAAGAATTTAAAGATGTCTTTCCTAAGGAGATTCCTCATGGATTGCCACCTTCAAGAGGCATAGAACATCAAATTGATCTCCTTCCAAGAACTTCATTGCCTAACAGATCAACCAGCTTACAAAAGCAATCCCCAAGAGACTCAGCATAAGGATGCACAGGCTAAAGTTGAGTATGTGAAAAGATTGCATGAGCAAGGGAAGGCTCAAATTACAAAGAAGAATGAAAGTTATACCAAGCAAGCCAACAATAATAGGAAGGAAGTGGTACTTGAACCATGTGATGATTTTGAACATTTAAGGGCAAATGCTTTCCAAGAAGGAGGGAATGATGAGAATCCTAAAACAACCCAAATACAGGGACCTATGACTAGGAGTAGGACCAAACAGTCAGTGGATACCATTCAACAAATGGTAGCAGACACACTTAACAAGGCCCAAGTGGAGAAGGATGAAGGCCCAGAGGTAGAGGCACTATTAAGAATATTAATTGTTGTTGAAGGCCCAGACAAATCTGAAGGCTCATGCCAAATATGTTCTAATTTTTTAGTTATAATTTGTTTTTCGTAGTAATTTTTGATCAAACTGTTTTAAACGCTCATGTCTATATCTATCTTTTCATTCAGATACTCTATATGTATGGATTTCATTTTCAATAGAGGGACATTTTGGCATTTGATAAAATTTGGTGAGAGCTTCTCTTTAGGTTCCTTGTTGAACCAATCTCAGACTTATTAAGGATTTGTATTCGGTTATGTACTTTCTGGGTTCGGATTGGATTTTTCTTAATCATTAATTTCTGCGTTGTTGATTTGATTTTACTTGCATTTTGTGTGCGGGATTCTGATTTTATTTCTGAATTGGGTGTTTCAAGAATTGAGTAACATTTGTTCATTGATCGTGATTGGAAGATTACAATTCGGTCTATTTGATGGTTGAAACTTCATACCAGCCATTGAAGTGATTGGTAATGTTATTTAGATTTTACTTTTTCTTTTCAATGCTCAACATAGGACTTAATATATCCAATTCCAATGCCTTTATCTGTCCCCCCAGTTTGTTAAGTAATAACTGTTAGGTTTGCTTAATATGTTGAAAAGTTTGTAGAGACGAAGTGAAGTTTTTTATTTTGAAAAATTGAATACAGTGTACTTCATGTTTTGTGATTTACTATAATGGTAAATCTTTAAATTGATGTTGTGTATTAACTTAGGAAGTGATGAGTGTGGCTATGACCAGTCAAAACAAAGTGTGGCTATGAATCTTAATTTTTTTTAAAGCATTGGCTTAATTTTTTTTAAAGCATTGGCTTTGTTTGTGAAGTCTACTCTAGACTAAGAGTTATAAACTGTGAAACTTGCTTTCAATTTCTTCTGTTGTGTATTCCAGTGGCGTTGCACCTGACAGTTTATTCTAGCACAAGCTTGTGCCTGTCAAGTCAGTCCTTAGGATGAAAAATGTTGCCGATATTTTTTCTTGAGGTAATTAAAAATTATAATAATTAGGGTAATCGATAAGAAGTGAGTCCATTGTAAATTATAATAAGTTGTTAATTAGAATTAAGAGTTTGTTGTCTGGCCACTGGTTTGCATGTAGTGGTTTCGTGCAAAATTGTGAATAATATAATGCCTACATTGCCTAGTACAATATTCTGAAAGAGGGTTTGCAACTTATTGCTCAAAAGCTTCATAGTGGGAGAGGAATATCAGCTTTATCCGTGCAAAGTTGTAGTGGTAGAGGGTGAATTCGCTCACTTTTTCATTCAAAAAGTTGTATTGTAATGTTGATCATACTAAATTTGACCTCTTCTCGTTTGTGGAGGTAAGCATGTTGATGTTGGGATCAACCACGTTAAACTTTGTGTGACATTAATTTCTCCCTAATTACTAATATTTATCATGCACGTATAGAAGCGATATGATAAACTTTAGTGTCACCGACCAATATGTTTTGTATCAGAACAAGTCTTGCTGGTTTTTTATTTTCCGAAATATTAAACTTTGTTCCTTACAGTTTGAGTGGAATAATGACTTATGGAATTGATGATTATATATAACTCTGAACTTTCGATCATAGTTATAAAAAATCTTTCATTTTTTCAGAGTATTACACGTGCAAAAGGGCCAAGGCAAGGATTATGAAACAAATAGCAGCATTATCAGAAAAGGTCAAACTTTAGGCACTGTTAGCACCATCAACCATTGGATTGTGTCCCCGTTCATCCTCTTAATATATAAATTGATGTGTTCATCCTCTTAATCCCAGCAGCCATACCACAAAAATCCTGCCTAGGGTAGCTTTGCTATTCTTAGCCGGTCCCAAGCCCGGATAAAAGGAGAGGGTTGTGTTAGGCTTTCGACAGCCAACGTTAAACTTTGTCGAATCTCTATGACATGGATCAATTACGTAATAATGTGAATGCTAGGTCGTTGCCCGGAAGCAACGCGCTGTATGGCTCGAGTACAGTGTCAAAAGAGCAAGGGTCGCTGCATCGCCGCCCGGATGTAGTGAAAAGTAAGCAAGGGTTCCCACATTTTCGTGAACGGGTGTGGGTAAAGAAACTAGTTCATGACAGGAGGATTCGCTTTGGTACATGGAATATAGGTACACTTACTGGAAAATCTATGGAAATAGTGGATGTTATGGTGAGGAGGAAGATCAATTTTATGTGCCTACAAGAAACTAAGTGGACAGGTGAAAAAGCGAAAGAATTAGACAACTCGGGATTTAAGCTGTGGTATACGGGAAAAATCAGATCAAGAAATGGGGTAGGGATTATTGTGGACAAGGAGTGGAAGAAGGATGTCGTGGATGTAAGAAGAGTAGGAGATCGTATCATAGTCTTAAAATTGGTAGTGGGACAGGACACCTTTAATGTTATTAGTGGGTACGCACCTCAGGTTGGGTTAGCAGAACACTTTAAGGTAAAATTTTGGGAGGATCTAGAAGGGGTACTTCAGGATATACCCCAAGGAGAGAAAGTTTTCCTAGGAGGGGATCTCAATGGACATGTAGGTAGCGTGACTAGAGGTTTTGAGGGGGTGCATGGGGGTTTTGGCCTAGGGGAAATGAATGGGGAGGGTAAATCCATCTTGGAGTTTTTGGAGGCTTTGGATCTTTCTATAACCAATACATGGTTTAAGAAAAGAGAGGAACATCTTATCACTTACGAAAGTGGAGGGACATGTTCTCAGATAGATTTCTTCCTTATCAGGAAGTCTGATAGGAAGTATTGCTTGAACTGTAAAGTTATCCAGGGAGAGAGCTTGACTACCCAACATAGAGTTTTGGTTATGGATGTAAGAATTAGAGATAGGGCAAAGAGAAGAAGTCCTATGGTAGCACCAAGGATCAAATGGTGGCACTTGAAGGGTGAGAAACAAGGAATCTTCCAACAAAAGATATGGGAGGGTTGGTGTGGACAATCACAAGGAAGTGCAAATGATATGTGGAACAAGATGTCCCAAGAGATTATTAAAGTGGCTAAAGAGACGTTGGGTGAATCTAGAGGTTTTGGACCTAGGGGTAAAGAATCGTGGTGGTGGAATGAAAATGTTCAGAGCAAAGTTAGAGTAAAAAAGGAGTGTTTCAAGGAGTGGTCTAGGTGTAGAAATTCTGAAACTTGGGATAAGTATAAGATAGCTAGAAATGAAACCAAAAGGGCGGTGAGTGAGGCAAGAGCCCAAGCTTTTGACGGACTATACCAAGCACTAGGAACCAGGGACGGAGAAAGATCTATATATAGGCTTGCTAAGGGTAGAGAGAGGAAGACTAGAGATTTGGATCAAGTAAAGTGTGTTAAGGATGAAGAAGGCAAAATCTTAGTGCATGAAAAAGATATCAAGGAAAGGTGGAAGGCGTATTTCCACAACTTATTTAATGATGGATATGGATATGACTCTAGCAGTCTAGACACAAGAGAAGAGGACCGGAACTATAAGTACTATCGTCGGATTCAGAAACAGGAAGTAAAGGAAGCGTTGAAAAGAATGAGTAATGGTAAGGCGGTGGGGCCAGACAACATACCTATTGAAGTGTGGAAAACTCTTGGAGATAGAGGTCTTGAGTGGCTCACCGAACTCTTTAACGAAATTATGAGGTCAAAACGCATGCCGGAGGAATGGAGGAGAAGCACGTTAGTGCCAATCTATAAGAACAAGGGGGATATACAAAATTGTGCAAATTATAGGGGAATCAAGCTCATGAGTCATACCATGAAATTATGGGAAAGAGTGATCGAACGGAGATTAAGAAAGGAGACTCAAGTTACTGAGAATCAATTTGGTTTCATGCCGGGAAGGTCGACCATGGAAGCGATTTATTTATTACGGCGGGTGATGGAGCAATATCGCATGGCCCAACAAGACTTGCACTTGATTTTTATTGACTTGGAGAAAGCGTATGATAGAGTTCCTAGAGAGATTTTGTGGAAAGCTCTAGAGAAGAAAGGGGTTAGGGTTGCATATATTCGAGCTATCCAAGATATGTATGATAGGGTATTGACTAGTGTTAGGACACAGGGTGAAGAGTCAGATGATTTTCCCATCACAATTGGTTTACATCAAGGGTCAACCCTTAGCCCCTACCTTTTTACCTTAATTCTGGATGTCCTCACGGAACAAATCCAAGAGATAGCGCCGAGATGCATGCTTTTTGCAGATGACATAGTCCTCCTTGGAGAGTCGAGGGAGGAGTTGAATGAGAGGTTGGAAACTTGGAGACGAGCTCTAGAAACACATGGCTTTCGCCTAAGCAGAAGCAAATCGGAGTATATGGAATGTAAGTTCAACAAAAGAAGGAGGGTTTCTAACTCAGAGGTGAAAATAGGAGACCATATTATCCCTCAAGTCACACGGTTTAAATATCTTGGGTCTATAATACAGGATGATGGGGAAATTAAAGGGGATGTGAATCATCGCATTCAAGCAGGATGGATGAAATGGAGAAAAGCATCGGGGGTGTTATGTGATGCAAAGGTACCGATCAAGCTAAAGGGAAAGTTTTATCGGACTGCGGTAAGACCGGCGATTTTGTACGGAACAGAATGTTGGGCGGTCAAGAGCCAACATGAGAATAAAGTAGGTGTAGCGGAGATGAGGATGTTGCGGTGGATGTGTGGTAAGACTCGACAGGATAAAATTAGAAACGAAGCTATTAGAGAGAGGGTTGGAGTAGCGCCTATTGTAGAGAAGATGGTGGAAAATAGACTTAGGTGGTTTGGGCATGTAGAGAGAAGACCGGTAGACTCTGTAGTGAGGAGAGTAGACCAGATGGAGAGAAGACAAACAATTCGAGGCAGAGGAAGACCCAAAAAGACTATAAGAGAGGTTATCAAAAAAGATCTCGAACTTAATGATTTGGATAGAAGTATGGTACTTGATAGAACATTATGGCGGAAGTTGATCCATGTAGCCGACCCCACCTAGTGGGATAAGGCGTTGTTGTTGTTGTTGTTGTTGTTGTGTTCTTAATCAATGTCATAATATGATTCTTTGGCAGCATATTACCTTAGTGGTCATCTTGAGTATAAGAAAATAGAGAAGTGAGAGTACAATTATGTTTAGAATAGATACAGAAATAGGCTGTAAACAATTCTTAACAGCACAAATAGTAAATATAGTCAAGTTGATGTCTCCAAGGAACAAGAATAATGAAATGGATGCTGGAGACTTTGGAAGTAGAAAAGGAAAATCTGACATCAATGTAGAATTGTAGATATAGATTGATTTGAAAGTAATCTATCATTTGGCAATAAATGATGTTACTATAGCAACTTTTCATGGAAACTAAAAAGATTTTGGCTTAATTGAGAAAATGCTTGTTGCACTCTGCATTTACATGAGCTCTTTGTTACAAGTAATGAAGGCTGCAGAATAAACGATGCATGTTAATATCCCTTTGAATATTTGTTCCTACAGATTTTTTATGAAATATATTCTTGTATGGTTTTGTTTTCCTAGGCTGGCCAACACTTCTGAGTTCATGTTTGTTTTTACTGCACAGCGGATGTACCATGAATCTTGAGGAATGATTTTTTATTGGTAAAATAGGCAAGAAAAAGAAAAAACTTTTAGATATTTTTTTTCCTTAAACTTAAATGAACATGTTCTTAATATTCAGTTAATTTGTAAAGGGTACTCTTTAGTATACTCGTGCCTCAACTTTGTGGGATGTCCATATAATCCTAAACATATGATATCTGATTGGAACTTTTTTTTCTTGATTTATCTGTTATGAACTTCTAGATGCTAAGAAGCGTCGGAAACGTTCACGACCTCTGGTATTACATGAATAAGCAGGTCTGTTTTTTTTATATATAGAATTAATAGGTATTTGCCAGCT
The DNA here is from genome assembly GCF_000004515.6 of Glycine max. Classification (NCBI taxonomy): domain Eukaryota; kingdom Viridiplantae; phylum Streptophyta; class Magnoliopsida; order Fabales; family Fabaceae; genus Glycine; species Glycine max. The sequence goes on along the minus strand of NC_038250.2, from coordinate 28,544,004 downwards.
ATCTACAGAGTAAAATTTGATAACAATTCAAATTTTGAAGGTAAGAGTTGGAAAGTTTAAATACTACTGTTAGAAACATTTAATCACCCCTCAGAATTATTAAATATATTATCATATTATTAAATATTATTTATGAACTATATTAAATATTTATTTATTTTAATATTATATTATGATAAATTTATATAGTTATTTATTAAAATTAATTCTAATTTAAGTAAAAAAATTATTTTTACTTTAAAATTCTATAAAATTATTCTTATTTAAAAATCATATAAAATAATTTTAAATAGCTTCATGTTGAAAGAGTGGTCGATATTGAAAGAGGTGATTAGATGACATTGCGAGTATCGTGTAGCCCAGTCCTCTATGTTGGATTTTATCTTTTGTCCAGTGGTGCATCAAGTCTAGTTTACATTTGTATTGTGCAATCTGTATTAGTGAGTTTGTTAGATGGTTCATTAACAATGTTCTGTGTCGTAACTATTTTTTGGTTATTTTGTTATGTCTTTATGCTCCTATAAGAAGAGTTCATTCGCAGGGTTCAAAAAGTGAGAGAGAAAGCTTTTGAACCCATTTTCATTGTATTGTTTTTCTGTAATTTGCAATAAAACTTCCATTTTGTGTTATCTCTTTTCACTTTTCATATTTCTTAGTCTTAAACCCAACAAATTGGTATCTAGAGCTTTGGTTCATATTAGTGTCACATTTGTCTTCAAAATTTGATCAAGAAGATGGTCAACATAATCAAGATTGAGAAAATCACAAGGAAGAATAGCTTCAACCTCTGACACATCAAGATGTGTACCTAGTTGAAATAACAAGGAATCTGGGCACCTATCTCCGATCAGTCGTCGAAGGTTGATAAGTTAGTTTTTGAGTTGCAAGATGAAAAAGCTTACTCATTCATTCTCTTGTTGTTGTCTAATGAAGTTCTTTATGAAGTTTTTGAAGAGAAAACCGTTTATGCATTATGGCTCAAGCTAGAGAAACTTTTCATGACAAAATCAATCTGCAACAAGTTGCTTCTGAAATGACATTTGTTTGACCTCTGGATGAGAGAAGGTACGCCACTAAAAGAACATCTTGATGCATTAAACTCTATTTTGATGAATCTCTGTGACATTGATGTCAAGATAGAAGATGAAAATCTGAGAATAATTCTATTAGCCTCTATGGCTCCTTTTAGAATTTTGTGAGTTCTCTTAATGCTGGCAAGGACTCCATTACACATGAAGAAGTCAAGTCCAGTCTTTATTCTAGAGACCTTTGACTGAAAGCATTTGGCAATAATGACGAAGCCTCTGGATCCAGATTATCGGTGACTAATTATGATAAAGTGTAGAAGAAGAAGAAAGGCAAAGGTAAAAAGAAGAGCAATGTTGACCCAAAGGACATTTGTAATTATTTCATAGAACCTAGTCATTGGAAGAAAGATTTTCCAAAGAAAGAAAAGAACGATTTTGTTGTTGTCGTTGTTCAGAACAATTTGGTTTTGGCTGTCGGTGAACAACCACAACAACATTATGAACAATGGGTACTAGACTCAAGTTTTTTTATCATGTGTCCACACAAAAGATAGTTTGTAACGTATGAGGAGAAGTTTGGTGGTAATGTTCTGATGGGTAACAATGCTCCTTGCAAGTCAATTGGTATAGGTTCTATACAAATCAAAATGCATGATGGGATTGTTAGAACCTTAACCAAGGTTCATCATGTTCTAGAGCTTAAGAAAAATCTAGTCTTTGTGGGAGTCATGGATTCAAAAGGTTTTTTTTGTTGGATTGAAGGTGGAGTTATGCAAATAAGAAGGAAAGGGAAGTTTATGGTAATACAGGGGACCAAGCAAGGAAATTTGCACATCCTTCAAGGATCTACTATGGCAAGCTCTGTCTCAACTATTTCACAAGCTGAGAGGCATGCGTCTAATGGCTCGTCCAATGATAATTCTCAATGGCATATATGTCTAGGCCACATGAGTGAAAAAGGATTAGAAATTCTAAGCAAGCAAGGCTTACTTGGAAATCACAAGGTTGAACCTCTTCATTTTTGTAAGCACTATTTCTACAGGAAGCAACATCAGACGAAACTCCCAAAGGTTTTGCACACTACAAAGGCCACATTGGAATACATCCATTCTAACTACTAGGTGCATTTGAGAGTTCCATCATGGGGAGAGGCAAGATACTTCCTCTCCATCATCGATGATTACTCAAGGATGACATGGTTATTCATGATGAAGCAGAAATTTGAAGCTTTCAAATGTTTCAAGCATTTGACAATTCTTAAGAAGAATTAAATAGGAAAGACAGTAAAGTTTCTTAGGACTGACAATGGCTTGGAATTTTATTCTATTGAATTCAATGAATTTTGTAAAGATGAAGGCATTGCAAGACAACATATTGTACACTATACTCCATAGAAGAATGGAGTAGCTGAAAGAATGAAAATGACCTTATTAGAAAGGGTCAAATGCATGCTATCCAATTCAAGGTTGAATAGGGGTTTCTGGGCTGAGGCAATCAACAGAACATGTTATCTCATGAATTGTTCGCCATCCAATGCCACAGATTTCAGGACCCCTACTGAGGTATGATCTAACAAACCTATTGAATACTCAATGTTGAAGGTGTTTAGATGTCTAACATATTATCATGTAAGTGAAGATAAGTTGAAGCCCAAAGCCAAGAAGGATGCCTTTTATGGGATATGGAGATGGACTCGAAGTATTCAAAGTTTGATCTCCATTAGAAAAAAGGTCATTTTGAGTAGAGATGCATTTTTTATGAACTCTCTATGCTGCATTCTAAATTTGAAAAATATTTGAGCAAGGCTAAGGAAGTCACTAAGCATGTAGAGTTTAAGAGCACTACAATAAGAAATTTTAGGGATCGAAAGTAGCTTGAAGCACTTGATGAGATTGATCAGAATCTTTAAATGCAACATCAAAATCAAAATTTAACAACAATTAAGGAGTCTGACTAGATGAGTTAGAACCATCTAAAACAGTTGAAAACCACAACACCTAGAAAGTCCTATAGACAAATCAAAGCACCTAAAAGATATGACTTTGATAATATAGTGTCTTATGCGCTATAGGCACCAAAAGAAATTGATTTGAACCAACCGCTTATTAGGAAGTAATTTTTTGTTCTAAAGGTAAAGAGTGGGTGATGGCCATGGATAAAAAGATGGAATCCTCTCAGAAAAACAAGACTTAGGTTTTAGTTGAATTACTTGAAGGTAGATGAGTAGTGGGGTGCAAGTGGACTACAATGAGAATTAGTGCGTCTCATAGTGAAGTCATCAGGTATAAAGCACAAATAAATATAGTTTACAATTTTGTAAGCTATATACTTACTAACCACAAATAAATCTATCTTCTATATACAAACAAGGCCCTGACTATGCCAACTGACATTTTTTTGCCACGTGTCGTCCTACCAGCAATCCTCCTTCCCCTCCATCCCGCCCAAAAATATCTACTCACGGGTGCATTTATTATTACATACAGTTACCGATTACCGATGCATTTACATTTCCAAATACATTTTCACCGGCACTCTTTCTCTCTCTTAATAACCCACCACTGTTTCCCTTTCTCATTCTCTCTCTTCATAACACTCTTCTTTTTTACACTTCACGCCAAATGCCTGGACTCTTTCTCTCTCTCTTAATAACCCACTACAATGGAAGACAATGCCTTGGTGTTGTTGCTCTATGTTGGTCGTCACAAGTGGAAGCTTCTCATGTCTCCTTTGTTGCTCATGCTTTTGCGTATCTCACCACTGGCTTCCTCCTTCAGTGAAGAAGGTTTGTTTTTTTGTGTCTGCATTTTCATTTTGACCCACTCCTTTTGTTCGTTTCATTTTCTTCTTTTTTACTTCACCCATCAAAATTTTGCCTTGCCTTTTTTCTCTTGGCTTTTGCATTCTGGGTAGTGTGATTCTATTTTTTATTGTGGCTTTTTTTTTTGTTCTGCTGACCTTTGTGGGTATGTCTTTCCTTGCATGAGTATCGGTTCATAAAAACACCAAAGCTGTGATTTTTATCTTAAGACTCCATGAGTACAGGTTCATTTTCTTTGTTTCTTTATTTTACGGTTTAACTCCATGAGTAGTTGTTCATAAACACACCAAAGCTGTGATTTTTTTATTTTATTTTCTGACTTCTCACAATACAATCGTTATTGTATGCAGAGAAGGTGGAAGAAGACACTAAAGTTGTGATTTTTATCTCCAAAAAGCTTCGATTTTTATCTCCTTTTCATCTCAAACAGGTTTATTTTCTTTGTTTCTCTGTCTACAGATTCGTTTTTGTTGTTTCTTTGTTTCTCACAATACAATCGCTATTGTATGCAGAGAAGGTAGAAGAAGACACTAAAGCTACGATTTTTATCTCATTTTCATCTCAAACAGGTTTGTTTTCTTTGTTTCTCTGTCTACAATTTCATTTTTGTTGTTTCTTTGTTTCTCTGTCTACAGGTTCGTTTTTGTTGTTTCTTTGTTTCTCACAATACAAAAGTTTAAATTTTTTGGTGTTCCTCAGCCTTCTCCAATGTCCTCATTCTTTCCTATACCCACCTTTTTATGCCTTTATTTTGTTTTCTGACTTCTCACAATACAAAAGCTTAAATTTTTTTTCTGACTTCTCACAATACAATCTCTATTGTATGCAAAAGTTGGAAGAAGACACTAAAGCTGCAATTTTTATCTCCAAAAAGCTTCGATTTTTATCTCATTTTCAAGTCAAACAGGTTTGTTTTTTGTTTCTCTGTCTACATGTTCGGTTTTTTTGTTTCTTTGTTTCTTTGTTTCTCACAATACAAAAACTTAAATTTTTTTGTGTTCCTCAGCCTTCTCCGATGTCCTCCTTCTTTCCTATGCCTTTATTTTGTTTTCTAACTTCTCACAATACAAAAGCTTAAATTTTTTTATTTTATTTTCTGACTTCTCACAATACAATCGCTATTGTATGCAGAGAAACTAGAAGAAGACACTAAAGCTGCGATTTTTATCTCCAAATTATCTCATTTTCATCTCAAACAGGTTTGTTTTCTTTGTTTTTTTGTCTACAAGTTCATTTTCTTTGTTTCTCACAATACAAAAGTTTAAATTTTTTTGTGTTCCTTAGTCTTCTCCGACGTCCTCATCCTTTCCACTTACTTTTTTGTGGCCTTTTCTCAGTTATCATATGTAATGTTGCATGAATAAAAAAATGAACTTTGTTTTGATTTCTGGGTTCTGTCGATACAAAATATTGAATTCTTTTGTGTTCCTCAGCCTTATTTGACGGTGGTTCGGTATAGTTCTTCCTTTGCATTTTGTGTTTCTTTTTTTTTTTCTGCCTTTGTTTTGTTTTGTTAGTTCTCGCAGTGAAAAAGATTTAATTTTTGGGTGTCCTTGAACCATGTTGACCTTTTTGGTGTTCCTGGACATTGTTCACCATGTTTTAAAATTGTTTGAGTACATTCAAATTCGTCTCATAAATTTGTTCAACTCAACAATGAGTAGTGCTTTTTTTTCTTTGCAAGAGAAAGCTTTGTTTTCTTTGCCCTGCCTATGCTGACATGGATGCGACCTGCATTTATTATTTTTATTATTTAATATTAATGAATTTTATTAATTTCATTGTGCATTTATTATTAATAAGTGTAGAACTCTTTACATTAATAAGTGTAGAATTAATTTTTATAGTAATAATAACCGCAACTCACCGCTTCACACTATCCACATTCCTCTTCTCCTCGTAGGTTTCTAATCTTTAATTCTCCTTTCCCTTTCTTTTTTTTTCTCTTGGCCCTTAATTTATTATTGTTTGCAATGCATGCCTATGATTTTATTTTTTACTTCAAAAAATTGTTACATTTTAACGTTCATACATTCAAATTTCTATTATTTTTATTTTTATGTCTTTTTCTACGTGCTTCAATCTTTTTTTTTTTCCAGTTTATTGTTAATAGAAATTTGTGTGATTCCTCTATTGCAGAAAATTAATTAGCTTCATACTTAGGAAATAGTTGCATTTCTATTTCACTCAGCAATATTGTAGCATTGTTGGGTACACACATGAATTTGCAAAAAAAAAAAAAAACTGTTGGGTTCAAATTTAACTAGGGTGGTGTTGTTTATATCGGGGTCACATAATCTTGGACCAGCTATGGAAATTTATTTATGAATAATAAAATCAATTCATTTGGTTTAACAATCAATTTAAAATATTCTGTTAGGATATGGAAATAACCATAGTTTGAACCCAGCTTCAATTCAAATTAGTAGGTACTTAATAATTTATGGATAATTAAATGTTAACATAAGATTAATGTTTCAAACGAAAAAAAAATTAATAAATATAATTTAAATATATAAAAGATTAAAATTAAAATTTTAAAATTTAATTTATTCAAATTAAACAAATAATTAAATTGATAAAAAAAATTACACTAAACAAGCTTCAATTCAAATTAGTAGGTACTTAACAATCAATTTTAAATATTACGCTATCAATTTTTAACATATTATTAAAATCAGCTTCAATTTTGTATTTGTTTTCCCCGTAATCAGGATCAATTTATTAACGTTTAATTAATAAGCATATTTTATTCGTATTTTTGTTAATTTTCATTTCGAATTAATAGGTATTTAAAAATCAATTTTAAATATTCTGTTAGAATATGAAAATAATCATAATCTTCAACTTAATAAACATATTCTATTAGGATATGAAAATAATGATAATTTAGACGTTGACTTATTCCTAATTAGTAGATACTTAATCAATTTTAAATATTACACTATCAATTTTAACATATTATTAAAATGAGGTTTAATTTTATATTTATTTTTCCCGTAATCATCAATTTGTTAACGTTTAATTAATAAGCATAATTTATTCATATTTTTATTAATTTTCTTTGAATTTAAAGTACGATTGTCGGTCAAAGATAAAAAAGAACATTCTAGAAAATAACTAGAAAATAATTATTACAATTTGTTAATTAAATAATAATATAAAAATTCTTTACATTAATAAGTGTAGAATTAATTTTTATAGTAATAATAAAATGTTTAACTCTACGGAAGAGATGTTCATCAACGTTTATATATTTTAGGCCGTTGCTATTATGCTTTCTTTTTTGAAAAAAGGGCTATTATGCATTTATGCATGTATTCAAATCAATTCGTTTGGTCTAACAATCAATTTAAAATATTCTGTTAGGATATGAAAATAATCATAATTTTCAAATTAATAAGCATATTTGGTTAGGATATGAAAATAATCATAATATTCTGTTACTTAACAATCAATTTTAAATATTACATTATCAATTTTAACGTATTATTAAAATCAGCTTCAATTTTGTATTCCTAATTATGTAGTTATTTTTTCTTAAATTAAAAAAAGTTGTGATTTTTATCTTAAAACTCCATGAGTACATGTTTGTTTTCTTTATTTCTTTACTTTAAGGATTAACTATTCCAAAGTTGCGATTTTTATCACAAATGTGTAGATATAGGATATCTCTCACGCACTGTAGATTTGTTACAACTATTTCATATTTTTTTTAAAAAAAATTCATTTTCATTTTTGGGTATAATGGATTTCTTAATGTAAGCGTCTATTCTCATCCATCTTTTTTTATAATTAAAAAATGTGCACACGTTGTATGATACCAAAAAAAAGGTCAACAAATATTGATAATCGGTCTTTTGTTTAATTTAAGGAAAAAAAATTATTAAATTATATTAATAATCTGTCTTTTGTTTATTATGTATCAAATATATCTTTTTCAGTTACATTTAATATTTAAATATTATAATTTGTTAGACTTTGTACTTAGGTTATTTGAAAGCATAGACTAACACTAATATTTTTTCCTAATATTTGTTTATTAACCAATCTATTATGTAGTTTTTTTTTTTTTCCTCTTCATGTTTCATGACTTAGTGTTCTTAATTTTTCTGTCGTATTTTCTGCTGAGATCTTCATTCTTTTATTTGTGTGGCCTTATTTTGATTACCATCTGTAATGTTCTATGAATTTTAATTGTAGATTAAACGTGGACGAAAGGTTTATGCTCTGTAATTTTTGAGTGTGTATTGCTTTCTTTAATTTATCGTCGAGGGGATTCAATCAAAAAGAAGAAAAAAAAATGCAGTCATCAATTTGAAGGCACGGGCTGACACTACTAATATCTAATTGTAGTCATGTGCATCCCAAAGGTTCTTTCATGTGCCTTCTTCTCATATTTTTATTAATGTTGTAAGATTTCGATTTCCAAACGTAATGTTCTATGAATTTTAATTGTATATTAAACGTGGACGAAAAGTTCATGCTCTGTCATTTTTGTGTGTGTATTACTTTCTTTAATTTATGGTGGAGGGGATTCAATCAAAAAGAAGAAAAAAAAATGCAGTCAACAATTTGAAGGCACGGGCTGACACTACTAATATCTGATTGTAGTCATGTGCATCCCAAAGGTTCTTTAATGTGCCTTCTTCTCATATTTTTATTAATGTTGTAAGATTTCGATTACCAGACGTAATGTTCTATGAATTTTAATTGTAGATTAAACGTGGACAAAAGGTTCATGCTCTGTAATTTTTGTGTGTATTACTTTCTTTAATTTATGGTGGAGGGGATTCAATCAAAAAGATGAAAAAAAAATGCAGTCAACAATTTGAAGGCACGAGCTGACACTACTAATATTTGATTGTAGTCATGTGCATCCCAAAGGTTCTTTAATGTGCCTTCTTCTCATATTTTTATTAATGTTGTAAGATTTCGATTACCAGACGTAATGTTCTATGAATTTTAATTGTAGATTAAACGTGAATGAAAGGTTTATGCTCTGTGATTTTTGTGTGTGTATTGCTTTCTTTAATTTATGGTGGAGGGGATTCAATCAAAAAGAAGAAGAAAAAAATGCAGTCAACAATTTGAAGGCACGGGCTGACACTACTAATATCTTATTGTAGTCGTGTGCATCCCAAAGGTTCTTTCATGTGCCTTATTCTCATGTTTTTATTAATGTTGTAAGTTCAATACCTTTGGGTATCAAACAATTTTTCAATTTCTTTTTAATTTTGACTGAATAGTTTATGGTTTGCTTTGATTAATTATAAACTTATTTCGTTGACTTATATTTTTTCTCATATCTTTTTTCTACTTCTTGATGTTTCATGACTTAGTGTTTTTGATGTTTCATGACTTAGTGAGGTACATATTATCCAATCATGTAATCGTTTGATTCGCATATTTTTATTGTGCATCCTTTCTTTTATTCTAAACAATATCAAACAATATATAATATTAACAAGTTACCTTAAAATCATACTTTATTACCTAAAAATCATACTTTATTACCTACATGTAACTCAATATTAATTATTCCAACTTTTCAAATACTCAAATATGGAGTATCATCCCGTGCATTGGCACATGGGCTACTGGCTAGTATAGTTTACAATTTTGTAAGCTATATACTCACCACCACCGGCTGAAGGATGCCCCCACAAGAATTTTTATTTTATTTGTAAATGTGTAGTAAAAAAAATATGCTTCCATAAAAAAATAGGTATTATTCCCATAACATATTTTTTTAAAAAATAATATAAAAAAGTATAAGAAATTAGAAAAGGAAAATAATTTGATACTAATTTTACTACTTTATTCTCCTTAATTTTTGAATGTATTGACAATGAAAAAAATCATAAAACAGGATATAGGATAATTGTAATTTGTAGAAAGTTAATTATTTAGATTTTTTTTGTCATATTTTATAAAAGCTTCTGATATTTTTTTTAAAAATATTATAAACTATTTTTCTCCTACTAAGGAAAATGTCTCTTGATCCGCCACTGTCACCACATAAACATTGATTCCATTAATAGAATTGACCTTAATAAATTGAATATTACATTATTTACTTTTCTAAAACATGCAAAAGCAGCCAATTCACCCGTGTAGAGAGCGGGTATGATGCTAGTTTAATATATAACAGAAAGGGGTATGGAAAAGCATCGACATCCCTGGTTATAATTTTAACGCCATCGCACACAGTATGCAATCACCCCATCTAATCTAAGTAATAATACATCAATAATCGGTTTCTTGCGGGGCAAATTATTTTTTCTTTTTTCATTTCGGGATCAATTTTAAATAATTATAAAAAATGGGATAAATTATAATAGGTATTATGATTTTTGAGTTAAAAGTGGTAATATCTATTATGATTTCAGATAAAATAAAAATAAAAAAATAATAAATTGTAACACATCATACCATTACTTTTAACTCAAAAGATATAACACCTGTTAGGACTATTTTATTCTTAGTAATAATTTAAAATTGACCTTGAAAAAAAAAATCTCCATTTGATAAAAAAAAGCCTGAATAATCCAATTTTTTTTTAAATACTCTATCGATTTTTCTCATTTTTTTCCTCTATTTTTCTATCGCATCATATAATATTATATTATTTTTTTCTCTCTCTAGATATTAGATTGCATATGGGTGTCTATGAAACATTTTCTAATTATTACTTTGTTTTTAAGTCATTAATTTGTCCAAACAAATCACTATCAAAATAAAGAATGACACTTATTTAATTCATTTAGAAAAGACCAGCAAATTTCCGTCCCTTATACTGTGTATAATTTATAGTAAAGATTTAGTTTAGTTTATAAAAAAGTAAGGAACATGGAAAAAATTGGCATCATCCGGTCGGCCACGCCTCTAACTACTACATTTTTATATCAATATAAAAGGAAAAATTTGAACAGAATCCCCATCATTAATTACATTAGATCTGAGAACAGAATTGCATTTTCTACCGCACACCCTCATAGCATATCCATGGCTTCTACTTCTTCCCGTCATAAATTAAATAGATTAATTTATTCACTCTTTATTATATTTATACTTTATATTAGGCTCAAGAAAAACGCGGTGCGTGAGATACACGGTCAACACTACAATCCTATCACATTACATATTTAGATTAGACATGAAAACAAAGTTGCATTTTCTACCGCACACACCCATAGCGTAGCAATAGCATATCTATGGCTTCTACTTGTTCTTCCTCTTTTTCCGTTACCAAAAAATATGATGTTTTCATCAGCTTTAGAGGAGAGGATACTCGCGCTGACTTCACTAGCCATCTTCATGCTGCTCTGCGCAGAAACAACATCGATACATACATAGACTACAGGATCCACAAAGGAGACGAGATCTGGGTAGAAATCATGAAAGCAATCAAAGAGTCCACTCTCTTCTTGGTTATTTTCTCAGAGAACTATGCGTCTTCTAGTTGGTGCTTGAATGAACTCATCCAACTAATGGAATACAAGAAACATGAAGATGTTGATGTTATTCCGGTGTTCTACAAAATAGATCCATCTGAGGTACGCAAACAAAGTGGGAGTTATCACATGGCATTCGCAAAACACGAGAAGGATAGAAAGGTGACGGAGGACAAGATGCAAAAGTGGAAGAACGCTCTCTATGAAGCAGCCAATTTATCAGGCTTCCTTTCTGATGCGTACAGGTGCATGTTGTGTCCATATATTATAGTGTTTCAGCTTTTGTTTATATAAATTCTAATGTTTAAGGATTATTTTCACATACTACACATAACTCATGTCTATAAGCAAACCTCAAACCAATTAAATGTAACTAATTTTACAAGACAAAGTGATGTAGTGAAACGTAAGGGAAAAGGAAATGAGGATTCAACGTCTCGCTGATTTCTAAGAATTCTGAGGGTTGAAAATTGTGAAAATCTCAAATTTTGTTAAATTAACAACTGTCATCCCAAGAAGGCTTAGGTGCATATAAATAGAAAAGTACTAATGAACCACAAATTTTAAAGGAAGGAAAAATAAAATGCCTAAAAGGCCCTTACATAAAGAATATAGCAAAAGTACCCCTAAAAATACGATAAAAGATAAAATTTTCGTTTTCACATTTTAAGCTATGTGGTCTTGCTCAGAAAGTCATTTCTATGCGAAAAAGTGTACTCATTCATTAAAAACGAACACAAATGACTTTTAGGTCAACCCTGGTCAATCCTACATTTCTAATTTTTTAGTTGATAATTATTTTTCATTTAATTTTCATCACCATAAATAATTGTTATAACTATAAACAAAAATTCATTTATTATCAATATGTTAATAATTTATATCTAGGGGCACTTAATTATGAATTCAAAGTACTTTCAGAGACCAAAATGATAATAGATAATTAAGTTTAGGGATCAAAATGTTAACTAGTGATTAAGTTTAGAGACTAAAACAACAAGTTGTTAAGTTTCGAAATCAAATTCAAAATTCAAATTTTTTACACGTAACAACAAGGTAGATGACACGTGACAATTGTAACTATTACATCGTCACCAAAAGTTTCATGTAAGCACAACCTTTTGAGCTAACAAAGAAAATTAATGATAAAATTAATTTGTCTACTTTTTGTATTTTTTTTGGATCAAATTTTAATTTTTCATTTTTCATGGACTTTCTTGTCTGTATCAAACAAATTCAAGGATAAAAATAGGTATTTATTCAAGTTTTAAATCTTAAAATCTAAATGAGAAGATCAATATAGGAGATGGAATTCAAATCACATTTTTAATTTTTAGAATCAATCAACTTCTTGTTCCCTCATCCTTTTTTGTGCTTTTTATTTTTGAGAAGCAATCAACCTCTCTTCTTCCACCGTGCCTTTTTGAATGCCTTTGAGTCGATGCTTCTCACTACACACATGCCTTACATGTGTGTTCTGCTTCAACTATAAATGAAGAAAAATACGTAACCTCACCACAATCGAACATCCATAGGAGCTTGCAGGAGTCAAAATTGACCTCATCAGAGCTGCGTCCATGATTTCCAGTCAGAGATGTGCATTCTGACTGAATCACGAAGGACATTTTTTTAAGATGAGTCACCCATCTGATTGACTAAATGTGTCTGGGTCATCAGTTCTTCCAGAAAAATGGTCGAGTCAAACCAAGTTGAGTTGGGTCATATGCACATCCGATCTGAAGACCCACTCAGACTGGTGGTCACATGACTGGGTCTCGGTCCAACTAATATTTTCCCAAGGCTGAGTGGGGTATAGGCAAGGGTAAGTATAGTCCAGCATTGGTGGTTGTACCCTTGGACACTTGGCAAACATGACAACAGTCGATGATTCTGCTGACAACTTTGCGCAAAGTGGGCCAGTAGAAAGAGTCAGAAACAAGGCATAAGGTGCGATCACGACCAACATGACCTTCATTGTGCAGTTCTTGGATGATTTTCAAATGCATACTACTATGTGCGGTGCAGAGTTGAAGGCCATGAAAAGAAAAGCATATTGTAAAACAAAATTTGTGCGTTCACTAATTTGTATCTTCAACAATACTGCAATAAAGAAAGGGTCAAAATTCCAGGAAGGAATCAAAGCCAGGGACTGAGGGCATCAGCCACCCTATTAGAAGCCTAGATTTATGCTCTATGACAAATGTGAACTATTGTAGATATGCATGCCAAGAAGCTCATGACATGCAGAAAGATTTTTCAGGCTACCAATTAAGATATTATAAGGCATCATGATCAGTGAAAAGAACAAATTCACGGTGGAAAAGATAATGGTGTCAGTGTTTGAATGCTTGAAATAGGGCATAAAGTTCCACATGCATAAGTACTATAGCAAAGTTTAGCCCAAAAGGTTTCTTGCTAGAAGGCAATTGGACGATTGGATTGGCTCAAAACGGCACCAATACCAAATTTAGAGGCATCATAGTGAAGCTCAAATGGGAACGAAATCGATGCATTGAGAGGCGGCGATTGGAGCTGAGGAGGAAGGGTTAGGGTAGGGGGGAAAAGAGATCAGACTAGTGTGGGACAAACGGACTTGATGTGAAAGTTCAACGACATCACTGACAGACCAACTTCAAGGGGGTAGAAGAACACACAATTATCTTTGTGGATTTTGGTGGGAAAGAGAGAAAGGTTTAGTGGTGCGACACACTAGTAAAAGGGGATGAGTAAAAATAAACTAGGGTTAAAATGGTTATACCTTCGAGAATTTATTTTCTTATTCTTAAAAAAGTAATTTCTGATAGATTTTAACCAACAGATAATGAGAACCCATTAAATAATTTAAAAATTAACATATATGATATTACTTAACTAATGATAGAGATCTAAAATAATACTTTAAATAGATCGAAGACTCAAAATAATACAAAATTTAATAAGGATCGAAAACAAGAATAGGTAATTTATTAGAAACTAAAACATATTTAAGCTAAAAAGAAAAAGAAAGAAACAAAAGAAAACTTTTAAATCCATGTGGGTGTCTAAAGGGTGTTGTTATATTTCAATGTTAAATTGTAGAATAAAGAGATATAGTATCATCCAATGAAATTAAGGAAAAAAAATGAGATATTTTATAGCTACTTTTAAAATTTTTAATGTTTTTTATTTGTCAGATTTTAAAATTTCTAATGTGTTATCCCATTTTCTTGATCAATTAAAACTTTGTGGAAAAATGCAAGTTACACCATAGTGTGGCCATACACCATAGAGCACAAAATACAGCAATGGAGTCCCATAGAAATCATTGTATTCATTTGAATAATATGCAGAATGAGTGTGTTTACATGCTATTTATAGAGCTTGTTAGAAGTGGTAACTAACGATCTAACATTTAACAAACTAACAAACAAATTTCAATTAACGAAACAAAGTGACCTTTAACACGAAGATCTTACATTCTTTTACTTTAAGCATGGGGGAAGTTTTAATTTATTATATATTTGTTATATCCTCTCGCGGGATCTAGTGGTGTATAAAAGTAGTTGTCTCCCGTAAAAAGAAAAGGGTAGTTGTCCTTAAATCCAATTTTTACTTTCTCAATATTGATTTATTTTCATTAAAAGTTTAGTTTTATTTACTAAGTCATTATATGTAACTAACTACTTTTATTTAATCTTTGTAAATATAGGACTGAATCTAACATGATTGAAGACATTATCAAAGTTATTTTGCAAAAACTAAATCATAAGTACCCAAATGACTTTAGAGGCCAGTTCGTATCTGATGAAAACTATGCAAGCATTGAATCATTACTGAAAATTGATTCAGAGGAAGTTCGAGTCATTGGAATTTGGGGCATGGGAGGTATTGGTAAAACAACTATTGCTGAGGTTATTTTTCATAAGATTTCATCTCGGTATGAAGGCAGTAGCTTCTTAAAAAATGTGGCAGAGGAATCAAAAAGGCATGGCCTAAATTACATATGCAAAGAACTTCTTTCTAAGTTACTAAGGGAAGATCTTCATATTGACACTCCTAAGGTGATACCCTCTATCATTACAAGAAGACTCAAGCGTAAGAAAGTTCTTATCGTACTGGATGATGTGAATACCTCGGAACTTCTTGAAAATTTGGTTGGAGTGGGCCGTGACTGGCTTGGAGCTGGTAGCAGAGTCATTGTGACAACCAGAGATAAGCATGTAATTATGGGTGAAGTTGTTGACAAAATTCATGAAGTCAAGAAAATGAACTTTCAAAACTCCCTGGAACTTTTCAGCTTAAATGCCTTTGGCAAAACCTATCCTCAAAAGGGGTACGAGGAATTATCAAAAAGAGCAATGGGTTATGCCAAAGGAATCCCTTTAGCTTTGAAAGTTTTGGGATCATTGCTCCGTTCTAGAAGTGAAAATGAATGGGATAGTGCACTAAGTAAATTAAAGAAAATTCCCAATCCAGAAATTCAGGCAGTGTTCAGATTGAGTTATGAAGGATTAGATGATGATGAGAAAAACATTTTTCTTGACATAACTTGTTTTTTTAAAGGGCAAAGAAGAGACCGTGTAACAAAAATATTAAATGACTGCAATTTTTCTGCAGACATAGGGATAAGAAGTCTTTTAGACAAAGCTCTTATCACTATTACATCAGATAGTAATTGCATAGATATGCATGATCTGATACGAGAAATGGGTAGAGAAGTTGTTCGTGAAGAATCCATGAAAAACCCTGGGCAACGCAGTAGATTGTGGGATCCTGAGGAAGTCATTGATATATTGACAAATAATGGAGTAAGTGAACGATACCGTGACTGGCATTTCTAAACACTTGTCTTTGTATTGAAAAACTGCAATTTATTACAAAAGATGTGATACTAATTCTAATTTTTATTTGTTAGGGAACTGATACAGTTG
The DNA here is from genome assembly GCF_000004515.6 of Glycine max. Classification (NCBI taxonomy): domain Eukaryota; kingdom Viridiplantae; phylum Streptophyta; class Magnoliopsida; order Fabales; family Fabaceae; genus Glycine; species Glycine max. Next base: position 28,527,788 of record NC_038250.2, on the reverse strand, counting down.
AAGGAATATGGTTAGATATGACTCAAATTTCATATATAAATTTAAGCTCCAAAGCATTCAGAAAGATGCCAAACATGAGATTACTTGCTTTCCAATCCCCCAAAGGAGAATTTGAGAGAATTAATTCAGTGTACCTTCCAAAGGGTCTTGAATTCTTACCTAAAAATTTAAGATATTTGGGGTGGAATGGATATCCATTAGAATCTCTACCATCAAGTTTTTGCCCTGAGAAGCTTGTTGAGCTTTCTATGCCATATAGCAATCTGGAAAAACTTTGGCATGGAGTACAGGTACGCATCATTCACATATAAATTATGTATTTATATTTCAGTTTTGCTTTTGATAGAAATTCAAGTCTCTTTCTATAAAAAAACGAATTAAAAAAAATTACAAGCAAATGTCCTTACTTGTTTGGTCTATTATATATTGATGTAGAATTTGCCAAATTTAGAGAGAATTGACCTTCATGGCTCCAAGCACCTTATGGAGTGTCCAAAGTTGTCTCATGCACCAAATCTTAAATATGTAAGTATGCGTGGTTGTGAAAGCTTGCCTTATGTTGATGAATCAATTTGCTCTCTCCCGAAGCTTGAAATTTTAAATGTGAGCGGGTGCTCATCGCTTAAGAGCCTTAGCAGCAACACTTGGCCACAATCTCTTCGAGCGTTGTTTTTAGTACAATCAGGTTTGAATGAACTGCCCCCATCAATTTTGCATATCAAGAATCTCAATATGTTTTCTTTTTTAATTAATAATGGTCTTGCGGATCTTCCTGAAAACTTTACGGATCAAATCTCGCTTTCTGAGTCAAGGGAACACAAATGCGATGCTTTCTTCACCTTACATAAGTTAATGACTAACTCTGGCTTCCAGTCAGTAAAACGTCTAGTATTTTATCGAAGCTTGTGTGAAATCCCAGACAACATCTCCTTGTTATCATCATTGAAAAACTTATGCTTATGTTATTGTGCCATCATAAGGTTACCCGAAAGCATTAAGGATCTTCCAAAACTAAAAGTTCTTGAAGTTGGTGAATGCAAAAAACTTCAACATATACCTGCACTACCACGATCCCTTCAGTTCTTCCTTGTTTGGAACTGCCAATCTCTTCAGACAGTGTTAAGTTCAACAATTGAATCATCCAAAAGACCCAACTGTGTTTTCCTGCTCCCTAACTGTATAAAATTGGATGCACATTCATTTGATGCAATTTTGAAAGATGCCATTGTTAGGATTGAACTTGGATCAAAACCATTGCCAGCAACAGAATTAGAAAATGAGGATGCATCCTTGGAGAATGAGGATGGTGATTTTTATTATTTTCAATTAGCAAGAAATGGTAAGATTTGCTACTGTTTACCAGCTAGAAGTGGCAAAGTTCGAGATTGGTTCCATTGCCACTTTACACAAGCTTTGGTCACTGTTGAACTTCCCCCTAATTTGCTGGGTTTTATTTTCTACTTTGTTGTTTCTCAAGTCCAATCATGCAACATTGGTTGCTATGGAAGTATTGGATGTGAATGCTACTTGGAGACTAGCCGGGATGAAAGGAAGAATATATCAAGTTTCTTTGTACAAGAAAATATCTTGTCATGTCTCGATCCTCCGTTTGGATTTACGGAAGATCACGTATTTATATGGTATGATGAACAATTTTGCAAGCAGGTAATTGAAATAATTAAAGAGAGGAAAGCCATTAATGATAAGAGCACCACTCATCATCCAAAGCTTACATTTAAATTCTTTGTTCAAACCGAAAATAACAACGATGAAGTGGTTATAAAAGAGTGTGGGTTTCGTTGGATGTATTCCTTTGAAGAAGGAGGATGCAAATACAAGGAAAGCAGGGAAATTCATGAAGTAGAACCCAGTGTTGTCCAAAATAAAGTCAAGGAATCTGAGTCTAATGAGCAAGAAACATTTCCTCCAACAAAAGAATTTAAGCAATGTGTCTTCAGAACTTCAAACTTTGAAGCAGAAGAAACAGAAGACCTGAGGTAATCTTCCTAAATATCTTTATACTGATAGGGTACTTAATTTTGTTTACAATGCATACATTGTTGCTATTGCATTTTCAATTACAGCGAAACAAGCTTCATAGCATTTATATGTAGAAATATTGCTATTTATGAACAGTTGTCTTCTTGAAGAACTCTTGCATATTGGATTTGGTGGAGACCTCATGTAACAAGATGAAATTGTGGTGCCACTCTGTTGCAATATGAAGATGTACAAGCAAAAGGATGGAGAGACATAGGTAGGGTATGAATATGGTAGTATGATAAGGCATTAAGTCTGTTTTATTGTTCTTGGTCATTTTTAGGATCAATTATTTAATAGTAATTTTTTTAAAGCATAACATAATCCTTTCATCATGCTTGATCAATGCAAAACTCTTTACTTTTACACTGTTATTTTATACTCTTATATTTTTTTTCAAGTAAGAAAACAACAAAATTATATTTTATTTCATGCTCTTTACTTTTATTTTTTCTATGAAAAATTATAATATATAAATAAAGTCAACATGTCAATGTTGAAATAACAAAATACTTTTAACAGAAGGGTAAAGAAAGAAAGAACGGGGAAATTTACACTTTGTATGCTAGCTAGATTATTTAGAAATATAGTTGTGTAGGGTCTAAGAGCTTTTCCAAGGAAAAACATATCAATAAAAGCAAAAAGTGACAAAAGCCATATTTTTAAACTCAGCTATATCTGTTATTTATTTTCTTTTTGTTTCAATTTAGTCTTCATCTAATTTTTATTGTGTAAGAAGTTCATCTTCATCCTAAACTTAAGTTAATTTTTCACTTTCATCTACTAAACCCACCCACAACTTTACCAACAAGGACCCAGGCAATGATGATAGGAACTGAGAGTTAGAAGCAGTTGTGACAGCTATGTGTGGAACATAACTGCTGGTAGTTAATTCTGTATCGGATGACAAATATGTGCAGAAAATAATTGATGGTACTTATATGTATTAGGAATATATACTCCTAATAAAAAGAGTTAAAAATATATGTATTAGGAAACTTAGTAACATATAACCTTATGGAAATATTTCTACGGAACCACATGAAGACAAAGATACTAGAGGATGAAAATTATTATGTCTCATCTTTTACGATCATTTTTCCGTATTTCTTTTCGTTCTTACTTGTCATCTTCGTCCTCAAACTCTGATCCAAGAAACTTAAATTTGCTCACTGAACAAGACAATCAAACCCATGAGGTCATCCCTAAACATAATCTCTTCAATGAGGAAGTTCAGTTCGAGGAGATAAACCAAAACATGGATGACTGGAACATTCCAGAAATCCCTCAGGATACACTATATGTTCCTAAGATAATTAAAGACAAACACAGTTTTGATTATGTAATTAAGATGGTAGAAAATAATATTACTTTAGGACAAGACATAGGGGAAGAATTTCATTTATTATCAAGAAATTCAATATTTGAACATAGTAGAAAATACAAATACCTACACATAGGATGTGTCCAGGTGGCAATCGAACCATTAATTGACATAGGAATAGACGCAGCAGTCTTAATGTGTCTTAGGGATATTAGGCACAGTAAATTTGAAGATTCTTTAATAGCAACAATAGAAACAAGCCTAGGGCAAGGACCAATCTATTTCAACTATTACCCAAACAAAACGGTGAGTCTGATGGATAGAAATATTATTGACTCTCTATTCCTAAATATTCACTTTCATGGACTTGACATGAAAGAAGGATCAATTCCAGCAGCTTTAATCTATAGGATCCAGTATAAGGTCATGAACACTTGTGCATCCAGAGTCCTTCTCAAACCCCAAAGAGGAGAGACAACTTTGTTTATCACCGATATAAAAAAGGCCAATGTTTCTCTCCCCATAACTATAAAATGGGATGAGGTAACTCTTCCTGAAAAATGGGTTATGGACAAGGCCACACCTTCAATCCCCAGACCTACCCCTACCATAGAGCAAATTAAACAAGATAATTTTGGTAAGGTTGAAATAACCTTCAATACAAGAAACTCTTTCTCGTCCAAAATAGAAGCCTCAAGACAATCTGAGTATGAATCAGCAAGAAGGTCTTTTTCAGTAAGGACCCGAATAATTCCAGTAGGATTATCTAGATTTAAGTCACACAACCAGCTTTTTAGCATAAACCTCCAAGGATTAGATACGACTTCTAGTATACCTAGAACCACGTACAACCAAGAACAAGAGGATGAACAAAAATCAATACAATCTCCAACATATTCCTCTATGCATGAACCTTATGATGTTATCTGACGAATTTAGCATTGATAAAGAAACCCTTAGAAAAACTTTTAGTCTCTAGAGAATGAACCTCAAAGGAGATGGTTTTTTCAACATTTTAAGGGGTTAAAAATAAAACAAATCCAATACAAATTTTATGAATTTGTCGAAAGAGTCAAAATTAATATTCATTTCTTTGATTGGTTTCATGCTTATACCATTAAAGAAAATTTAGACTACCCTTGGAAACAGGACATAATAGGTGATCCAACAACCAATGTTATTTCTAGCTAGCAAATCAAAGATGGTGAGTTAATCCAATCGGAATTACCTCCCACAATATAGTATCAATTGCCAAAGGTCAAAATTAGTAATGATAAACTTGTCATGGCCACACCCTTTAAAATGAAAGATGTCAAAGAGGACATTACCCCAAAAGACATGAGAAGCCTAATGGAACAGGCTAACTACACCAACAAATATCTTCAAGTATTAAGAGAATCCATTAGCAAAGAAAAAATATCTCCTAAACCCAAAAACCATGAAGTATCAATGTCACATGTTCCAATAGAAAAACATTTATTCAAACCTTTTAAGATTAGTGAAAAGGCAAAACAAAAATTTAGGAAACTTAGAAAAAAAAATCCCTTACAGAAGAAATAAGTGATAACAATATTGAATTATTAAGCAAGATTAATAGTTTGCTTAAGATCATCCCAAAAACACCCCAACCGTCGAAGGAATCATCCAAGATGAGAACTAGAAACACCTCCAAACTAATTAATGTCATTAACGATGATAGTGACCAGAACTCAGAACAATTAACTAAGGAAGGTTCAGTAAAAGATATCAATCCAATTAACACCAAACATTGGAAAACACCTTCCAAACTTTATTACCAAAGGCCAACCACCCCTGATCTTTTACTAGAAGAAAGAGGCGAAAGTAATTTTAAAAGCTTTAGTGCAAATAACATCTATTAATGGAATATAGATGCTCAAACAGAATATAATATCATGAATACACTCCAACACATGACCATGGTAGTCACGACATACCAGACATCCCATGAGTGTTCGAAAGAAACAATTATAGATATTTTGGTTGCAAGATTCTCCAGCCAATTAAAAGGATGGTGGGATAATTCTCTCACTAATGATGAAAAATCAAAGATATACAGCACTGTTAAAACGGATCTCAATGGGAAAATCATTACAAATGATGGTAATGAGGAGATCCCTGATGCTGTTAATACCCTTATATTTACAATAGCCCAACATTTTATTGATAACCCATCACTCTAGAAAGATAGGTCAGCAGAATTATTATCCAACCTTAAGTGTAAAACTTTAGCAGATTTTAGGTAGTACAGAGAAACCTTCCTCACTAGAGTTTATACCACAGAAGATAGTCAACAACTTTTCTGGAAAGAAAAATTTCTAACCAGTCTTCTAAGATAATTAGGAGATAAGGTTAAGTTACGGTTAATTAATTTCTTATGTCCAGAAAGTAGCCTTAAAAATTTGTCAAGATGACAAAATCTAGAGACAACTGGCCAAGGATAAAGCCCAGACTAAAATTTTTACCTAGTTGAGAAACAAGGAAGTCTCTGGATCAACTACTTTCAAGAACTCCAGATGGGCTTTGAACCCAATTTTTACTTGATTTGGTTCAACTTTGGATAAACAAAGCCCATCAGCAAGTCCATGAAAGTGGAAATTAGCAAAATTTTGATTTTACGTTTGATTTTATGATGGAACCAAAGTTGTCTATTAGATTTGGATAAACAATATTAGCAAGCCCATCAGCTACTTTTAAGGTCATGAACCAGATATAATTTTAATATACTAGCTATTAGCAAAAAATTTACACTGTGAATCAATATATATATATATATATGTATATATATATATATATATATATTAGAAATAATTTAAATGCAACTCTTAAAATAATTATTACAAAAGTTAATCACTTTTAGTTATATAATAATTTACTATTGGATGACAATATAAAAAATATACATATTGTCAATATATATTCTAATTAAAATCTTGTTTAATTTAAAAGCATGATGACAAGAATATAAGAAACATACTATAAATTAAATTTCAAAGTTAAACTTAATTTACCATCAGCAAGTAGGATTTGGTATTGTTTTTGGCTTAACATTGCCAAAATCGTATTTTATTCTATACCATGAGGTGAAGATGGGGTTCAAAAGTAGGATTTAAAGAACAATAAAGATAGAATAAAAACAAGATTTAAGATATGTTTAAATAACACTAATGATATGATGAAAATAAGACTAATAAACATGGGGTGTAAGATAAGCGTTTACAACTTCAACGATCATAAATTTATTGCTACAAGAAATGTTTTTTTGAAATAATATATACCTATTCTGAAAATGTATTTCCGGAATTATAATATAGTTCTAGAAATATATTTCTTGAATAAAGACACTTGCGAAAAGGAAAATGATTTTCTAGGGGTGTACTCCTTTAAGTAAAAAGAATATAATGGATAATTAGGATGTAAAAAAGGGGGTGTAAATAACAAGTGCCTTTTTAATTAAAAGTTGGGCCAGTTGAGGAATATAAGAATGAAAAGCTTAAAAGCACAAAAAAACCCTAAATTGCACATACTAGATGAAAGAAACATCACAAACACAAAGGAAAGAAATTGTGTTGTTCACAAGTACACAGAGGCACAACTTCTGCAAATTGAGGTGAAACTTAGAGATGTTCATACACCCTTCTTCCATTTCTCCTTCTAAAATCAAATTTTCTTTACATGAAACTCTCTCTTTCTAAGATCCCTTTCTATACCCACACCATTCTTTCTCTCTTAGCCTCTTTATTTCTATTCTTCTCTTCATGTTGTCTTTGTCGATCAAGTTCGTATCCCCCATTTGATCATTGATTTTTAACAAAAGTGGTTGAGCTGAACCAATTTCTTCTAGGTTGTATGCATGTGTGATCCAATGTGCCGCTCAGATCGACTATATGATCGATTTCAAGCTAACCATCCGATCAGTTAATTTGAGATGCTTATGATAACATTGCACTACTTCTTTCAAGATCTTTAGCAACATTTGCTCTTTTACATTTATTAAAATGTTAGTATAGATTGAGATAACATAATATTGTAACATTTTTTAGATTACATATTCAAGTGTTTTATTGTTTTATATTTTTTAAATCAGGAACATTCATTTTCTTCTACTCAAATATAATTTTCACATTTCACCTATCTCTCTCTTTCTTGATTCTTTTAGTGCCTCACTTTTGGCTCTAAGGTTCTTCAAGTTTGGCCTTCCTCTTATTACAATAACCCCTTCTATATTTTTCTCCATTTCTTGTTTACCTTAGGTTTTCCTTTTGATTTCTTCAATTTGTAAAAAAATTGAATTTTGGTTTTTCTTTTTTCTTTTATGAGCATTTCCCATTCCCTTCAATGTCAACCAACTTTTCCTCATGTCAGAAGATGAGTTTGTTCTCTCTTTCCTTATCCCTCTTAATTCCATTTATTTCTTATTCATTTACTGTTAATATCTTTTTGCAATTCTCTCACATGTTTCTTGTGATTTTGTTTAGCATGAGATTAATGTATGATTTTCTCAATTTCTTGTGTTGTTCAATGAGACCATGAAGCATGTCAAGTTTCATGTCACACTTAGGTTTTTAGGGTGAAGAGTTGGGATAAGAAAGAGGTGATCAAAGAGGTTGTGTGTAGGTGGTTGATTGTGACCTTTTTCGGGATTGCAAAGTAGTGGGGCACGAGATTCATGAAGGAGTAAGGGGTTTGGTGGGCTAGTAAAGGGAAGAGAGTGTTGATGGTCTGACATGGAAATTTAGGCATGGAAGTGTGCCTAGATCTTTGCAACCATAATACTACACTTTCTCCCATGGTTAGAGACACAGTAAGAACTCTCTTTCTCCTTATGTGTTTTTATCTTTTTTTCTCTTTATTTTTCCACGTCAAAGGTAATGCAAAGTTGTGTATGTTGGATAACATTTTACAAGTCCATCGTGTTTTGGAATCACTTATTTAAGATGAATAAAGCTAATTTAGTGTAATGATCATGGAATCAACCACTATCATAATTTTATTAGAAATGAAATTTCTACAATTTTCAATTCCTGAATTCATTATGAACAAGAACATCTCTATTTATTTATGCTACTTTACACATGTACCATACACTTCCATTAGACCAAGCAAGCAAAAACCCAAAAGAAGGCACCATCTTAGATATGCAATAGAGCTATATACTAGTTGCACCATCTATTAAGTTGTCTTTCTAATTGTTGCATCAATGTTTCTCAATTTAAATACTCTTTTTGTGAAGCAAAATTAATAAATAGTTGGTTTTCTAGAAAATTTGCCATAACAAATGCTTGTTCTTGCTCATAATGGATTTAGGAACTGAAAATTGCTAAAATTTCATTTTCAATCAAATTACGGTACATAGTGGCTGATTCTAGGATCCTTTCACCAATTTAAAACTATTTAACATGAATAAAGCTAATTTAGTATGAGGATCCCTGAATCAGTCACTATCACAATTTGATTAGAAATAAAATTTTTGTAATTTTTAGTTTCTGAATTTATTATGAGCAAGAATAAACATCTATTATGGCAATTTTTCTGGAAAATTGGTTATTTATTAATGTTGCTTCACAAAATGAGTATATGAATCGAGAAGCACTAATGCAGCAATTGGAAAGACAAAATCAATAAATTACATGCGATAGAAAGTAGTCAACAAGTAGATATCTTTATTACTTGCACATCTATGATGGTGCCTTCTTTTGGGTTATTGCATGCTTAGTTTAATGAAAATGTATGACACTTCTACAGGTAACCTTAATAAATAGTCGGTTTTCAAGAAAAATTGTCATATCAAATACCTAGTCTTGCTCATACTGAACTCAGGAACGGAAAATTACAAAAATTTCATTTCTTATAAAATTACGATAATGGTTGATTCTAGGATCCTTATGCCATTTTGAACTTATCTAACATGAATAAAGATAATTTAGTGTAAGGATCTTGGAAACAACCACTATGGTAATTTGATTAGAAATGAAATTTCTGCAATTTTCAATTATTGAATTCATTATGAAAAAGAACATGTCTCAGTTATAGAATTTTTTTTTTGAAAAATCAACTATTCATTTTTGCTACCGAGCACATGTACCGTACACTTTCATTAGACCAAGCATGTAATAACCCAGAAGAAGACACCATTTTAGATGTGCAAGAAATAGAGTTATGTACTTGTTGACTACTTTCTATCACATGCAATCTATTATATTGTCTTTTCAATTGTTGCATCAATTTTTCCTAGTTCATGTACTCATTTTGTTAAGCAGCATTAATAAATAGTCGATTTTTAGAAGAAGAAAAAAATTGTCATAATAGATGCATGTTCTTGCTCGTAATAAATTTAGGAACTAAAAATTGAAAATTTCTCATTTATTATCAAATTATGGTAGTGGATGATTCCAGTATCCTTACGTCAGTTTGAACTTATTTAACATGAATAAAGTTGATTTAGTGCCAAGATCCTAGAATCAGTTACTATCATAATTTGATTAGAAATGAAATTTCTACAATTTTTCAGTTCCTTAATTCATTATGAACAAGAGCAAACATATGCTATGACAATTTTTTTGAAAAATCAATTATTTATTAATGCTACTTCAAAAAATGAGTATATGTGTTAAGTTTGGACGGCCCACTTAGTCACAACTAGACGATCCATCCTTGCTCATGATTTTGATGATTACAAATATATAAATTATTGAAGGAATGATGAGTTATTCTTAAGTAAAACAAGACTTACTACATATGAGCAAACCTGGTAATAACTCTCTATCTTAATGCTCTTATTAGTCATGTTCATTCACAACGGACCTTAGTTTTATTAAAAGTAGCATTCAGTGTCCAATGGGCTATTATAAACTAGCATCCACTCTGTTATGAAAACTAGTGTCTATACATTGTGTTCTTTTAGTCATGTCCAATGGACCTATTCACTTACATAAACTGAATTATATTAAGTATAAGTGACATCCAACCATGTACTGAATTCATGTTAGCAAAAAAGAAAGGTACATGAACTTATCTTTAGTAAATTCATTTTGACTCTTTTATTTTGAATTACTAACATTCGAATTTCGAGTAAGAAAGGATAGAATAAAAGAATTTTGAAAGAATATTCTTCCAAGTAGTTAGTGTTGTAAAGGATGGAGCACATGTTATTGTTTATACTTTTATTCCTTCTCTCTCCATGAGAACACAATGTGTGTCAATGCCTCTAGTTGTGAGACAATGGTCTTATCAAGGCAAGTGTTAATCCTATAACAAATCTCTACACTAAAGTATATTAAAGCTCAAGCTCTGCTATTAGAAACAAAAAGAACGAAAAGAAAAATGAGAAAGTGATATTCAAAGTTATCATTTCTGTCAACACAGTGGATGATACCTTCCTTTCTTAAGTTGTTTATTCTTTGCTTACCAAAGTTTTTTCATTGTATTCGAGCCTAATTGTTTATCCACTCTATTGAGTATTTTGAATATATGATTCAATTAATCATTTGTTGTTTGTGAAAGTTAGGAGTGACTTAGTGTTAAATAATACTTGGGTGTTTTTAGATTCAAGGGAAGTCTAAGGAGTGTGCCAGAAGTGGCCTAAAGAATATTGTTGTAACTAGGAGTGGCAGGACATAATACTTGTTGAAAACAAGTTTTGATTAGTAGAATCCTTTATTGGTTTGTAAAAGAAAACTAGATGTAGCTCTGTTTGAGTGAACCAGTATAAACATAAGTGTTTCTACTTCTCTCCAAATTTATTTGATTAGTATTCTGTTGTGCTTCCTTTTGACATATTTATCACACAAGTCTACACTTGAAGAGCTTTGTGAAAACTCTATTTATTAGCATTGGACAACAATCCTTGTTTTGTTTTAAACAAGTAGTTTTTTCACTCATTGGACGATACACTCTAAGTCCGGTATTTCAATATATTTGTTTGTGAAAATCATATTCTTTGCAAAGAGCTTTAAGTTTTATCTAACACACTATTCAATTCCCCCTTCTAGGGTGATATTTTATATTTCAATATGAACCAGAAAACATTGATGCAGCAATTGCGAAGACAACTGCATAGATTGCATGTGATAGAAAGCATTCAACAAGTAGCTTTATTACTTGCACATCTAATATGGTGCCTTCTTTTGGGTTATTGCATGCTTGGTCTAATGTAGGTGTATGTTACATTTATTAGGTAGAATAATAAATAGTCAGTTTTCCAAAAAAAAACTGCCATAATAGATGTCTGTTCTAATCAAATCATGATAATGGCTAATTCCATGATCCTTACACTAGTTTAAACTTATTTAACATGAATAAAGCTAATTTATTGTAACAGTCATGGAATTAGCCACAATGGTAATTTGATTAGGAATGAAATTTCTACAATTTTCAATTCCTGAATTCATTATGAATAAGGACATGTCTATCTTATAGCAATTTTTTTTTTTTGGAAAATTGACTATTTATTTATGCTACTTCATACATGTACCATACACTTCCATTAGACCAAGCGTGCAATAACCTAGAAGTAGGCACCATAATAGATGTGCAAGTAATAGAGCTATATACTTATTGACGGCTTTCTATCGCATGCAATCTTTTGAGTTGTCTTTATAATTATTGCATCAATGTTTCTTGGTTTATATACTGCTTTTGTAAAGTCACATCAATAAATAGTCGATTTTTCAAAAAAAAATTGTCATAATAGATGCTTGTTCTTGATAATAATGAATTAAGGAGCTAAAAAATGCATAAAATTCATTTCTAATCAAATTACGGTAATTACTGATTCTAGGATCCTTACACTAGTTTAAAGTTATTTAACATGAATAAAGCTAATTTAGTGTAAGGATCCTAGAAGCAACCACATTCGTAATTTGATTAGAAAAGAAATTTTTGCAATTTTCAATTCTTGAATTCATTATGAACAAGAACATGTCTTTGTTATAGTAGTTTTTCCAGAAAATCGACTATTTATTTATGCTGTCTCACACATGTATCATACACTTTCATTAGACCAAGCATGCAATAATGCAGAAGAAGGCACAATCTTAGATGTGCAAGTTATAGAGCTATTTAGTTGTTGACTGTCTTCTATCGCATGCAATCTATTGAGTTGTCTTTCAATTGCTACATCAATGTTTCCTTGTTCATATACTCCTTCTCATAAGCAACATTAATAAATAATTTTCCAAAAAAATTTCTATAACTGATGCCTGCTCTTCCTGATAATGAATTCAGGAACTAAAAATTGTAGAAAATTCATTTCTAATCAAATTATGGTAGTGGTTGATTCCAAGGTCCTTGCACCAGTTTGAGAAAAACCTTACTTGAATCAAAATGACCCAACACTAACAATCTTGACTAAGATGAGACCGCAAGCGGCGCGTCATGGTTACGCAACTTGAAAAGTTCACTCCTACCCAAGGGATCAACTTGAGCTATAAAGAGATCAACACTGTATAACAACCCCAAGGCCAAAGCTAGCTCCACATGAACTCATTCATGGTCTACCCGATTAAGCTCAACAACAATGTTCAAAACTTATACATGTTCATGATGCATAGGCAACACAAGTGCACATGATTTTACATAATTATTATCCATATGGAAGATCCTACCTCATATAAGTTAGGTCCTCATAACATTCAAGTCATCACACGTGTACCATAGTGTCACTATATTCACAAAACATATAGCCATCATGTATCAAAACAACGTCACATTTTCAACACAAGTATACAAGTTAACGGTCATAGTGTTTCATGGGTTTAAGAAAGCACACACACACACACTATCCTCATCCTCTCGCTTATGCAAGGCTATAATTGCTTAAACACTTCGTTAGAATCAAAGACAAGGAAAATGTCCAGCCCCTAAAAAATCTCATGATTTTGATTATAACAAAGATATTAAAGTTTGATGGACTAATGAGTTTACATGAGTCATGTAGAAAAAACATGCCTCGAATACTGATATAGGTATAATCTTTCCAACCTTAGACGCTAAAAATGTTTTAAATGAACCTGCATCCAAAGCGCTAAAATGGACTTTGTCCAATGGTTTTATAAAATTACATAGCATCTAACATGCTAGGAAAAGAATTATGTCTACTGCTTTATAGAAAATTCAGCGTGTAACTCATTGCCTTCGTCCAATGCCTAATAGAAACTTACATAGTGATCTATGTATTTGATTAAGTTTTTTGTTCAAAGAAGAATCATGTAATGAACTTTATGTTTTTGGATGCTAAGGTTTCTTTGCTCTTATATTCCTTTATTTATATTATATTCCTTCTATATTTTGTATTTTCTCTTACGTTTGAATTCCAAGCATTTAATGCAAAGTAGAAAGTTTGAGTATAAGTACTACTCCTAAATCTTGATCAAATATGAGAGTAGAGGAGGAGATAATTTGCGGTGAAAAAATGATCAGAAAAAGTACAACTATTTTTTAGAAACATGACAATACCTTTCAAGCAACAAGTTTTTCTCTCTCCTTTATAGAAATAGACATGTCAAAAGCAAAAACTTGCCATGCTCTCCTTGCATGCAATGAAGATTGATAGTAGGAAAATTTCAAGGGTTTAGATTTTACAAAAAAATAATATTTCTCTCATTTCCAATATAAAGACTAAATGAAAAGACCTTGAAAGAACAACTTTTTTTTAACCAAAATATCAAGCATCTTTGGACGAAACATCCTCTGATACTAAAAGTGCTTTGAAAGTTCATCTTTGCATTACAATGTTTTGTAATCATATGTTAAATTTTTATATCCTTACTCTATGAGTAGATTCATTGTAATCTTCAAACTCTTTGTTGTTTGTGAAAGCCAAGAATGGCTTAGTGTGAAAGAATACTCAGTTTTTCAATCTCAAAGGAAGATTATTGTTGTAAAACCATGAGTAACTTAAAGAATACTTGTTTGTAACCTTGATTTGGTTATTGGGACCCTTCTGAAGTTGGAAAAGATACGAACGTAGTTCAGATTGAGTGAGCCATAATAAAACTTGTGTTCTATGTTTAACGCTTGTGCTCTTTCCTCACATTTTTAGTGGATGAAACCTATTTTAGAACCTTGTTTATAAAATCATGCTTTGTGAATAGTTCCCCTTTTAGAGTGTTTTTAGTGAACAAAAAAAATTTTCAAAGTTCACACACACACTATTCAACCCTTCTTTAGTGTGTTTCTTTTATTTTACACTTCCCCTTACTCAAGCGAACACCACTTCTTACTTGAACGAATCTCTATAGAGACTCACTTAGTCTTTCTTACACACTCTCCTTCAAGCAAGTACTTCTAGAGGCAATCCTTAGCCTCTGTCAGCCCATTCGATTAAGCGAGATTCCTAACTCGCTTAAGCAACAAGCGATGAAAAAGAGCTTCATGATTATGGGTTCTAGTGAACCCAAGCTTCCCAAATCCTACAATCTCAACAAAGCCCTAACTATCTAAGTTCATTCCTACAACAAAAGAAGATCCCCCAACATAGAAAAACAACCCAATTATAATCAATCATGTGCAAATCATAATTTCCCAATTCAACCAAATTCATCAATTCAAACAAAAATTAAGAATGCTTTGAGGTGTTAATAACAATCCAATATCAAAGGAAGGTAAACAATACAATTACTTGGAGTTTAAGAGCAAATCCTCTACCCGTGTTGAACAAAAAATAAAATAATTATGCCTTTTCTGCACAAACACAAAAGGCTTATAATATTTTTCCCATAAGCTTTTTCTTGACTATCAAAATTATCTTAGGAGCAAGGAAACTCTCTTCTCAAACTTGGAAATATTTAAAGTAATAATGAGCACAAGAAATATACTATGAGAAGTTGCTTCTCAAAACTACTTTGTAAATACATAGGTTCTGGTGTGCCTCAAAAATTACTACTGTTCAAACCCATATGAAACTCAAAATGACCAAATTGAGGTATTTTTCCTACATCTCCCATTTAGGTCCCTACACCTCCCAAAAAGCCTCAAATGATCAAAAATACCCTCAGCCCTTGCACCTCCTCTTCCCTACCAATCCCTATGTCGCCTAAGCACCTTCTTCCATGCCAATTATTGTGTTGTCGTCATCTTTTACCAACAAGATCTGATCCTCCACCATGAGAGAGGTTGTTGACTTCAAATTTCACAATGGAATCATGATTTGGTTCTTAGGACGGTTGTGCGCAAAGCATATCAGGACCCATAGCCACGCGCAAGGGAACAAAAGGTACAAGATGCAAGCACAAGTGTCGCAATAGTGTGATTCTAACTTAACGACAATCACATGCGACAATGTCATGGTCGCGCACGCGATAGAGGACAAAGATTGCATGATAGTGAAAGTGGTTTGTGGAAATAGAAACCCAATTGAAATCCCAAACCATTTTTACCCTTGCAAGCGTTCATAGATTAGAGAATCATGGGATACTCAAGACTTATATTGAGGTTGGGGGGTCCTACTACCTATTACGACAGACTATTCCAGAATAGGATACTCTTCTGGAACACCTATTCCAAAATATAATTTTTTGTATTCCGGAACACCTATTTTGAGGTAGGTTTTCAAAGTACTTATCTTATTCTGGAATAGCTGTTCTGGAATATGATTTTCATGTTTTGGAATAACTATTCTAGAATATGATAAATACTCTCAAAACCTACTCTGGAATAGGTGTTTTAGAATACAGAAAACTATATTTCGGAATAGATATTCCTAAAGAGCATCTTATTTTAGAATATCTGTTCCGAAATAGGGGTGCCTAGTAAAAGGACATTTTTGTCCGCTAGAGTTTTTTGGGAGGTGCTGGAACCAGAATAAGAGGTGCAGGAAACAAATGCCCCAATTTGAATAGATAAAAGCCCAGAGTATAGAACGAAGCATTATCAATCGGTCATGACTCAGCATGTCTACTAAGTGATAGGTTATGAATCCATTCTGTTGAGTAATGTTACTAATAATGAGCCCTCTAGTAATTGGTTAACATTGAACTTTTGAGGGAGAAAAATAAGACGTTTCTGTTATCTTTTTAATTGCTTTGATGGCAATTCTATCTATGCGATTTTAATTACATTCTATTTCCTGCACATCCAAATTAAAGTAATAATTAAATGTACCTCCCACATATGCGTTACCTTCACGCCAAATAATAGACCATAGAAACACGTTAGGAATATAAATGCAGAAGCAGTTGCTTAAAGTAGAAGATCGTGTCTAAAGATATTAGCATGTGACCAACTCACTGAAAGAAGCTGAAATGAAAAAGAATCTGGGCATCAAAATTTCATATAGGGCACATAAGGGAGGACTTAGAAGAGTGTAAAGACATGCATGACACTCATCAAGGAAGGAACTGTGCAAGATCCTAACTTAAAAAGAAACAAAAAGAAAACAGCTGCAGATGGAGATATACATTAATGGCTAATACATCACTTTTTCTAATTCACCATATTTATTATATATAGATCGAAATCACCATGTCGTTATTTTTTTTCCTTAATTAAAAAGTAATATGTTTGAAAAATTATACTCTCTCTTGATTGCTAATTATATTTACAGTCACTTTATTTTTTAATTGAAAGGACAAGGGGATAGAAAATAAAAACAGTTGATTTCTTAGTTTCATTTATTTTATTTTATTTTGAACTCGTTTATTATTATGTATTATTTTTATTCGGTGGAATTTTTCAATAGATAACAATACCAATAGTTAGTACCAATATCCTCAGCCGACAGTCTTCTTAGTCAAAATTATTACAAATATTTTCGGCTAACTTTTAAGATAGTGATAGAAATTGCCTGGACTGAGATCAAAGTTCAATCTGGTTACCAATGGGTCAGTCTAACTTGTTAAGTGTTAGGTGTAAGACTTCTACCATACACTTGTAAGTAGTAAAATTTACATCGGTTGCAAGAAAAAGTATTGTTAACACTCAAATTTTGTTATAAAATTCAACGGTTGAAAATTTAGTAGAACGATTAATTTTTATGTTAGTTGAATGAGGTGAAGATTAATATAAGTGAATATAGAATTGATGACGTATCAATATTAATCAAATAAAGTTAGTCAAATATGAACAAGGTCATTACATATATCTACACTATTAGTCGAATGATAGAATTTGACTAATATTAATGTTAGTTGAATGAGAATGAGACCAATTCAGTTGATTGTGCAGCTAAATAATCTTCAATATTTACTAAGCATGAAAGTTAGCTTAACATGGATAAGATCAATATAATTACCTACAATGTTAGTCAAATGGGTAGAATTCGGTTAATTTTAAGATTAACAAAATGAGTAGAAGATCAATTCGACTATGTTCAATATTAGTTAAGTGAGAGATTCAACTAATTTTAGTGTTAATGTTAGTATAAATGTTAGTCGAATGACAGATTGTAGCTAAATTTAAGCATAAAAAATTAGCTGAATTAAGTCAGATTTAATTTAATAAATATAAGATGATATTTTTCATGATTTTCTGATATCCAAATGACTTGTAGAAGTTGAAACTAATCTTTGGTAGTGTCCCCTAAAAAATAGGAAGCGATCGTCATCTCCAATGTTTTAAATAACTAATCAGTTGGCTAGGAGAACCAGTTTAGATTTTATGAGTAGTTACTAGAAGATACATCTGTCTTTTAGAATTAATTAACTGAAATCAATCAATTGCTGCTTGCCAGACCTAAATTTTCCGAATCATTGTAAATTAAACTAGTTGAATAACCCTCAAATCTAGTTATATAACTCTCAAACCATGTTTTAGGAAGTTATCAAGTAGAAAAATGTGGTCTAATAGAGGATTTGAGTTTGTAACCTATAAATAGACATTGTACTTCAAATTTTAGGGACAATCAATTCAATACAATCATATTTTATTCAATATAATTTTCCTTTACTACTTTCATTTACAAACTTAAGCTTTCATTTACGGTCATATGCTTATAGCTTTGAGCCTTTATTTTCATGCAAATCTTCTCCTTCTTCATCTTATTTCTTCTTCTTTTGTGTACCTACACTAAGCACTCTTTGAATAAGCTTAAAAACACATGCCCAAGGAACATATTCTCTTTTTTGACATAAATCATTTGATCATTATTCTGGATTGTATTTAATTAAATTGACTGTAAATTTTTACGCGGTAATAATTTTGTCCTTGTTATACTAAAACTAGATAACATTACTTGTGGACATTCACTTTATTTCATAACTGTACCGAACAAAATTTCACTTACTTTCATACTCCAACTAATTACATCATTACAATAAGTTGGTAAAATTGCTACTAATTTAAGTGTCAGAAGTCTTGTATAAATTGTTAAAGTATAAGTGTGAAGTGAAGTTCCACATCGAGTAGAAGTCAAAAAGTTGAGCATCATATAAGTAAGAAGAATATTCATGCACATGAGCCTTGTCCTGTGTTTGGATGGAGTATTTAAATAAAGCAGCAACATGAGAAGGTTAAGATTTTGGGTTAAAGTGTGGTGTCAAATTCTCTTATATGATTACTTATGGTTTAGACGAATAAGATGACAACGATGGATCCTTTCCTACTTTAATTAAGGATCTCCTTGGACACGAAATAATTTTGAGGAACATGATATCAACATTGTATGACCATGGATGACCATGTTATATTTGAAGTTGATATAAATATCAATAGAATGTTGATCCCCTTATCCAACACAGTGGGGTCACACACGGCATTTGATTTGTGTGTCTTTTCAGGGTACAACCAAGAAAGTTGTGGCTGCGTACAAATCCATCTTTCGCTGTTTCTATTTGATACAACAGCGCTGCAGAATGACATCATTAGAGCTAAAACGAAAAAAAAAAAAAAAAGCGTATGCGAACAAACTATTGTTGAATCTTGAAAAACTAAGCATACGTCTAAGTCACCGAGGGAATGGTTACGATCATCATCTCCATATCAACTATGTAAGTGATTATGGTATGACCCACTTTTGGCAAATGAATAATTTCCCAATCTTGGGAAATATTTTATGATCAATTTTTGAATCAATCCAATGGAATATTTAACAATTTTTGAATCAATCCAATGGAATATTTAACAGGGGAGAAATTTAAGTTTTTGAAAATGTTAGATTGAGAATCTTCATTTTTTATATTTGATATTAATTTTAAAAATAACATTTCCTGAAAAGAAGTTTTTCTGTATTTTTTAGCTAATTTTTCATGAAAATTTTCTCACTAGAGGAGGTGAGAAATTTTCCTTCCCAAGTTCAACTTTTATACTAAAGTAAAAACATTATGTTATTAATTATTATGATAAATAATTAAAGTAATTAGTAAAAATATCAAGTAATTTTTTAATTCTTAGGAAATTTATCTAAATATTACCTAAAACATTTATGATCAATCAAATGGATAATTTGATTTTATCCATTTGCAAAGTTCACATGATTTATGATTTCCAAGAATCATATATCGACATAAAAATATTTCTCTTCTATCAATACTGATGAGAATCATGAAACTAGCCAAATACAGGCTAAAGGCCCAAGTGGAGGAGGATGAAGGCCCAAGTGGAGAAGGACAAAGCCCCCAAGTGGAGAAGGATGAAGGCCCAGAGGCAGAGACACTATCAAGACTATTAATTGTTGCTGAAGGCCCAAACTAATTTGAAGGCCCAAGTTAAATAAGTTTTTAGTTATAATTTATTTTTATTGTAATTTTGACCCAAATTGTTTAGAAGGCCCATGTCTATTTTTATCTTTTTGTTCAGATACACTATAAGTATTTGTTTTTATTTTCAATAAAAGGAACTTTTGACATTTGATAAAATTTGGTGAGAGTTTCTCTCTGGGTTCCTTGTTGAACCAATTATCAGACTTATCAAGGTAATCCTTGTGGCGTCTACCCTGACTTATCTTCCTTCATTGGAAGTGGCATCATCCAAACCTCCGTAGCCTGTATCAAACGATCCACTCCTACTCAGGTTCACATCATCTGGCGTCATCCAAAACCTCCGTAGCCTGTATCAAATGATCCGCTCCTACTCAGGTTCACATCATCTAGTATCAGAGCTTCAGCTCTTGATACAAGTTCTATCCTATCCTATCCTATTTTTTTTCTTTGTAATTTGTCTAGGTTCGTGTTTTGTCCTTGTTCTGTTATTTGTTTTCTTGTTTGCGTCTTGTTGCGTTCTTGTTTGTGTCTTTGTTTCGTTCTTGTTCTTGTCACGTTTGTGTTCTTGTTGTTGTTCTTGTTTCTAGTGTCTTTCAGACTTTGTGTCATAAAAAAAAATTGTTTGGGTTCTGTTTCAAGTAAAAAAAAAAAGTTGCAGAAATTTTGAAAAAAAAAAGAGAAGAAAAGAAGAAAGAGAAAAAAGAGAAAGTGGGTGTTTGATCTTTGAACACGAAATTGAGGCAGTTAGAGGCTTTATTTTGGCAGAAAATCGTGTACCAAATTCCCTTATCTAGATTCTCCTCTGAATTCTGAGCGTTTTGATATATAGTGGGCCTCAAACGGACAACCGTAGCAAAAGTTATGAGCATTTTCACCGGAAGTGGCGTCATCCAAAACCTCCGTAGACTGTATCAAACGATCCGCTCCTACTTAGGTTCGCATCATCTGGTATCAGAGTTTCGGCTCTTGATACAGGTTCTATCCTATCCTATCCTATCCTATTATTTTTTTTTCTTCGTAATTTGTCTAGGTTCGTGTTTTTGTCCTTGTTCTGTTATTTGCGTTCTTGTTCTTGTTTTTGTCACGTTCTTGTTCTTGTTTCTTGTGTCTTTCAAACTTTGTGTCAAAAAAAAAAATTGTTTGAGTTCTTGTTTCTTGTTCTTGTGCCTATCATATTGTATTCTGTCTTTTCTTCATAACTTTTGTTTCAGCCTATTCGAATTCTGTTTGGGGTAAAAATTGCCTAATTATCGAATTGCTAAATTGTCAAATTTGCCTAATGATGATTGCTTATTGAACGAATTCTAATAGCTGGACGTCTGAAAAAAAAAACAAAAAATAGAGAAAAAAAAGAAACGAAAAAAAAAAGAAAGAAAAAAAAGGAAACAGTTGCAAAAAAAAAAGTTGCAAAAATTTTGAAAAAAAAAAAGTGGGTGTTTGATCTTTGAACACGAAATTGAGACATTTAGAGGTATTTTTTTGAAAGAAAATCGTGGAACAAATCCCCTTATCTAGATTCTCCTCTGAATTTTGAGCGTTTTGATATGTAGTGGGCCTCAAACGGACAACTATAGCAAAAGTTATGAGCATTTGAAGTTTACTTGTCCTATCTGTTATCCTATCTAATATCTTATCTGTTATCCTATCTAATATCTTATCTGTTATCCTACCTAATATCTTATCTGTTATCCTATCTATAATATCTTATTTGTTATCATATCTGTTACCCAAATTAAAGCTCACCTGTTATCCAAATCCAAATCTAATATATTATTATCCAAATCAAGTCCAAGTTGTTATCCCAAATCAAATCTGTTTGTGATCATTATATTGTCTTTCCTTTTATTTTATATTACCTTGTGTGTCTAATTTGGTCCATCCAGGAACTTAAGAGGGAACATGAGTACAAAAGCCTATATTGAGAGCATCAAACACGAGTGAACTACCATCAAAGAGAGAAACACGTGAGTAGATTGTGGTGAGGTTCTGACTTTTTTTTTTTAATTTACTGCAAAATTCTGTTCCTTAATCATGGCAAGAGCTGGTGACAATGGTGGTGTATATCACCAACTGGACGAATCTCAGCGCTTATTTCTGGACGCGTGGACTACACAAATGCAACGTTTGTTGAACTGTAACAAAGAAGAGCCCTACAGACGAATAGCCAAATCTTCCTCGTTTACTCTTAAACCTCTATCCCCTAGAGAAGTGTGTGATGACCAAATCAGAATGAGAGAAAAGAGAGAACAAGAGAAAAAAAATAGTGAGGCTCCACAAAGGAATATGAAAAAAAAGAGTGATACACCCGAGGAAAAGAGTGATACACAAAAGAGAGAGAGTGATAATTCTAATCAGTTAACTATTTATGTTTCTCCTAGTGTTCAACCCTTATTGCAGGAATTTAAAGATGTCTTTTCCAAGGAGATTCCTCATGGACTGCCACCTTCAAGAAGCATAGAACATCAAGTTGATCTCCTTCTAGAAGCTTCATTGCCTAACAAGCCAACTTACAACAGCAAGCCCCAAGAGACTCAGCATAAGGATGCACAGGTCAAAGTTGAGTATGTGAAAAGATTGTATGACCAAGTGAAGGTGCAAATTGCAAAGAAGAATGAAAGTTATACTAAACAAGCCAACAAGAAAAGGAAGGAAGTGGTACTTGAACCTGGTGATGATCCTGGACATTTGAGGACAAATGTTTTCCAAGAAGGAGGGAATGATGAGAATCATGAAACTGGCCAAATACAGGCTAAAGGCCCAAGTGGAGGAGGACGAAGGCCCAAGTGGAGAAGGACAAAGCCCCCAAGTGGAGAAGGATGAAGGCCTAAGTGGAGAAGGATGAAGGCCCAGAGGCAGAGACACTATCAAGACTATTAATTGTTGTTGAAGGCCCAAACTAATTTGAAGGCCCAAGTTAAATAAGTTTTTAGTTATAATTTATTTTTATTGTAATTTTGACCCAAATTGTTTAGAAGGCCCATGTCTATTTTTATCTTTTTGTTCAAATACACTATAAGTATTTGTTTTTGTTTTCAATAAAAGGAACTTTTGACATTTGATAAAATTTGGTGAGAGTTTCTCTCTGGGTTCCTTGTTGAACCAATTATCAGACTTATCAAGGTAATCCTTGTGGCGTCTACCCTGACTTATCTTCCTTCATTGGAAGTGGCGTCTACCCTGACCTATCTTCCTTCACCGGAAGTGGCGTCATCCAAAACCTCCGTAGCCTGTATCAAACAATCCGCTCCTACTTAGGTTCGCATCAAATACCTATATTTTCGTAAAATCTTACTTTTAATTATTGAAATTTCATATCATCTAATTTAGTTCATGTACTTTAAAAAAAACTTATTTTTAGTCTCTTCTCATAGAATTCTCACAAACAAGATTAACTTTTGTCTAATGTGACAAATAAAGTGCTTTTTTTCTTAATTAATTAAAATAATGTAGAAAATTGCTTTATTTATTAAAAAGGAAAATTTTAATATGTCTCCCTCAAATACTTCAGACAATAACTTTCAAGGATTGCATTTTTGGCTTTGTTTCCATCATCATTTTTCAACGGTTGTTACATATTTATTCTTGTGTCTTCTTCTAATTTTGTTTATTTCTTAAACCTACTTCTATGAATTTGTACACTGTAATTTATTTGTCATGTAAAAAATGATATCAACACCATTTATGATGAAAGATTAAATTTTTTATAAAATATAAAAATTAAATTGAATAATACAAAACTACGGAGACTAAAAATAAGATTTCATGAAAATATAAAAATTAGAAACATATTTTTCTCTATAATATTTATCATGAAACTATTTAACAGCACGCCTTAGTCAATTACTTTAGATTTCATTAGTTCATCATTAGTACGAGAATCTCTTTGACTAGTATATATATATATATATATATATATATATATATATATATATATATATATATATATATATATATAACTTGCCAAATTAAGTCATGATTTGGTCGCAAGAAAATATTACTATTCATGATTTTTTTTAAAAAGAAATAGTGTAAATTCCAAACTTTCATCACGTACATTATTTTAATTCAAATATTTTTCTCTCATTTCTCTTTCATTCTTTTTTATTTTAAAAATTTTTCTTGTACCTTTTGCCCAGAGTATAGTTATATAGAGTTCTTTACTGAAATCTTGCGCTTTAAGTAGTTAGGTGTTTTACCCTGTACTCATTTTTAAAATTAGAAATTGAATTTCAACATATGATAAATGTTTTAAGACCGAAATTTTCCTATATGAGAGAGAACGCGTTTGAGACATAAAATCAATCTTGATCTAGGTTATTGTATCAAGACTTAGTATCATCAAGGCATATATTGGTAAACGGTGCTAATACGCGATTTTTAATCAATCTCTTTTAAGGCACCTATGACTTGTGCTTCCTATATTTTGCATATTCAACGCCTAGTATCACCCTTAAAGGTGACTTGAAAAGGTTATATATATATATATATATATATATATATATATATATATATATATATATATGTATAAAAGCTTAAAATTAGTTAAATTCTTTAATTCTAAATGATTAAAAAGTCTTATATATGAGGATAGAGCTAATAAGAAAGATCAAAATATGGTTGGATAGTCACAGAGAGAGAGAGAGAGAGCTTAAATACCAAACAAGAGCAAAGTTAATTGCCTTCCATAAAAAAAAAAAGAGAACAGTTATTCAAGACCAACATTTGTAACAAAAAAAAAGAGAAAATATAATATTCATGAGGAGTTTGTATTCTCACATAGATACTATTAATTAAACAATAGCTAATGAAAAACATTTCCCCTTTATAAGTCAAGAATAATGCAATACTAGATTTTACACGAGTTTATTTATATATATATTTTTCATATTTAATTGTATGTTTTTTTAAAATGTGAACGTAAATAAAATTATTTTTTAAAAATATTTAGTAATATATTATATAATTATATAATTGTAATGAAATTGTGTATGTTATCTTAAAAAAATATTTAGTAATATTTAAAAATATGAGTTTTTTTTTCTAGTAATAACAGTTATGCAATATTTGTAGGAAAATTATAAATAATTTTTTATTTTTTTATAATTCAAATTTTTGACTATATTTATTGTAAAAATAACAGATAACATGAAAAAAATAAAGTGAAAAAAATAAAATATCTAATTAAAAAAAGTAAAAGTGAAAAAAGAAACATAAAAGAATAAACCTATGAGATACTTACCCCTCTTCATAATGGGGTAGAAACCGGTTAAAACTTAAAATGCGAGAATGAAAATTTTCTCAAATAAAACATATCCAAGAGTTTTAGTTCCATAATTTTCTAATAAATATGAAAATATTTATTCTCACCCTCATTTGTGAGAATTAAAAAGATATTACATGAAACATTCTCAAAATATCTGTATACCATATCATTTAATGTATCACTCTAATAAACAAGTTTTTTTTTCTTCATAAATCATAAGGACAGTATTATAGGCTGATCCTACACCATAGTTGTTAATTCATGTTGGCTCAGTCCATAATAAGTCATGTGCCCTCTCTAAATATGGTACAAACACACAAATAAAAAAAAGCAAAAATTTATAACAATCTTGGAAGGAAAAAACCAAATCAGTAGTTAATGCTACGTAGAAAGAGAAGAAAAAAAAAGTTATATATCATTTATCACCTCTCAAATTTTATTTTTATTAACTTGAATGTCAGAGTTTTTATAAATGTCCTTCACCATCACCAACTTCTAAAAATAAGAAAGAGGACCACAACATCAACAAAGGTCAACAAGGTCAACAATGTGTTTAGATTACAATTGAAAAGGTGAAATTTGATTAAATTTAACTTTGTAAAGTTAAGAATAATTAAAAAAAAATTTAAAAGCAAAAAGCAAGAAGATGGAAGCAAGCAGATGAGGAAATTCCAACTAGGTTGAAACTTCAACAACTAGCTACCTGCCTTAAACTCCCAACCCTGACATGTATATATTACAATAAAAGAAAAGAGAAAGGATCATAAGACATGGGGAGACATAGACCAAACCCATGGAGAAAAACAAGGAAGCTCTAACGGAATTTAAAACAAGAAAGAGCATGCCTATCCATTACAAAAGAACAATGAATGAAACTGGGGCAAGTATCAATAAATAAATAAATAAATAACTACTTGAGCTACCATAAGAGACTATGGTGTTTGCACATGTGTTTTCATCACGAAAGATGTGACAATAAAAAAAGACATAGATTTAGAAAGAAGTAACCAAAATTTCCATCTATTTCTAATAGATCAAGCGCTAAAAACACTAAGTATAGTTAAAAGTAAATTTAATATAACTTGCTTTAAGTTTGAAGCTTTCTACAAGCAATAGAAAAGCAAGAGATGGACGACTTTGGAGTAAATTTCAATTTGAATGAAAATTATATTCAACTCAATTGGAAAAATGATTTGTCTCCATGATGGGTAAATCTCAGTTTTAAGTACTCAAACATGAAATCAAACACAACCTTATAGTTATATTAATAATCATCATTTGGAGCCTGTGAATGAAGAACAACAAAAATATTCAAAATATAAAATTTTTCACAGCAAATTTGTTAGAGATTTTTTTTTCAAAAAAAAAATGTTAGTGAATTTTTTAGTTAGCCACCGTGCATTATTTCTTCATTTTCTTGAACACTCACACTATTATTTGACATGTATAAAACTAGTTTAGAGATAAGTGTGATTCAATAACAACTTTTACAATATTACACTTATGGAATAAAAAAAAATTATAATTTTCATCTTCTTATTTTTAAATAAAGACATTAGTTATCTTATTTTTCACAATAAGTAATTTTAGTCCTTCTATTTAAATATATTTTTGGTGTATTGGTATTGTAGGTTGTTGACATGACACTTATGTTACAATAAATTAAATAAAGTACAAAATCAAAAAGGTTTTGATAGTAGTTGAACTAATGACCTTCTATTTAAAGATAAGATAATATACAGCTAAGATATTTTCTTTGATAAATAAACTTTGTAAAAATTATTTTATATGTATCATTAGTCAAGAGTTATTACTGCTTTTAATGATCAAAATTTATATATTAAAAAATATTTAATATACAAATCTTATTAATTTTACTTTATATAATTTTATTTTGAATTGTTTATATATTTTTATTTTTATTTTAAAAATTTATAATTAAATTTCATAAATTAATATATAAATAATTTACATAAATTATTTTGTAAAATTAATTTTAATATACATATTATTTTTACTCTAATTATATAATTCATAAAATTACATCAATTAATACTTAAATTATACAAATACGTAAATTTATTTTAATATGTAAATTATTTTTATTCTAATTATATAAATTAATAAATTTTTAATATTTAATTTTTTAGAAAACATACATGTTAATGGTTTTGTTTTAATTATAAAAAATATTTGGTAAATAAGTTTTTTAAGATGATAGATCAAATTATACCGGTATAACTTTGATAACTATTATATCATTTTATAACTTTCAATTGAAAAATATTTTCTTAAAACTCACCATTGAATTAAAAGTTCATTTCACATAGATTATATATGCAAAATTTTATATTAATCTAAAATTATTTGTTACCTCATTTATATAGATTAAAATTGATGTAATATAAACATTTTAAAATATATTAAAATATGAATCATTTGATTATCTTCCTATTATTGTTCAATTTTGACAAAAAATTGATACAAACAATCTTGGTAATATGTAGATATAATTCAATAATTGAATAAATAAAAATCACATTCTATATCAAATTATAAAAATGGTGTAATAGTTGTCAAAGTTATATCAACATAATTTGATTCCTCCTCGATTTTTAATACCAATTGTGTTAATCAAGAAAACTAGATAATGTAAATTATTTATATAATTTTTTATGTAATTTAGAAAAATCATGTAATTTTTTTATATATAAATAATAAAAAATTATTTTAATTATAAATATTAATAAATTTTTTTATTTTAAAAATTATTTAAATATTACTTTAAATCACAATTTTTATATATAATAATTTATTAATTTATATTAAAATAAAATTTTGTAATAAAAATTATATGTAAAATTAAATATTAAATATTTTATTTTAATTTAAAAATTTTATAATTTAAAAATTAATAATTATTTAGTAATAATATATGTAAAATTATGTTTATAAAATAAATTAAATAAAATAATTATTTTATTGATTTATTGCTTTAAATAAAAAGTTGTGAGTTTAATTCTTATTAATTTTTTTTACTTTATTCAACCTTTTTTCACATAAGTCCTATGTGAACCGTCTAACTAAGAATTATAATTAGTTACTGATATTTTTTATATGAAATCTCATAAAATCATATAATTATCATAATTATTAAGAAATTATTTCTCTTTTTTAAGAAGCATGCCTTCTTTATTTGAATTTTCAACTATTTAATAATATCAAATTAAGATAACTTATATCGTGACATAATAACATCATATATTTTTTTTTTCATAAAACAATATAATATTTATACTATTATTATCAAAGACATTGAATATGAGATTCTATAAATTTCAAATAATATGATTTTTTTGTCCATTCAATTATACAGAAGATTATTTGTTTCCTTCTTAGAACGATTTCATTTTTATAAATGATAGATTTGACCCCGTTATGAAGACGTGACGTGACAGCATTTTCTTTTATAGTGAAGTGAAGCGAGCTCATAACAAGTCATTGGTTAGTTATGCCACAATTTCTCTAAGAAAATGACGTGAAAGCAATGCCGACCCTACGGTTTCTCTCAAAGCCTCACTATATATATATTGGGTTGAAATACTGAAATTGATACATTTTCTTTTGTGTTTTGAAAGACAACATGCTTTCCCTATTTGGGCCATGCATCATTAGCTAGCAAACAAGGACAAAAAAATAACAACAATGTACTAATTAGATTCCTCGTAAAGTTATAATACTGTTATCTGTTATAGCCAGAAAGGACCCAAGAAGAGACGTTTACCGAAAGAAATTCATTAAAAAACAAAACAAAACGCGTAGCTTGCACTAGAAAATAGAAAATTTTCAAGACTAATAAGAAAGAAAATAGAGGATTTTCTTATTTTAAAGTTAAATATTTTAAATTACAAAATATAATCAAAATATATATCTAAATTAATAATGATAATAAATTTCAAACTTTCATTATGTTTGGTTGCAAGAAAAGAAAATGAGTAAAAAGAAGTGAAATAGAGTAAAGAGAGGGTGAAAAGTAAGGTTTTCTTTTCTCATGATAATATTAATATAAAATGTTCACAATTAAACTGTTGTTTGGTAAAAGTAGTTTAGAGGAAAACAAAGATGAAATATTTAACTAAATTAAAGTAATTTGGTAAGTAACAAAAGAAAGAAAGAGAATTTAATATTATTTATTATAACTATTAGCCTTAATTATATAATTGATTCTTAATTATAATTGAAAGTTTAATTGATCCTTCAGTTATTAAAAAACTTAATAAGGTGATCTAATTTTTAAAAACACTATAATGATACCATTTCCATCAATTTTATTAGTTTGATTGACGAAAATTAATACAATATTTTTATATCGGTTACCAATATAACAAATATAAAAAATTTTTATTTACAAAAAATTTATTTAGCAAACTAACGAAGCTAGAAAGGCCATAATTATAGTGTTTTGAACAAGGGCCTTATTAAAAAATTTAATAATTTAGGAATTTAATTGAGTTTTTAATTATAATTAAGGGTTCAATTATATAATCAAGCTTTTATATATATAGAATCAACGACAAACACAAACGTTGATTTTTCAGGAAACATGCCCTTTCATTGCATTTCATCTCACTTCAACCATGAAAACTTTTTTGAGTCTCACCATTTTGTTAAAACTTTCAACCTCTTCCATTTCAACCAAACAATTTTCATTTTTATCTTTCCTCTTCTTTCATTCCTTTTTACTTTCATTCCTCACACTTTCATCTCTACCAAACTCATAATGAATCACACTGTTTTGATCTTTTTATTATTATTATTAAATTTGATTCTCTTTCTTTTCCCACAATTTTGATCCTACTATCTTGATGATATAAATTTGATTAATATGATAATTTCACATTTAATATCTAATAAAATTATAACAATATGATAGAATGTTACGCCATTATACATGTAGTAATGTGATATACAATATAGTGTCACATTAAAATTTCTATTAAGTATATTGAATGTAACTTTAACAATTTGACAAATTAGATAATTAAACTAAAAAAATTAAATTTGAGAAAAAAATAAGAATCAAATTTGTGAAATAACAATAGTAGGAAGAATACAATACAATTAAGTCTAAATTTTATACTCCTCTCCTTTCAAATTTATTGATATTTTAGTATGAATTATTTTCAATGAAATGCTAATTTTTTTATTCAAATTTTGTCCCCTATTAAAATAATATCATTTTAGAATACTTAATAATAAATTCATAACAATTAAGAACAAAAGTAAGAATATTTTAATAAAATTACCCTCTATCAAATACCATTATCTTAGAATAATTTTAATTTTCATAAAAGATCCTTAATCATCAATTAATATAAAATAGAGGTAGTATTAAAGTATGTATTAGAATCAAATGAATCAATTGTGAACATGAAATGATGAAACAACCAAACCGGGAATGGACAAGGTAAATTTTTTTGTCTTGGAGCATAAGCGGGAACAAGAGCAGCTGTACTTAGGCGTTCATACTCAATCTAGCGCAATAACAG